>NC_063335.1:26200128-26209841 GCF_021869965.1 Rhincodon typus
CCATCCCCGCCTCTTCGACCTGTTTGTTTCCTCTCCACCTATCCTCTCCTCTATCCCTCTTCTATCCGCCTCCCACTCTCTCCCTATTTATTTCAAAACCCCCTTCCCCTCCCCCTTTTCTGATGAAGGGTCTAGGCCCGAAACGTCAGCCTCTCTGCTCCTATGATGCTGCTTGGCCTGCTGTGTTCATCCAGCCCTGCACCTTGTTGTCTCGGATTCTCCAGCATCTGCAGTTCCTACTATCTCTGTCTTCTAAATGCATTTCTTTTGGAAAGCCACAATACCTTTTTCCCAATTTGTTCTGTCACTGTGTACTCAGCTTGCTTTCAATGGTGAGTTCAAGGAAGCAAAATCAAAATGAAACTTGAAAAGCTATGTTAATGTCACTACATTTGACCTATTAATGTACTGTGGCTAACCTGCTTTTCCCGAGGGGTTAGTCACAAGCAGCCCACTGCATTGCAGTTAACGTACAAATCGGCGTTTTCCTGACGTGCTTAAATTTTTCTTGGATTTCATATCCCACTCCAATGTCCAAGCTTTTATCCATGTTGTGTGTGCATGAAGTCCATGATTTTCTGTCCAGTGGGGCCATTTCCACCATTGTTTGGGACTAAACTGCTGAACAGATTGCCTTCCTGTTGTAGAACCTCTTGCTCCTGATTTTTGTTTCCATTAATTCAGATCAGGCAAGTCCTGTAACGAGACGGTGATCTGCCCGTCAATTTATACCCAATTCTAACACTGTGAAACACTTGAATTGAAATTTATCGGTAGAAAGCATGCAGTTTCCAACAATTGTTCCGTTCAGATGCTAAGCCCGACACAAGGCACAGACTAACAGACGTAGATATTTTCTAATCATCTTGTTCAGGGATGCTATCGAGGGTTTTAGTGGCATTGTAGTAGTGTCCCTACCTCTGAAGCAGGTGACCCAGCACCAGAGGTGAGTAATAATATCCCTGAGCAGGTTGATGAGAAAATACCTTTGGACACGCTACCACACACCAATGGAGCAGTTGGGACTTGAACCCAGGACTCCAGGCTCAGAGGTAAGCGGCAGTACCACTGCACCACAGTAGCCCGTAGAACTGACAGTTGCAGATATTTTTCTAATCAACCCATTCAGAGACTTCTGGTGGGACTTGAACCCAAATCTGCCAGCTCAGAGGTAGGGACACTACCACTACCCTAAGAAACAACTGACACAAATCAATACATAGATTGGGATATTTTCTAATCGTCCTGTTCTGAGATATTATTACTCACCTATGTAGTAGGTGAGACTTGATCCTATGTCTCCTAGCTCAGAGGTGGGGACACTGCTACTGCACCACAAGAGCCCTATCTAGCAAAAGTAAATATTACTGTATTGGTTAATTCACCAGTATTGAATTAGCTTCTGAAATGGTGCTGTAATTGACTTTAGCATGCTGGAGCTAAGGAAGTAGAGACAGGGTTAGCTTAAGTTTTAGTTGAATCAGATAGTGCACAGCAGGATTCTCCCTGTAGACATCATTCAATGCCAAGTGAAAGTTAGGCAGTAATCCAGTGCTGTGAGCCTTGGTGAAGATGGAAGCTTTACAGGGTCTCGGTCATTGATAGCTATTCCATGATTTGAGCCGGAACATGTGATACTGTGTCAGCTGAGAGCAGCATTACAGTTTAGCTTTGCTGTGCCCCACTGTTCTCGGGAGTGAATGGAAACAAAACTGAGAAACAACAAGAAAGACTGCCTTTGCAAATTACACAAATTGATGGAAAAGCAGAATCGAATGAAAACTTTTGCTAGATTACAGATCAGTTAAAATATAAACAAATTGTTGAGAGGCATTAATGAAGATGACTGAAGTAAAACATTTCTAAAGCCTTCAGAATTATGTTAACAATAAATGTATCCTGTAACCAACCTCTCCCTTATTTACTTCTCTACAGCAATCGGTAGCGGCTTTAGCCCAAGACAAACTCATCACTTTTCTCCTCAGATTTATCCTTCCAAGTAAGATTTCTATTATTCTTTAAAAAGCATGCAGCAAAAAATGCAATTTAAATTCATAACAAGCTTCTTCTCTTCCAACATATTTTAGCTTCATTACTTGTGTGGAAAGTATGTCTCCATGTCTTGAACTGATCGTTGTCTCCAAATTGTTCATTTACAAATTTAAACCTCGACAGAATAACGTTAGTTATTAACTGTGGATGCTGGAAATCTGAAGCAAAAACAGAAATTGCTGGAGAAACTCAGCAGGTCTGGCAGCATCTATCCAAGAAAAAGTGAAATTCTGAAGAAAGGTTGACATGTTAACTCAGTTTTCTCTCTCTTCAGATGCTGCCAGACCTGCTGAGTTTCTCCAGTAATTTCTGTTTTTATTGTTTCAGATTTCCAGCATTTCTTTAGTGTATATTAGTTATGGACTGTTTTAATTAGACATCTAAGTGGTAGAATTAGCTGTAAATCAATAGCTGATGCCCATTTGTATAGCAAAAACCGAAAGAACTGCATTAGCTGTAAATCAGGAACAAAAACAAAGTTGCTGGAAAAGCTCAGCAGGTCTGGCAGCATCTGTGAAGGAAAATACAGAGTTAACGTTTCAGGTCTGAAGAAGGGTCACTGGACCCGAAACGTTAACACTTTTTTCCTTCACAGATGCTGTCAGATCTGCTGAGCTTTTCCAGCAACTTCATTTTTGTTCCCATTTATATAGACTGTAATCATTTGTAAATCTCTGCTCTTTGTCTGTTATTTGTCATAAACAGCAGGTCATACCCACATATTCTTCCTACACCTTCATCACAAACCATGGCATCATATGGACACTCACCATACGCTACAGGAATGCAGCAAGCATCAATTTATGCAACATATCCACAATCAGGACAACATTATGGAATCCCATCCTATGGTAAACAGATACATTCCTTTTTCATAGAATTTTTTTTTAAATAATCAAAAAGATTGAAAACAGCTAAAACAAATAAATGTTTAATTTTTTTTTAGAATTATAAATTTTATCAAATTGTAACTCCTCTGTTTCTGATACGCTTGAATAAGAACCTGCAGATCTGAAATCACTAACCAGTGTTGGTACATTATGGGCAGGCATCAAGACTGAAGGTGGATTGACACAATCACAGTCTCCTGGCCAAACAGGATTTCTGAGTTATGGTTCAAGTTTAAGTGCACCTCAACCAGGCCAAGCCCCTTACAGTTACCAAATGCAAGGTCTGTGTCATTCTTTTTGTGATTTAAGCGATGTCATTGTGCTGTATTGTTTAACTAACGTATGCAACTTCAAAGACCCAGGCCTGGATTTTCACAGACTCTCCAGGGATCTTCCACAGTAATGGGTGGAACCCTGATTCAGAATTCCCATTCTATTTCTGACAGATCCTATTATTGCGGACGTGACAGAACTGGGGCAAGACGTGACTCCCACGTGTGGTAATCCCAAACTCAGCAGAGCCGTGTGAACTTAATGCTGAGTTCAAACAGAGCCCATCTTCATTGGAGTCAGTGAAAGCTCAGTGTGAAGTTACAGGACTTTAGAGACGTCCTCAATGAAGGGGGTTGTAAGCTCGAGAACTGTCAAGTTGTTGAAATGGTTAAAAATTGATAAGGAACTGTATGCTTCTGTCCATGAGAGTTAGAAAACGTCTTCTAACTGTCTTAGTCACAATTTGTAATGATAACCCAAAATTATAACTATATTGTTAATAAGCTGCACTGCGCTTCACATCCTGTGCTTATCATGGTGATGGGAGAAGGTGACATAATGCGTGCATGGCTTGACAGCTTAGAAATGTTATTCATGGATGAGTTGACTTTATGGAATTATGACTACAATTGTGTTTGTTTCTATAGGGGATTAAACATTTGCATGGATTTAAATATTTTGAATGGGGTTTTATGAGTGGAACTTTTTTATGCAGTGAACACTATAATAGATGTAAAAATATGTTTAATTGCAGTATAGTGGGTGAGGGAGTCATGATTTGGCATGGGGACATAGGTTGGCATGGAAGGTATGAGGGGCCATTGAAGTAAATGGATCATAAATTGGTATTTATAGGTATGTGGAATGGGTGAGGGATATAGGCTCAGAGTAAGGAGACCTAATATTTAAGAAAACAACTAAGTCTCAGAGAAACAAAGAACCCTTTGCCTCGGCATTAGGCAGCTGATGTGACCACCTCTGATCTGTGTACTGGGACAGCATGCCCACTCCATCCTGCACTACCTACCACACGGCCCCAGAAAATGATCTTGCCTTTTGGAACACATTGTCCTGAGGCAGGTCTGGCATACCAGAGAAGTTCCTGACTCAAATGAAAATCCAGGCCCAAATGTTTGCCACCAATATTATATTTGTTTTCATCACCCCTGTACCTATACCAAGGTGTTTTTATGCACAAAGTAATGCTGTTGTTAGGGAGTAAATGGCAAGCATTAAGCATAGCATTGAAATGCAACCTGATTGAGAAAGCTTAATATATTTTCATGTACTTCTCTGTTCACATGCAAAGGAACAAATAATGTAAAGCCTTGGTCATGTTATAATTTACAGTCATGTGTGTGAAAAGAAACATTTCAATATTTTTTTCAAAATAGACAATGTAGTGACAATGCAACTAGGTGCAATTGTGATTAGTTGCTCTTATTCCTAAATACCGTTAGGAAAGATTAAAATGTGGATGCAGTTGGTAATCCTGCAAAATGATTTTGCTTTCTTTCGATTTGTAAGACCACCAGATTACCCAGGTTTAAAGACCATGTAGCAACAAAGGATATTTATTCCACATCCCTCTTGACTAATAACATTTGAGCAGTTACAGACCAGTTAGTCTGATGTCAGTGGTAGGGAAATTATCTGAAAAATTTCTGAGGGACAAGATTAAACAATACTTGGAAAGTCGGATTGATCAGGGCTAGTCAGCACAGATATTTTTCAAGAGAGCTCTGTCTGATTAATTTGAGTTTTTTTGAAAAGTTGACTAAATATATTGATGAGGGTAGTGCAGTTGATATGGCTTACATGGACATCAGTAAGGACTTTGACAAGGTCCCAAATGGAAGGCTGGTCCCAAAAGTAAGAGCCAGTCTAGGCCCGAAACATCAACCTTCCTGCTCCTCTGATGCTGCTTGGCCTGTTGTGTTCATCCAGCTCTACACCTTGTTATCTGGGATCCAAGGCAAGTTGGTCAACTGGATCCAAAATTGGCTTGCAAATAGAAGGCAAAATGTGATGGTGGGGGGTTGTTTTTGTAATTGGAAGCCTGTGACCAGCGATGTACCACAGCGTTCCTTGCTGCTTATGTACGTTAACAATTTGGATGTGAATATAGAAGGTATAATTAGTAAGTTTGTAGATGACTCAAAAATTGGTGGTGTTGTTGATAGTGAGGAGGATGGTCTCAGGCTACAGTCTGATATTGATCAGCTGGTAAATTGGGGAGAGCAGTGTGATAGATATTATTTACTCCTTATAAGTGCAAATGCTGCATTTTGGGAGGTCTGATAAAGGAAGGATATAAACAATGAATGGTATGTCCCTAAGGGGTACTGAGGAACAAAGGAACTATGGTGTAAAAATCCATAGATCCCTGATAGTGTCAGCGCACATAGACTGGGTGATGAAAAAGCCATACAGGATGCCTGCCTGCATTAGCCAAGGTGTGGAATATAGGAACAAAGAAGTCTTCTTTCAACTTTTTAAAATATTAGTTAGTCCACAGATGGAATGCTGTGTGCAATTCTGGTTGCCACACTATCCTATGCTCCAGTGAAAGAAATCCCAGCCTATCCAGCCTTTCTTTGTTACTCAAACCTTCCATACCTAGCAATATCCTGGTAAATCTCTTCTGAACCCTCTCCAGCTTGATAATATCCTTCCTAAACTAGGCGACCAGAACTGGACACAGTATTCCAGAAAAGGCCTCACCAATTGTGTTCAGTTCAGGTCACCTCATTACAGGAAAGATGTGGAAGCTTTAGAGAGGGTGCAGAGGAGATTTACCAGGATGCTGCCTGGACTGGAGGGCAGGTCTTATGAGGAAAGGCTGGGGGAGCTAGGGCTTTTCTCATTGGAGTGATGAAGGATGAGAGGTGACTTGATAGAGGTGTTCAAGACAATGAGAGGGCATAGATAGAGTGGATAGTCAGAGACTTTTTCCCAGGGCGGAAATGACTATTACGAGGGGACATAATTTTAAGGTGATTGGAGGAAGGTATAGGGGAGATGTCAGAGATAGGTTCTTTACACAGAGAGTGGTGGGTATGTGGAATGCGCTGCCGGAGGTGGTAGTGGAGTCAGATACTTTAGAGACTTTTAAGTGACTCTTGAATAGGCACATGGAGGATAGTAAAATGTAGGGTATGCAGGGTAGATTAATCTTAGTAGGATAATAGGTCGGCACAACATCATGGGCCGAAGGGCCTGTACTGTGCTGTACTGTTCTATGTTCTATGATGTCTAGTACAACCACAACATGACTTCCCAACTCCTGTACTCAAAGGACTGAGCAATGAAGACAAGCATGCTAAACGCCTTTTTAACCATCCTGTCTATATGTGACGCAAACTTCAAAGAATTATGTACCTGCACCCCAGGTCCCTCTATTCTATAATACTATCCAAGGCCCTTCCATTACTTGTATAAGCCCCACCCTTGTTTGTTGTATCAAAATGTAATACCTCGCATTTATTTCAGATTGAACTCCATCTGCTGTTTTTCAGCCATTGACACATTTGATCAAGATTCCTTTGCAATCTTAGAAAACCTTCTTCACTGTCTGTTATGCCACTAATTTTCGTGTCATCTGCAAACTAACTAACCATGTCTTCTATACTCGCATCCAAATCATTTATATAAATGAAAAACGAAGAGGACCCAGCACTGTTCCCGTGCAACACCGCTAGTCACAGGCCTCCTGTCCGAAAAGCAACCCTCCATCATTACTCTCTATCTCCTGCCTTTAAGCCAATTATGTATTCAATTGGCAAGCTCACCCTGAATCCCACGTGACCTAACTTTATTAATCAGTCTACTACATGGAACCTTGTCAAAGGCTTTACTAAAATCCAAATTAACAACGTCTATTGCACTGCCATCATCAATCTTTTTGGTAACTTCAGAAAACTCAAGCAAGTTTTTGAGACACTATTTTCCTCACACGAAACCATGCTGACTATCCCTAATCAATTTTTAGCCTCTCTAAATGTCCATAATTCCTATCTTTTATAATCACCTCCAACAATTTACCCACAACCAAAGTCAGACTCACAGGTCTATAGTTCCCCAGTTTCTCCTTACAAACTTTCTTCAAAAAAAGTACAACATTAGTCACCCTCCCGTCATCAGGCACCTTACCCATAGTTATAGATTATGCAAATATTTCTGCAAGGCGTCTCGTAATTTCCTCCCTTACTTCCCACAACATCCTGGGATACATTAGATCAGGTCCCATAGATTTATCCACCTTTATGTTCTCTAAGACCTCCCAAACTTCCTCTCCTGTAATGTGAACTGTTTTTAAAACATCAAAGTTTATTTCTCTGCATTCTCTAGAGTCCATTTCTTTCTCCGCAGTAAAAGCTGACGTGAAATATTCATTTAGTATCTCTCCAATCTCCTGGGGTTCAACACAAAGACGACCTCCTTGATCTTTAAGAGGCCCTACCATCTCTCCAGTTACCTTCTTGCTCTTAATGTATTCATATAATCTCTTTGGATTATCCTTAACCTTATCTGCCAATGCTATATAATATCCCCTCGCTGCCTTCCTGATTTCTCTCTGAAGAATGCCCCTACACTCTTTATATTGATTAAGAGATTCAATTGAACCAATTTGTCTATATCTAAAATAAGATTCTCTTTTAACCTCAATATCTTTATTCATCCATTGTTCCTTAATCTTACCAGCCTTACCCTTCACTCTAACAGGAACATAATGCCTCTGAACTCTTATCACACTCTTGAACGCCTCCCACTTGTCAGACGTCCTTTTTACCTACGAACAGTCTGCTCGAACCAACTTTTGAAAGTTCTTGTCTCGTACCATTAAAGTTTGCCTTACTCTAATTAAAATCTTTAACTTTTATGGAAGGCTAATCCTTTTCCATAACCATTTTGAAACTAATAGAATTATGATCAGTAGACCCAAAGTGTTCCCCCACTTTTACCTGCCCTGCCTTATTACCCAAAAGAAGGTCTAGTTTTGCTCCCTCGCTGGTAGAAGCATCCACATATTGATAAAGAAAATTTTCTTGAACACAATTGACAAATTCTTCACCATTCAAACCTTTAACACTATGGTAGCCCCAGTCAATGTTTGGAAAATTAAAATCCCCCATTATTACAACCTTATTATGCTTACATATATCTGAGATCTCCCTCCATATTTGTTTCTCAATTTCCCTCTTACTATTGTGGGGCCTATAGCACAATCCCATCAAAGTGATCTTTCCTTCCTTATTGGTAATTTCTACCCATATGTTTTCACTGGACAATTTTTCAGAAATATCTTCCCTAGTTACAGCAGTAGTGTGTTTCTTAAGCAAAAATGCCACCCAGCCCCTCCCTTCCTTGACAACAAGGTGCAGGGCTGGATGAACACAGCAGGCCAAGCAGCATCATCGGAGCAGAGAGGCTGACGTTTCGGGCCTAGACCCTTCATCAGAAAAGGGGGAGGGGAAGGGGGTTCTGAAATAAATAGGGAGAGAGTGGGAGGCGGATAGAAGAGGGATAGAGGAGAGGATAGGTGGAGAGGAAACAAACAGGTCGAAGAGGCGGGGATGGAGCCAGTAAAGGTGAGTGTAGGTAGGGAGTTAGGAAGGGGATAGGTCAGTCCAGGGAGGATGGACAGGTCAAGGGGGCGGGATGAAGTTGGTCGGTAGGAGATGGAGGTGCGGCTTGAGTTGGGAGGAGGGGATAGGTGGGAGGAAGAACAGGTTAGGGAGGCAGGGACGAGCTGGACTGGTTTTGGGATGCGGTAGGGGGAGGGGAGATTTTGAAACTTGTGAAATCCACATTGATACCATTGGGCTGCAGGGTTCCCAAGCGGAATATGAGTTGCTGTTCCTGCAACCTTCGGGTGGCATCGTTGTGGCACTGCAGGAGGCCCAGGATGGACATGTCGTCTGAGGAATGGGAGGGGGAGTTGAAATGGTTCGCGACTGGGAGGTGCAGTTGTTTATTGCGAACCGAGCGTAGGTGTTCTGCAAAGCGGTCCCCGAGCCTCCGCTTGGTTTCCCCGATGTAGAGGAAGCCACACCGGGTACAGCGGATGCAGTATACCACATTGGCAGATGTGCAGGTAAACATCTGCTTGATGTGGAAAATCTTCTTGGGGCCTGGGATGGGGGTGAGGGAGGAGGTATGGGGGCAGGTGTAGCACTTCCTGCGGTTGCAGGGAAAAGTGCCGGGTGTGGTGGAGCTGGAGGGGAGTGTGGAGCGGACAAGGGAGTCACGGAGAGAGTTGTCCCTCCGGAAAGCAGATAAAGGTGGGGAGGGAAAGATGTCTTTGGTGGTGGGGTCGGATTGCAGATGGCGGAAGTGTCGGAGGATGATGCGTTGGATCCGGAGGTTGGTGGGGTGGTACGTGAGGACGAGGGGGATTCTTTTTTGGTTTTTATTGCGTGGACGGGGTGTGAGGGATGAGGTGCGGGAGATGTGGGAGACACGGTTGAGGGCGTTCTCGACCACCGAGGAGGGGAA
>NC_063335.1:26209941-26230847 GCF_021869965.1 Rhincodon typus
CCTATTTATTTCAGAACCCCCCTTCCCCTCCCCCTTTTCTGATGAAGGGTCTAGGCCTGAAACGTCAGCCTTCCTGCTCCTCTGATGCTGCTTGGCCTGCTGTGTTCATCCAGCCCTGCACCTTGTTGTCTCCTTCTTCAGAACACCCTTCTTCTGCAGATTTTCTCTCCACAGATGCTGCCAGACCTGCTGAGTTTTTCCAGCAATTTTTTTTTTTGTTTCTGATTTCCAGCATCCGCAGTTCTTCCGTTTTCTTTTTAGTTTAGTCAAACGCCAACCCAACATTGGTGTGCTCTTCCAACCTGCGATTCAATTTACCAGGTGTTACTGACTGAGCAGCTTCCTGCTGTGTTTGTGCATGCGCACAGAGTTATTTATGGTTGACCCACATGGTGATCTTCTGCCCGGGGCCTGGTCTCCTGCAGTCCTTTAAGTGCCAGCAACCTGGGGTGTTTTCTTCTTGAGGCTGAGGAGGCGTGGCAGTGATATATTTATTGGAATGTGCTCCTGAACCCAATCCCCATCAAGTACCCAGCGAGGTGAAAGTCTCCAAGCTGGTGAGGGAGAGGGAGACAACCATGCGAGCGCATCCTTTGAGGGGTCAAAGAGCAGACAGTGGGGTGAGCTGTTGGCATTTTGAGAACAGAGGCTGTGGAGTGCCGCTGGTGCCTGCAAAAGACGGGAGAGGGAATGAGTTGGGCAAGACAGGTAGAAGCTTGAGCGCATCACAGATACATTCAATGTGACAGTAATGGGAGAGCAGCTTAGCATATCACAGTGAAGCTTACTTGCTTGCCTCCATTGGAGGTCTTGTCGTTGTCACAGGAGTGGTCTCAATTTCTTCCTGCTAATTCAAGGATCATTTCCTTATAGAAACGTAGAAAATAGAAGTAGGCCATTCAGCCTATTCCGCCACTCAATATGAGCATGGCTGATCATCCAAATCAGTCCCTTGTTCCTGTTTTCTCCCCATACCTTTTGATCCTTTAGCCCTAAGAAATATACCGACCTCCTACTTGAAGACGTTGTGTTTTGGCATGAGCTGCTTTCTGTGCCAGAGAACCACAGGCTCACTTGTCTCTTGGTTAAGAAATTTCTTCAAATCTCAGTCCTAAATGGCCTACTCCATAACTTTGGACTGTGACCCCTGGTTCTGGGCTCCCCAGCCATTGGAAACAGCCCTCCTGCATTTACACTGCACACTACTATTTGAATTTTATAAGCTTTGATGAGATAACCCCTCTTTCTTCTAACACTGAAGAAAGTCCTCACCAGTCCAGTCTCTCATGATATGTCAGTCCTCCCATCCCAGGAATCAGTATGGTAAACCTTTGCTGCACTCCCTGTATTGCCAGAACATTGTTCCTCAGATACGGAGATCAAAATTGCATGCAGTACTCCAAGTGTGTTCTCACTCAGGCCTGTACAGTTACAGCAAGACCAGGCCTCTCACAGTGAAGGTCAATACACCTTTTGTCGTCTTCACCAACTGCTACACCTACGTGCTTACTTTCAGGGGCTGGTGTACAAGGACACCCAGATCTTATTGCACCTCTCCCTTGCCCAATCTATTGACATTCAGATAATAATCTGCCTTCCTGTTTTTGCTACCTACGTAGGTAACCTCACATTTATCCACATTATACTTCATCAACCATGTCCACTCACTGAACTTGACCAAATCACCCTGAAGTATCTTTGTGCCCTCCTCACAGTTCGCCCTCCCAACCAGCATTGTGGCATCTGCAAACTTTGAGATGACATTTAGTTCCCCCATCTATTTCATTAATACATTGTGAATAGCTGGGATCCTAGCATTGATCGCTGTAGCACCCTACTGGTGACCCGTTTATTCTGACTCTTTGTTTCCTGTCTGCCAATCAGTTCTCTATCCATTTCAGTGCGCTACCTCCAATCCCACAAGCTTTAGTTTTACATGCTAACTTGTTAGGTGGGAAAGCCTTTCAAAAGTCCAGGAAAACCACATCCACTGGCTCCCCCTCCCAAAATTCCAGTTTAATTTTCAAGTATGAAAATCCGTGCTGACACTGTCCAATGATGTTGCTCCTGGGGAGAGGGAGATGAATATCAGCAGCCTACCACCCCTCTGTGCCCTTTCTGACCCATCATGAGCCAGTTTCTCCTGCAGTGAGACAAAAGGAGAGATTGAGTGAGATGAAAGTGGCTGGAAGCGCTGTTAGAGATGGTAGAGAAGGATGAAAGGTAGTGAAGAGACCTGATAGAGTTAGTAGGAAGTACAGAGGGGAGGAAGCATTTGGTAGTTTTGGAGGAATGAGGAAGGTGAGAGCTAATAAGTGAAGTGCAACAGTTAGAGTGGTAGACCATTAAGTGGGAGTGGGTGGTGTGTACAGTAACAGAGTTAGAGTGAGTGTGATGAGGCAGAGAAGATGGTGACGTATATCCTTGTGAAACACAGAAAGTCATTGGCCTTCTTGCAGTACTGCAGTGCACTCAATTTGACCATGCAAGTGGCACTGGATAGGGGCTAACTCCAACCAGGCCTGCAGGGTTCGGTGCTGTGGTCTCTAGTGATGGTCCTGGGGAAAGAGGTTGGTGCTTCTCTCCAGCAACGTGCCCATTAGGATTTCCAGGTGCCTGCTTGGGAAGCAGTGTGCCGATTTCCCTTTCTGAGCCATCACCCTTTGGAATGCAGTTCAGCCAACAAACTCAGAATGGTTATTCCTGGCTTGCAGCATTTGGGGATTAAATGTAGTGCCCACTGCATCGACACTGGGAGAACCTGCCACTGGTGAGCTCTCAATACAAGAGGGCACCGTGCAGCTGGGTTATGTAATTAATGAGGTGAGCAGCAGAAGGTTGTATGAGGAAACACGTCAAGGCCCAGGGACTGAAATTCTCCAGGAAACTCAGAAATCAATATTTTGCCAAAATATAGCAAGAGTCAGCCCAGTATGACTCCTGGATTAAAATTTTTGTCATTAAAAAAGTTGTTGCTTATAACATGCATTTGGAATAAGGCAATGCCAATTGTTGTTTTCCATTAAGGTTGATTTTTTTAAATTATTTATTCAGTGGCAATTATTATTCATTGACAAATATAAAAACAGTAGTGAAGTCTTAATAAAAGTTTATATAGTCAAAGACTGGCTTATAAACTTGTAGCTTTGTTAGAAAATTAGGCTGTATATCCTGCCTACTCCACTTGATTACCAAGGAATTTCTATTGTATTTTATTATAATCCTGATAAGGTGACTGTATTAGAAATGAGATCCGAGAGAAGCAGTGTCTTTGACGAGCTTAACCTGCATCAGTTGTATTGATAGTGCCTGTTCACTCAACCCGAAACGCTAACTCTGATTTCTCTCCACAGATGCTGGCAGACCTGCTGAGCTTTTCCACCAATTTCCATTTTTGTATTGATAGTGTGTTTCATTACATTTGCTTTCCATTTTAGGTAAAATGTTCTGGCTCAATTTGTTTTATTCTATTCCTTTTTGAGAAAACAATGGGGGATTGGAGTTTTGCTAACAAACATTTGTATGAAACTCCTCTAACAACTGTCCTAATTAAGGTATTAACCAGTTTAAAATAAATGTGTTAATACTTTCATTAATTTAATAACAAAGGATTTTGGGCCAACATGTGGACCGGCTTATGGTTGATATACCACAGCACAATTTTATGGCACAGTGGCTCAGTGGTTAGCACTACTGCCTCACAGCACCAGGGAGCTGGGTTCAATCCCACCCTCAGGTGACTGACTGTGTGGTGTTTGCACATTCTTCCTGTGATTGCGTGGGTTTCCTCCGGTTGCTCCAGCTCTCACTCACAGTCCAAAGATGTGCATGTTAGATGGATTGGCCATGCTAAATTGCCCCATAGCATCCAGAGATGTGCAGGCTAGGTGGGCTAGCCATGGGAAATGCAGGATTACAGGGATAAGGTGGGTCTGGGTGGTTTGCTCTTTGGGTAGTCAGTGTGAACTTGATGGGCTGAATGGTGTGTTCCTACGCTGTAGGGTTTCTATGATGTCAGAAGAGAGGGAACACAGTTTATGCTAGAAGATTATTGTTAGCAGTACATTGTTGATTTTAAGAAATCTTTTCTCAGGCTCAAAAGTGAGTTAGATGCCAGATTGCAGTTACATTTGCAATTACAAGAATGAATAAGTTTGCACCTTTTTTTGTTTAGTTTCCAGAGTTGTACTTTTGTGATTTCAACAATGGGTAATAAATCAGTTAATCTCTTATTTAGAAGTAGCAGATAGTTTTACACTCTAGTACAATTACATTCAGCTTAATTCTACTGCAACAGCTTTCAGATGTTCCAAGTTAAAAACAAGTTGTTCCATTAACTGTGAAACCATTTAGTGGTGTTATTTATAATTGCTAGCAATAAACTCTACTAAGTTAGTTTTGTTCCATCAAAACAAAGGCAACTTAAAAAAAGTAATATATCAATTTACTGGTGATAGAATATCAACTAGTAGATAAACATCGATGACTGATGCTGGGCCAAAGATCTGTATTTTCTAGCATTTCTCCAGTTCCTTCTGTGTGAGCCTAGAGACTGTAACAGCCACCATCAACAGGTTGTTGATCTGACAAGCCTACCTCATCTTCACCTGATATCGAGACGTGTGTGGTGTTATAAGTAGAATCTCAGCTAATGCCAATTATAGTGTTGTCACAGCTACTTGCTTTAGATCAAATAAACCGCAGAACGTGGGACATGTGTTGGTAGAGTGGGTTAAAAATTCCTTCCACTTAGGTCCAACCCTCAACATGGGACAAGTCTTTGCCCATCAATACCATTTGGTATGTCCAAGGTGAGTGAGCAGAACTGAAGTCAAGTTAACTCATAAAGTGGCAGTCAGAATACCAGGTGAATCATTGAACCTTTTGTACCTTAAAAGGCTCTAAACATAGAAAATAGGAGCAAGAGTAGGTCATTCGGCCCTCCGAACCTGCTCCACCATTCGATATGATCATCTGACTCAGTCCCCTAATCTTGCTTTCTCCCAGTACCCTTCGAACCCTTTCGTCCTAAGGACTACATGTACATCTTGGCCTCAGCAGTTTTCATTACTTTGGTCACAGCAGTATTCTGTGTTAATGAATTCCACAGGCTCAGCTCTCTCTGGGTGAATAAATTCCTCCTCATCTCTGCCCTAAAGCCTTACCCCTTACCCATAGATTGTGGCTCCTGGTTCTGGACTCCCCCACTATTGGGAACATCCTTCCTGCATCTGTCTGCTCTAACCCTGTTAAAATTTCATAAGTTTTACACCTACCACCAGACTTGAGAAGGCTTGACAGGTGCCCAGCAATAAATCCATGGTAAGATAGCAACCGATATACTGCTAGATGGACCAGGGAGTTAAGTAGTAGCCCACCAATACTCCAAGATGGTGGTAGAGTGGAACACCTCAGCCAGAGCTTGTCTGATCCATCTGTTTCTTTCTTTATATCTCTTTTTTTCTCTTTTATGTTTTTTGTTCCTTTTCTCTTGGTGATGTCCTGAATTCCCAGCCCCAGCATTGACTTGGCCTGGCTGTTTCCCAGCCCAGCGTTACTGTCTCCCCTGGCGTTACTGTCTACCAGCCCAGTGTGACAATCCTACCTACAGATACATATTTTGTTCAAATGCTTAATAAAACCTTTAATTGTATTCATAGCCCCATTTCGAAGTCTTTACAACTGTCTGAAACTGTCAGTTAAACTGTGAACTGACAGGCCTCCCACTGTGACATGATAGTTTGATAAATCATTCATAAGGAACGCCATTAATCCTATAACAACAGTCCTCAGGCTTACATCTACAGACAGAATGAAATAGCAAAGGTTTTATTTAGACTGTAGCATTTTAATGCATCGACAAATTGACAGGCCCCTTGACATTTTGACAGCTCCAATCAACTTGATGTTTCCAATGAGTTTATGCAATTCATATGCACATGATTAATTTTAACCAATCCCAAAAGGTACTTGAGCCCTCCTAAATATCACAATCTCCCAAAGATGTCCCTGGATCTATTCAAAATGGTTCCTTAACTTTCCAAAAGCTTCCAGCAGCTTTAGACCTCTTCCTGAAAGATCTAAAGTTTAGAAGTTAGATTTTGTTCGTAAATAAAATCTGATCTTTTTAAAGGCTGTTGCACTTCAATGCATGTAGTTGCCTCTGAGAATTACAAATTTGCAAAATACAACCTGTCCTCAATTGCCCATCATACCCCCTTTCCCCTTACCCCGCTCTCCACCAATAGGGTAACATTGTGGTGGGACTTCTGGAATCAGGTCTTCATTTGGATGTAAATACAGACCTGAGTTATCAGAGGAATTATTTTATGGTTTTTAAATTGAAAACGTTGCAGGTCTATTGTAGGTTAATGTGCTGAAATTATTTTCATAAAAACTGAGCCCTGAAGGACCGTATAAAACAAACGAAAGTTCTCAAATCAAAGAAAAATGCTAAAAAAAAACTACATATGAGAATAAATTATAACATATCCATTTGAAACAAATGGGAAACATAAGCTAAAGGAAACTATTTACTTCACCTTTTAGAGTTTACACTTTCTGCTAATGGTCTCTAATTCCCCTCCAATTCACATCTCCAATTACTTTAAACATTATATTTGAGAAATATGACTGAATATACAACCTGTCATCTCAGTGTTTGTAAGTGGAGAAATACTTTGGTCTCAAACAAAAAGAAAAATTGGTGGAAAAGCTCAACAGGTCTGGCAGCATCTGTGGAGAGAAATCAGAGTTAATGTTTTGG
The DNA here is from genome assembly GCF_021869965.1 of Rhincodon typus. Classification (NCBI taxonomy): domain Eukaryota; kingdom Metazoa; phylum Chordata; class Chondrichthyes; order Orectolobiformes; family Rhincodontidae; genus Rhincodon; species Rhincodon typus. Next base: position 26,216,708 of record NC_063335.1, read on the forward strand.
TTTAGAACTCAGTTATGAAGAAAGGTCACTCAATCCGAAATGTTAACTCTGATTTCTCTTCACAGATGCTGCCAGACCTGCTGAGCTTATCCCGCAACTTCTGTTTTTGTTTCCAATTTACAGCATTGGTAGTTCTTTCGGTTTTTAAAATACTTTCTGTCTGTTTAATACTCATTTAGTTAAATTAATATCAGATGTAATTTTATTTTTCTGTGAATAAAGGTGTGCTCATCAAATGATTGACAGAGCTTCCTTTTATTTTGTTTTCAGTGAAAACAGAACCAATGAGCAACAGTAATATCGCCACAACGTCAGCAGATGGGTCTTTAGACAATTTCTCAGAATCAGGTAAGAAGAACATGAAATGGCTGAAGGTTACGACCAACTGGGTATCAAACAAATCCACTAAGACTGTAGATAAAGAATAAGATTCTCAGATTCAGCCCAGAAGGCAAGACTATAGGCAAATTCTACTTTTGCATATTTACTGAGGTGGAAAAGCAGACAAGGTGTCATTCATGATGCCAAAAGCTAGCATTCTATTGTCCTTTCTATCTGAGTTTTATCCTTCCTCTTCCTTTATTATTCCAAAAAGCTTATAGGATGATTAATACAAATTTGAAAAATGACTTAACTATTCTGTAAATACACATTTTAGATGGCAAAACACATGTTGCTTTTATGTAGTTTTGTACAATTCAGTGCTTAACAAGTAGTTACGTATAGCTCTTAATATATTCTTTAATGTAAAACATAGATCTGTTCTGTAGCTTAACAAATACTTAGATTTAGTTATTATTTACATTCAATTGCAATGTATTTTGTGATGTGAAACCCCAACTATACATTTAGTTTAAAGAGGAAGAGTAGAGTCCAGAATGAGATTTTTCTTCAGTAGTCTACACACTTCTGTAGAGTAAAACAACAGTCTCAGAAATTTGTTTGATATTCTTGTAAAAATATAAGCTAAAATATAAGGTAACAAGGTGTAGAGTTGGATGAACACAGCAGGCCAAGCAGCATCAGAGGAGCAGGAAAGCTGACGTTTGGGGTCTGGACCCTTCTTCAGAAAGCTGAAATATAAGCTAGCTTTGTTACATTTCTATTCCAACTGCTTTGTTGACATCATTGATGGTTGGTGTCCCATGTATTCCTGTGGAAGCTCAATGGAAAACAACAGGATCATAGCTGTGTTCTGATCCAAGAATCATCACTGAGTGTGGATTGGTCTAGCTCAGTTGGATGGATGGTTTGTAGTGTAGAGTAACTCCTGCACCAACTGAGGTTGCCATAAAGGATTCTCCTTCTCAACCTCTTCCCAATTCTAACAAGCGATGACCTTCGGGTTAAGCTAAACAGCACTGTTCCCACCACCCCCCAAACAAATAGAGAGCAGTCCAATGGTCCAATAAGACATTGGTGACTTTACATTTTGAACCTGAGTAGCTGTTGGATCTCAAATTCAACAAGTCATTTTTTTGTTAACACCTTTAAAATAGAAGGCTCTTTAACAAAAAAAAATGTATTCCCTCTGGACTTTCCCAATGCCTTAAATATTGCAAAGAAAACTAAGTTTGAAATCACCATGCCACATTGTCAGCAGTTTGAAAGAGAATTTTGTTGTTTTATGTGTATAAGGATGTCAGAGGAAACTTTCCTCATTGCCAAGTGGTTTAATGCTCCAGGGCCAAGCTAAAAATCAGTGAGCAGCTCTTCACAGAAATTAAGGAAACCCAGCACAGAAAGTGGGCGGATAGAGAAAGGGATAATGGGGGTGGTTTTACTGGGAGAGCCTCCTATATTGTCCAAATAAGGAAGATCATTCCCAGTTGAGGCATGCTAGAGTTTGTTTTCTCAGGAACCTGATCAGACATGCTATGATTTATGAAATAAAAACCAAAAGAACTGCGGACGCTTTAAATCGGAAACAAAAACAGAAGTTGCTGGAAAAAGCTCAGCCGGCCTGGCAACATCTACGAAGAGAAATCAGAGTTATGGAGGTTTATAAAATCATGAGGGGCATGGATGGGGTAAATAGACAAGATCTTTTCCCTAGGTTGGGGGAGTCCAAAACTAGAGGGCATAGGTTTACGATGAGAGGGGAAAGATTTAAAATGGTTTGCTGGAGTAATATGATGAGGAACCAAGCACACAGAGTCAATTTTAGATCTACTTTTCTGCAATGGCAAATGAGTCATTAATAATTTTGTTGTAAAAGAACCTTTAAAAAATAGTTATTGTACTATGATAGAATTTTCCACTATGTTTGAAAACAATGTAGTTCAATCTGAAACTGGATTTCAAGTTAAACTAGGCTACTTAAGTATGAGGAGGAAGCTGGCTGTATTGGGTTGGAAAAACAGATATAAGGATTTGATGATGGAACTAAGGGGCAACATTTTCATGCAGAAGGTGGTGTGTGTATGGAATGAGCTTCCAGAGGAAGTGGTGGAGGTTGGTACAATTAAAACATTTAAAAGGCACCTGGATGGGTATATGAATAGGGATGGTTTAGAGGGATATGGGCCAACTGCTGGCAAATGGGACTGGATTAATTTAGGATATCTGATTGGCATGGACGAATTGGACCGAAGGGTCTGTTTCCATGCTGTACAACTCTGTGACTCTAACCTGACCTGACAGATCCCCTTGTTACTGAGGCTGGTGTTGATACCAGTGAGGATGACGAGCCACATACTTGGATTAATTTGTTACTTCCTTCTGGTGACAGTGCCAGTGATCTGGCTTCTGTGTCAAGCCTATCGCTGCTTGAAGCTGTTGGGCTTCACTTGCAACATGTTTTGTTGCTATTTTATGAGTCGTCCTCCCTCCCAGCCTGTTTCTAGAGGCCTGGTAAAATTCCACCCTTGGACATCTGTCTGTGTGGAGTTTGCACATTCTCCATTTGTCTGCTTGGGTTTGGTCCGGTTTCCTCCCACAGGTCAAAGATGTGCAGGGTAGGTGGACTGGCCATGCTAAATTGCCCGTAGTGTCCAGGGATGTTTAGGTTAGGTGGGTTAGACATGGGAATTGCAGGGGTAGGGGAATGGGTCTGGGTAGGATGCTCTTCAGAGGGGCGGTTTGGACTTGTTGGGCCGAATGGCCTGTTTCCACACTGTAGGGACTCTAGGAAATCTGAAACAAAACTAGAAATTGCTGGAGAAACTCAGCAAGTCTGACAGCATCTGGGGAGATAAAGCAGAGTTAAAATTTCAAGTCCAGTGAACCTGCTTCAGAACTGATAGTAGCATGGAAACTGAAGATGGGGCTGGGGGAGTGGGTGGGATGATTGAACTCACAGACAGACAGTGAGGCAGACAGAGGGATGGATGATGGTAAACTAGAGAGAAAGAAAAGATGAAAATGGGGACCATAAGTGGGTGAAAATAGGTTGGCATGTCATGACAGGGCCTGAGCTGTGGGGGTGGGGGACATGGAAGAAGGTGTCCAGGCTGTAAAATTATTGAACTCAATATTGACCCCTGAAGGTTGCAGGGTTCCCAAGCGGAAAATGAAATGCTGGATCTGCTCAGTACACACCTTGGGCATTGACACAACATGGACTGCTTTCAGCGCAGCTAACCGATTGCCCCTATTATCAGGTTTTCTTTCTCCCCGCCTTACTATCATCCATCCTTTTGTCTCCCTAACTGTCAGTCTTTCTCTCTGTCTCTGGGCTCCATCTCTTCCTATCTGCTCACTCCTTCCTCCACCCCTGTCATACGCATAAATACCACCCTCTCCTAGCTACTATCAAGAAGGGTCACAGACCTGAAACATTAACTCTGCTTTCTCTCTACAGATGCTGTGTTACCCGCTGAGTTTTTACCAGCAATTTCTGATTTTGTTAATGTCACAAGTCACCTCATTAATACTCAGCTTCCCACCTTACCAACCTTGCCAAATAAGCCAGACAATGGGAAAGTGTGACAAGGAAACCAGGGCATGTACTTGGGCAGATTCTGCACGCTGCTTGTACTGAATGATGTCCATAGAGCCTGTGACCAAACTGCATGACATCTACCAGGCACACATACCCCACCTCCACACACATTGGTATTCAGAATCTGCCTTTGTGAATATCCTGGCACTTGTGCTGTGCACTGGCAGCGCACTCTGGAAGCACAGACTTGCATTACAGGAGATACGAGCAACTAACATGGAAAGGCTGCCTCAGGGACACTTGGTGCTCAGGTATATCTCGCAGACTGGATCCAGCTGCACACCAGGACTGTTCAGTTTCTCTCTTAGCACTCGCACATTTAACACATGTTGACACACACACACCATCCCTGCCTTACCTTGCCAATTAGCACAGTCACACAACCAAGTAGCCCTCAGATGAACAACTTGCTATACAGCAGAGTGTGCTATGTCCATCTCTCACCTACTCTATGTGCCGGCACCTTATGTGGCACACACATGGCATGGGCAGCAAGCAGGTAACCATGAGTCAAAGTCTTCAGGAAGTAGTCCCCCCTGTGCTCCCTGGAGGCACAGTCAGTCAGAAAGTCCCAACACAATAATTGAAGGGAACTGGCCACGGTCAGACATTGGTCATGGTGTTGTCGGTCAAGGGTTCATGCCTCTGCAGCTGGTAGTTGGTCAGTGTCATTCCATTAGATACATGGCAGAAAGTCCAGGAGTTGGGGGCTGGAGGCCGTAGGGGAGACGTACAACCAGGGGTCTGCGTATGTGTTCTCGGGGCTATCCATTTCAGTTAAAGGGGTGAGCCACAATCAGTCCCCTTGGCTTTGTCCACAGAGAGTAAGGGGGAATTGGGGGTTGGTGAGAACAAGAATGGCCATTGTTGCTGGACTGAACGTTGTTAGTTTAGCCTTCAGGATGGATAGCAGGCTCTGGGCAAGGGCACAGGACAGTTGTGAAGCGGGGTCTGGGAAAGTGGGACTTGTAAGGGAGGGTTTGACAGGAAAGCATGGCTTGTATGGGTGTAATGTGGGGCAAAGGGTTGTCCTCAGTCAGGAGCCCTTGGCTTCAAGGGGTGGGTGGGGGGAAGGACAATGAATGACCAGATGTGGAATGGTCAATTCATATGCCAGGGGCTGGATGGGAAATGTGGGTAGCTAATGTGTGAATCAAAACAACGCAACAGGGAAGGAAATGGCTGCGAGCACCCTTGGGCGAGCAAATATTGCCCATCCCTAGTTGCCCTTGAGAAGGTGGTGGTGAACTGCCTTCTTGAACCATTGCAGTCCCTGTGCTGTAGGTTGACCCACAATACCACTACAGAGGGAGTTCCAGGATTTTGACCCAGCAATAGTGAAGGACCAGCTATATATTTCCAAGTCAGGATGGTGAGTGGCTTGGATGATATCTTACAGGTTCCCATGTATCTACTGCTCTTGTCCTTCTTGATGGAAATGGTCGTGGGTTTGGAAGGTGTTGTCTGAGGATCTTTGGTGAATTTCTGCAGTGCATCTTGTAGTTCATATACACTGCTGTTACTAAGGGTCAGTGGTGGAGGGAGTAGATGTTTGTGGATGTGGTGCCAATCAAGTGGGCTGCTTTGCCTTGGATGGTGTCAAGCTTTGTGAGCATTGTTGGAACTGCATCCATCCCGCCAAGTGGGAAGGATATGATGGGCCGTTGAGGTTAGTACAGAGATATAGGTTAGTATCATTCCATCACACTCCTGACTTGTGCCTCGTGTCTTTGAGCAGTCAGGAGGTGAGTTACTCACTGCATTATTCCTAACCTCTGACCTGTTCTTGTAGCTACCGAATTGATATGGCAAACCCAGTTGAGTTTCTGGTCAATGGTAACCCCTCCAGGAAGTTGATAATGAGGAATTCAGTAACAGTAAAACAATTGAATGTCAAGGGACAGCGGTTAGATTGTCTCTTAGAGATGGTCATTGCCTGGCATTGGTGTGCTTGATTGTTTCTTGCCACTTCCCAGCCCAAGCATGGATATTATCCTGGTCTTATTGTATTTGGACCTGGACTGCTTCATTATCTGAAGGGCTGTTAAACTGCCAAGGCATTTAAAAGCCCTGCCCTTTAAATCTTTGAAAAAATAAATGTTTGGTATGTTTACAAATAAATAATTTGTATCTTACTCCATCCATTGACACAAATGACAAGGTTCTCATTACTGGATTACTGTTGCTTTTCTGATTTTACAACCCTTCATTATCATCATAGGGTGCTTGCCCTTTTGCAGTTTGATTGACCTCTCCCAGTGTTTATGATTGTTTGAAGTGGGGCTGTAACTTAATCCATTGCTTGTCACAGAGGATTGGGCTCTTCACTGTTATTTCTTATGAGACATTATATCGTTGAAAGATTTAAAATGTGTAAATGGGTTTTTATGATTCTTTTCACTATGAATTGAAATCTGCAGTACACACTTAGATTTTTATCTTATTTCTTCCCATGGTGAATACTAGGTGAGTTGGCATGGTAGGTGTGAGGGCAAAGAATGCGTTGGCAATAATTGACACTGTGTTGCCATTGGAGCTATAAAGGGTCATGTGAGATCTTTAGAGAAGCGTAGCCTGACAGGAAGGGTATGATGGCCCTTTGAGGTTAATACAGATGCATAGGTTGTTGTAAATGAGGAGTGGGCACGAGGTGAGATGAGTTAGTGTGGAGGGGCATAGGAATGTTTTAGGGCTTTTAGGGAGTGAACATTGTGGGATAATTAAGGGGTTTTAAAAGTGAAGGCTAGAGGGCTGTTTTATGTTTGACTTTTCAGAAGTTATAATAGCTTGGTACTTCACCAAGAGCCCTGTTGAAAGATTATTTTCAGATTGGTGGGTGTATAGCCTAGTGTTCACCAGAAGTTGAAACTAAATTATTCCTTTTCCTCATATATATGAACTGCTTGAGTGCACAGGGCATAATTTCATAATTTGCAGGTGACACAAGACTTTGTAGTATAGTGAACTGAGGAGAATAGTGTTCAGCTGTAAGAGGACCTAGATGGGATGGTTGAATGGTCAGACACAGATGAAATGTGAAGCATAAAAGTGCAAAATGATAGGAAGTAAGAGAATAGATTATATTATCTAAAGGCTGCAGTTCTAAATGGGTGAAGGAATAGTGTGATCCAGGGTCAAATGTTCACAAATGGTTGAAGGGGGTAGGGCAGCTTGATAAAGCAGTTTATAAAACATACAGGATCCTAAGCTTTTTAAATAGAGGCAGGGTACTAAAGCAAGGAAGTCATCACAAACCTTCATAAAGCACTAGTTAAGCCTCAACTGGATTACTGTATTCAATTCTTGGCATGATACTTGTGGAAGGACATGAAACTATTTGAGGTGGTGCAAAAAGGTTAATGGAATTGTTGCAGGAGAAAGGGATATCTGTAATGTGGGTACATTGAGGAAGGTGGAGCAGTTCTCTTTCGAGAAGCATAGATTAAAAGGAGATTTACTTTTCTAGTAGGATTGAGTCGGAGTTGATAGAGAAAAACAATTCCCATTGGCAGAGAGTCAAGAACTAGATGACACAGATTTAAGGTGATTTGCAAAAGGACCAGAGGTCTCATAGGAAATGTTTTGTTACCCAGCGTGTGGTTACAGCTTAGTATGCGCTGCCTGACAGAGCCATATAGGTCATTTTGGTTGTGGCTTTCAAAAAAAGAGTTAGATAAGCATCTGAATCAAAATGCAGGGCTATGCAGAAAGGGTGGAGGAGTGATTCTTAGCTAAATTGATCTTGCAGAGAGATAGTATGGTCTTGAAGGGCTGAATTGCAACCTTTCCATGAATAACCATTTAGCACTCAAAATTACATTCTGTGAGATCATGGATGATCTGAGACCTCATTCTATATAACTATCCTCACTCCATGTCCTTTAAGAGACTTAAGAAACTTCTAGTAACCATTGTGTGTCAAATTTTTCCATAACTTCATTCTTGAAAGATCTAATTTTTAGTTTGTGCTTCTCAACTTCAATTCCCAGCCAATTAAAGTAGGCTCTCTTGATCCATACCACGTATTCCTAAATCTTGAAATCACATCACCCCTTAACCTTTTAAATTCTATGGAATACAACCCTGGTTTTTGTAATCCCTCATAATTTAACTGTTGGAGTCAGTATATCATTCTAGTAAGATTACACAACATTCCCTCCAAGACTAGTATATCTTTCCCAAAGTATGATACACAGAACTACACATAGTACTCTATTGTGGGCTACCAAGGCTATGCATAGCTATAGCATCATTTCTCCCTTCTAAAAGCCAGAATGTCATCATCTTTCTTTAGTTTATTTTCTGAACCTGTCCGTGATATTTTAAGGATCTATAGATCTGGACTCCTAACTCTCTTTAGAACCTCCACTGTTTCTAGCTTGCCACCACTTGTAACTAAAAAGATAGGGCAGAGTACTTCCTAAGTGAATCGCACGTTTGGCCCTTTGAAATCTATTTGCCAAATTTTGTCAATTCACTTAAAATTGCTGTGATACTGAAGCTTATGTTTCCATTTACAGAGCTTGCAATCTGAACTTTCTTTGTGTTACAGCAAACTTGGATATGTGGCTTTTTGTTCGATCATCTAAGTCATTAATAACTACACTGTATTGTTGATGCTACAAAACAGTTCCTTGTGAGACACTCTGCTGTTTAGAGTACCTGCCCATCAGCCTTACTATGTGTCCTCTGCCGCTCAGCCTATTTTCTCAGCAGTCAGTAATTCCATGATTTTTAACTGACAGTCTCTTATGAGGCAGTTTATCACATGCTTCTGGAAGCCTATTTTATTTTCACACCCAGGCATTCCTCTGCCTCCACCTCTCCCCACCCCACCTGTTATTTTAATCACCTTTCTCATAAACTTCAAACAGGTTCACCAGGAAAGAGCAGATGAATGTCATCCTATACTGATTCGGAGTTGAATGACCTCAATTAAATCATAAGACCATATCATATAGGAGCAGAAACTCCCATTTCCCCATATTCGATCTACCAAGTATTTGCCCAGTCACTTGACCTGGATGTATTCCTCTGCAAACTTCTTTGTGTCACCCTCACCATTTGCCTTCCAACTTATTTTTGTGTCAACCGCAACAATCTGAAAAGATTAAAACGAAAAGAGTTGCAGATGCTGTAAATCAGAAACAAAAATATAAATTGCTGGAAAAGCTCAGCATGTCTGGCAGCATCTGTGGAGAGAAATCAGAGTTCATGCTTTAGGTTGAGTGACACTTCCCCATAATCTGAAAAGTTTGTTTCTCTACCTTTTGTGCATAAAACTGAATATAGCACTCCTTCTGGACTTCTAACCAAGGTTCTGTACTTCTGAAACATCACCACTTCACATCCAAATGATAGATAGAGGTTTACAAGATGATGAGAGGCAAAGATAGAGTGGATAGTCAGAGACTTTTTCCCAGGGCGGAAATGACTATTACGAGGGGACATAATTTTAAGGTGATTGGAGGAAGGTATAGGGGAGATATCAGAGGTAGGTTCTTCACACAGAGAGCGGTGGGCGTGTGGAATGCGCAGCCGGCGGTGGTAGTGGAGTCAGATACTTTAGGGACATTTAAGCGACTCTTGGATAGGCACATGGAGGATAGTAAAATGTAGGGTATGCAGGGTACATTGATCTTAGTAGGATAATAGGTCGGCACAACATCATGGGCCGAAGGGCCTGTACTGTGCTGTACTGTTCTATGTTCTATGTTCTATGTTTGTTCTAAATGACAGTCTGCTGCAGTTAAAGGCTAACATTTCATGAACCATTAACATAATCATTAACTAGAGGATGGTGAAAATTTAGAACTCATTTAGAACACAGCAGAGGGCTGTGGAGTCCAAGTCATAGAGTGTATTTAAGTTGGAGATAGATAGGTTCTTGATTAGTAAGGGGATCAAAGGGAGAAAGCAGGAGAATAGGGATGAAAAACATATCAGCCATGATGGAAAAGCAGAGTAGACTCGATGGGCCGAATGGCCTAATTCTCCTCCTGTACCTTATGGTCTAGATTTGTTGATTGCTGGTTGACCTGATCATTTGTTGACACGGACACCTAAATCTCTTTGCTCACTTACAAGGAGCGGCACGGTGGCTCAGTGGTTAGCACTGCTGCCTTAGGGCACCGGAGTCCCAGGTTTGATTCCAGCCTTGGGCGACTGTCTGACTCCCCGTGTCTGTTTCCACTGGATGCTGTGGTTTCCTCCCACAGTCCAAAGATGTGCAGGTTAGGTGGATTGGCCATGCTAAATTACCAATAGTGTCTAGGGTGGGAAATGCAGGGATAGGGTGGGGGTGGGTCTGGGTGGGAGGGTTGTGGTGGACTCAGTGAGCCAAATGGCCTGCTTCCACACTGCAGGGATTCTATGAACTCTGTATCTGTTGCCATTAAAAAAGTGCTGCCCCATTAAGAAAAGGTACACTCTAGCTTTCTCAGATCCAAAATGGATGACCTAACGCTTCTTCAAATTAAGCTCCATTTATATGGTTTTGCTAATACATAGGGGTAATTTTGACTTTGGGCATTAATGTATAACAGGCTGCTGATCTATCATACACAATCAACAGATGTCAGAACCCCCATTTAGTCTGTCTACATTCCAGTATACATTCTTGGGCCCATCCACACCACTTGCAGCACTTTCCAACTTTGTCATCTCCAATCTCAGACATACAACTCTCCTTCATACAAGTGATTGATGTATATGGTGAAAGTTGAAGTTCCTGTATAAATCCCATGGGAATGTTAATTGTTCCATTCAGCCAATACAAGAGTACAAACTCTTTTCCATGACCCTGTCTCTGTCTCCTAACTCCCAATCAATTATCAACCCATATTGTAAGATTTACAATATTAGCTCACCTAAAAAGGAAGTTTGGGCACTTGGAAATTTAATAAGCATGGTCCCAAGGGAGCAAAAGGTAGGTTTGAAGGAGAAGATGATATTGATAGATGAAACAAAGAACTGTGGACACTGGAAACCTGAAACAAATGCAGAAATTGCTGGAGAAACTTAGCAGATCTGGCAACGTCTGTGGAGAGAAAGCAGGATTAACATTTCTGAAGAAGAGTCTCTGGATTTGAAACGTTAACTCTGCTTTCTCTCCACTGATGCTGCCAGACCTGCTGAGTTCTTCCAGCAGTTTCTGTTTTTCTTTGAGATTGGTGAGACATGGTTTCTTGACTACAGTGAGGGACACCTGCAGAGAGGTTTGGTATGGCGGAAAAGGGAAGTGATTTTATTTGATTTCATTTTGCCAAATTCAAGTGTATTAGGCCAAGTGTAGAGTTCACTGTCTTAATGGTTATGCTACTGGACTAGTCAGTCAGAGGACTGGACTAACCACGCGAATTTTAAGTTCAAGTTCTATCATGGCAGCCAAAAATAAATTTAAATTAAATAAGTTATATTAGATGAAACATTACCATCGGAAAGTGTAATCATGAAACTACCAGAATGATGTAAGAACCCTCTACAAGGATGCCCACCTTGAAGATGTTGTCCTCCTCCCTCTGAAAAGATGATGTAAGAACCCAACTGTATCATTAGGGAAAGAAAATGCCATCTTTAACAGTTCAGTTCTCCTGACCCACAGCAATGTGGCTGACTTCTAACTGCCCTATGAAATAACCTAGCAAGCCATCCAGTTGTGTTGATCATCTTCTCAAGGTGAAGTTGCCATAGTTTTACCAGGCCATAGGGCTGATCTCTTATTAGAGAGAGACGACTGGTGGTGGTTTAACTTGGAGGTCACCACAGCTCAGGTGAGGGGAGAGGTTGAGAAGGAGAGCCCTTCATGGTAACCTCAGCTGGCTAGGAATTGAACCCATGCCATTGGTGTCACTCTGCAAACCAACTGCCCAGCAAACTGAGCTAAATGCATATGCCATGAGTGAATAAAAATATTAGGCCTGATTTTGATTCCATTAGTGCTATTCTTTAATGGATTGCATTTAATTCCAGTCATTATTTGCATTCATTTTGAACTGAAGTAAAAGTAATTTTTCTACAGGTTATGCAGTAAGCATAATTTGCTGCGTTTATATTTCATGTATACGCAAGAGAGGAGAGTGCACTTTGTATAAAAGAAAGAACAACCTGCATTAAATCCTTACAGTGCTTGGAATTAAATACCACCATTATTTTCTACATCAGGAGAAATGACTGGGATATGGTTGCAGAGCAGCCTGTGTGATGTATTTATGATTGCTCAAGGAGACAGTTACTGAATGGTCCTATATTACTATGTTATATTTATCATTTTTAATTGGAAGGGCAGCACAATACCAGCCACACTGACTGCAGACCTAAATATTTATGCTTCAGGTTGTTTACATATTTCCACAGGGTAAGGCAGCATGATGACTCAGTGGTGAGCACTGCTGCCTCACAGCGCCAGGGGACCTGGGTTTGATCCTACCCTTGGGTGACTGTCTGTGTGGAGTTCGCACGTTCTTCCTGTATCTGTGTGGGTTTCCTCCCACAGTCCAAAGATGTGCAGGCTAGGTGAATTGGCCATGCTAAATTGCCCATAGTGTCCGGGGATGTTCAGGCTAGGTGGGTTAGCCAAGGGAAATGGAGGGTTACAGGGATAGGGGGTAGGATCTGGGTGGGATACTGTTTGGAGGGGTCAATGTAGACTGGCAGTGTAGGAATTTGGTGAAATTTTTTTTTTAAATTCATTTGGGAAATGTAGGCATCACTGGCTGGGCAAGCATTTATTGCCCATCTCGAACTACCCTTCAGAAAGTGCCTTCTTGAACTGCTGCAGTCTATTTGGTGTAGGTAACTCCCACAGTGCTGTTAAGGAGAAAGTCCCACAGTTTGTGGAACTGAGGCTTGGGTGTGAGACGGTACAGTTTGAATAAATGAATAAATGATTTTTTGAATGAATGATTTGATTGTCACGTATATTTTACAGTGAAAAATACAGGGGAAACGTTCCACTGTCATCACAATCCGGCATCATTTTGAATAGTTTACGAGTAACAAAAAAACAATATAGCTGAAAGAGAGTCCATAACTCTGCCACCACTGCTTGGTGGAGTTCACATACATTCAAGATGATCAGAAAGATTAAAGAAACAGTGGCCTTGGTTTCTCAAGTACTAAAACACAGAGAGGTAGAAATCATGCTTCATCTAGACAAGATTCTGGTTACAGCACTTGTAGGGGCACAACTTATTGTTTTATTAAAACTTAATTCACGGGATATTGATCATGGAACATGTGGTGTGTAGATTTGCCAGAAAGCAAGGAATGGGAGTGTTGATTGTTCAAATGGAGATGTGAGGAGGTGCCTTAAGAGAGAGAGAGTTCAGTGGAAAACTGCAAGGTGCATTGTTCTGAAGAGAAGAATGCTGGGCAAGTTAAAGAACGTGTTTTGGTTAAAACACCACCATCCCTTTCCTGCCCAGCTGAAGTCCTTGCACGTCTTGAGGCACCGTATCCAGGTTCAAGGAGCCACATGTATTAATTTAAACATTAAACATCTGAGAAGGCTGGTCAGACTACATGCTAATACTAATCACCCCAATCTTCACCACGACAGAAAACATCTCCACCAGGGCAAAAGTGCTTGAAGGACTTAGCACAAGTCCATCCACAGATTTAGCATCTTTCATTTTTGCAGGGGCGGGAGTCAGGGTGGGCCATAGTTTAAGAATGCACTGGGTCCTAGAGACAGCTGTCCATTTAAGTGACCAGCTGCCTCCACTGAAATGGGATTTTGGAGGCTGTGGGGTCTGGAATCCAGAGTCTGGAAATTAGACCAGGTAAAAGCATCTGTCTTCTAAATGCAAGACAACAAGGTGCAGGGCTGGATGAACACAGCAGGCCAAGCAGCATCATAGGAGCAGAGAGGCTGACGTTTCGGGCCTAGACCCTTCATCAGAAAAGGGGGAGGGGAAGGGGGTTTTGAAATAAATAGGGAGAGAGTGGGAGGCGGATAGAAGAGGGATAGAGGAGAGGATAGGTGGAGAGGAAACAAACAGGTCGAAGAGGCGGGGATGGAGCCAGTAAAGGTGAGTGTAGGTAGGGAGTTAGGAAGGGGATAGGTCAGTCCAGGGAGGACGGACAGGTCAAGGGGGCGGGATGAGGTTGGTCGGTAGGAGATGGAGGTGCGGCTTGAGGTGGGAGGAGGGGATAGGTGGGAGGAAGAACAGGTTAGGGAGGCAGGGACGAGCTGGG
>NC_063335.1:26240847-26262023 GCF_021869965.1 Rhincodon typus
CTGCTCCTATGATGCTGCTTGGCCTGCTGTGTTCATCCAGCCCTGCACCTTGTTGTCTCGGATTCTCCAGCATCTGCAGTTCCTACTATCTCCCTCCCTTCCTTGCCTGCTTTTCTATCCTTCCCATGGTATCTAAAACCCGGAACATTGAGCTGCCAGTCTTGTCCATCTCTCAGCCACATTTCTGTAATAGCTATGATGTCCCAATCCCATGTTCTTAAACATGCCCTGAGTTCATCAGCCTTACCTGTATGACCCTTTGCATTGAAATAAATCAATTTTGTTCTTCAGAGTTACTACATACTCTGAATGTCTCTTGTCTTTCTTTTCTAATTGACATGCTCTTCTCACATTCAGAAGCTTCCCCATCAATCCTTCTGTTCACACTGCTGCTTAGAATTCCTCCACACTCCCTCTCTATCTGTATAAAGTCTCCCTTAATGGAATGAGCAAATTGCCCTGCTAAGAAATTGATCCCTTTCCAGTTTAGGTTAGACCCAACCTTTTTGAACAGGTCTTTTCCATCCCAAAAGACAGTCCAACTGTCCAAAAACTTGAATCCCTGAATAATACACCAGCTCTTCAGCCATTAATTTATCTCCTTTAACCTTTTGGTCCTTCCCTCATTTGAGTTTGGCATTGGGAGTAAACCAGAAATTATTCTTTCAAGGTTCTATACGTTAATCTTCTACCTAATGCTCCAGCGAAGCTCAGCACAAGCTAGAAGAACAGCACTTCATTTTCCACTTGGGAACTCTACAGCCTTCAGGATTCCATGTCAAGTTCAACAATTTTTGGGCTTGAGGCATCTTCTCCCATGTCCTTAACCCAAACCCCACACACCAGACCTGGTTATCACATAGTTTGCTATTACACACCACCCATTGTTAGCCACTGATAGTCCCCATTAGTAGCTATTCATTCTCCCAGGCTGCCCATTATCCACTCCTTTGTTTGTCCAACTGTTCTTCTGTCTCTTTGCGTTCTGTCCCCACCTATTGTTTACTCCTTACCCCCTCCTCCCACCCTAGCTTCGACATAAAAACCAACTGTTTCCCAGCTACCATCAGTTCTGGGGAAGGGTCACTGGACCCAAAACATTAACTCTGATTTCTGTGCACAGATGCTGACCGACCTGCTGAGTTTTTCCAACAATTTCTGTTTTAGTTTCTGATTTCTAGCATTTGCATTTGCTTTGGTTGTTTGTTTAGTGAATTTAGTTAACCACATTCCCTAACATGACACTTCCTAATTTTACAAGAACAACATACAAATTAGGAGTAGGCCACAAGTCTGTCATACTTGCTCCAACATTCAATATGGTCAGTGCTCATACAATTATGCAATGCTTCTGCCTATCCCTGATAACCTTTAGCCCCCCTTACTTATCAAGAATCTTTCTAGTCCTGCCTTAAAAACATTCCAGGACTCTGGGTGGAATGTTCCCTGACCCTGAGCGATGTGGGCTGTGGCGAAGAAATTGATTTTAAACAATGGCAAAAATGGAGAAATGATCTTCTCAATTTTGAGAAGATGAATTTGATTTTCCACCCAAGGTTTAAACAGTGAAAGAGGAATCTCAATGGCAAAAGGCCTACTCACACAGCTTAACATCACACTCCAACCTAGTTTCACCTTTGTTTAAATTCATTCACAGGATGAGGGCGTTGCTAGCCAGGCAGCATTTATTGCCCATCCCTAATTGCCCAGAGGGCAGTTAAGAGTCAACCGCATTGAGAGTCAACCTCATGTAAATGCAGTTTGATATTTTCGCTGGCATTGGAATGAAACTACTTGGCAACACTTCCCAATGGGGAAAGTTGAATTGAATTGAGTTATTGTCACATGTACTCATATGAGGACAGTGAAAAGTTTACAGGTTGCCACTTCCGGTGCCATCTTGGGTACAAAGGTATGTCGATACAGAATCTTAGATAATGGGTGCCTGGGAGCTGAGACTTGGTTCTTGCTTCTCTGGGCTATCCAGCTTGGCCAACAGATGCCGATATCCCAGGGTACACTCCATGGGCAGCATCACTTGCATCCCCTGCCCGTGGAGGCCGGCATTGGACATGCACCAGCCTCACTACATCATCATGACATGTCTCTGACTTGCCTGTAGTCAGCACTTAAATACTACACTGTGAGTCCCACCGAAACATTGCTGCTATGCTCAAGGGCAGACACCTCTGGAATAGATTACTGACATCTGCAGTGAGTACAAATTTGTTATAAGCGTTCAAAAGATGGCAAAGCTCCAGGAATGGCAAGCATTAAATATAGAAATTGGTAAAAGTTATCTGTTTTAGAAGATTGCGTAACTGCATGCAGTCAGGAGAGAGCAGTGTTGGTGATAGTGAATAGAAGTTACATAACGCCTGAATGGGGCATGATTAACGACCAGGTCTGATATTTTTTGTCTCCGTATTTATATGTTCTGTTTTATTACTTCCTTCACTTCACTTCACTTCCTTTATTCCACATGTTCCTCACCTCCCTCATTTTTGCCCATCTCTCCTCCCGCACCTGTCTCACTCTCACCTTTGTTTCCTTTTGACTTTCATTCTCATTTTTGTACCTCCTTTTCAACAAATTCTGAATAATTTTACTTTCCCTCTATTATTGTATGGCTTTGAAGCTGTTTGTGGGTAGATGGGGCAGAAATGTTATCTGTATGATGGAAAAAGAGGGCTCTGTGTTTGATCCGAACAGATTTGGGGCTGCTGAGGAGTTAATGTATCGAGAGTTTGTCTCTCGATGCAAGTTGCCTTTAACCTTCTTATTCCCAATTTTAACTGAGGTAGGAAGTCGGGTTGGTGATCAGCCTGACCCAAGGCTCCAAGCCTCATGAGGGGGCTTTTGTGGTAGTGTCCCTACCTCTAGGCCAGGAAGAGCAGGTTCAAGTCTCATCTGCTGCAAAGATGTAATGTCATGTATCTGAAACGATTAATTAAATTACCCACACGCCTTTTCATAATTCAGCTTTTTGCTGCTGTCAGCTGGATTTGCTGAGCAATGGACTAACAACTTGATGGATTCAGGAAGGGTCTAGGCCCGAAACGTCAGCCTTCCTGCTCCTCTGATGGTGCTTGGCCTGCTGTGTTCATCCAGCTCTACACCTTATTGTCTCAGATTCAGGTGTCTGCCTGGTGAATCCAGTGACCCCCTCCAAAGGCAGTCCTCACGAGGCTTCTAAACCTGCCAATCATGCTTCCCACCATTCTCACCTACTCTGTCATGCCCCTACAACACTGAGGCATCTGACCTTCCCCTGTTAACAACAGCCCACATCAGCCTTGCAGCTTGCGTGCCCCCCCCCCTCTTGTTAACCCCTTGTTCCCGTAGTGGAATTGCTTCCTGCTGTGGGTTGTCAGTGGCCAGTTGTCTGTCCTTGGAAGAGTCAGTGATTGAACAGGTTGGGCCCCAAGGCAAAGGATTGACCTTTGGCATCGGAGACTCGCTGCAGAATTGAAGCCACACAGTGGATCCCACCCCCAGTTTTCTGGCTGACCACCTCCCTGCGACCAGCTCAGTAAAGAATTTGCCAAAGTCTCCTGTTGAGAATGAATGGGGAGTTCTCCAGGAACTCTTAAGGGAAACAATAAATTTGCTGAGCAGGACTCAAGGAGACAATGGGAACAATGTCTAATTGTTAAATCACGTCTGTTTTGAAGCGCCTTTTGGAAATGGTGTGTAGGTTGGGATGACAGCCAACGTTTATGTGTCTTCATGTTTACATCCCACTTTGACCCCCAATTTCTCAGGGACCTGATGCCAGCATTCCCAGCAAAGTTGACTGTGTCCTTTTGATCCCAAAGGAACAACTTCATCTTCTTTCAGATCATTATTAGCCAATTTCTAGCCCAGTGGGTCTAAAAGAGCACTTAGAGCAGAGATTCTAATGGACCCTTGGAGTAAGACTTTAAAAAGGGCTAGGATACAGGAACACTAAAGGAGCACAGGCAACAACAGCTGAAAAATTCAGCTCTGTTGTATGGCTTCACTTGCAGTGGGTTTGTGATACAGAGAAGCATGCCCTCCTTAGGGCTAATGAGATGCACATCTCCTTGTGCCCCACAAGTTCTGCTCTGTTCTACTCCAGGGCCACTTCATCCAACTAGAGAGGGGCAGAACATCCCTGGTTCTGTAATGCTGTCGCAGTTGAATAATCAAAACTATGTAGAGTGAGTGGGAGCTGGATGTCCGATTGGCAGCATTGGAATGTGTGTGAGAGTGCCACGTGGGATGAAGTATTTGGGTGTTTGGCATGAGCCCTGACTGTTACTACGATTTGAGTGATGGAGGTGCATTGAGCAGCATAAAAGGTTGATCTCATAGAGTCGTACAGCATAGAAACAGGACCTTCAGCCCAATGATGGTGCAATGGTGGGAGATGTCGTTTAAAAATGCATTTGCTGACCTTGACCATCTTCTTGAGGCATTTGATCTTATGCAGTGATGTTGCCAGATTACTCTGTAGACAATGTGCTCCCATTTGATTCAGAAGATTTGCTTTGAGGGCCTCTGGGCCCCTATGCAAACATGAACCTGGAAAGATCCAGATACATGTCACTCAGGAGTAGGCCAGTTCATGTCTTGCACCTCCTCCACCATTCAGTAAGATTATACCTGGTCTAGTAGGTGGTCTCAATTTCACATTTCTGCCTATTATCAACCTCTGTGTGAAAGATATCCAATGACATCATCCTTCCTACTCTCTAGTGAAGAGAGTTCCAAACATCCATAACTCTCTTGGTGAAAGAAAATCTCCACGTCTCCATCTTAAGTGGTAAGCCCTTTATTTTCAAACTGTGTTCCCTAGTCCTAGCCTCTTCCAATAGAGAAAACATCTTTTCAGTGTCCACCTTATCCAGTCCTGTCAAGATCTTTGAAGTCTGCATAAGATTGTTTCTTATTCTTCCAAACTCCAATGGATAGAATCCAAACCTGCCTCCAGTGATAATCACAATGACCACCCTGCCTCTGACCCACCCAGACATCCAGCTTCCCAGACATCAGTTGAGTGAACTTTCTCTGAACTGCTCCTAATGCATTTACAGCAATTTTTTTTATTAACCAACACCTATGAGACCAGACATTTGCCAATTGATTAAATATTTTGGTTGATCAAGGGGTCCACATAATCAATGTAAAGGCACACACTAAGTAATAGACTCATAAGATAGGCGTTATATACCTGACTGTTATAAAGCATAAGTTACTTAAATAATAATGCGGCTTTGCCCTAAATAAAACTTAACAGCAGAAGATTTACCAGGATGTTCCCAGGAATGGAAGGTATGAGTTATAAAAAGAGGCTGGATAGACTGGGACTTCTTTCACTGGAGCATAGAGGAGGTTGAGAGGTGACTGTATAGAGGTTTATAAAATCATGAGGGGTATAGATTAGCAAGTGTCTTTTTCCCTAGGATGGGGATTTCAAAACTAAGGGGCATAGTTTTAAGATGAGAGAAGAAAGATTTAAAAGAATACATGAGGGGCAATATTTTTACGCCAAGACTAGTTCATAGTTGCAATGTTTAGAAGACATTTAGATAATTATATGAATAAGAAATGTTTGGAGGGATATGGGCCAGGAGCAGGAAGGTGGAGCTAGTTTAGTTTGGGATTATGGTCGGCATAGTCTAGTTGGACCGAAGGATCTGTTTCCGTGCTGTACGACTCCATGAGAGCCTTCTCACTCGCACCATCAATTGACTACTCGGATATCACAGATTTTGCACTATTTGAGGTACGGGTATATCATTTTTTGCCGGTTTATTAAGAGTGCCAGTTCGAAAAGGTGCCGGTTAAAGCAGAGTTTCTCCATTTCTCCAGATATACTCAGACCAGTGCTCTGCACAGCTGTAACAAAACATTGCACTTTTACATTCAGTATTACTTCGCAACAAATGACAACTTTCCAACTTTCCTAATCACATATGCTCTCATTGTCTTTAATCACAGAGAGTCATTATGTAAATATATTCTGACAACTTGTTAGCTGTTTGAAAATATTGATTTTCTTTTCTTGCTGCCAACATGTGGAGCTACACTGCTGCTTCTTTGATATGTTGATCATCTGCCTTATGAGTCTGAAAGTGCATTTATTTTACTTTAATCATTCACGGGATGAGGACGTCACTTTTAGACAGCATTTATTGTCCATCTCTAATTGCCCAGAGGGCAGTTGAAAGTCAAACACATTACCGTGGGCTGGAGTCACATGTAGGCCAGACCATATAAGGATGACAGCTTTCTTCCCTAAAGGACAGTAGTGAACCAGATGGGTTTTTCGGCAATGGATTCATGGTCATCACTAGATTCTTAATTCCAAATGTATTTTACTTCATTCAAATTCCACCATCTGTTGTGTTGGTCTTCGAATCCAGAACATTATCTGGGTCTCTGGATTAACAGTCCTGCGATAATACCACTAGGCCGTTACCTCCCCTTATTTTACAGCAATAAGAAGAATGTTAAAAGAGCTGCACATTGCTTTTAAAAGACACAATTCTTGGCAAAAATCTGTCAGTCTTGCTCCAATAGGATTATGCAGATGGAGTATACCATGGAAAAATGTGAACTTGTCCACTTTTGATTTAGAGTCATTGAGCTGTACAGCATGGAAACAGACCCTTCAGTTCCAACTTGTGCATGTCAACCAGATATCCTAAATTACTAGTCCCATTTGCCACTGTTTGGCCCCTATCCGTCTAAACCCCTCCTATTCATATACCCATCTAGATGCCTTTTAAATGGTGTAATTGAACCAGCCTCCACCACTTCCTCTAGCAACTCATTCCATACACGCTCCACGCTGTGTGTGAAAAAGTTGCCCCTTAGGTCGCTTTTAAATCTTTCCCCTCTCACCTTAAACCCATGCCCTCTAGTTTTGGACTCCCCTACCCTGAGGAAAAGACCTTGGCTACTCACCCTATCCATACTTTTCGTGATTTTATAAACCTCTATAAGGTTACCCCTCAGTCTCCGACGCTCCAGGGAAAATTGCCCCAACCTATTCAGCCTTGTCCCTGTAGCTCAAACTCTCCAACCCTGGCAACATCCTTGTAAATCTTTTTTGAACCCTTTCAAGTTTCACAGCATCCTTCAGATAACAGGGAGGCCAGAATTCAATGCAGTATTCCAATAGTGGCCTAACCAATGTCCTGTACAGCCGTGCACACTGACCAATAAAAGCAAACATACCAAACCCATTCTTCACTATCCTGACTACCTGCAACTCCACTTTCAAAGAACTATGAACCTGCACTCCAAGGTTTCTTTGTTCAGCAACACTCCCCAGGGCCTTACCCTTAAGTGTCTAAGTCCTGCCCTGATTTGCCTTTCCAAAATGCAGCACCTCACATTTATCTAAATTAAACTCCATCTGCCACTCCTTGGCCCAATAACCTATCTGTTTTGATTTGATTTGATTTATTGTTATCACATGTACCTCAGTACAGTGAAAAGGTTTGTTTTCCATGCAGTACAGGCAGATCATACCATACGAAGATCACAGGGTGATTGAACAGAGCGACGAATACAAAGATATGGCTGCAAAGAAGGTGCACAAAAAGCAAGATCACCATCAGATTTGAAATTTAAGAGGTCCATTCAGAAATCTAATAACAGCAAGGAAGAATCTGTTCTTGAATCTGTTGGTACATGTGTTTAACCCTCATCGAAAAGGTTGGAGGTGATTGTAACCATGATGTTAGACGCCCTCCTGAGGCAGCAAAAAGTGTACTTTGGTAGGAAGAGAAGGAAAGCAGAATATTATTTAATTGGGGAGAGACTGTAGATGAAACCTTATAGTCCTGAATCTTCACGGTTAATCTGCATGAACAGATAAGCATTCCACTGCTCTTTTCAGAGCTTTGTGTTCAAATTTAAATTTGCAACTTTATGGGCAACGAACAGTTCAGTCAAAGAGCTGGCACGGTCACATTAGACTGAATGGCTTCCTTCTGTACTGTCCATTAGAAGCACCATAATTCAATGTAGCAGCAGATTATTTTGGAACGTTTGTGACCTTTCCTTTTGTATTTAGTCTGAATTCAGCATTGCATTCTGCTTACCAAATAGTACTTTTTTGGGTTTTCCCACACGCAGATTCTGAAACAACAGAAGTCAGCAATTTACAGAATTTATTTTAACTTCTTAATACAATTGATGATCCACTATTATAAGAACAAATGCAATAAGAATTATGTATGGGAAAAATATACTTGCAAATGATAGCGCTTTCATCTGTAGAGATAAAATGATTACAACATAGATGTCAGGGTCCAAGATGTAACCAGTGTTACAACTGAACTGTTTTGTTATTCTGAATTCCCCACACCCCCGTGCTGTAATCATTGCAGATTGTTTGTTTATCTTTTGTTTTCCATGGTTTGCCATTCACTTTGTCAGATTATAGAGTACCTTTGTCGTTCCACTGGTTAGATTAGCCTTTTTTTGTGTGCATGGAATTGACTTTGGGTTAAATAGAAACCTTTTGCATCTCAGTGGAGGCACATGGCCAGCCATCTCCTCCTGGAGGCTCAGAAATAGCAAGAACTCCAGATGCTGGAGTCAGCGATAACACAGTGTGATTCTGCCTGGCTTGCTGTGTTCCTCCAGCTCCACACTGTGTAATCTCCTCCTGGAGGCTGATCTTGAAGAAGATCAAAGCCAAGTCTGGGAGCAGTCATGTTCCATGGAACAACTGCAAGATTTTAAACTCAGAATCATTCTCACTGTCATGTTGATTACAGCTGTACTGTGCTTTAGGTGCAGCCACTATAGCTTGTGAGTATAATTATTTTTGACCACAGAGGGCTAAATACTGTCTGACTGCTATAATCAGGAGGAGAAAGGAGGTTGCAGATAAATTTGGGAGCCATAAGACCTCCAAGCTTTCAGTAAACTTGTGTTACATTGATCCACATTACAACGGACTTCCCCTGTCTGTACTGAAAGGATTTATCCCCACGTTAGAGAAACTAGAAGGAATAGCTTAAAAACAAGTGGTCACCCATCTAAGACTGAGATGAGACGACTTTATTTTTCTCAGAAGGTTGTTGGCAAGTGGAATTCTCTCGCCCAGAGAGCAGTGGAGAATGTTCATTGAATATTTCCAAGGCAGAAGATAAATAGATTTTCCGCTGACAAGAGAGTCAAAGGATGTAAAAGACACACAGGGAAGTAAATGCTACGGCCAGATCAGCCATGATCTTATCAAATGGCAGGAGTCAAATGGTTTACTGTGACTCCTCATTTGTATGTTTGCGTGCCTGTATAAGCCAATCTGGCTGGCTGTAGCACCTACTAGATGTTAGCCTTGTCGTACAAAATTTCCTTTGTTTAATACGTTAAAAAGTTACTACTTTTTATGTTCCTTACTGCCCTCTCCTCACACATTTACATTGTCTTGTTTGGTAGGAAGATTTAAATGTTCCAAGTTGCTTAAACTTCTATAGTTATCCAATTGTCTCATTACTCTCTTTAAAAAATGCATTTCAGCAGGACAAGAATATCCCTCCTATCTCTGATCAGCACTTAAATATCTTGGTTCATGCTGGCAGTTTCACTAATTGGATAGCACCCACAGTCTGAATAATTATGTATAACTTTGAGGATGAGAAAATGATTACACAGTAGTTTAATGCATATTAACATGTCACTTATTTTAATCTTGTTGTGGAAGCTTGGTCTATGAATATAAATGTAAATTTTGTACACCTCATGTTGTAATTACAAACTTTACGAATTGTGTCATTAAGTCTGATGCATGTAAAATGCTCATTACAGATGTACAAGCTTGTTTGCCATCACCTACATTAAAGTATAAACTGGTAATTGGTACAGAATAAATCAGTTTGAAATTCTTGATTTTACAGAGCCCATCTGGACTTCATAGGCATTTCCCTAGAGAGGCCTTCTAACTCCTGCCACATATATTGTATACTGATGATAGACGTAGCCCATGGCAAAGGAGCCGATCAACCAAAGCAAATAGACTCCTGTCAGAAAGCCACAAAGGAGGCTTGCTACTTGCCCAGAAAAATGGGAATTAGGAAAAAATGCTTGACACATGGGAGCTGCAAACTAGTCCCAGCAGGTCTTCAGTCTTCAAATGCAGCTGATGTTCCTAGCTTTTATGTGAGCTTTTGCTCTCTCTTGACTTGCCCTCTGACCTATAGGTTTAAGCTTTTATCGTATTTGGAAGTGCCTATCTAGCTAATTTGTTCTACAGAGACGTCTGAGTGTTACAGAGTGGCACGGGACTTTAGCTTCGGAGACGAAACTACACAATGGTTGCTAAATTACACAGGAAGAGTATTGGCTTACACTTTAAAGTATGAGAGTTGATGAAACCTTTATTATTAAACTACTCTTGTAATTTTCACCCATCTTACCTTATTAAATTGGCATGTCAAAGCCAGCAGGACTGGTTAGGCCACACAGTGTCTTGTATCAAACCTGGTTTACGTTTGTTACGGTCTGTAAGACCTCCCCATGAGCTGATGACCACAGGATGAAAGGGCCACGCTCATTTTGCTTCCCCGAACTGAGGTGTAATTACTTTTTCTACTGACTGTTGTAAATTAATCTCCTGTTTTTTTTTGACAAAAGCTGGTAATATCGAAGAGCTTTGAAATTATGGGACATCTAAAGTTTCTCTTGAGATTCTTTTTCACTGGCCATTTGGATTATAAATACATGTGCACCATTTTTTTTATGAATGCAGAGCTTTTTAGCTGAATTAGGTAAAAGAAAAATTCTTGCTGCACTTCAATTTTGGAAACTGGAAACTTTAGCCTATTCAGTTTTCACTAATTTTACTGCTTAAGCAAAAAACAGAATTTTAATATTTTTAAAAAAAATTTTCCTTTTTTTTAAGCTTGATTTGTGACTAATGCTGTTCCTAATTCTTCAAGTGCCAACTACCCTCCAATATTACACCCCAGAGAGATAATGAACTCAATTTTTGCACTGGGAGAAAGAGAGAGAGTTTGGAACTGTTCCCAGCTCCCGAACCCACCCCATGGGGAGCAGAACTGAGCCATGATTTTCATGGGCCAACACCTTAATTGGTGATCGATTTAACGGCCAGTTAGCTGAAGAGATAGCCAGAGCAGAGAAGTGCTGGTCTAATTTGAACTCCTCATGGCAGCCTAGCTGAAACAGGCCAGGGGAGATTGTCAGTGAGCTTTAAGCGGCATCAGTTTTTCATCGTTATTCAGAAAGTTACAGGCCTAGAAGCTGGAGTGAGGACATCCATCATGGTTTTGAACAGCAACCTCAAATTCATCTGGAGAACGTGGGGAAGAGAAGGGAGGTCCTTTTTACTGGAGGGTGAGGACCAGGACCGTCCATTCAGATCCATCAGGCCCACATCAAAATTTCAGCCATAGTTAGCAACAGAAGTATCTTAAGTCAACCCTTGATCCAGCATGAGAAATGAGCACGTAGGCTGTGACAAGCTGCATGCAAACTCCAGCTCTTAGGGGAAATCTCTGGGTATTCGCCCTCCAGCAAACACACTGGCTGAGGAACCACAGGATGCAGAGAGGACATCTGCCCAGATCACTTCCTGATCTCTCAGAGTGACTCTGAGCTTTAGTGCTGCTGGAGACTTGCCATTGCTGAAACATGCAGCTTCAAATGAATTGAAGTGGTTACCATTGGCTCTCTCTTGTCCTTGCAGAAGTAGCACCTCATAATGCCCATGAAAGCACATAAATAGGCAGAGAGCTGCCATACTTTGAAATCCTGTTGGCCATGAAGGATCAAGCAATGAAGATAGATTTTTGTTTAGATTTTCCCATGTGTTCAGAGCAGAACGAAGGTGGCCTTAGTGAAATTGGGGTGGTGATGACAGGGCGCAGAAAGCTTGTTATGAGAGTCCATTGCTCTGCTCTCCAGTTGACAGCGTGCCAAGCAATCAAGATACGTTTGGAGGCTTAAGGACTGGAGAGGGTTTTGCTTTCCAAGTTTAGCACTTATGATAGTTTCATTGTGTTTCCTCTGTGTTCAGGCCATCACCACCTCAATACCATCTCCCACTAAGGTGTCACTGGGTGAAGAGCACATCTCGAGCATGTAGGAGGCAGTGCCCAAGGCAGGCGGGGCTAAGGGTGTATTCTCTCGGACAGACACAGCTGGGCTCAGATGCAGGCTCTCGGGAAGGGAGACTCTCCCTGCACTAGCCACGTTAGATGTGCGGCCACATGTTAAAGTTCCTGAAAGTAGCGTGGAGTCATGAGCTGACAATGTGGAGCTGTCAATCCAGCTTACATATGCCACATTAGCTCAGGGCTACAAATGTTTGAGCATCTCCCTAAAGAGCAAGGCCACAACACTCAGACAGAAACTTCATACAGACGCACACAAGAAACGTGCCACAGCATGAGGCGTGGACCAGTTCAGTGGCACTGGAGGGGCAAAGATATTTTTAGGGAATCCCAGTTGTGCCCCAGTTCATATCCTCCACCAGCTATCCAGATCAATCACCAGTGATGGGGCCAGTGGGGGGCGTTGTTACTGGCACTAGTCACGGGCCATCTTCATCACCCTCAGGCTGTTTGATCCCTCGGAGAGTGGGATCTCTGCCCAGTGAGGCCCAATGTCAACAGCAGCCTCAATGATGATTGAAGGGTAGCAGTCTCTGAAGAGGTCCCCGTCAGCACTTCCTCAACGAGGACAATTGTAGTCATGTCTCAGTGCCAAGCTGGGAGAAGTGTTCCAGCTACCTCCCCCTCCTTGGAAATCACAAAGGACACACCGTGTAGAAGGGGCTGAGCGTGAAGGTTAGCACATCAGGCAGAGCACTGAGTGGCTCACTGGGATATCTTAAGTTTGTGATTAGAGCATTGTTTCACTTTATGAGCACTATGTTGGTAGTGAAGCCTTAAGGCACATATCAGAGACACCTTTTATAGATGGTGGATCAAAAAAGAAGGTATCACTTAATGAAGGAGATCAAAGGTGACTCAACACTAAAGCCTCTGGGCTGATGTCCATTGATCATCGGGGATAATAGAGTTCAGATGTACTGAACTGTGTGTTCGGTGGATGTACTCACACAGGTACCTCTAAGAATCACTCACATCTGATGCACTTCATTCGTGATCCAGGGGATTCCAGTTGGTAGGTTTGTTGAATAGATGGGCCCTCACTTTCCCGGTACCTTGATGAAGATTACACCACTAGGAAAGCTTGGTTATCCCCTCAGGTGCCAGAGTACCTCAGTGTTCCTCCTGCTCTACTTCCTCTTCCTACTTTGCTGTTTCCTTTTAGGGCCTCATCGTCCTCAAGATCGGGAGGACAGTATTCTGGACAGAGCAACAACTCACCACAACAGTTCACGCTGTGCTGAGGGTGCACTGCATGGCAGAACCGTGACTGCTCAGGTATCAGAAGCACCCCTGCCCAGGGGCTTATCCCTCACCGATAAGGCACCTTTGTTCTCCTTCAGCAACTCATAACTGTTGTCTTTTGTTAATGATGGGACAAAACAGCCATCTCGGATGTGTGCCTTAAAGTTAATACAGTGCTCAGAAAGCCAAACAATGCAAAGTTATAGCACACACGTAGCCAATGGCCTACTGAATGCAGGAAGGAAGTTCCCAATGACTGGGAAGTTCAGAATCAGGAGTCACAGTTTAAGGATATGTAGTACAACTGAGATGAGGAGAAATGTCTTCACCTAGAGAGCGGTGAACCTGAGGAATTCCCTGCCGCAGAAAGTGGTTGAGGCCAAAACATCAAGAAGGAAGTTGATGCAGTTCTTAGGACTAACAGGATCAAAGGGAATGGGGAGAAAGCAGAACAGGGGGCTGAGTTGGATGATCATCCATTATCATATTGAATGGCATTGCAGGCTTGAAGGGCCAAATGGCTTACTCCTGGTCCTAGTTTCTATGTCGTGGTGATGAAGTGACATTGGTTGTATTGTGTCTGTTCTGGTGCCTGGGATTCTTGCTGACAGGTGAATGCCCATTTCTTCAAGGGCACTCCCTCATTCCCAAGGATCCATTCATGGATTTTGGAAGCTTGGAGTGGGGAGCCGCCAGAGAATAAAGGAAAATAAAGGGACAGTCCAGTTGAACACTGACAAAGTGGGAACAATTCCTGTTGATGAATATTACTTGTGACTCAGAACCCCTCTTCTTCCCAGGAGCCCCTATATGAGACCATTTCAAGAATATTGGTGCACGTCTGGGATCTACCACAGTCAGATTTTGGCCAAGAATTTTGCTATTCTAATGAATATCTGCATTGATATATTTTACAGTAACCGACTGTAAATGTACAATAAGCAATAACTGTAAACAGGACCTTAGTGATAGGAGACTAAATAGTTAGGGTGACGAATGGGAGATTCTGTGGCCGCAGACGGGAATTCAGGATGATGTGCTGCTTCCTGGGTGCCAGGGTCCAAGATGTCTTGGATCGGCTGCAGAAAGTTCTCAGAGGGGAGGTTGAGCAGCCAGAAGTCATCGTGCACGGTTCCACAAATGACAAAGGTAGAAATAGGGATGAGGTCCTGCAGAGTGATTATAGAGGACTAGATAACAAGTTAACAACCAGCAACGCGATGGTAGTAATGCCACATGCTAGTGAGGTTAGGAACAGAAGGATATGGCAAATGAATGCATAGCTAAAGAATTGGTGCAGCAGGCAGGGATTCAGATTCCTGGATCATTGGGATCTTTTCTGGGGCAGAGGTGACCTGTTCAAGAGGGATGGGTTGCACCTGAACTGGAGGGGGAACAATATCTGGTGGTAATCAGAAATAGCGAGTTGAAGAGACAGGTCAGGCTGGAACAGGACAGGGAGAAAGGAATGCCTGTTGGATTAATTGCATCAATTTCAATGCAAGAGGGCTGACAGGTAAGGCTGGTGAACTCAGGGCGTAGATAGGTACAGGGGACTGGGATATTATGGCCATTACAGAAACATAGCTAAGGGAGGGCCAAGACTGGCAGCTTAATGTGCCAGGGCACAGGTGCTTTATGCGGGACAGAGGTGAGGAAAGAGGGGAGGGGGAGTTGCATTTTTGATTAAGGGGAGTATCACTGCAGTAGTCAGAGATGAAATGACTTACCCAGTGAGGCTTTGTGGGTGGAGCTAAGAAATAAGAAGGGAATTATGACGTTATTGGGGCTGCATTATAGGCCCCCAAATAGTCAACGGGAATTAGAGGAACAAATATGCAGGGAGACTGAGGGGACTTGCAGGAGCCATAGGGTTGTCATAGTGGAGGATTTTAATTTTCCTAACATAGACTGGGACTGCCATAGTGTTAAGGACTTAGACAGGGTGGAATTTGTTAAATGTGTTCAGGAAAGTTTTCTCAAGCAGTATATCGAGGATCCTACTCGGGAAGGGGCAAAACCCGACCTACTGTTGGGAAATAGGACAGGACAGGTGACTGAGGTGACAGTGAGGGAGCACTTGGGACCAGCGACCATAGTTCTATTAGTTTTAAAATAGTTATGGAAGAAGGACAAAACTGGTCCACAGGTTCAAGTTCTAAACTGGGGCAAGGTGAATTTGGATAGAATTAGACAGGAGCTTGCAGAGGTTGATTGGAGTAGTTTGTTTGTGGGCAAAGGGACCGCTGGCAAGTGGGAGGCCTTTAAAAGTGTGATAGCTAGAGTTCAAGGTCTATATATTCCTGTGAGGGTAAAGGGCAAGGTTGGCAGGAGTAAGGAACCCTGGATGACAAGAGGTATTAAAGCTTTGACCAGAAAAAGAGAAGGAAGGAGGCATGGCTCAGGAACAGGCAGCTGGGATCAAGGGAATCCCTGGAGGTATATAGGAGTTTACTGAAGGAGGGAATCAGGAGGGTGAAAAGGGGGCATGAGATAGGTTTGGCTGAGAAAATTAGGGTGAACCCAAAGAGATTCTTCCAGTGTATTAAAGGAAAAAGATTAACTAGAGAGAGTATAGGACCTTCAAGGACCAAAGGGGACATGTATGTGTGAAACTGCAGGAGATGGATGAGGTCCTCTGTGTATTTACCACGGAGAAAGACTTGAAGACTTGGGAACTTGGGGAAGTTAGTGGCGATATCTTGGGGACAGTCTGTATCACAGTAGAGGAGGTGTTGGAAGTATTAGAATATATGAAGGTGGATAAATCTCCTGGTCCTGATCAGATATATCCAAGGACCTTACAAGAGGCTAGAGAAGAAATTGCAGGGATCCTGGCTGATATATCTGCAGCACCATTAGCCACGGATGAAATCCCAGAAGACTGGAGGGTAGCGAATGTTGTGCCCTTATTCAAGAAGGGCTGCAAAGAAAAGCCTAGGAATTATAGACAAGTCAGCTTACCATCTGTGGTAGGTAAGTTACTTGAGAAGATTCTGAGGAATACGATATACATGCATTTGGAAAGACAGGGTTTGATTAGGAGTATCAGCGTGGCTTTGTGCATGGGAGATCATGTCTCACAAATTTATTAGAGTTCTTTGATGAAGTGACCAGGAAGGTTGAAGAGGGCAGGGTGGTAGACATAGTCTGTATGGATTTCAGGAAGGCCTTTGATAAGGTTCCACAAGGTAGGCTGCTCTGGAAGGTTAGATCACATGGAATCCAGGGAGAGCTGGCAAATTGAATACACAGTTGGCTTAATGGTAGGAAGCAGAGAGTAGCAGTGGATGGATGCTTGTCAGACTGGAGGCCTGTACCTAGTGGTCTGCCTCAGGGGCCAGTGCTGGACCCATTGCTGTTTGTTATCTACACCAATGATTTGGATGAGAATGTACAAGGCATGATTAGTAAGTTTGCGGATGACACTAAAATAGGCGGTATCGTGGACAGTGAAAAAGATTATCAGAAATTGCAGCAGGATCTTGATCAGCTGGGGAAGTGGGCTGAGAAATGGCAAATTGAGTTTAATGTAGATTAATGTGAGGTGTTGCATTTTGGAAAGTCAAATCAAGATAGGAGTTTCATGGTCAATGGTAGGGCCTTAAGGAGTGTAGTGGAACAGAGGGACCTTGGAGTTCAGGTGCACCGTTCTCTGAAAGTGGAGTCACAGGTAGACAGGGCAGTGAAGAAAGCTTTCGGCACCCTGGCCTTCATCAGCCAGGGTAATGAGTCTAGAAGTTAGGAAGTTATAATGCAGTTGTACATGACGTTGGTGAGACCGCACTTGGAGTATTGTGTTCAGTTTTGGTCACCTTGCTATAGGGAGGATATTATTAAATTTGAAAGAAGCAGAAGAAATTTACAAGGATGTTGCCAGGACTCAAGGGACAGACTTATAGGGAGAGGTTGGACAAGCTAGGATTTTTTTCTTTGGAGCGTAGGAGACTGAGGGGGGATTTTATAGAAGTGTATAAGGTCATGAGAGGCATGGATAGGGTGAATGCGCTCTGACTTTTTCCCAGGGTTGGAAAATCAAGGACTAGACCAGTTGACGGTAAGAGGGGAAAGAATACATGGGAACCTGAGGGGCAACTTTTTCACACAGCGGGCGGTACGCATATGGAATGAGTTGCCAGCGGAAGTGGTTGAGGTGGGTACATTAACAACATTTAAAAGGCATTTGGACGAATACATGGATAAGAAAGGTTTAGAAAGATATGGGCCAAGTGCAGAGAAATGGGGTTAGCATGGATGGACATTTTAATTGGCATGGTCCAGTTTGGGCCGAAGGGCCTGTCTCCGTGCTGTAGGATTCTATGACTCTAATAATGATCATAAAACCAATGGGTTATTGCAAAACAAAAGCACAATCAGGTTCACTGATGTCCTTCAGGGGACGAAACTTGCCATCTTTATCTTAGCTGGACTATATGTGACTCCAGCAGTATATTAGTTCTTAACTGCCCTCATTTGGCCGAGCAAGCTACTCAGTTGTATCAAACCGCTGCAGCACCACTGAGGAAAACACAGGCAATGCTGGAGAAACTCAGCAAGTTTGGCAGCATCTTTGGAGACAGAAACAAAGCTTATGTTTCAAGTTTAGTATGATATCTTCAGAACTGAAAGTTTTTTGGAAAATAGTTTTGTTTACTTTTGACAGAGGCAGAGGAGGAGGGAGGGGAACAGATGGTGTCGAGGCCCTGTGCAAAAGACAAGGGGACTGTGAATAGTGGAGAAAGAAGAAAAGAGTTGTATAAAAAGCTGTAAATTAAGGTGTGAAAGGGAGAGGATGTGTCCTTGCTACTAAGTGCAAAGGAAACAAGATACATCAACGAAGAAGGGAAGAGATCTAAGAAAAATGGAGGGCAGACATAAATCAGTCAGTTTCTGAAATTATTGAATTTGATGTTGAAACTGCGAGACTGGAGAGTGTCAATGTGGAAAGTGAGATGTTGTTTCTCAAGCTTGCATTGTGTTTTGTTGGAACATTGCAGCAGGCCCAGGTCAGAATTGTTAGCATGAGAACAAGGTGGCTAATTGAAATGGTGAGTAACTGGGAGGTCAGGGTCATTCCTATGGACAGTGTGGAGGTGTTCAATGAAAAGGTCTCCCAGTCTGCATTTGGTCCTGCCGATGTAAGGGAAACCATGTTGTGAGCAGCTAATGCAGTAGACTAGCTGGAAGCTGGAAGGTGTGTTTAAGTCCTCGGACAGTGAGGTGAATGGGCAAGTGTTATACCTTCTGTGATTACATGAGAAGGTGCTACAGGAGCATGAGAAAGTGTTAAGAGTGAGGGACAAGTGAACGAGGGTGTCAGGGAGGGAACAGTCCCTGCAGAATACTGACCATGGAGAGAAGGATGGCCCACCTGCTAGAGTGGTAGAAATGACATCCTTTGAATGTTGAGACTGGTGGGTAGATACATGAGGATAAGGAAACCCCATCTTGGTTTTGGGAGGGAGGAGAAGAGGTGAGTGTAGAATTGCAGGAGATGGGTTGGACACAGTTGAAGGCTCTGTCAACCTCAGAGAGAGAGAGAGAGGGGAGTCCTCGGTTGAGGATAAAAGCTGGCCGGGTTGGAGGCAGCCTGGTGGAAAGTGGCATCATCCAAACAGATGCAACAGCGTTGTACAGACTCAGAGAATGCTATAGAATCATTGCAGGGATCAAAAGTATTTTTAATGCCTTTCAATTCTGAAGAAGGGTCTAGGCCCGAAACGTCAGCCTTCCTGCTCCTCTGATGCTGCTTGGCCTGCTGTGTTCATCCAGCTCTACACCTTGTTATCTAAGTTTAAATATTGATGGCTCTCCCTGCCTTCTGGGAACATTGCTAAGGAAATAAATCGTGGGGCTTCGTAAGGAGAAATAATTGTTGAAACTAGTTGTGGATTCTTTTGGCATTCCAGGCCTGTATCCAAAGAGGGATGAGTTGTATATGTACACTGTATATAGTTGTGTACTTGCATTTAAGGTAGCCCCTCTGCTATACGTACAGAGATATACAGAGTGACACTTAATTGATTCATCATGGAGGCAGATCTGGGGTAAAGATTAGACCTGGTTTAGCTTTCAGCCACTCAGTTCGGGGACATTAACTTCCTCTGAACCCTGACGAGCATCATGAAGCTCTAAAGTAAAATCTTGAGCTTGTGGAATTATCTGATTCCAAAATGAGCTTAGAATCTTCAGAAAAAAAATCTTAGATTCCTTTCCAAAATGGAAACAATCATGTAATCATGTTTTTTTTCAATCTTTGAATACTTCTTCTCAAGGCACCATCATATCAGGTGATATCAGTGGGTGTGGTAGTGTTGTGGTTATGTTACTGGGCTGGTCAGCTGGAAATTAAGTTTAAATCCTATTAAGGCAGCTGTGGGGGGAGGGGCAGGGAGTAGGCATGGAAATCTCGAATAAACAGCCGATATCAGTAACGGAGCCCTTGCCATTACAGAATTGTTTTCAAACCCCATATGATTCATTAATAGCTTTTCGAAAACTGCTGTATGTAATTGTTTGGCTCTGAATGGGAATCCAGACTCACAGCAGTGTATCTGACTCTGTAGTATCCTCTGAAATGACCGAGCAAACCATTTGAGAAATGCTGAGTTTGTGGGGGATGCTCACATCCTGTGAATGAGTTAATGGGTGTGAGAATCCAGAAATGGTAACTGGGAAATAAACCAGCCAATCATTATGCACTGTGGCATTTTATGTTCTGACCTGCGGTATATCTTACTCATTTGTTTACCCAAGATGCAAGGATGAGATTCTCTGGAAGAATATAAAAGTCTGACAAAAATTTTCTTTTTCAGGGGGATGCTTCACATCAGCATCAGGAATTTACACAGGAAGCAACTCGCTGACAAACTCCACAGGCTTCAATAATTCACATCAGGTGTTGCACCTTCATACTTTTCATGATATTTTTGTGTAAACATTATTACATTCATGCAATGCTAAATTATATCTACATAGCTGGAAGGAATAAATAATGAAATAAATCCAGCAATGCTACCAACATTATAGATCAAACAGTAATATTTTATTAATTCCTCATTGTTTTATGGGAATATTATAATTAAATATTAAAATTAAGTTGATCAGGAGCAAAAATCTAAAAGGATTGATTCTCAGTACTTGGAGATAGCAAGAGCTGCAGATGCAGGAGCCAGAGACAACACAGTGTGGAGCTGGAGGAACACAGCAGGCCAGGCAGCATCAGAGGAGCAGGAAAGTCGACGTTTCGGGTTTACACCCTTCATCAGGATTGATTTTAATTGTTACAAATGGAACTATAATACAGTAACAGGAACTACAACCACTTTGAAAGCAGCCTATTTGACCTGCCAGCAAACTTCCTGCCAGGGTTCTGATGGTGGACCACTTCCAGTGCGCCATTTAGAATCCCATCATGAACAAAGAACCCCAGATTATTATTCTACAAAAGATTGAAAATCAGAGAATGTACTCTCTGGTTACTTCCACAGGCAATAGTGGAGAAAAGGCCCAGCAATAGTAGGTTTGCATTTCAATTGGTGTGGTCAGGAGCAGCACTAGAACAAACCCTAATGCATTTAGAGTACTCAGTTCTCACCTTCCAGTCTCTTGCCATTTCTATCCTATCCTGCTGTCATGATCACATTTCTGTCCTAGCCCTGCTGTCATGCTCACATTTCCTGTCGTAGCCCTGCTGTCATGATCACATTTCCTGTCCTAGCCCTGCTTTCATGATCACATTTCTGTCCTCGCCCTCCTTTCATGATCACATTTCCTGTCCTAGCCCTGCTGTCATGATCACATTTC
>NC_063335.1:26262033-26347313 GCF_021869965.1 Rhincodon typus
TCATGATCACATTTCCTGTCCTAGCCCTGCTGTCATGATCACATTTCCTGTCCTAGCCCTGCTTTCATGATCACCTTTCTGTCCTAGCCCTGCTTTCATGATCACATTTCCTGTCCTAGCCCTCCTTTCATGATCACATTTCTGTCCTAGCCCTGCTTTCATGATCACATTTTCTGTCCTAGCCCTGCTTTCATGATCACATTTCCTGTCCTAGCCCTGCTGTCATGATCACATTTTCTGTCCTAGCCCTGCTGTCATGATCACATTTCCGTCCTAGCCCTGCTGCAGAGTTCCAGTGAAGCACCTTACTTTCATTTCAGGCACTGTTAAAAAAAGATAAAATCACCATAATCCTACCAGACCTCAGTGCTGCTCTCTTATTATACAGGGAGAGAAAGGCAACTGGCGGTGGTTTAACCTGAGGGTCACCACCCCTCAGGTGTGATTTGATTTGATTTATTATTGTCACATGTACAGTATTTTGTGTGCGATCCAGGCAAATCAGACCTTACATAAGTACATCAGGGTTATAGAACAGAATGTAGAATGTAGTGTTTCAGCTGCAGCGAAGGTACAGAGAAAGATCAACTCTAATATATGTGTCAGAAGTTGAGAAAGAGAGTCAAGCTGGATGGCTGGATTGTGATACAGACACCAACAGTGCAGACTCAGCATCTGCACTGGCTGAAGTTATCATGAAAGACTGTCTTGTTTAACTTCTCCCCTTGACTGAGGCTTGGTGACCCTTGGTTAAACCACCACCAGCCACCTCTGTGTCTGTTGAGGGAGCAGCCCTATAGTCTGGGAAGTGTGTGGTGACTTTAGGCCCTAAAGAGCCCCCTCAAGTCAACATTGAGTTCGTGAACTTCAGATAATGAACTCTGACCTCTGCTTTGATTGTTCCACATACACACAGGCACACACACTCACGCACACACACATCACACTCACACACAATCGCAATCACACTCATGCATACACACGCAATCACACTCACGCACACACACACAGGCACACACACTCACATACTCACAAGCACACTCACGCACACACACTCACGCACACACACACGTTCACACACACACAAAATGCATGTTGTTTTCATGATTTTGCTTTCAGTCAGAGCTCATCTTTGTTCTTTATTGTTCATCATTTAACTTTTATTCTGGATCTATGTGATGTCTTCTCTATAACCATCACCATTTGTCTTTTGTTCTGTGATACTTCTGATCTCCCAGAACCTTTCTTTGATCTGCCCTTCTATTCCACTTGCACCCCCACCCCAACCATCTCCTTTACCAGCATGAAACCCATCAATTTTACACCTCCCTTCAATTCCGAAGACATCATTGGACACCTACTGAATTTCTGCAGCATTTTCTGTTTTTATTTCAGATTTCCAGCATCCACAGTATTTTGCTTTCATTTCACATTTCTGATTTCTGTCAATGGTGTTGGCCCTTTGCCTCTGTAGCCCAGTGTTCTAGTTCACAGATCACATCCTCTTTCAGCTTAATGTTGCACTGTGAAGCCCCCAGTTAAATTCTGAATGTGTGACGTTCTTTGTAGCTTCCTTTCCAGGTGAGAACTATCAGTTTATGATATACAGCAAACATTCAGTTATCTTCTGAATGTTAGCAGTCTGATTTATGGTATTGATAGAGGAGTCCTCCTTGAAGTCTGCATGGGAGAAATTGATACACGTTGATACATCATTTTCTGTGCAGAAAGCCGGGACCAAGAGGAACAATGTTGCCTCATTCCCCAGTAAAGCCTGAAATATTTTCAACCCCACATTGGCCTCATGATATTCATGGATACTGGGTGACTGCATTAAATACGCATTAGATTCCTGGCATAATCTAGTAAGGGGCTTAATGCCTAATTAAAAACATTTCCCCAGAGATTTGGTAACCTTGTTTTCATCTCTCTCCGTGTCCTCTCGGCTCCCAATCTCTGCACTTCCCTCTAGTCTCTCAAGCCTCCAAGATATCCTTCTACCTGGCCTTCAGCACATCTCTGCTTTAGTTTCTCTACATTTAGCTGCTGTTCTTTCACTTGCTTGGAATCCAAACTTGGGAGCTCTATCTTAAATCCTCACTGTCTTTCTACTTTTCTCCCATCCCTAAATCGTAACTCTTTGACCAAACTTTTTTGTCATCTGGCTTAATACCTTTATGTGCTTCGGCATCAGATATTTTGAATACACTTCTGTTAGATCGTTGCTATGTTAGAGATGCTGTATAAATATAAACTGTTTATGTCCAATCTCAGATGCGAAGAATAACTATTTACAGCAAGAAAGGAGAAAAGTGGATTGAAATATCAGCACAAAAGTCAAATTACACAAATTCAAGCAACCATAGATCATGTTGTTGCCAAAACACACAGTTGCACAAAGTAATAGTTTTGAGGAAGCTGTTTAGTTGCTCAAAATGTATGTTGGTTCTAAGGGCAAACTTTCCAGTCAAAAGTTGAAAGTATTGCTGGAAAGTTCCAGCACAATAGTTAAAAGGACCGCATGGTGTATAATCAAAACCAAGAGTGAGCAGTAATTAAGGAATGCCAAACAGTATTCACAAACTGAGTTCCTAGAAGGAGGAAGGGTCATAAGGCAATGCAACATTTAGCATTCTCGGCTGGACATACCCAAAGACATGGGTTTATAAAATGATAAGGGGCACGGATAAGTGAACAGCCAAGATATTTTCCCCTGGATAGGGGAGTCCCAAACGAGATGGCATAGGTTTAAGGTGAGAGGGGAAAGATTTAAAAGGGACCTGAGGGGCAA
This sequence comes from Rhincodon typus, assembly GCF_021869965.1. Lineage (NCBI taxonomy): Eukaryota > Metazoa > Chordata > Chondrichthyes > Orectolobiformes > Rhincodontidae > Rhincodon > Rhincodon typus. Next base: position 26,264,825 of record NC_063335.1, read on the forward strand.
TTTTTTTCACGCAGAGGGTGGTGCGTGTATGCTTCGAGCTGCCAGAGGAAGTGGTAGAGGCAAGCACAATTACAACATTTAAAAAATATTTGGACAAGTAGATGGATAGGAAAGGTTTAGAGCTATATGAGCCAAATGCAGGCAAATGGGATTAGTTCAGTTTAGGAAATCTGGTCAGCATGGATGAGTAGGGCCGAAGGGCCTGCTTCCATGCTGTATGATTCTATAACAGAAACAACTCCAAACTCCTCCACTCTGTTACCAACTTTTAAAGTTTTTATAATGTCTAGGAGAAACATTTTTCACTCAGACAGCCATGGGAATTTGGAATACACTGCTCGGGAGAGTAGTTGGTCCATGAAACCTCAGAACCATTAAAATGTACTTGGAGGAGCATCTGAAGTGTCATAACATTCAAAGCTATGGGCTCACTACGGGAAAGAGGACTAGTGTAGATAGTCGTATATTTTTGACAGTACAGACTCAAAGTGTCAAAGGACCTCTTCTGCACTGTATGATTCAATGAACTCATCTCCAACAAACACCTACCTCGGCCTCTTCCATTCCAATCATTGCTTTTGGATGACTTTAGCAAAAAACTGACACAAACACGATGGAGCAAATTCCCATCTTTAGTGCTGCACCATTCATCTTTGCACAGTCCCCCCTCCTAGTTCTGCTTATACCTGGTAAACCATGCACTCTACTTCCATCCCAGTGATTTATTTCAGTTTGCCAAATGGTCAGCCATCTATATATTGCAGTAATATCTGGTCTGCTGCAATATGTCGACACTGTGGCTCAGCATTAACAGACTTACCTGTCAAGTCTCACTCCATAGACTTGGGACCACATTTGCAGTTGCTGGTGAGGTCAGGATAGGTCCAAGAATGTTTTAAAACTCGTCTTCTTGGATTCCAGTGCTGGATCGCAAAACCTCTGGGGTGAATCATGATCATCAATAGAAGGTGGGAGGCATGGAACGGAGAAGTTACTCGCCTCCATTTAATGGCCTGAGGAGCTAGTTGTGGACTGGGGAGGGTGAACCTGTGCAATCTGCATGTGGTTGTGCACAGCTATCAGATTGATTACGTGGAGAATTGCAAGTTTGCTTTTGAGTTGATAAAACAGGTCAGTTCATTGGGGTTCTTGCACTGGATCAAGCACCATACCTTTATTTGCTGCACTCTCACTTCCCTTTGCCTTAACCACTGCCAACTCTCGACAGAGTTACCTTCTCTTTTTAACAAAGCAGCAGCAACAGGCTCCATTATGGTGGCTGTCTGTCTTTGTCGCTGCTGTTTCACAGGTAGCCCCTGCCTCTTGGAGACACTCAGTGCCATCAATTGGCAGAAGCTGCCCATTAGCATTTAGAAGACACACTGCCAGTGTAGCGTTGGCATCCGGACATTACCCCACTTTGAAAATCTAACCCTTGGGTACAAAACCAAAGGCTGATTTTCCAGTTCAGGGCAGAGACACGACTGTAGCGTTGGAGATCTCACCTTTTGGATGAGATGTTAAATTTCCGGCCTTTCAAGTTGAATTTGTGAACAGCAGAAGAAACTGGGACAATATTGAACCCTTGATCAACAGCTGTAAAATTGATTTTATGGCATTAGCACATTGCTGTTTGTGGCATCTTTCTGTATGTGAATTAACTGTGATGTTCCCCACTTTTAGAGGACACCTCAACAGTATTTAATTGGCCGTAACAAATCCTGAGATGTCCTAAGGTTAGCAAACAATGCTGTCGAATTCAAAGTTCTATTTATCTTCCTTGCTGTTTAGTAGCACAGGTTAGCGCAGCTTTCACATATTTGCTGACTCGGGTCCAGTTCACTATCTTCTCTACTGACCTCATAAACACCACCTGTATTCCAACTCACTCTTCTATATTGATAGCTGAATAAGCCAAAATTTAAACAAATGTAATGTTAACAAAACTGAAGTGTACTCTCCTGCAAATACCACAGCTGCTCCAGTTTCAAATCCAGTTCATTCTTCTTAGCTTAAAGTTGGGGACCATTGTATAAGGGATGTGTTGTTGCAGTTATACAGGGCCTTGGTGAGACCACTCCTGGAGTAATGTATGCAGTTTTGGTCTCTTCTGAGGAAGGATGCTCTTGCTCTCGAGGGAGTACAGCGAAGGTTTACCAGGCTGATTCCAGGGGTGGCGGGTCTGACGTATAAGGGGAGATTGACTAAGTTGGGATTGTTTTCACTGAAATTCGGACAAATGAAGGGGGATCTCATAGAGACTTACAAAATTCTAACAGGACTGGACAGGGTCGATGCAGGGAGGATGTTCCCGCTGATGGGTGTATCCAGAACCAGGGGTCACTGTCTGAGGATTCGGGGTAGACCATTTAGGATGGAGATGAGGAGACTTTTTTTCACCCAAAGATTGGTGAGTCTGTGGAATTCATTACCACAGGAAACAGTTGATAACAAAACATTGAATGTATTCACGAGGCAGCTAGATATAGCAGTTGGGCAAATGGGATCAAAGGTTGTGGGGAGAAAGCAGGATTAGGCTATTGAGTTGGACGATCAGCCATGACCATGAAGAATGGCGGAGCAGGCTCGAAGGGCTGAATAGCCTCCTCCTGATCTTATCTTCTATGTTTCTGTCATTTAATAGTTTATTAACCTTTTACTTCAAATCCAATCTGCCACAAAGGCCATTTTCTGAGACCTTCATACCATTGCCTGCCTCTTAATGTACCTTTTGTTACCCTTGGACATACTTTCCCAAAACTGCCTTTGCCAGCCATGCTACCTCTGCTATCCATGAACTGTTCATCGTTAGAAACAGCCCATGTTCTCCCCCATTCACATCCCATAACCTCATGTCTCCATCCTTACTGTGATTCACTGATCTCCCTATGTTTGACAAACAGATTTAAGTCTTTTTAAGCTCACTTTGAATGTCCTCAAGATCCACTTGCATGACTTTATGCAATCTTGTATACCTCAGTCTCGCCCTCTGACATTCAACAATTGTTTGATTTTTAATTCCCCCATCCTTTTCTCTACCATCAATCAGCCATTCTTTGAAATTCACCAAAGATCCTCAGACAGCACCTTCTAAACCCATGACCCATTCCATCTAGAAGGACAAGGATGTGAGATACATGGGAACACCATCACCTTCAAGTTCCCCTCCAAACCACTCACCATCCTGACTTGGAAATATATTGCCGTTCCTTCACTTTTGCTGGGTCAAAATCCCAGAATTCCCTCCCTAAGGTCATTGTGGGTCAACCCACAGCAGGGAAGTGCAGATCAAGAAGGCAGCTCACCACCACCTACTCAAGGGCAACTTGGGATGGGCAGTAAATGCGGCCCTAGCCAGAGATACGTACATCCCACACATGAATAGATAAATAAAGAAGTCCCTCTTTGAATAATTTTGTTCTTCCCTCTGAAACTTTCTCCCTCAGCCTCTTGCTTTGTTATATATTTATCCTAAACTCCTTAAGATCCTTCTCTTTGACCATGTTTTGGCACTTCCTGACTGCACTTTTGTGTCTACCCTGAGTGCTCACTCATTATCCATGCCGACTAAATATGGACCATCTCTTGGAATGATAGAGTGTGTTATTATTGATCTATCATGTACAAACAAAATTATTTCAGTACCGAGGGAGGAATATTTAACCAGAATCTAAATATTTTTATCTTGCATTTTCTAGGACTATTCTTATGCAGGCTTTGGCCAGGGACAATATGCACATTATTATAACAATTCTGGATACCCTTCTCCTTATATGACAAGCAACAATAGCAGTCCAACAACTCCTTCGACCACCACAACATACCAGCTCCAAGATTTACCAACTGTCACAAGCCAAGCTGTTACAGATTCTGCTACAGGTAATGAAACTATTTCCCTTTTTCCTCGACACTGTATTTTATTGTAAATAAATAATGTGAATACGGGTAGTTCTTCTGTAACGCAATCGTTGTGTTCTTATGTGACTTCACGCTATAGAAAATTGTGTTATAGGGAAATTGCTACAGAAAATCATTATACCTGTACAGCAGAAAGTCTGCATTATCCAAACAGCATCCACTATTTATCAATCGCATTACAACCAATTCACTTTAACGAAACACACATTATAGCAGATCTACCTGTTACAGTAATGGCCAGTGCATCAAATGTATGAACAAAATACTCAAGGATTTCAATGACATAAGTACCCATAATAATGAAACTCAATGAGTCTGAATTTCCCAGAGGCAGGAAGGACACAACTGTGGAATTTCTTACAATAGTAGCAGGAATTTCAGACAGGGCCAAGATGAACTGTGTTCCACCCTTTTTAAAATGTCAAAAAATCCACTGGTAGTGACAATGGAAGGGTTGCCAACCTTATAACCTGATTGATAGAGACAACAAATGTTCTGGCTATAGTGCTGCTCTAGTTGCACATTTTTGGAGTAAAAATTCTTCTGTTTATGTCAAATTTTGTAGCTCCCAAACCAAGTCCTCCTGGAGAGGCTCCTCTGCCTAGAGAGCCTGGAATAAAAGCTCTCCACATTGTAAAAAGGTATTCCTAATGGACTTTCATGAAATGATAAAAAACATGTTGAAGGATAAGCAAATGGGTGCATGGAGAGTACACTGAATAAGGTAACACTGCTAGTGATGTGGTCTATGAGCCCCAGAAAAGTTCGGTCAATTGTAACTGAAGGTGCAGTTCTGATTAAGGTTGTGCTTACAGTCGTATAGAAGTTTACAATAACAATTTTTTTTTGGTAAAAAGACAAATGAAGTGGTTCCTGCTGCATAGGTCAAACTACTTTTGGTAATATTGTTCTATTGGAATTTCCCATGGTCCTTGGTAAAATATGGTATGACATGACAGACAATCATTATAATTTCATAACAGAACAGGATTTCATTTCCTGGATACTCGATTGATAGACAATGAAATTTTCGACATGAGAAAACTAGGGCATCAGTTACCAATGCACCTGAACCATCTGGCTACTACGTATCCCAGAATGAAGCATGTATTGGAATGGCTGGTTGGAAATAATAATTCCTTTCTCCAGTCCTATGTAAATCTGTGCAGCAAAAGTGATACAGTGATTCTCGCATAAGAAGGGAAATGTCTCATACTGAAAAGAAGAAACAGATGCCGGTCAGTGGATAATGGGGTGCAGCCTTTCAAGTCTGTTCTTCACAACTTCCCTGTCCAGAAATGGTTAAAGGTTGACATGCCAGAGGAGGCATGTGGTGACATCATACCATCAACCATAGAAAAACAAAGTTGCAGCAATTCTTCAGAACATCTTTCTGAAGCACAAACTGTGGGGCTGCTTGCCAAAGTCCTCTGCCTTCATAGAGGATGCATTATCGACCCCGTGACCTTTAGATTTCCTCCATTCTTACCTGGATGTAAAACAACTGGTAAATGCAAAGCCACAAATCCATCACAATATTGGCCATTTCACTAAGTTACATAACTAATACAGTATTTACAAGGATAACTATCTCACTTGAATTAGGAAGAAGGTGCTAGTGGACCAACGCATTAAAGTGTAAATACTTCTAAAACTCAGAATGAGATCATCAGATATGCTTCAAACCCAACAAAGTGCTGCTTTGAATGTATCAGAGAGGTCAGTGGAATATGTCCTCAATAATTTCCCAGTGTCTATAGTAGATGCTGCCATGTGTGACTGCTGGCATATGAATTCTGCCATCAAGAATGCTGATTTTTCTGAGGTTAATGAGAATTCATCTCAGATTGTGTTGTAGAGAATAGCATTGACCTCCACCAGGATTACAATCAACTGACATACATCTGCTGAGAAAGTTTCCAGGGACTCCAACATGGATCTGATACATTGAGAGCATCCTTCATTTCACAGCAAGATGGTGAGGTCTTTGTCTGCATGCTTTCCTGGCAGGGCTGACATTTCCTTAGCCTTCACTCAGGAATATAAGGCTCCACCTTCACCATTTTAGCTCCTTGTGACCTCACCTTCTGCCACCTACATTTCTTATGTGATAGCTGTAAAATGCTCCTCTGTTGCATGCACACATTTGAAAGTTCCTGAAACACATGTGATATTCAGTAGTGCCAGATAAGGTGACTTCCTCGACAATATGCATGTAATTTACTTAAACAAGAATGTAAGTAGATATGTCAACGTGCAGTAATATTGGCAGATCTATGCAACGTGTAGCCAGAGAGACTTTAATGCAAACAAAACCCAACAAAACCCCAGAGCCGTCTAAGGACAACAGGCAATAGATATATGGGAACACCGCTATCTCACCATCCTGACTTGGAAATATATCGCTGTTCCTTCACACACACTGGGTCAAAATCCTGGAATTCCTCCCTGACGGTATTGTGGGTACCCCACAACAGATGGACTACAGCGGTACAGGAAAGCAGCTCACCACCTTTCCAAGGGCAACTAGGAACAGTCAATAAATTGACACGAAAATGGGAGAACTATCAATAAATGCTGGCCAGTCAGCAACACCCATGTTCCATGAATGAATCAAAAAAGGACCATGATTGGAACCTGTGATTTATTAGGTGTCACAAACTGTAAGGATTTTTTTTTTTGGCTGTAATATTACAGGTGCTGCTAATAGCATGGCACTAGATAGTATCTAATTAACAGTGAGTGAAAATGTAAGACAAATTTGGACACCCTTCCTTGAGCAATGTGGCTTCCCATTTTAAGACTTGCTGCAACTGTGGCATTCATTATCGCCCAGTGTACCTCACTGCATTGTTGGGATCAAGTCCATTCCCACAATAATACCATCACCCTCTTGAGGACTAAGCGAATTTGGCTTGTCCAGCTATTCAGTGAAATCTTGGCTGGTCTGTGACCTGGCTCCATGTACATGTTGTAGCTTTCCAATACTGGACATCGAAATGCATGTTGATACTTCTGTTCAAAGTGAACCTGTGAAGCATGCAGCAAGATGGGACCATAGGGAAGCACAGGAGAGCCTCTGCTCGCAAACCCTGGATAAAACTATTCATGGGTACCTCCCAAGTTTGCTGACACATTCCAACTTCCTTTCTATCAGCCGTCCCTCCTTCACAGTATCACTGCTGTTATGGAACTGATCAACTGTTCCCTCATCTCTGACATAAATACTTCTACTTCTCTCACATCATTCAGTGTTCTTTAAACTTAAGTTGCCCCCTTACAGTTTCCTTCTTTACTCCCTTTAATGATGGTGAATGTAATATACAAGACTTAATGAAATACCTTATCTTATTTTTGGCCAAATCTAGTCCTGTACTACCGTTTCTCCTTCCCTTCTATTAAACTTCTCCTCAATTATCCTAGAAGAGCACAACAAAAGATATGTTTTCTGTGATATCGCTTCTTGAAACTTCTCCCAATTCACACCTTGACCATCCCCTTACACACACATGTGCACGCTCACACAAGCACACAGACACATGCAGTTACGCACACAGACATGCACTCACATGTAGATACACACACACACACACACACACACACACACATACAGAGTTTCCCTCCAGTCACTTCTCTTGCCCTCTCCAAGCTCTTATGAGGTCCACAGTTTGCTTCTCCAATCCAATGCTTGCCATTCGATTACCTTTCATGACTCCGCCCCTCAATGGAAGGAAGATCTGCCTCCAAGAGCTGCCTATAGTTTGAATAGCTGATTGCTGTTGGTGGTTTCCTGGCAATGCCCAAACTCAGCAGTGGCTATCAAATGGCATTGGGGTTCCCAGCTACCTGCCTCCTCGAAGCTGATTAATGAACCCTTACCACCGAGCCCACCATGGGGTAGGGCACAGGATTGCACCAGATTAAACAATTGAAGAGTGCCTCAAAGAGTGGTGTGATGAGAATGGGTTTTCATTCATGGTTCACAGGCACAAATCCTTGGCAAAGAGCGAGTTGTTTGATTGAGGTGGGATCCCATTAAAGTGGCCTGTAATCAGTGTCTTGGCAAATTGTGTAATTCTGACTGTGGATAGGCCTTTAAACTAAGAGGCACTGGGCAGGGAAATCTCAAGAGAATATTTGAGACAAGAGAACAGTGTTGTGCTTTGGGTAACAGCAAACAGAATAGATGAGGCAGGGACTGAGAGGTTAGTGGTACATCTGTAAATAAGATTCATGCAAACAGCAATTGAAAATACGATTAAATGTTCATATCTGAATACACAAAGCACGTAACACAGCTCTGTTGTCATTCACTGTTGTCACCATCTCCACAGTCACTCTGTACCTCTGTGGAATGGATACTTTGTTGTGTCATAGGAACATTGTACTTAGGTGTAAGAGTAGGCCATTCAGCCCTTTGAGCCTGCTGCACCATTCAGTAAGATTGTGAACCATGTTGTCAACATCGGTTGTTATGTCAACTCCACTTTCCTGTCTTCTCACCAATAATGCTCATCTCTTTTTTGCCTTTCAAAAATCTATCCAACTTGGCCTTGAATAAAATCTGTGACCCAGCCTGCAAGATTTTCTGGATGACCCAGCACAATGACAACTCTTTTAAATTTCTCCTCATCTCCACTTTAAAAGTGGGCCTACAAGAGGAACCATACTCTCAGAATTCACCACATCAATTCCCTCAGGATCTTGTAGGATTCATTAAGATCACCTTTAGGGAAGGAAACTGCCATCCTTACCTGGTCTGGCTACCTGTGGCTCCAGACACATAGCAATTTGGTTGACTCTTAACTGCCTCCTGGGCAATTAAGGATGGGCAGTAAATGCCTAGTCAGTGACGCCTTCACCCTATGAATGAATGTAAACAAAAAACCTTTCATTCTTGTAAAGTCCGCTGAGTAAATGTTCAACCTGTTCAACTTTTCTTCATAAGGGTTTCATCCCAGGAATGAGTCAAATGAACAAACAAAGGGTGCTCCCTTCTGCAACAGCTATAGTTTAGAGCATGGTAATTTTACAGTCTTGGTTTTCCTTTAGACACTTCCAACATGGCTTCTTTGAAAAGCTGTAGCATATAAATAGGAGCAGGAGGAAGCTAATCAATCAACAGTTTTCTGAAGCTTACATCATTCAGGAAGATTATGGCTAGGCTGCTACACGATCTCCACCTTCCTGCACTATCTCCAGTTGCTTAATTCCCTTTGTATCCTCAAATCTAACAATCTGTGTTTTGGTTTATAGTCAATTCCTGAGCATCCATGTCTGTCTGGGATAGAGAATTCTAAAGCTCTACAACGTCTTGAGTGATGAAATGTCTCCACTAACCGGTCTAAACTGGCCAACCTCTTATTTTGAGATCTGATTCCCAGTCCTAGGTTCCACAATTACAGCAAACCAGCATCTACCCTTGTAAAGGCTTTTAAAGATCTTACACATTTGAATGGGGACATCTTGCATCTTCTAAACTCCAGGACATAACATTCTAGTATGCACAATTTCTCCCTCTTGCCCAATCCCTTCATCCCAGGAATCAGTCAAGTGTGTCTGCATTACACGCCCTCTAAGGCAAATATACACTCCTTTATGTAAGGAGAACAAAACTGTACACAAAACACCAGGTGTGGTCCCTCAAAAACCCTGTATAATTGCACTGAGATTACTCTTGTGCTCCAATTCTTTTATAATAAAGGCTCAGATATCCTTTACTTTCGCAGTTGTTTGCTGTACCTCTGTGTTAACTTCCTGTAATTACAATACAAGAACACCCTTTGAACCAACAGGTCCCTTTCCTCACCATTTAAAAACATTCTGTTTTGCTATTTCTCCTACCGCAGTTGATAAATTCAAATGTACTTGCATTATATTGCAAACTCCTGTTCTTGCCCACTCATTTAACATTTCCATATCTCTCTGCAGCCTCTTGCATCCTCCTCATAGCTTATGTATGTCATTTCATTGTTGACCAAAGGAATTTGTGTTTAGTCATGTGCTTTAAATGGTTTTACGTGGACAAGAAACTGCAAACCCCACCTCCCCCATCTCCTCCAGCTGTAAGACCTATCAACATAGGCTTAACTCTTGATAGAAACTGGAGTTGAATGAGACACGATTAATTTGGGACAAATTGCGTGCAGCAACTTTGTCCCATTAAACTTGCAGAAATTTGCAAGAGAAAACCAAATATTGTGTGGAAATATAGCACAAAATCATACATATATAGATTTAATAACCATTAAACTTTGCAAGGAAATACAAAAAGCCTTGTAAAATTTGCCAAACTTTGTAAACAATTCAAAATAATAGGCGTGGAAAATTTTAACTGTCAGAGACTGGACCATGCAATTTTTGGAGCAGTAGCAGTCAGGTGATTTTGAGAACAAAAAGTTGCATCTTGGCTCCTCTGCAATAATCGAGTTGTTTCATATTTTGAAATGAAACAAAGAGCAAGTTAGATTGAAGGGTCTGTCTCTGTGCTGTATATCTCTGTGACTCTGTATAACATTTAAAGGGCATCTGGATGTGTATATAAACAGGAAAGTTTCAGAGGGCTGTGGGCCAAAAGCTGGCAAATGGGATCGGGTTAATTTAGGACACCTGGTCAGCATTGGAGTTAGGTTGAAGGGTCTGTTTCCATGCTGTACATCTCTATGACTCTATACAACTCTAGATGCTAGAAATCTGAAACGATGGCAGAAGTTGCTGGAGGTCTGGCAGCATCTGTGGAGAGAAGCCAGTATTAATGTTTCCAGTTGAGTGACCGTTCTTCAGTTATGAAGTTCTTTGATCTGAAGAAGGGTCACTGGACCCGAAACCTCAACTCTGGCTTTCTCTCCACAGCTGTTGCCAGACCTGCTAGCTTCTCCAGCAATTTTTTGTTTCATACTTTGTTTGTTGGTATTTTCTAATCAACTTGTGCAGTGATGTTATTATACACCTCTGGAGCAGTTGGAAATTAAACCTGGGCCTCCTCACTCAGAGGTAGGGACACTACTGCTGCACCACAAGAGCCCTCATACACTTATTTGTACAGGCAGTCCCTCAATTGCAAGCTGGTTCTGTTCTGCAGCTTGCTCACCAAGTTGATTTATAAACAAGTCGAACACAATGCAGGACAATATAAAGGAGCTGGTCTTGAGGACAGGAAATGTTTGTATATCAGATCTTTATAATTACACCCGTTTGTAAGTACAAGTGTTCATAAATCAAGGACCCCCTGTAAAATTGTATGATTATGTCTTGATAAGTTAGGTGTAAACTTGTGATTAATACATATACACCAAACTCTGTGGGTTTTGAAAATTCATTCATGGGTTATATGGATTGCTTTTTAGGGCAGCATTTATTGCCAATCCTAATTACCCTCAAGAAGATGGTGGGGAATTGCAGTCAAAATCAGTGTAAATCTGAAGACAACCGGTATGCCTTTCCTGCAACAGTTGTGACTTTTAACTGATAAAGCAGAGACTTTTATTTTTATAAAGGAACTGTCCACTTGTCTCTCTGACTAACCACTACAAGCATCCAGAGTAGGATGACCAACGCAATGTGCTGGCCAGGACAAGCGTCATAAAGATCAACTCAAACAACAGAAGCTAGGAACTGAGACTGTCTTCCCAGTTTTCCCCTTTGTCCATGTGACCAGTTTTAAGCTGTCTGTTCGTCTGTCCATCTTTGGGTGTGTAAGGGGAAATTTGTAAGGGGGTTTGGAGTTAATTAGTATCTGTATCTCGTGTCTAATTATTTACAATAAATACCATTTTTGTCCAGTACCATTTTTTCTGTCCGCCTGGGTCTGAAAATCAGGGAAATTGGGGAAATTGGCATTTTTAACAAGTCTTTAACTTTGTGACAACTTTGGGAATAGCAGGGCTCGACTTACAGCTCACTACCCCAGTGAACTATGACAGTAGGCAGAGGAAATTTATCCTGTTTAGCACCGTGGTTAAAAACCTACTATTAGAATAGCTTGGAGATTTTAAAGGACAAGGTTTTCCCTGTCTCAGTGACATGCCAACATTTAGGATCATTTCTAGGTTCTAGCTGCATTGGACGTCAGTGTGTACCGATTGTCAATACTTTCTGGAGACAGTCACAATACCTACTGTATGAAGAACAGACAGGAGGTACAAGTAGGGCATGGGTTGGGGACGTGCCGGGTCCAATTTAAAAGCCTATAAGTCTGCGAAGTGCCCATTGACAGAAGGAAGTGTCATAAGGTGCGGTCTGTACCCTTATGAGTAAACATTCTCACTCTTCACCAAATACAGCTGTTGGCAGTTCTTAGTAAAAGAGGATATGCAACTGAAACTTTGCAGGTTCGAGTTCCACGTGATCAGACACTTCCCTTGCACATTCAGCCACTATTCTTAGAGTATAGGTATAGTGTATAATTAACTTTTTATTCCACAGCTACCTCCAGTTCTTTCGTTGTACCTCATTTAGTCATTAATTTTTCACCTTGGCTATTTAACTCTTTACGTCCTGCCCTCACAGGTTTAGTTTCAGGCATTATTCAAAAGTAGTTACAGCATTGGTAGAAACATCGTTTATATTGTCAAAAATTACTTTGATCCTGAAAGGGTCCCAGTGGAAACTAACTATTGCAGCAGTTTTATTCAAGAGTGGAGTGAGACAGAGAGCAGAACGTGATAGGTCAATTAACCTAACATCTGTCATAGAGAAAGTGCTAAAATTCACTATTTAAAGAGATTGTAGCAGGATGTTTAGTAAATCCTAATGTGATCAGGAAGAGTCAACATGGCTTTGTGAAAGGGAAATCATATAGAATTGATTTATTGGAGTTCTTTTTAAAGGATATACAAGCAAGGTGGATAAAGGGGAACCTATGGATGTGGCATAATCTGCATTTCCTCATAGAGTAGAGAGTAAAATAACAGCATAGATGAAGGATTGGTTCACTAAGGTTCAAATCCCCCACAGCAGATGGTGGAATTTGAATTCAATAAAGAATCTGGAATTAAGGGTCTAATGAAGACAATGAAACCATCATCGATTGTCGTAAAAACTGAAAGCAGAGAAGAGATAAAAATAGCAATTGCTGGAAAAGCTCAGCAGGTCTGGCAGCATCTGTGGAGAGAAATCAGAGTTAACATTTCAGGTTCAGTGACCCTTCCTCAGAACTCATAAGAGATAAATTGGTCTCTTTCGCATTGGTAAGCTGTAACGATGAAGTGCCACAGGATCTGTGCTGGGACATCAACTATTTACAAGCTATATCAATAATTTGGACAATGTGGTTAAATGTACAGGAGCTAACAAAAACAAAGTTGCTGGAAAAGCTCAGCAGGTCTGGCAGCATCTGTGAAGGCAAGAACAGAGTTAACGTTTCAGGTCCGGTAACCCTTCCTCAGAACACAAGCTAACTTTGCTAGTGACATCAAGATAGGAAGGAAATTAAGTTATTAAAGGAGGTAGAAAGTTTGCATTAGGAATATAGGCAAGTTAAGTGAGTTGGCAAAAATTGACAGATGGACTAAAATCTAAGAAAGTGTACGTTTGTTCACTTTGCCAGGAAGAATAGGAAAGCGATATGTTATTTAAATAGAGATAGATAAAGAAGCTGGTGGGACAGACATTTCTGGGTGTTCTGGTAGACGTATCAGGAGAAGTTAGAATGAAGGTGCAGCCTGTGATTGGGAAGGCATGGAATGTTGGCATTTAGGTTATGACTTTCAAATAGAGGAGTATGATACAGGAGGTATTATCAACAGCAAATGAAATCTTTCTGAATGTACATGGAACTTTCCTTAAGAAGTTGGTAAATACTTTTCAAGTTACAAGCTAAGCAAAACAAAGCACAGACTTGAAATTATTGTTGACAATATGAAAAATAATGCTTAAAACAGATACTTAACCATTTTGTGAGTAAATATATTGCTATTTTCAAAGAGGCCTTGCAATGTACTTTTTAAACTGGTTAACTCCTCCATTGAAGTGGTCAAATGTGGAATATCATGGAAATGTAGTGGGCATTAACATGCTAACCTTACAAATGTTCATATTCTCCTTCTGAGCCAGTTACATGAAATATGAGCCTGCAGTATTATCCCAACAATCTTGTGGAAAAGATACACGGTCCACAAAATTTCCTCTTGGAATTTTAGATTCCTTAAGGTTGCATATTGTCAGTGTACGCAATGATTTACAAACTCCTTCGCATACTTCTGTTAAAAGTTTAAAGTGATTCTGTATTTCAGGAGAGTTTGGTACAATCCACAGTTCTTCAACATCCATTAAAGATTCAGAATTGGATCGATTGCGTCGAGCTTCAGATGGAAAGTCACGTGGCAGAGGCAGAAGAAATAATAACCCTTCACCTCCCCCAGACACTGACCTTGAGGTAAGGCTAACATATTGATTCCATTAAAACTAAGCAAAGAAAAAAGCCCCATAGAAAATGATGTACGAGCAGCAATAAAGGCTACATTCGCTAACATAATAATGAAGGTTACATGCATGAAAAATGAATGTGTTAAATAGCTTAAAATCTTTTTGTGACTTTCTTTTTTGGTAACAGTTAATTGAGTATTTTTATTTTAATGTTAATTCTCTTGACAGATGATCTGTTAAATGTTTGAATTAGTTAAAACAGTCTGAGCTAGTAACCATCAAGCATTAATAAACTGTCACCTATAACCATTATTTCATTTGATGAGTGACTTAGCAATAGATTTTGCTGGCCTTGGTGTACAACTTTTAAAGTCCTTTAGTAAGTAATGTAGAATGCTGGGTCACGACACAGTAGCACTTAACTACAATTCCCTGTAGTTTCACAGTTATTGATTGAGTTATCATTTTTCAGTGTACAGAGGACAACATTGATCTTTCTGTCTCTCCACAGCGAGTGTTCATATGGGACTTGGATGAAACAATCATTGTTTTTCACTCCTTGCTCACAGGGTCCTATGCGAATAGATATGGAAGGGTAAGTTTTTTTAATTCTTTCATGGGATGTGAGCATGGCTGACAAAATCAGCATTCATTGCCCATCCCTAATTGCCCTTGACCTGAGAGAATTGCTGAGCCATTTCAGAGGCCCCTTTTCAGGGTACCAAAGGACATTAGCTATAGACATTTAATTGTCCTTGCTGAAAAAAGGATGCTTTTTAACTTTGATGATGTGATGTGAGATATGTGTGAGGACTTGTGGATAATCTGGAAGTAGCTGCTCCCAGTCTACTTTAGCTGGATCTTTCCTTATTTTATGTGTACCTTCCCTCAATCCAAAACCTGTTTTGCAGACCACCTCTTTCTTTTTCCAGAACAGACTTAAACCGTGATGTGTTGTGGTTCCTCTTACTAAAATGCTCCCTCACTGTCACCTCTAACAACTCTATGGCTTTGTTCCATACAATTAGACCAATGTGCATTGAACAACCTGCTCAGAATAATCTGCTCACGTTTTAACAAATTCCACTACGACAGCTGAAGCTATCCAGACTTTCTAAAACAATCAACAATATTCTTTTTAAAAGTGGCAATGCACTCTACCTCCCCATGTTGACAGATCCCACAGAAGAATCTAGGAATTGGATCTGTATCTTCTTTGGGCTGCATCCTGTATACCAAGTTTTGTTGGGAGACCCAGCCATCTGTTTTTGCAACATAATGTTTACAGGCAAACAGAGTAACAGGTAGGAGTGAAAGCATTACCTCCATCTACCTTCAGTGCCAGAGATAAACACAATTAATAAACCAATGGAATAAGACACCAAAACATATTCAAGCAACACCAACTCATGAGTAACCTGTTCACCAATGACCAAATTCCATCATAGTAGAACTGTTTGATTCCAGACCTCCTCATAGCCTTTATCTAGATATAGACATAATAACTGGGTGCCTGAGTGTTGAGAGCAGTCATATGTCTATTTTGTCATCCCTGACACAAAGGAAGATGGCTGTGATTTTTTTTTTGTGGTTAGCTAACACCACATCGAGACATCATTGTGAGAGTCCCAAAGAAAGCATTTTGGCCCACCCATCTTCAGTTACTCCTTTAATGGTCTTTGCCCTATCATAATTATGATGGGGACTGCATGCTGACAAATACAAAATGTTCAGACTATTCACAGCTGCTGTAGTAGTGAAACAACCCATCCCAAACTACAGGAGAACCTGAATGACAACCTGGCTTTGGCTAAGAAACGATATTCAATCCAAGTAAGTACGAGCTTTTGAACAAGCTTGAACAAGCAAAAACTCTGCCAATGATCTTCTAAGGCACCACCATCACCAAATCCCTTATTGACTGAGATCACAAGAAAGTAAGCTGGAGCTACATATCAACAACTGCAAGAGACCAGGTAGAGCTGAGTAATTGACTGTGTATTTTTTTTTACCTTGTTCATGAGATATGGGCTTTGCTGGTTGAAACAGTATTTGTCCATCCACAAATGCTGTTGAACTGAATGACTTGCTAGGCCAGTATTTTGAGGTTCAACTTGCAAATTTGCAATTTGGTATATCAGTTATGCCTTTTTTGAAGTGTTTCATTGCTGTTGCATGCTTTGCTTAGGTATCAAAGAGCTGTAGCAAAACTGGTATCAATGAGAATCAGGGAGAAATCTTTCCACTGGTTGGAGTCATACAAGGCACAAAGGAAGATGGGAATGGTTGCTGGAAGGTCAATCATTTCAGCTGCAGTGCTACTCTGCAGGAAGTTCCTCAGGGTAGTGTCCTAGGCCTAACCATTGTCAGTTCCTTTATCAATGACCTTTCCACATTAGCTCAGACGCAGGGCTGTTTGCTGATGACTACACAATGTTCAGCACTATTCATGATGAGCCTTGAAGCAGCTCATGTTTATATATAGGAAAACCTGAACAACATTGAGACTTAGATTGACAATGGCACTGGAAAATTGTACTACAAGTGCCAAGCGATGATCATCTCAAGCAAGAAAGATTCCAACCATTGGCCTTCGATGTTCAATGGCGCTATCATCACTGAATCCCCCACTACCAACATCCTGGAGGTTACCATTGACCTTGACAACAAAGTAAGTCAGAAGATGAGAATCCTGCAGTGATAATTCAACTCTTGACTGCTGTATCTGTCCACTATCAACAAGGCACAAGCCAAGAGTGTGATATAATATTCTACACTTGCCTAGATCAACACAGCACCAATGATATTCAAGACGCTTGACATTGTCCAGGAGAAAGCAGCCTTCTTGATTGGGATATAATCCACCACCTTAAGCAATTCATTCTCTTCACCACATACTCTCACACACAGACAGCAGTGTGGAAATCAAGATGGTGGCAGAGTAACAGAGCTGTGTGCAGGCCCTTGTCCAGGGCTCATCCGCTCCCGCATGCTTTGTTTCTTTATCTTTCTTTTTACTTAGTTATTCTTTCATTTTTTTCCCTTTCATTATTCTTTCCTTTGAAGTCTCTTGCAGTGAGTTAGTCGGTGAAATCGGCATGGCAGCTAGAGCGGGCCATGCGTGGAATGGCGGCGCCTCCTGGTGGTCTGAGGTGGTGGCGGATGCGGCTTCTCATGGCGACTGGAGGCAGTGGCAGCAGACTTTTCAAGATGGTGGCCCCGGCAAGGCAACATCACGGAGGAGAGCGCCTGGAGTGGGACTCCCGGTGAGATGGCAGCCTCAACTGTCAGCGGGGCCAGGGACCCCCGCCATTGCAGTAGGCCTAGAGCAGCGACTCCTGGCATTGGCGAGGCTGCGGCAGAGCCAGGGACGTCAGGTTGCAGGGCGAGCGTGTGTTCAGCATATGAGTCAGCATTGGCACTGGTGAGGTGGGCCCAGCGGTAAAGAGATGCTATCTAAAGGATGGCGACTGCTGTGTTGGTGGGTCCAGTGCAGGTGTCGTTGGTGAACCAGCTCAGGACTCTCTTTCAGCTATGTCTTTTAACTTTTTATTCTTAAACTATTCAAATGGTGCCAGACTGTGGCTACTGTTGAAGCTTTTCACGGTATCTTGTTGTATTATTCACTGTAAAATGCAAATGACAATAAATAAATCGTTCATGTGTGTACCATCTACAAGATGCATCTATCTCATCAAGACTCCTCCAACGCACTTTCCAAACCCATGATCTGCACCTGGAAGAACAAAGGCAGCAGATACAACCTTCAAGTTCCTCTCCAAGCCACTCACCATCCTGACTTGGAACAGTATTGTCGTTCCTTCACTGCCACTGGGTCAAAATCATGGAATTCCCACTTTAACAGCACAGCGGGTGTATCTAACCATAGTTTGCTACAGCAGTTCAAGATAGCAGCTCACCATCATCTTCTCCAGGGTAATTAAGGATGGCCAGTAATTGCTGGCTGAGCTAGCAACACCCATATCCTATGCCTGAGTAAAGAAAAGTGCTGACAAAGTGACTTGCTTCTGCTATTTTACATGGAATTCCAACTCTCTATGATGTCCTTAATGTCTTGTCATCACCAAATCTAAAGCAAGTGCAGCAAAATGAGTTGGTGTCTGGCACCCGACCAACTGGAGTGCTTCACTAACCAGAATCTCACATAACCCGTGGAGACGTCATTGTTATGATATAAAATAGCAGTGTTATCCATCTCAAGTGATTGTCGAGGAAGAGGCTGAAGGTTAAGATAATTTTTACAGTGAAGAGTCAGAGATGAAGAGGCTCTGCAAGTTGTATTTATTGTCAAGGCATATTTCTGTTCTGTTCCGACTTTTACCACAAGCTTACCCACAGACAATGGGTTATCCAGCAGCACAAGTCAATCTCAAATAGGTTAATACTCAATACCAAATAAGTTCACCTTTACTGTAGAACTTTTGTATTTTATATTCCTTAACCTTTTGCTAAGCCTCAACATTAGTCCATTAGCTAATCCTTAATCCATGCCACTATATTACCCATGTGCTTTAATTTTGCTAACCATCGTTCTTTATCAAAAAACTTCTGAAAATCCAAATATATTACTTCCTTTTATCAATCCTGCTAGTGCCAAAACCTCACAACAGGTTTGTCGAATACAATTTTGCTTTCATTAATCCATGCTGACTAGGTCCAATCAGATTATTATTGTCCAAGTGTCCATTTAGCATATCATTATAATAGATTCAAGCATTTTACTTCTTACTGATGTCAGGCTAATAGATTTGGGGTTCCTGATGTTTTCTTCTCCTGCCCTTTTTTAAATGGTGGAATGACATTTATTACCTTCCAATATGCAGAAATAATTTTAGAATATATAGAATTATTGAAAATGATCATAAATATATCAATCATCTCCAAAGCCACCTCTTTGAACATTCTGGGCTTTGGAATATCAGTTCCTTTGGGATTTATCAACCTTCAGTCCCGCTAATTTCTCCAAAACAACCTTCATTCTAATACTAATAACCCACAGTTGCCTATTCTCCCTAATTACATGGATCTCTAATTCCTGGCGATTACTTGGTTTTTCCTCAGTGAAAACAGACACAAAGTACTCAATGTGCTTCTCTATTCCCCGTTATAAATTCTCCTATCTTATTGTAATGGATGCACATTTGTCTCAGTCCACTGTTTCCTGTTTATGTACTTACAGAAGCTTTGGCAATACATTGTGGTATTTTATGTTAGTTTGCATTCATATTCTATTCTTTTTCTTTATTATTTTCTTGGTCCTGCTTTGATCTTTCCTGATTCTTCGCAATCTTCGGTTTTAACACTATTTCTGGCAATGTTGTTGTGTTTTATTTATCTTTTAGTCTTATAAAATCCTTAACTTCCTTGTTAACTAAGTTTGATTGGCATTTTGGGTTTTTTTTTGAGCCTGAAGGAAAACCTGTAAACTATGTACTAATTCTTTAAAGATTATGCATTGTCTATGTACCATCATACATCTCTTTTAAAGTATTTTTTTTCCAATTCCATTCAGCCTATTTGCCCCTCATACCTTCATAACTTCCTCTTTTATTTTAATTTAACACCCTTGTTCCAGATTTAAACCTCACTTTAAAACATAATATAAAATCCTGTCATATAATAGTCACTCATCTCTGAAGTTCATTTAGACAGGATGATCAATTAATCTTTCTTTCATTACGTCAGAATCGACCTAAAATAACCTGTTCTGCAGCCAGTTCCTCAATGTATTACCCTAGGAGACCATCCCTAAAGCAATCCAGAAGCTCATCCTCCACAGCATTTGTGCTCACTAGGGTTACCCAATCTCAGTGCATGTTGAAGTCTCCGATGCATATTGTATCTCTCATATCACATACTTCTCTCCTAATTGATCTCATCATCAATATCATACCCACACCACCATTAATATTTGCTGGTCTGTCAATGACTCTTATCAATGTTGGCTGTCCTTATTTTTTCCTAGCTCCACCGCTACTGATTTCACATTTTCTTCAGAGATAACAAGGTGTAGAGCTGGATGAACACAGCAGGCCAAGCAGCATCATGGGAGCAGGAAGGCTGATGTTTCGGGCCTAGACCCTTCATCAGAAAGTTCCTACTATCTCTCACATTTTCTTCATCTAGTCTGAAATCTGCCTGTACTAATGTACTAAACCCTTTCCTTACTATCAGCGCAGTACGACCTTTCCTATTTTATCTGTTCTTCATAAATGATAAATATCCTTGAATATTTAGTTCCCAGCCTTGGTCAACCTGCAACTATGTTTCCATATTGGCATTTAGATCATAGCTTTTTACATTTACCTATGCCTATAAATCATCTATTTTGTTGCAAATGTTGCATGCATTCAGACGGAGTGCTCTCAACTTTGTCTTTTTGACATTGATTCACATTCTACCCTTAGGTCATGCATACTTTTATTTTGCCCGCCTTCTAACTTAATTTAGCACTTTCCTACTTCCTGTTACCATTTTACTTTCCTTCCGATTTGAGCTACCTTTCAGATTCCCATTTCCCTGAAAAACACGTTAACAATTTTCTTTTTGAGGCTATCAGTCCAAGTCCTGTTCAGATGTAACCCATTCGGCTTTTTCAGGTCTCACCTGACCAAGAACTAGCCTCAATATCTCAAAAAGCCAATGCCTTCCCTCCTATTCCAATTCTTCAGCAACATATTCAATCCCTCAATCCTTCTATTTTTACACTTACTAGTACTTGTTACTGTGAGTTATCTGAATGTTATTGCTGTAGACCTCCTTATTTTTCATTTCTTTCCCGACTCCCAAAATAACTGCTTTTGGGATCTCATCCATCTACATACCTATGTCATCAGTGACAATGTAAATCACGATCTTGGCCGTTTATCCTCACCCCCAAAAGCTTATTTTTATTTGTTCATGGGATGTGGCATTTCTTGTGAGACTAGCAAATTATTGCCTATTCTTAATTTCCTTGAGAAGGTGGTGGTGAGCTGCTTTTTGAACTCCTACATTCGTTGAGGTGTATGGACAGTGCTGTGTTGTTAGGGAGGGAGTTCCAGGCTTTTGATCCAGTAACAGTGAAGCAATGGCAATTATATCTCCAAAGTCAGAAGACACATGACACCAGATTATAGTCCAACAGGTTTATTTAAAATCACAAGCTTTTGTAGTGCTGCTGCTTCGTCAGGTGAAGTGGAAGGAAGCACACATGCACAAAATATATAGGTGGAGAGATAATAGCAAGATAATTCCAGGCCATTAAGGGTGTCAACAGTTAAATACAAATAGTGTGAGTGGAGTCTCAGCAGGCTGAATAACACATCCGTGCAGGTGATCAAATGTGGAAAATAACGTGAGTAAAGTGTCAATAGGTGAATAACAAGTGAAGAGATGACCCATGAACCGATTAATTAAGGCAGAGAGATAAATACAAATAATCAAAAATAAGATAATGCTAGAGACAAACTAAGTGGCTGAGTCAACTCTGGTGCCTACTCTTGTTATTCCAGCCATTTGGCAAGCCTTCTGTACAGCCCATCCCCTCATATAACTGCTTCACCTCTACTTTTGGAGTCACCCAGCCCATCTCCCTGGGCACCCTGATAAACTGGAACAAAAATCTGACCTTCTGTGCCTCCTTTTCCTGGATCAGGTTTGCAGATCTGGATAATGTCCTGCCTCAGCACTTCCTGAAGATTTCACGACAACCGTGGAGGGTTTGTGACTTGAGGCATAATGAGGTTGCTGTGTTCTTGCTCTGTAAGTCCGATGGTCAATCCCATTGCGATGGATTGTATCGAACTATCCTGCATGGCTTTAGGCAAGAAAACCAGGCCACTACTGCCATGGTGCTGTGAAATTGAAGAAAGCAGAAAGGCAGCAAAACCAAAAGGACTTTCAAGTTTTGTTCGTGTAGAATGCAGAGTCCGTCTCCAGCTGGAGACATTTTCAGCAGGCTGGACATATATGTTAGTGCTGGTCAAAAATTGTTTGTAATTTTAAGACGTATTCACCCTATAGGCCATTCACATGGTTGGCAACTATGCATATTAATTTATTGATGTAGCCTTGTAGGATGCTGATTACACAATTCCAACATAAATTAATTGTAATGTAGAATGAGCATCAGCAGCTGGAAACCTACAGCTTTACTAATTGCTGAGCCCAGATTGATAAAATATTGGAAATAGTGTTCCCAGAATCAGAGATAGATCCAGTTTTGTTTTCAAGATACTTTATCCAATCATGTGTTCAGGTATTTCACTTTAAACTTTTGACACTGGGAATATGTGTGATAGGTTTAGAAAATTAGCACCCAATGATGAACTGATAATGATCTGTTTGATTGGAACGTTAAAAAGTTTGTAGGAATGCCTTTAATTTTGGCAAGAATTTTGGATGGGGATTTTTTTCTAAGTAGTTCCACACATATCAATTTTATTATAGGCTGTATTGGTTCACTGTACTGAGTGAATGAGTATACAGGGATATCAGTTAGAATTGGGGGGGGCATTGATGGAGGACATGAGTTGACATTAAGTTGGCATGGGGCTTCAGTAAGCATGGTGAGTGAATGGGCGCAATGGGAGGCGAGTGGTGAGAAATGACCACTAAATGAGTCCGGGTCTTATGCTCAGGGCTCAAAAGAAACTTGCAGTGGGATGGGGAAGATCCAGTCAGTATGATGCATGTAGGTATCAGTGATTTAAGTAAAACCAGAAAAGAAGTTCTGTATAGAGAGTATGCTGAACAAGGCACTGTACTGAAAATCAGAGTCTCAAAGGTTAGGAACTCTGATTACCTGAGCTATGTGCAAGTTGGCATAAAGTACATAAAATTAGAGAGATGAATAATTGACCAAAAGGCTTGTTTGGGAGAAGTAGGTTCTGGTTGTGGGCCACAGGTACCAATATTGCAGAAAGTGGGAGCTGTACCATCGGCACAATCTACGCTTGAACTGTGCTGGGACTAGTGTTCCTACACAATGCTTGGGAAGCTGAGAGGGTTTTAAACTAAATAGTGGAGATGAGGGATCAAATATGGAAGGTTGTGGAATATCAAAGATTAGGGACATGCTAAGAGAAGAAACAATAATATGGGAAGTAAGGGTCAGAGAAAAGCAGGAATTGTAAGAGGGAAAAAAATTGGAATATATCATCAAGTCTAGATGTTACAAAGACGACAAAAATACAAAACTGTGTCTGAATGCATGAAGCAGTCATAACGAAGTAAATTAATTGATAGTGCATGTTGAAGTAAGTAGACACAATCTGATAGCCATTACAGAGACGTGGCTTCAGGTGACAATGTTTGGGTCCTGAACACTGAGGGGTATATGACATTCAAGAAAAGTAGGAAGCTAGCTAAAGGTAGAAGCGTAGCACTGTTAGTCAAGGATGGCATTGTGCTGTAGTTAGAGATTATTATGATTCAGGAGATCAAGAGGTAGAATCAGTTTAGGTGGAGATGCAGAATAGTAGGGGAAAGAAGCCACTTAGTGGGAGTGGTCTACAGGCCCTCAAATAGTAACCAAAATGTAATCACAAAGATAAAAAGAAATATTGTGTGCTTGTGATAAAGAGGCAGCAATAATCATGCTGACTTTAACCTATATATAAACTAGAAAAATCAGATTGCCATTAGTAGTCATAGAACGCTTTTGAAATAATTTCGTAGCACATTCTGGAACTGACCAGGGCAGGTTGTATCAGACTTGGTATTGTGTAATTTAACAGAATTATTTAATTACCTCAAAGTTAAGGCACCCCTAGGTAGAAACAACCTCAATATGATTACATTTTATATCCAGTTTCTAAGATTAGTATTTTAAACCTAAAAGAGGCAACAATGTGAACTAAATGTGAACTTACGTGAACTGAATGAATGATAATTTATTGTCGCTTCTGTATAATAGTGAATAATACAGTAAAATACAGTGAAAGGCTTCAACTTGGTTATGGAATTGATCAATATAGACACAGTGGCAGACATTTAAAGAGAAATTTCAGAATATTCAGTAAGTATATCCCTGCTATAAAGAAAAATTTTAAAAGGGAAAACCCAGTATCTGTGGTTAACCAAAGAGAGTCAGGGAAGCATCAGACTTAAGGGAAAAGCATATAACTGTGCAAAGATGTGTGGCAGGCCAGATAAATGATCGGAAGGTAAAGAATGACAGAGAATGACTAAAAGTTTAATCAGGAGGAAGAAATTAGGATGTGAGAGAAAGTTAGCTAGAAATGTAAAAATGGATAGAATGAGTTTCTGCAAATGTTTATAATACAATAAATAAAGTGAGTGTTGGTCCTCTAGACAGGATTTAATAATAAATAATGAGGAAATGGCATATAAAATGAACAAAATGTTTTACTTCTGTCTTCACTGTGGAAGATACGAAAAACATCACAGGGAAGAGAGGAATTTAGTGAAGTTACAACCACAAAGGAAGTGGTACTCAACAAACTAATGGAGCTGTGGCTAACGTGGCAAGGTGGACTTTATCGTGAGATGTTAAAAGAGGTTGCAGATGATGAAGTCATTGCCTTGGTGTTTATATTCCAAAATTCCCTATTCAGGAAAGGTTTCATCGGACTGGAACTAGCAAACATAACCTGTCCATTCAAGAAGGGAGCGAGGAAGAAAGCAGGAAACAAGAGGCCAGTTAGCTTGATGTCTATAACAGGGAAGATATTAGAATCATTCATCAATTAGATTAAAGCGGGAAGAATCAGCATCAAAGAGAAATCATGTTTAACCAATTTCTTTGGAGTAGTAATACAAACAATGGATAAAGGGTAAACTGTTGACATATAGTGTAGTAGGATCTCCAGAAGGCATTTGATAAGATGCCATATCAAAGGTTATTGCAGAAAATATAAGTTCATGGTGTAGAATCACATTAGCCTGGATAGAAAATTGGCTGGCAGGCAAAAATACGGAGAGTAGGCATAAGTAAGGCTTTGTCTAATAGGCAGGATACAATGAGTTGAGTCTTGCAGGGGTCTGTGCTGGGACCTCAACTTTGTACAATTTACATCAATGGTTAGATGAGATGAGCAAAGACATGGTAGATAAATTCACAGATGATTCCAAGATAGCTAGATAGAAGTCTAGGTTGCAAAGAAGACATAAATAAATTTCTGACAGATATAGGTAGGTTCAGTGACTGCAAAAATCTGACAGATGGAGTATAAATGTGGGAAAATGTGAAGTTGTTCATCTTGGCAGGAAAATTAACAAATCAGAATATTGCTTAAAAGGAGAATGACTGCAAGGGAATTTAGGTATTCTGGTTTGTGAGTCACAAAACGTTAGTATTCAGGTGCAGCATGTAATCAGGAAGGCTGATGGGATGCTATCCATTTGTATGAGATCAGCAGAGCCTGAAAGTAAGCATGTTGTAATGTGCTTCAGCTATACAATGCATGGGTGAGGCCACATCTCAAATTCTGTGTGTGGTTTTGGTCTCGTGGTTTTCCTTATTAAGTAAGGGTATAACTGCATTGAAGGCAGTTCAGAGGAAGGTTTATTAAATTGATGCCTTGATTGAAGTGTATTAGATCCTGATGTTCCTTGACAAATTGAACATGGAAAGATGTTTCCTACAGTGGGTGAGTCCAGAACTGGGGGATGTAACTCTAAAATTACAGGTCACTCTCAGAATGAGGAGAAGTATTTTCTTTCAGAGGGATTTTGTGATTTTGGACCTCGGCCTCAGAAGGTTTGAAAGGCAGGATTACTTGAATAGTTTTAAGGCAGATGTAGTTAATTTCTTGATAGGAAGGGGAATCGAGGATTATCAGGTGTGGGTGGGAAAATGGACTTTTGAACACAAACAGATCAGCCATGATCATATTGAACAGTGGAAGGGTCTGAGTGTCTATTTGAGCAACCATTTTGGATTTTTTTTTTTGGATTATTCATTCACGGGATGAGGGTGTTGCTGGCCAGGCAGCATTTATTGTCCATCCCTAATTGCCCAGAGGGCAGTTGAGAGTCTGCCACATTGCTGTGGGTCTGGAGTCACATGTAGGCCAGACCAGATAAGGATGGCAGCTTCCTTCCCTAAAGGATATTAGTGAACCAGATGGGTTTTTCCTGACAATTGACAATGGACTCATGGTCATCATCAGAATGTCAATTCCAGAACTTTTTTTCAAATTCACTTTCTACCATCTGCCATGGCAGGATTCAAACCCACATTTCCAGAACATTACCTGAGCCTCTGGATTAACAGTCCAGTGATAATACCACTACCCCATTACCTTCTTCCATCAGAGCAGGAAATGTATCCAGGGAGGCCCTTTATATCAGGTCCAAGAAATGGTTAGCTCTCCTTGTGATCAGGGGCCTCGTTCCACCTATATGCAACGCTCTCCATCTTGGATTCCTTGAGGAGGCAATGGCCTTGTGGTATCACTAGGCTATTTGTCCAGAGACCCAGGTAATGTTCTGGGGACCTGGGTTCAAATTCTGCCATGGCAGATGGTGGAATGCGAATTCAAAAAAAGGTTTTCAATCATCAATTGTTTGAAGGACCCACTTGGTTCACTAATATCTTTCAGGAAAGGAAACTGTCATCCTGTTCTACATGTGACTCCAGACCAACAGCAATGTAGTTGACTTTCAACTCCCCTCTGGGCAATTAGGGATGGGCAATAAATTCTGGCTTAACCAGTGACACCCTCATCCCATGAATGAATAAAAAAAAATTCCAAATGGTAATCCTGTAAAGAGAGCCTCCACAGGGATTCTCCAGTTTTACTGGACAGGAAGATGACATTCCATTTCTGATGGAAAACAAGTGTAATGAAGCAGTACAGGAAGCATAAAGTGATCCTGACTAATAGGCTTTGACATTGCATAACATACTCGCAGGCTGTCTGTACATTTTGCAGCATGGAAACAATCATTTATCATATTTTTACTTAAATGTCAGAATTTGCAGCTTCTCTGGCAATGCTTGAAGGGCATGTTGTTTAACTTTTGCCTCCATTTTAGCTCTGCATTCCTTATATTTGGTCAGCCAGTGCAGAGGAAGGAAAGCAGGCATGTTGGAGCAATGCCTTGTGAATCTGCACACCTTTTCTTTCAATAATAAGAGGAAGAACAACCTGAGTGATAAACCTGAGAATTGGAAGAAAACAGCAAATAATGACCAAAAACTTGATAAAGAGGGATGAAGGAGAGCGAGAGTAAACTAACAAGAAAGATATAAACAGATAGTAAGAGCTCCTGCAATATTTATGAAGGAGAGAGAGTTACAAAAGTAACTGTGGGCCCTTGAGATGCTGAATCAGGAGAAATTATAACAGGAAATAGTGAGATGTTATGCAAATACTTTCTGTTTGTCATCACAGGAGAAAACAGAAAAATATCAGATGTAATAGGGAACCAATCGTCTCAAGAGTTTGAGGAATTTTAATGTTAATAAAGAAACAAGACAGGAGAAATTTTTAAAAAAGACAAAGCCTTTACATAGCCTGGACATGGTGCCTTATAGACTCTGGTTTGAAAACAAAAGCTGCAGAGATAATGGATGCACTGGGAGTGATTTTCCAAGTCCTTTTAATTGTAGAATGGCCCCAGTTATTTGGAAGACAGCAAATGTAAACATAGTCTTCACAACAGGATTGAGGGTGAAAACAGGGAAATCCAGGCCAATTAGCATGACAACAAGGAAAATGCTGAAATTCATCCTTACAGGTGTGTTAGAGGGTCCTTAGAGAATACGTGAGAAGATTAGGCCTATTCAGTGTTGTTTTGTTGAAGGAAATCTGTTTTTGACAAATCTATTCTAGATTCTTAAAATTGTAATGACCAGAGAAGATCAAATAGGTGAATGTGGGCATATTTGGATTGTTGAAAGGCATTCAATAAGTGCAACACAAAAGGTTGCAACATAAGGGTTTATGGGATTTGGGGTAATACATGAGCATGGATGAAGGGTGAAGTTAAAGGAGAGGAAACGTAACATTAGAATATTACAAGTTAAGAACAGTAAGCCACTTGACCCCTCTAGCCTGCTCTCCCATTAAGTACGTTCATGGCTGATACGATTGTGTTCCCTACGCCACGATCCAACCTATCCCAACAACCAATGTCTCACGCGTTAGTCAAGAATCTATTGACCTCTGCCCTTAAAAGCGACCCTACTGCAACCACTGTTTAGACAAGGGAGTTTCAATGGCTCATGACCCTCTGAGAGACAAATGTCTTTCTTTCTTCCATCCTAGATGAAAGACTCTTTCTTTTAAAACTTTGACCTCTAGTTCTAGTCTCTCCCACAAGTCAAGGCATCCTTTTAGCAACCACCTGATCAAGTGTCCTCAGGATCTTTTTCATTTGATTTACTCCTGGGATGTAAATGTCACTGGCTGGGCCAGCATTTATTGCCCATCCTTAGTTGCCCTTGAGAAGGTGGTGAAGAGCTGCCTTCTTGAACCGCTGCAGCCCACATGCTGTAGGTAGACCCTTGCGTGATACAATTAAGGAGGGAATTCTAGGATTTTGATTCAGCAACAGTGAAGGAACGGAGAAATATTTCTAAGTCAGGATGATGAGTAGCTTGGAGGGGAATTTGGTGTCATGTTCCCATATATCTACTTCCTTTGTCCTTTGTGATGGCAGCGGTTGTAGGTTTGGAAGGTGCTGTCTGAGGATTTTTGATGAATTTCTGCAGTGCATCTTGTGGGCAGTAACGCTGCCACATCACCATAATTTCTTTCTTTGTTTTCTAAATTGCATTTCTTTTCCACCCCTCCTAAATATATTGCACATGCATGATGTTCCCCTGCTAATGTCCAGTTTGCAACTAAATTTCTATTAATGTTATAAATCTAAATCCTCTGTAAAATAATTGCTTCCAAGTCCCACAGTTTATGCGCATAGATTTTATTGCAATATTAACCTTTATTGTTAAATAAATCTCTTCCCATTTCTTTTCTCTAGACTGACCCTAATACCTCTGCCTTTCCCTCGTCATATTTAATTGATTTGATTACAGACCTCTACTTGATCCTCATACTGAAATCTTTTTATACATTTAATATTTTCAAATACTTCTCCCTTCTCTATCAGCTCAATCCCTCTCCTCTTTCCCATTTCAAAACTGCTGAGTACTACATACCTTCAATAACATTTTCTTAAACCAATCCCTACATTTACTGTTACATAATGAAACATTTGTGGGTACCAAATAAATTTACTTTCCCCATTAGTCCCTTCCAACAACAAAACGTTTTTGCGAGTTTACTACACATCAAAAGGCATTGCTCCACCTAAAGTAACGTGGAGTTACAGAATTACAATTCCAAACTGGCTCAGAGTAAATCTCACAGCATACAGGAAATCTTTAGAAATCAAGGAGTGCCCATTAAAACAATCTTAAAACATACACCGCATGAACGTATACACAAAAGACTAGGGCCTGAGGAATTGTTTTAAATCAGCATTTTATCAACAACATTAATTCTACTTTCACTTCTGCACAAACTCTGCTCAAGTTATGGGCTCGTTCACAAGACTGCCATTGTCTCTCCTCTCCATTACCCAATAATAACTAAATCCCCATGACAGTGCGCCTTTAAAGCATGTTTTATGTGGTAAAATATCCTACAGGTCACAATAAAACAGAATTTAATGCTGAACTACGCAAGGAGATGTTCAGGCAGGTGACAGTTACTGGGCGTATTTTATAGATGGTCTCAAAAGGAGGTGAAGAGAGAGGCTGTGGTGAGGTTTCGAGGTGGATTGTCAGAGCTCAGGGCATTAACCACAGAAGGCAGAGAGAGGTGCTCATGGAGGCCTGATGAATTTCAGGAGCACACAAGAAGTCAAAATTATTGGAACAGCACAGGGTATGTTTCTTTTTCGGGGCTTGGGGGAGGTGTAGGTATTATGGCTAAAGGCTAAAGACAGAGTGATGTGGGACAGCAGGGACGGATTTGTAAAGAAAAATCAGAATTTTAACCATTGGCAGGCCAGGAGCCAGCATAGGTCCATAAGCAGATAGTGATGGGTGAACGACATCTGGTGTGAATTAGAATGGATCCAGCAAAATTTGACAAAAGGAGGCTGGGAGCCGGAAGTTCAACCAGGAAAGCAACTGAATGGGCAGTCTTGAGAAACCTGGATTTGTGATTCAGCAGGTGAGCGTAGGTAGTGAAAGACTCAGCAACATGACAAAGGCAGTCTTACCGACTGGCAGGATTTAACATCGAAAAGCTCAGCTCGAGGTCAGACAGGACTCCAAGGTCACCACCAGCTTGGTTCAGCCTCACACAACATTCCACTCCATTCGTCACAAAACAATCAAGGCAAGGGATGGTGCTGGTGGTTAGGGAACAGGGTTTGTGGCAGGGACTTGCCTGCAGCTTTCAATAAGATCAGCTCTTATTTTCTAAACTCTAATGGACATAGGCTCAGCCTGTCCAAAACTATGCACAGTACTCCAAATATGGCCTTATCAAAGCTCCATATAATTGTTGAAAAACATTTACCCCGTGCAATAACCAATAACATTCCACCTATCTTCCTGATCACTCCCTTTACTGAGTATTCAATTTGTGTGATTCCCGTGCCAGGAATATGTGCCTGGTGGTGGCATCCTGTTGGAGGTGGTGGAAATGGTGGCTCATGATCCTCTGGATGTGGATGCTAGTAGTCACTAATAGGCCCCATTAGTAGCTATCCATTCTCCCAGGCTGATCATTATCCACTCTTTTGTCTGTCCAACTGTTCTTCTCTCTCTTTGGGCTGTATCATTTACTCCTTACCCCCTCCCCCCCACCCAATGTTCTGCATAAAACCCAACATTTTCCTAGCTACCATCAGTTCTGAGGAAGGGTCACCCAACCTGAAAGGTTAACTTTGATTTCTGTCCACAGATGCTGCCAAACTTGCTAAGCTTTTCCAGCAATTTCTGCTTTTGTTTCTGACTTACAGCATCTGCAAATTGTTTGGTTTTTTGATATGTATATTCGTTGTGTCCTCTTCGCAACTTACTTTCTGACCTATCATCAGCAACTTTAGCATTCATACATTTGGTCCATTAATTCAAGTCATTGCGATAAATTCTAACTTCAGAGGGCCCAACACTGTCCCTGCAGCACACCACTCACCACATGCTGGCAATTTAAAAATGACTAATTAGTGTTTCCTATTACACAACCAATCCTTCATCCATGCTATCCCCCAAACCATGACATATTATTTTTTTGCCATATCCTTTGATGTTGTCCTTTGTCAAATGCCTTCTGGAAATCTTAAGTTCAGCGGTCCTCCTTTGTCTACCTTGCTTGTTACTTCCTCAAAATTCTTCCTTTGTTTAGTCAAACATGATTTCCTTCTCACAAAACCAAGCTGACTCTGCCTGATTGCATGAAGATTTTCTAAGTGCCCTACTATCCATAAAATCCATAGAATCCCCAGAGTGTGGAAACAGGCCATTTGGCCTAACGAGTCCATACTGACCCTCAGAAGAACATCCCATCAAGACTCATCCCCCTACCCTACCTTATCCCTGTATTTCCCATGGTAAATGCACCTAACCTACACATCCCTGAACACTATGGGTAATTTAGCATGGCCAATCCACCTAAACGGCACATCTTTGGACTGTGGGAGGAAACCAGAGCACTCGGAGGAAACCCACGCAGACACGGGGAGAACATGCAAACTCTATACAGACAGTTGCTTGAGGCCGGAGTCGAACTATAACCTTGTTAATAATAGATTCAGCATAAAAAGGCCGTTTTCAGGTTGGCAGGTTATTTAGCGCAAAGAGGTCAAAGAACAGCACAGGAACAGGCCCTTCAGCTGACCAAGACTATACTGGCATGTGATGTCCTTCTAAACTAAAAACTTTTTGTCTGTACATGGTCTGTATCCTTCTATTCCCTGCCTATTCATACATCTGTCAAGATGCCTCTTAACCGTTGCTATTGTATCCACTTCCATCATCTCCTCTGGCAGCACATTCCAGGCACTTACCACGCTCTGTGTAAAAAAAGTACCTCTCACATATCCTTTAAATCTACCCCCTTAGTAGTTAGATACCGCAAAGATCAATGCTGACTCTCTGTAAGCAACAGCCATATTAATAACACAACGAAGAGACTGACTCTAGCGTGTCTGTGTTTACTGATGATGCAGTGCTAGGTAGGAAAGTAAAATGTGAGGAAGGTACAATAGAGTCTGCACAGGGAATGGATTGATTAAGTGAGCAAATTTTTTACACAGAAGTTCACGAGTGGATTGAAGTTTCTGAGGAAGTGGTAGATGCGGACACAGTTACAACTTTTAAAAGACACTTAGATAAGTGCATGATTAGAAAAGGTTGGGAGGAATATGGGCCAGGAGCAGGCAAGGAGGGACTAGCTTAGTTTTTGATTATGTTCGGCGTAGATTGGTTGGACTGAAGAGTCTGTCAATAGCCCTTTTTACAATGTTCCTACATGTTGTTCCGTCATGGGTTGAGACTGCTGGCATTTTCATGGGGAATGTTGGTTAGCCATGTTACCTCGTAAAATTCGCCTTTGAGCAATATCTGCTCTTGGCTGTGGAGCAAGAAATCTATGTTAGATAAGGTTCCCCTGTTGTGCTCATCAGTTATCTCAACTGGCATCAGTAATTCTTAAACATAAACCTGATAGTTCAAACCAGCTGCATGCTGATTGGATTTTGGAAGCTGGGAAAAGAGCTGACATTCTGTAGATAGCACTGATGACTAAAGGCAAGTGCATAAACTAAAGAGCAGCCTGAGCCTGACATTTTCTTGCATGGGTGCATCCAAAAATTTCCTGTACTAAGTGGTGCTGAATTTAACCACTCGATAAAGGAACCTCACAGTTGGTAGAATATCTATATATATTTTCCAACATGCCTATGTTTATAAAAGTACGTGTTTAAAGGTAAAATTTCTTATAATAGTAGCAGCTCCCTGTAGTTTTTTTTTTGTACTGATTATAAGCGTTGTTACACAGAATGTAGGTGGAAATAATCCTTTTCTTTTTATTGTCCTGGTAAAACTAAAATCGGTATTCATTATAAGACTGGACTGACTAATAATTCCTGTTCTTCAACATTTTTGTACTGTGTTATTCAGTGAAGTGAAATTAAAAATAGCAAGCAGCCTATGTTTTCAATGCACCCTCTGGAACACAGCTCTGTTTATGATTCTAAAGCAAGCTGTCATTTCTCCTCTTTTACCTGATCATTACACCCCTCAAAGGTTTGTTCACAGTTCAACCACACCTTTTAAGATAGTCTCATTGAACCGCAAATCCTTATAAACATGTATGCATTGTAAGCTTTCTCCTCGAGTGTGTTATTACAACTTGGAATAATTAACATCCAATTAGTTGATTTAACAGAAAATGAAAGTTTAATTGAGCACAATTTTTCCATCACTTTGGTCTCAATGGATGCACAACAAATTTGTCACCAAGCCACGAAATAATTATAGCTTTCAGAGTCCCAATCAACTTTTTAAAAAGTCTGAGCTGCAGATTAAACCCAAATTAATTTCTTCGCAGCCTCAGTGAAATATATAGCAATTGAAAACATCAAACAAAGCTTTTGAACTGTAAGCTGGACATTTTCTCATTGCTGCGGAAATGTTACCCCCAGACACAGTTAATGAATTCAGTGAACATCAAGTTCTGAATTCAAATCCAATCTCAGCGATTTTTTAACTATTTTATCACCGAAAGACCACAAAATTTGATCAGACTTGAATACGAACTGGACAACTATGATGCTTGATCACCTGCCCCCATTGCTTCTGATGCAGGCAGCATGCAAACATTGTGCTGCCTAGTATTTAAATGATTGCCGTATACTGCCAGGGTGAGGCATGGTGTTGAGTTGCTGCATGCTCAAGTAGGGAGTGTAAAATTATGAGAGGCTCACAGAAATTTAAACGAGTACGTCAAGCCAGTGAGTACAAACCATTGATGAGTGTTCACAGGAATGTTTACATTGCCAGAACCTGTAGATCCATGCCTGCATTTCTGAAAGTGGCAGAGCATCAAGAACTGAAGCTTCTGTAGAGAGGCTTGTGTCAACTGCCAGACATATTACAACATCGCTTACTGGAGTCAAGGTCATTGACACCCTCAACTTTGCTTTCTGCACCTTCTCGGCTTCAACAAGCTGCATAAGTCAGTGTGCCAATTATACTAAAGAATAACTGGGTCAGTGTTTTATAGGGCATAATAAAGCTCTGGGGTTTACAATTGCCCCACAGTCAGAGTGTCATTGATTGCACCCAAGAACCTGGTAGCCACTTTCAGATAATCTAGTGGAGAAGGGAAGGAAAAAGCTGCCATCTACCATAGAATCCCTACAGCATGGACACAGGCCATTTGGCCCATCAATTCCAAACAGCTCCTCCAAAGAGCATCCCACCCAGACTCACCCCCCTCCCCCCACCCTATCCCTGCATTTTCCATGGCTAATCCACCCATTCTACACATCCCTGGACACAAGGGGCAATTTAGCATGGCCAATCCACCCAAACTGCACACCTATGGACTGTGCAGGAAACCAGAGCACCCGGCAGAACCCCATGCAGACACGAGGCGAATGTGCAAACTCTACACAGTTGCCCAAGAGTGGAATCGAACCCCTGGCACTGTGAGGCAGCAGTGCTAACCACTAAGCCACCGTGCCACCTTTTATGTTTTTGTAGATGGACTCTCCTTGACTGCTTCCCCCCTTGCCTGGGTTTTTTTTTTATGGAATCCATAGTGTGGAAGCAGGCCATTTGGCCCATCGGCTTCTGTTTTCTGTCTATCTACCTGGGGCTGAGGGCCTCACAGTGAAACACTTCTGCAGAAATGGCGTGGGTTACACATGCAGCGTGATCCCAGAAAGTACCACATGGCTGCGATTTTAACCACCAGCATTTCCCTGTTCTCATTATCAGTGCAAGTTAAAAATGCAGCTGAACTAGCTAAACTAAAAATTCTCAAGAGAACTACACTGATGAGCCTTTTTTGTTGGATGAAGTAATTTAGAGTTTAAACTTTCTTTATTACACAGAATTTGTCCAATATTTTCATTGTTGAAAGGTCATGCAACATTTATGAATGCCAGAAGCAGAAAGAAAAGTTGTTTGGCAAGGCAGGAGTCATAGATAACAATGGTGTGATTGAAAAAAAAACTGGTTTCTGATTAACCAAGCAATAAAATTTATTCATGTTACTTTAGTTAAGTGGGATTCTCAACATACAATGTGCTGTGAATTTGTGGCAAAAATTATTTGACCCTAACGTGATTATTATATTAAATTCTGCTATGTTTTTGCATATAGAATCTCTACAGTGTAGAAACAGGCCATTCGGCCCAGCAAGTCCGCACCGACTCTCTGAACAGCATCCCATCTGGGCTCATACCCCTATCTCATTCCTGTAACCCTGTATTTCCCATGGCCAATCTACCTAACCTGCACAGATTTGGACATTTGCCAAAGGCTGGGATTGAACCCAGGTCCCTGGAGCTGTGAGGCAGCAGTGCTAACCACTATGCTGCCCTGTATATATGTTGTCCATTTTAATATTACAGAACTGAATATCACTGCCTGCTAAAACTTTCCAATAAACATTCCTTTTAACTTCTTACTCAAATCTTCGATAGCAAATCCAATTATTATTAATGGCTCTCTTCATAGCTTGCTTCAGATACTGCCGTATTTTAAATTTCACATATTAAACAAGGCAAAGCATACTTTATTGCACAGTATTACCATCTGCCTTTAATTTTATTACAAAATGATAGCCATTTTAAATTTAAACCACAAGAACTTTCAGTGCACATTACACCTAGGCTAAAATTATCAGTAGTACTGAACATTTTAACAAGGAAAGCCTCAGCTATGTTTAGAAAATGCCAACAATTGTTAAATGCTTCCTGCAAACTGAATCAATCCAAAACTTGTCTCTTTCAAGTATGCGTACTGAGTATTAACTTTGTCTCTAGTTCATTAATCTACAGATCTCCAAACTATGGCTGAACATGATCTCAATGACTAGCAACTCAGCCAGTAAAGTTAAGACAACTCTGCTATTCCGGCGTGTTTGTTGTTTGAATTTTAAGAGTGGAGACCTCAAAAGACAACTCCCTGGCATTTGTTGTGAAATCCCAAAGCAGACACCAAGATGTGTCAGTATTAAAAGCTTGAGATTTCAATTTAAATTTTAAATAAGGCCCTTGTCAATCGCTATCGTGCACTTAAGTGATCAATAAGAATAGTAAGTTAGGGTATCCTTGCATTAGCCTACAAGTCCTGTTTTCTTATTTGAACCTTTATTTACAGGATCCACCTACATCAGTGTCACTTGGGCTGCGAATGGAAGAGATGATCTTCAACCTGGCAGATACACATCTGTTTTTTAATGATTTAGAAGTAAGTGGTGATTTTATTTTTACAGCTAGCCTTTATTGTTAAACTTTACCTGTGTTCAAATCATCTCATTGAAGAATTTTTATCATTGATGGACAGTTGATTAGTGGAAAGATGAATGAACTCAATAATAAAGCTGCCGTTGTTCAATCTTCAGTTTAGTTACTGATTTAACTCAAGAATATCCCTGAAAATATTTCCTATCCATGGAAAGTATCCTGCATTGGGGCAGGAAATTGAGACAGTTTGTTTTATGTATTGAAGTTACACTGTGGTAGGTTTTTTGAGTAGTCTTTATATTAGTACATAAATCAATAACAATGTGATGGCTAGAATTCAGTTCTCAGTTGGCCTTCCAACAAAAATATGATGTTACTCATCACCTTAGTAATAGGCATGTTGATTTTGAATATCCAAACAATTAAGTTCTTTGAGCATTTGAGTATTTGTGTTAGCAGGTTTAAAAATCTGTGTTAAACACCTATGTTAAAAATTTGATACCTTGGATAAAATATTCTGATATTTAATGGTGAGATGTTATAATAGGTTGCAAATTGTGAGAATTTTACAAGGTTAGAGCTCATAATTATTAAAGCGAGTGTTATGTATCTCATTCTTCAAATATTTTTCTGATTTTTTTTAATTACTTGGGGACTTGTTGATCCATCCCTGAAGCTGGCCTTCTTGTCATTAGAATGGAACTGTTGAGACATTGGGTGAAATTTGCATAGGGACAGGAGTGGCCAACTACAGCCAGCCAAACTACAAAACGATGCTTTTGTTTTCTTGCTTATTGCTGTCAGTAATTTTGTTTTAAAATGCCAAGTTGTGAGTCCTTTATAGCATTTTAAAGAGCGGGCACTATTGATATGTCAATGTGCAAAGGTACTATCTTGCACAAAATAAGATGCCACAGTGGCAGTAACAGAAATTGCCAGAAAAACTTAACAGGTCTGGGAGCAACTGTGGAGAGAAGTCAGAGTTCAACATTTCGGGTCCAGTGACCATTCCTCAGAACTGATGGCCAATAGAAAAAAGAGATAACAAGGTGTAAACCTGGATGAACACAGCAGGCCAAGCAGCATCATAGAAGCAGGAAGGCTGACGTTTCGGGCCTAGACCCTTCATCAGAAATCGCCGATAGGAAAAAGTTGTTTTTGTGCAGATTATGCATATTAAACAAGTTAAAGCGTACTTTTTGATGTAGAAGATAGGGTGGAGGGAGGGGGTAAAGAGTAAACGATAGGTGGATATAGAGCCCAAAGAGAGAGAGGAACAGTTGGACAGATAAAAGAGCAGATAACGATCATGCGAGGAGAATGGATAGCTACTAATGGGGACAATTAGTGGCTAACAATGGGTTGTGTGTAATAGCAGATCATGTGATAACAAGGTCAGGTGGATGGGGGCTAGAGTAAGAACAGGGGAGAAGGTGCATGAGACCCATAAGTATTGAACTCAGTATTGAGTCCAGAAGGCTGTAGAGTTAATTATGTTTTATTAATTATTTTTGTTTGGGGGTGTAATACTTCAACAAAGAATGTATTTCTTACTTAAATAGTCCTTTTTGAACAAGTAGGTAAGACTTGTATTAATACCTTACTCAAATCCAGCACCTCCAGCAATGTCATAGCCCTCAGTATTGTGCTACTGTATCAGCTTAGGATGTGTCAACAGTGCTGCAATAGGTCTTAAACCCTCAAGCAAAGGAAGTGGTATTGAGCCAACCTGTCATGCATTGTCTGTAGAGCATTTAGAGCCATTTCTGGGAGACATGTAATACATTGTGTAAATAGAAATCTTCATTAGTTTGCAATATTAATCCTCAGAATACTGTAAGTATGTTACTTTCCTGGCATGATTGGACTGTCATTGACACAAACCAGATTACTCATTCTGTGTTTTCCGGCTTGATGTTTCAAACCAGTTGTGATGATCATTTATATCAATTTTGAAAACTACTGGCAGTTTTTGGGCTTCAAAGCTGGACAGTTTTCAACTAAGCAGAAGTTCCCATCTCCAAAATGGTTAGAAGACGGAAGAAAAATGTAAGAAAAGAGCATAATATATTTTTGAATTGTGAGAGGAAGTTGACTAGAAACAAACAAGGAAGAGAGAGAGAGAGAGAGCAGGAATGGGAACAGAGCAAAGACAGTGGTTGAAAAATTATATTTCATCATCTTAGGTATGTTTTTCTTTTTGGTGCAGAGTAACCATTCTGGAGTGTTTATGACTTACAGATTTTTCGCTGAAAACTTAATTTGATTTGATTAGATTTGATTTATTGTAGTCACGTGTACTTAACTGCAGTGAAAAGCTTTGTTTTGTGAGCAGTACAGGCAGATCATAACAACCAAGGACATACAGATCTTAGGGTGCTTAGACACAGCAAGGCATGCGTAATTCTCTCTCTCCAGCACAACTACAGCTTCCGGAAATGTACTGGTACAAAAATTTGTTTCTGAACTCGCGTATGAAGACAATATTGATTTCAAGGGACCAAATGGTTCCATGGGTGCTACCGGTGAAGGAAGAGTTACAGGACATAGTGAGGCAGAGGGAATATGAGGCTAGAAGGGATTACAGGTGTAAGAAGTCAGGTAGATCTTGGGTCAGAAATTAAAGATGTTGTTGCTGTGCACAAGTGAGAAGCCTTAATAAAAAGAGTCATTACCATAGATGGTATGAGACAATGACACTTCCATGGACCTCAGAAAGAAAGAGTGATTAGGGATGATATTTGGATGAAACACAAGAGCCAATTGTAGACTTATTGGCAAAGTGATGATGACAGCAATATTCTAAAAGTGAGAGGTTGGTTCCTGAGCACACAGATACTTATGACTTATGTTAGCTAACAGATTAGAAAGTCTAACTGAGACACCTAGAGTTGGGGAATAGTTGATATTCCATAATCTAAACGTGTCAAATTACAGATGTTCTGTTCACAAAGGGTGTCATTCTTTTCAGACATTCAGTAAGATTTTGTTAGGTAAATCTTCCATATGGTGGCTGTGTAAATAAGCCGTGTAAATAAGCCATGTAAATTCTGGATGGCCTTTCGGGTACCAGGAGATGAGTTAATTATCCTCCGATACTCAGGCTCTGCTTTTAGCCACCCTGCTGACATGCCTGCTCCAATTCTATTTCTTGTCAGTGGTGACCATCAGGACATCGATGCTGGGGACACCAGCATGTACTAGTTTTAAAAGGAGAAAGCCTTGCAGTTTTGTTTGTCAGAAATTGCATTGCCTGCCACTTTCATTCTCAGTTTTTAATATTCATTCCAGTCACCTTTCTCTTCAACTTTCTTGCTTGAAAGACTGCCCAACTCCGTCCCTGCCACAGCCCTGTTGCTGAAACCTTTATTCATGCATGTTTTTGTTAACCACCAGATTTGACTATTCCACTGTGAACCTGAATAGTTTCCTATGTCTGGGGAGGCAATGGTATTAGTGGTATTATCACTAGATTATTAATCCAGAAACTCAGCTAATGTTTTGATTACTCAGACGGAATAAGACTAATCCTGGCTCTGTCTCCATGTTTCCCATCACTTATGAGAAAAAGATCTCCACTCTTGTGATTTTTCCTATTAAGAACATAACTAAAGTACATGGAATTACATGCATCAACTATCCTTTTGTTTGATGATGCTATTTATCCATCTATTATTTTAAACACCAATCTATGTTTCAAATTTATTTGACGCTCGGCTGAAACTAATTCTAATTTCAGAAGTTTCTATTCATTTTAAAGTATGTAAAAGTCTTCACTAATTTTCCATATGCTGGTAAATGATAATGGGAATAACAAACATTACTCGTATTTGTCAGAAAATTATTTTGTTAAAGCAGTGACTAGTAATTGAAATCATTTCAGTTTATTTTGAAAGACCAAATACTGATGAAGATTGGACACTTAAATATTGTACTGAAAACAACAAAGCTGGAGATCACAGCAGGTCAGACAGTATCCATGGAGAGAGTTTCGGCTGTGATGAAGAGTCATCTCGACTCAAAATGTTAGCTTGCTCTCTCTCCATGGATGCTGTCTGACCCACTGTGATCTCCAGCATTTGTTGTTTTCAGTACAGATTCCAGCATCTGCAGTTATTTGAACAAAGAGACCTTGGAGTGCAGGTTCATAGTTCCTTGAAAGTGGAGTTGCAGGTAGACAGGGTAGTGAGAAGGCATTTGGTATGCTTGCCTTTATTGGTCAGTGCATTGAGTATAGGAGGTCAGAGGTCATGTTGCAGCCCTACAGGATATTGGTTAGGCTACTACTGGAATATTGTGTGCAATTCTGGTCTCCCTGATATAGGAAGTATGTTGTAAATCTTGAAAGAGTTTAGAAAAGATTTAAGAGGATGTTGCTAGGGTTGGAGGGTTTGAGCTATAGGGATAGGCTGAATAGGCTGAGGCTATTTTCCCTGGAGCGTTGGAGGCTGAAGAGTGGCCTTATAGAGGTTTATAAAATCATGAGGGGCGTAGATAGGGTAAATAGGCAAGGTCTTTTTCCTGGGGTAGGGGAGTCCAAAACTTGAGGGCATAAGTTTAAAGCGAGAGCAGAAAGATTTAAAAGGGACCTAAGTGGAAACTTTTTCATGCATAGGGTGGTGCGTGTATAGAATGAGCTGCATGAGGAAGTGGTGGAGACTGGTACAAGTACAACATTTAAAAGGCATCTGGATGGGTCTATCGATTGAAAGCATTTACAAAGATCTGGGCCAAATGCTGCCAAATGGGACTAGATTAAATTAGGGTATCTGGTCGGCATGGATGTGTTGGACCGAAAGGTCTGTTTCCGTGTTCTACTTAAATGTTGTACTTTCACACCCATAACCATTTATCAGTAGTGTGCAGATTCCACAGTTACATCCTCCTGTGCGAACATTATGCCTTCAGGCCCATGGGATATGATTTTGAAAGTATCTGTCAATCTTCGTGCCATACTCTTTTACTGCTATTTCCATGCCTCTTATATCAGTAGGTACAATTTCTTGGAATCTAGGGTTTCTCTGTGAGTTTTGTCTGTATCATACTGTGAGCACTTAATCTGAGCGCTTATAAAAATTAACATGCTTGATTATTACAGTGAATGCCAGAAAGGAGGAGTTTTTGAGTGTTGTTTGTCAGATTTTGATAAATACCTGTGAAAACCTTGTCTGGTATTTGAGCACAAAGTACTCAACAAAGTGGTTTAGATTTAGATTTAGATTTTATTGTCATGTATACTCAAGTACAGAAGTACAAAAGTGTATAATGTCACCACACACAGCATCTAGGTACAAAGTAATAATAAAAACAGAATTAAACAGTTAAGCATTACCTCATACGACAGCAGAAAAGTAAAGAA
This sequence comes from Rhincodon typus, assembly GCF_021869965.1. Lineage (NCBI taxonomy): Eukaryota > Metazoa > Chordata > Chondrichthyes > Orectolobiformes > Rhincodontidae > Rhincodon > Rhincodon typus. The sequence continues at coordinate 26,306,877 of NC_063335.1, forward strand.
ATAAAGTAATAGTTAACATTATTTTGTAGTTTAAACTAAGGAAATAAATGACTAATTTCAAAGTTCAACAATCTTTGAAGAGTCCTCCGCTTATCTCACTCTCCCCGAGACCTCAGCTGTCTTTTCTTGACAACGCTGCCATAGCAACCATCGCTGCTGCTGAAACCGCCACCTCACTGATCTCCCCCAGTGCCTCGAGAACATACCCGGGCGGGATGCACTCGCGCGCCAAGCCAAGACACCACCATGAGCCGCCGAGAGATCGGCTAACATATCACCGAGAGACCAGGCCGAAACATGCCATGGCGGGGGCAGTGAACACCATGAGCAGGAGAACACCAAAAAGGGGGAGAAAAAGAGAAAAAAGGGGGAGAAAAAGAGCAGGAAATGAGAAACACAGAAGAGTTCCAGTTGGAGCATCCTACTCCGCTGTCATCTTGATTGGTTGGTGTTAAGGATGAAATGTACCTTCATCCCATTGCTAACACAGGATGCTATCCTCATCATACATAGGACATGAAACACTTCAGTTTGGCCTAAAGACACTGTTCTTTCAAGATGTGCAATCTCAAAAAGGTTAATCAGTCCGATTCAACAAAGAGTATCAGGTTAAACGCTTTTGCAGAAAGCTTTCATGAAATTTCTCTGGTATATAAATCTGGATCTGTTTGCTTTAGAGGAAGGAAGAATCTAAAAGATTTCAGTTGATACTAGTTTTGCTTATCAAACTTAATCAGCTGCACTTTTTATTTAAATCATTCCTGATGTATTCCTTTTACAAAATCCAGCAGTGCACCCTCTTTCACAAATGAAGCAAAATTGATCTAAAATACCAGACTATAAGAGCCTAAATGTACTTCACTGAACATCTGTCCTACATTTTAACCTCTTTCATTTTTGATGGAAGCAATTACAGTCATATTGTGAGTTGGCACATTGTTAAAATGATTTGAAAGCACTGTAGTTCATTATATGTTTCTGAAAACTTCTTTAATTAAGAATTAAAATCCCTTCTTATCTACATTATTCTCTCCCAATAGCGTGTATATACTGGTAAAATACTCTGCTCCCTTGAGCAGTATGGGCAGTGGGCAGTGGGGAACAACCATGGGGGAATATTGGGGAATAAGGTCAAAATTGGAAAAATCAGATTTTTGACATGGAGGAAAACATTCTTGATTTTCCCCATTAGAGTTCAAACAGTGAGTTCAGAATCACACCAGGGAACAGCAACAACCATGCGTTTGCATCCGATTATTAGCTAAAGTCTCCTCATTTCTATGCATCTCCCATTTTTCCTCTCCTTCCCTGAGAAACTGGGTAGTGGCAATTTCCCACATGAAAGTCAGACAGTAAACTGGTGGCAGCAGCTTTTCACCTGCTTTGCTGAGCCTGCGTCCCACTCTGACTTCACCGCAACATCCCAGTGTGCTCCCTTAACGCCATCTTCTTCCAATCTTCGCCCAAGTGTATGGGTGACAGCCAATCATCAGCCTCTACACATCATCACAGAGTCATACAGCACAGAAACAGACCCTTCGGTCCAATCAGTCCATGCCAAACACAATCTCAAACTAAACTAGTCCCACCTGCGTGCTCCTGCCTTGTATCCTTCCAAACATTTCCTATTCATGTCCTTATCCAAATGTCTTCTGAATGTTGTAATTGTACCCACATTCACCACTTCCTCAGGAAGTTCATTCCACACGCGAACCACCCAGTGTGTGAAAAAATTGCCCCCCCATGTCTTTGTTAAATCTTTCTCCTCTTACCTTAAAAATGTGCCCACTAGTCTTGAAATACCCCATCCTGGGGAAAAGAAAACTACCATTAACCCTATATATACCCCTCATGATTTTATAAACTTCTATAAGGTCACCTCTCAACCTCCAGTGCCCCAGTGAAAAAAGCTCCCAGCCTATCCAGCCTTTCTTTCTAACTCAAACCTTCCATACCTGGCAACATCCTGGTAAATCTCTTCTGAATCCTCTCTAGATTAATAATATCCTTCCTATAACTGGGCGACCAGAACTGAACACAGTACTCCAGAAGAGGCCTCACCAATGTCCTGCTTTCAGACCAACTCTCACACTCCATCAGCCCTTCAGTGCTCCACTTTGGAGCTTCGGGGCACTGATGACTCGCATGGCTTTGGGAGACACATGCATGTCCACAGGGTGTGTCTTACGGCTCTTAGCTTCATTTCTTACCAGTCTCCCGATTAGTGCTTCCTTGGAGGTTGCCATCGTCTGTGGGTTTGCATTGTTTATGAGCACAGTGTCCAGCTTGGACATGTTGCTGTATGGCACCATGCTAAGTCAATGACACAATGACACCCTGTTCCAGCAGATTCCACGGCGAATACACTGCTTCTGCTTTAACCAAACAACCGTGCATGAAAGTCAAAGGGGAGCAGCCCTTGATGGGGTAAGGGTCACCACTGTCAGTCTCAAGGGGCTTGTCTGATTCTAATCCAGGGTCTCCACCACAGTCAGTCATGCAGGTCAGGTACAACCTGTGCAGGAATTACATGGGCATCAGTTGGGCTGATGGGGAGACATGGGTCTGCAGGGTGGGGGAGGTTGTGGGTGCGGATTTTTTTTATTTCTAAAGAAGGACACTGGGTAGGATGGCAAAGCAATAAAGGTGCAGCATGAGCAGAAGGGAGGAGGTATCCCCAGTGAGTGATTAGAAAGCTCAGAGACGTGGCAGGTTGAGCTGGCATGGGCGTGATGCATTGAGAGTTGTAGTCAGTGAACCATGGCGAGAGGCATGTGAAGGCTAGCTCTGTTAGTGCACAGTCTCAGAGAGAAGATGCTGGCATAGTGCAGATCAGTATCCTCCCTCTCCCTGTACTGTGGCTCACTGCAGTACGCCAGACCCACCGCAGTACGCCAGACCCACCGCAGTACACCAGACCCACTGCAGTACGCCAGACCCACTGCAGCACACCAGACCCAGACTGGGCTTACTGTACATCACCGGGCTCACTGTACATCACCGGGCTCACTGCATTCCAAGGGCTCTCTGCATTCCACAGCCTCAGGAGAATGGGGTTGAGAAACATATCAGCCATGATCAAATGCTGGAACAGACTCAATGAGCCGAATGGCCTAATTGTGCTCCTATCTCTTATAGTGTTACTGTGTGAGAATTGCTGACATGGGCCAGGGCAGACTGGGTGCCATGAATCTAACTCAAAGAAACCATTTTGCCAAAGAATGGGGAAATTAAGCCCACTGTTGGCTTGGATTAAATTCTGTACCATATATTGATTGCAAACATTCTGAATAATGAAACAAAAAGTTTCATTGGTCTCATCCTGCAGCATGTCTCTATAATGGTTATCAGGTTATATTTATTCACTTCAATATACACTGTCCATTTGTTTACTTTGCTATGAATGCTACACATGTTCATGGACGGAACCTTTAGTTTTGTCTTTGTTATATATTCAGGATCTAGTGTTAATTGTTAGTGCATTCTTTGTTCTCATCTGTCCCGTCCTGTCAATTTCTGACTTTCATTTCCTACATTACTATCTTCCTCTTCTACTTGTCATTACTCTTTGAGATATCCCATTTTACCACGATTGATTCCTTGTCCCCACTATTTAGTTTAAAGCCCTTTCTACGTCTGTGGTTATGCAATTTGCAAAAAAAAGCATTGGCCTCAGCACATTTCAAGCATAGCCAATTCCAGCAATGAGTGGGCAACACAGAAAGAGTCTTGTTCTTGCTTTCAGGGAACGGTGTTTATCCTCCTACACTTTACTATCCCTTACTACCACTACATTCCTTCATGCTGTCTCATCGTGATGGCATCCTATATAATGGTGCCATGCCAAGCATTACCCCATGTGGTAAAATACCCTGCTGGAGGCAAAAGTCATGCACAGTGTATCAGATTCACAACATTGCTTACTTCAAATCAGTTAATGAAATCTGTCTATTTATGTTTATTCTCCAATGTAATAATCAAATAATTGTCCTGATATTTTACATACACCAATTTCTTAAACCCAGTGCACTTTAAGTATTAACACCACAGTTGCCCATAGTGCATGTGCAAATTACCAGATTAAAACCCAGTTATGTAATTAACATGCAATTATCCAACAAAACCTTTAATTGATAGTTTAAAGACACATTCTGTGCCTTACAAGGAGAGTCTCGCAAATTCAGAGCTCCTTGTTATGGCAGTGTACAGGAGTGCTAAAGGTAATGGGATTTAATGTACTGTGAAAATTTTTAAAAATAGGCAGGTCTGTTTTCTACTTTATGTACTTACTTCTTAATGAATGGCTTTGTGTGACTTGATCCCAATAACAAAGGATACATGTACTCACTCATTTTAGTCCAGATGGATTATTTAAGACCCCTTACAGCCTGTTTTAATTTCTTTACTGTTCATCCAAAAATTGTAGAACTGAATGAAGTGGTTAAAAAGAATTCTTTTTGTTCTTTTTATCCTGTTCTAACCTACAGGTAATCTGCACCCCCCGTGTTCTACATGGACTAATTGTAGTGGGAAAGTGAATTAAATGCAAGGGGTCATGAACCATAGACCAGACAGGGATGACAGGTTCTGCCAAATGAGTGCCACCATTGACAAGCTGCGAACCGTAGATTTAGGTTTTTCACATGGTATTAGCTCGTAAGAAGAATGTTGTGACAATGGCTGGAAACATCCAAGGTAACCGAAATGCTGCATTGTGAAAAGTTTCAAACAGGCCAAATCAAATGAGGCATTTTGGTATTAAGGGAGTTGGTGTTCCTAAAACACACTGTGTTTAAGAATTAGAAGTAAAATTACAGGTAAAATTTAAAAATAATAAACTCTACTGTTACAAAAGGAAGTGAGTTTTCAGAAAATTCCACAAACACGATGCAGATTGATAGATTGCAGTTGGCAATAACCATCTTTCATGCTCCACGGGAAGACTGAGATGGTGGATGTTAATTGCCTGGTGACAGACACAGAAAGAACAAAGGAGGCACTGATGCCTTTCCTTTAAACTGGAGAAGATCCAACCAGTCTTTCTGAATGAGCAGAAGAATGTATAAAGTGTGAATGAAAATAGACTGAATCCAAAACATTTTCATCCAATCAGCACTGCATTTTGCTTTGATGACTTTTAAACTCAAATATAATACTGTTTAGTGGAAGGAAATCTCCAGTATACTTGCCAAAAACGGGCATTACTTTACACTTACTCCCTTACACCAATGTAGCTTGTATATCTGATGGCATACATGTGCAATTAAACTTTTGTTTTCGTTGAAGTAGTTTCCTTTTTTTATGTTTACAACACTGCTGCACTTGGAGTCATGGAGATATACAGCATGGAAATAGATTCTTCGGTCCCACTCGCCCATGACGACCAGATATCCTAAATAAATCTAGTCCCACTTGCCAGCATTTGGCCCCCGTCCCTCTAATCCCTTCCTATTCATATACCAATCCAGGTGCCTTTTAAATGTTGTAATTATACCAGCCTCCACCATTTCCTCTGGCAGCTCATTCCATACATGCACCACCCTCTGCATGAAAAAGTTGCCCCTTAGATCCCTTTTAAATCTTTCCCCTCTCACCATAAACCTATGCCCTCTAGTTTTGGACTTCCCTACCCTGGGGAAAAGACCTTTCTCTATTTACCCTATCCATTCCCTCATTATTTTATAAACTTCTATAATGTCACTCTTCAGCCTCTGACACTCCAGGGAAAATAACCCCAGTCTATTCAGCCTTTCGCAATAGCTCAAACCCTCCAACCCTGGCAACATCCATGTCAATCTTTTCTGAACCCTTTCAAGTTTCACAACATCCTTCCTATAGCAGGGAGACCAGAATTGCATGCAGTATTCCAATAGTGCTTTAATCTAATGATACATAATATCAGAGATATCAATCTGGCAGTCACCCCGTCCTCCCAACCAATACAGGCAACGAATAGGGTCATAGAGATGTACAGCACTGAAATGAACCCTTCGGTCCAACTCATCCATGCTGACCAGCTTTCCTAAACTGAAATGTAAAATCTGTTTCTCTACAGTTCTTTATTTTTCCACCATTGCTGCCAGACCTGCTGAGTAATTTTTATTTTGAATTTTTAGTATCTGCATTATTTTGTTTTTATAAGCAACAAACTGTCATTTTCTAAGCCACTTTATATCAGAAAAGTTCTTTCACTGGCAGTTACTCCCATAAATATGAAATACCTTTCACAATTTATATGATTTATTCAGTAATTTATTCTGTAATCCAAGATGGTGCCAGAGCATGGCGACATTATACAGTTTTCACTGTACTTAGGTACAAGTGATAATATTAATCTAAAATCTACCTGCTTGTCATTGCTTTGACAGGGGTGAATGTCCAGCTTTTATTCAGCCTTGGGAACTTCCATTGGGTCTTTTAAAAATGAAACTATGTTTATCAATTTAAATCCTAAGCATTTCTGATTTACAATAGATTTTCTTGAAGAAAGGGGATTACAGATTTCCTGTTCAGTGCTGTTTCTTTAGGATCCTTCACTCCAGTAAAGGATTTTGTTTGCATCTGGCAGAATTGGAGCTGTTTGGTACTGCTGTTAGTGCTTTGCAATAAATCCATGCATTTCCAAATTTGTAACCTGACAGTTTATTTTACATCAGCATCCTCTAGGAAAATCTTCTCTTAGGTAACCTGTGAGGTTCATGGAATTGCATTAATTAGTCTTTATACAGTCAGTGTTGAACTTCCTTTAATCTGGCTGGCAAAGTTTCTAAAATTGTATGTGTAGGAAGACAAACCTTCAGGTTACAATGGGGAGCCAATGTGTCATCTTTTTTTACAAGCAAAGCAGTCGTCTTGAAAAGCTACCAGTTAAAGGACTATAGCATTATATATGTGTTCAACTAGCACACCAAGCTATAACAGGAAGCCATGCAGTTTGATCACTTTACAATGGCATGAGGTGTTATGATCTTGGAACATGTAATTAGATTTTCAATGTGTATAACATTTTGAAACTTACTGCACCCTATTATGAGTATGGATGAGATGGAAGGCTGCCACTCTGAGAGTTTTGAATGGATGAGCAATAAATATGGAATAGGTTGACAGAGAGATTACATACCCAAAAACTTAAACCTTTTCTCTCCTTTAGAATGGATTGCTAAGCTTTCTCCTTGAACTGCTGCAATACCAAAATGGAATAACTGGTCTTGCCTTGCCAGGATCCTTAAAATATAGTCCTTTCCTAATGCTACAGATAATTTGCAGAGAATCAGGCTGATCAAGCCTTATACTATTCTACCAGTCACACCATTCATATACATGTGTTGATTCAATTGCCAAAATTTAATTCTTTTTTGTACTACTATCCAGAATAGGAGAATTTCACCAGATTTCTTTTAGAAATACAACACTGAGGAGGTAGTGTTGCAGTGGTAATGTCACTGGACTAATAATCCAGAGGCTCAGGCTAATATTCTAGGATCATGGGTTCAAATCCCACCAGAACAGATGGTGAAATTTGAATTCAATAATAAAAAAACAGTCAGGAGATAAATTGCACTATGCATCGTTGTAAAAGCTCACCTTGTTCAAAAATGTCCTTAAGGAAAGGAATTCTGTCATCTTCACCTTGTCTGACCTACATGTAACTCCAAACCCACAACAATATGTTTGACTCTTAACAATTAGGGATGGACAATAAATGCTGGCTATAGCCAGCAACTCTCATGAATGAATTAAATAAAAAACTTATGTTTAAAAAATGTGGCAAACACTCGTTAACCTCTAAGATATAATACAGAATTAGAATTATATCCTCTTAATCGCAAACAGACGCACCAACACAACACAAAATGACAACAGGCTTTGCAGAGATTTTCTTTAAGAAAGGGCAAAAAGGAAAAACACCCTGTTGGTCAAGGGTCTGAAATCAAAAAAGAGAAATTAATTAATTTTCAGAGTCTGCTGGGTTTCTTGTTGGTGAAATTGGATTGCTGGTAGCCGTTGGCTGATGGGAAAATAATTAAATTCAGATTGAAATCAAACTGGATCTGAATATTTTGGAAAGTGGCCACAGTTCAGATTTTCAGAGTTTATAATGTGGTCAATAATACTGATATTTGGAAACTTCCAAGTTGCCTGGAACATATACCAAGAGCAGGGGAGAGAGATTGAAGCTCTGGGGTTTCTTCCTTACTGTCCATCTCAGTTTGTGAAGCCAGAACTCTGGCCCAGAAACGATTGCTAGGCAACCATCAGCACAGAAACCCCCATAGTCTTTTCAAAGTCAGGTTTTCCAACAATTAAGAGCCATAACTTCAAAGCCACTTTACTTTCTGCTAATAGAATGTAAATTATAGCACACATTAAACTGTTGCTCTCATGTTCCAAGAAACCATATGATAAAAACTCTTTCAATTCCAGAACATGTCCCAAATCTTTTCAGTTTTTCATGTAGTCTATAAATAGTAACATGTATTCACAACCAGATGTAGGTTTGTTTCTCCAGACATTCAGTTGTTGATCAAATATTGTAGTACATCATTATTAGTCAATAAAATGCGATTGGGTGCTGTCATGTTACATTCGCTTTCACAGTATTATTATCAGATGCTTCTCCCCATTTTTCAACCTACCTTTGGCAAAAGCTAACAAACATTGAATTTCATATTTAAGCTTTAGAAAAGATGAAACACTTTTTGTCTTCAAGGAGTTCTGGTTTAACCTGAAACTTTAGCAGTCTTTTTCTCTACAGATTCTAAATATTTCCAGCTTTTTCAGTTTTTATTTCAAAATTTCAGCATCTGTAGTATATTCTTTTTGTACCTTTATGGACAGTATGGGAGGTGAGGAGGGGTGGGTGCAGGGTAAAACCACATCAGAACCATCTGCCATGTCATGGTCCCAGATCCACATTTTACCCATATGGACAGCAAGCCAACTGAGTATAACACACCGTTCTTCAAGGCCAGCGACTAGGAGCTAGTTCAGATCGCCAAGGACCCAACTTAATTGAATTTGACAGCCCCTTTTGAATTTCATGGAGTTCACAGGGCATCAAATCTGAGGTAATTACTGCATCTGGCAGCCATTGGATCAGGATGTTTAGGATTGAAGAGAGGGAGTGAGGAGGTAAGGATCAAGCCTCCGTTATGCCTCATAACTGCTAGATAAATGCAAGCTGTTGCATCTTGGTAAGGCAAACCAGGGCAGGACTTACACTGTTAATGATAGGACCCTCGGTAATGTCGTTGAACAGTGAAATCTAGGGGTGGTGGTACATGATTCATTGAAAGTTGCATCATAAATAGACAGGGTGGTGAAGAAGGCATTTGGCATACTTGCCTTCATTGATCATAACATTGAGTATAGGAGTTGGGATGCCATGTTGCAGCCGTACAGGACATTGGTGAGGCCGCTTTTGGAATACTGCATTCAACTCTGGTCTCCCTGTTATTGCAAAGATGTTGTTAAACTTGACAGAATACGGAAAAGATTTACAACGATGTTGCCGGCATTGGAGAGTTTGAACCAAAGGGAGAGGCTGAATAGGCTGGGTCTATTTTCCCTGGAGCATAGAGGCTGAGAGGTGATCTTTTAGAGGTTTATAAAATCATGAGAGGCATGGATAGGGTGAATAGCTAAGGTCTTATTCCTAGGGTTAGGGAGCCCGAAACTAGAGGGCATAAATTTAAGGTGAGAGGGGGAAAATATTTAAAAAGGACTTGAGGGATAACTTTTTCACCATGCAGAGGGTGGTGCATGTATGGAACGAGCTACCACAGGAAGTGGTGAAAGTGGTTACAATTACAATATTTAAAAGGCATCTGGATGGTTATATGAATAGGAAGGGTTTAGAGGGATATCGGCCAAATGCTGGCCAAAGGAGCTTAGGTCAGATTGGGATGTCTGATCAATGTGGATAAGTTGGACTGTGCTCTATGACTCTATGACACTATGAATGCCTGATTTGTATGGTTCCTTGTTCTAGGCTAAGTTGCACAGGAAGTTAGTCAGTTCAGTGTTATTCTGGATGTTGTTGTACTAGGCACTACACAAATAATGCCTATACTCACTCATGTTGAATTTCAGCCTTGTAATTCCTGTTATAGTTTGGCTGTTTCCTCAACCACAGAATCTGAAGGTTTCTCAATATGGTGGCAGTGCCCCTGAACTTGCTTTAGGTAAAATGGTTACTAGTTTTACTATAAGGAAAGAACACTTTGAGAAGAAGTTAAACAATGGAATATTCCTTTTCAGAGCGTTGGATGGTTAGGTTTCCAAGCTGGATTAACTCCTCTTGAACAGTTATCAGGATGAGTTTCACAACTTAACATTGTCATTGTTTAATTTTCACTTTCCTTGTCAATGCTTTAAAGATGAATTTTGAAGTTTCAGCAGCTATACTGTGCTGTATGACTGAGGGAGTGTTGAACAGCTGACCTGTCTTTATTTCATTTGTAGTTTCAATCTCCAAGGAAGATAATTATCAAGATCCTTTTATTTTGCTTTTAAATTAAAATATAATTACCCATTTTTTGATGGTAGGTTTTCCCATCTTAGTTCAAACTAATCTGAATTGATTGGATTTGATTTGATTTATTGTCACGTGTACTTAAGTACAGTGAAAAGTTTTATTTACGAACAGTGCAGGCAGATCACGGTAAGCAAGGACATACAGATCATAGGGTGGAAAAAAATCTTAGACAGAAGCATACAGGTTACATTGCACAGGGTGTGCACAAGGCGAGATCAATATTAGCAAGATCAGCATCATTTAAAGTTAGAGAATCCATTCTTCAGACTAATAACGGCCAGGAAGAAGCTGTTCCTGAACCTGCTAATGTGTATGTTCAAGCTTCTTTGTCTTCTAAACAAATCTAAACTAGTTAAGCAAATACACACCCCCCTACCGTTACATCCTTTCCCCACCAATCAACTGAAAGAAAGTCAAAATTGGTGTTCACTGACCACAAAATTTAAATATTGTTATAGTTTGTAGAATATAAATGTAATGATTATACAAGACGTTTCACACTTTCTACTGACCAGTAAGATAAATTTACTATGGTAAGAAAGAAACAGTTAATATTTCCATAGATGCTGAGTTTCTTGAGCATTTTCTGTTTTTATTTCAGATCTCCAGCATCTGCATGCTGTACTTTTAAAATAAACTTACTGAATGGATTTCAGTGCCAGTAGTTACCAGATATAACAGTTGCTGATTGTATCTATTTGTGATGAAGATAATGTGGAGGTGCCAGTGTTGGACTGGGGTGGACAAAGCCAGGAGTCACATGACACCAGGTTATAGTCCAACAGGTTTATTAGAAATCACAAGCTTTCAGAGTCTTGATTTCAAATAAACCTGCTGAACTATAACCTGGTATGGTGTGGCTTCTGACTTTGTGATCAACATAGATAAAATTTAAAAATTTACTCCACAATGAATTTATTTGACAAAACACAGAGGGCTAGAATACCTGAAAGTAGTACACCTAAAATGACAGGTAGAATAAGCAATATTGGAATAATGACCAGGTAATCTGCTTTGATGGTGTTGGTCAAAGGATAAATGCTAGGATGCAAGGAGACCATCCCAGCTCTGCCGTAGGATTTTTTACATCCACGTTGAGGAAACCTTGGTTTCGTGTCTCCTGTGAAAAATGGCAACCTTTGCAATTCAGCACTCCCTCAGTGTCACACTGAAATAGCAGCCTAGATTATGTGGGCAAGTGTGGGCAAGTTCCTATGATGCTGCTTGGCCTGCTGTGTTCATCCAGCCCTGCACCTTGTTGTCTTGAATCCACAACCTTCTAACTCAAGAGGTGAGACACAACAACAACCTGTAACCTTATGCTGAATTTAATATTAGTCCAATGTGCTAGATTATTGATGTGCTCAAATCAACCTTTAATTATCTGATTTGTATGCTGAAAATTGAATGAGTAAGTTAAATGATTGTTAGCTCAGTTGGCTGGATGTCTGGGTGGTGATACAGAGTGATATCCAACAGCGTGGGTTCAGTTACAGCTGAGGTTACCATGAAGGACTCTCCTTTTCAACCATTCCCCCCACCTGAGGTGTGGTGACCCTCAGGTTAAACTACCACCAGTCACCTTTCTGTAATAATAGAGAGCAGCTCTATGGTCTGGTAAGACTGTGGCAACATTACCTTTACTCTGATATTGCCAGACATGTTAAACTCCTTTTAGATTTTGCTTTCTCTTCTAAGATTCTAGCATGAGCATTTTGCCTCAATCACATTATTACAGAAACTGGAATGGGAGGTATAGGTTCTTTTTTATTCACTCATGAGACATGGTCATCACTGACTGGCCAGCATTTATTGCCCATCGCTAATTGCCCCCTAAGAAGGTGATGGTGAGCTGCCTTCTTGAACCGCTGCAGTCCATGTGCCGTAGTTCGACCCACAATGCCCTTAGGGAGGAAATTCTAGGATTCAGCAACAGTGAAGGAACGGCGATATATTTCCAAGTCAGGATGGTGAGTGGCTTGAGGGGCACTTGCAGGTGGTGGTGTTCCCATGTATCTGCTGCCCTTGTTCTTCTAGATGGAAGTGGTCATGGGTTTGGAAGGTGCTGTCTGAGGATCTTTGGTGAGTTTCTGCAGCACATCTCGTAAATGGTACACACTGTTGCTACTGAGCGTCAGTGGTGGAGGGAGTGGATGCTTATGCATGTGGTGCTAATCAAGCGGGCAGCTTTGTCCTGGATGGTGCCAGGCTTCTTGAGTGTTTTTGGAGCTGTACTCTTTCTAGGTAAGTTGGAAGTATTCTATCACCCCACCTGACTTGTGCCTTATAGATGGTGGACAGGTTTTAGGGAATCAGGAGGTGAGTTACTCACTGCAATATTCCTAGCTTCTGACTTGTTCTTGTAGCCACTGTATCTGTATGGTGAGTCCAGTTGAGTTCCTGGACAATGGAAACCCCATTGATGTTGAAAGTAGGGGAATTCAGTGATGGTAATACCTTTCAGTGTGAGGCGGCAGTGGTTAGCTTGTCTCTTCTTTGGAGATTGTCATTGCCTGGCATTTCTGTGATGTGAATGTTGTCTGCCCAGCATGGATTTTGACAAGACCTTGTTATGTTTGAACATAGACTGCTTCAGTATCTGAGGAGTTGCAAATGGTGCTGAACATTGTGCAATCATTGACGAACATCCCCACTTCAGACCACATGACGGAGGGAGGGTCATTGATGAAGCAGCTGAAGATAGTTGGGTCTAGGATACTGCCCTGGAGTAGTCCTGTTTGGTGGCTTTGCCAGGTTGACACCTTATTTTTAGGTCTGCCTGGTGCTGCACCTGGCATGCCATGTGCACTCCCCATTGAACCAGAGTTGATCCCGTGGCTTGATTGTAATGGTTGATTGGGGGATATGGCGAGGTTACAGATTGTGCTGGAGTACAATTCTGCTGCTATTGATGGCCCACAGTGCCTCATGGATGCCCAGTCTTGAGTTACGAGACCTGTTCGAAGTCTGTCCCATTTAACACGGTGATAATGCCACGTAACACGAGGGGGGTTATTCTCAATGTGAGGGTGGGATTTCATCTCCACAAGGACTGTGTGGTGGTCACTCTTACTGATACTGTCATGGACATCGGTGAAGGATGAGATTAAGTAGGTTTTTCCCTCTGATTGGTTCCCTCGCCAACTGCTGCAGACCCAGTCTAGCGGCTATGTCCTTTATGACCCGACCAGATCGATCAATAGTACCGCTGCTGATGGTGGTGGACATTGAAATCCCGCACATATTGCATCCTTGCCACCGTCAGTGCTTCCTTCAAGCGTTGTTCAACATAGATTCATCTACTGAGGGAGGATATTACATGGTTACCAGAGGTTTCCTTGTCTACGTTTAACCTGAAGCCATGAGACTCCATGGGGTCCAGAGTCAATGTTGAGGACTCCCATGACAACTCCCTCCCGACTGTATACCACTGTTCTGCCACCTCTGCTGGATCTGTTCTGCTGGTGGGATAGATGGTGATGATAGTCTCTGGGACATTGCTTGACTAGCCTGTGAGATAGCTCTCCCAATTTTAGCAGTAGCCCTCAGATGTTAGGAAGGAAGACTTTGCAGGGTCAACAGGGCTGTTTTTGCCTTTGTTGTTTCCAGTGTCTAGATCAATGCTGTCCTGATTGTAACGAGGTTAGCCAGCTGGACCTCATAGAACATGAGTTCTCTGATTGGGGCTGTTAATCTGGTCCAAACACAGAACCCTGGCTGATATAAAAAGGATACTGACACTGTGGTACCTGACTCTGTAGGAGGCAATATGATAGTCAAGGAATATTCATGTGTAAATAAAGGGTGACTTGGTGATAGATACCAGCCTCTGTAGAGTTATTTCAGCTAATTCTGGTTTCTTTTCTTTGTTGAAACTTTGTAGTGATTGATACAACTGAGTGCTTGCTAGGCCATTCTAGAGGGCAGTTGAGAGTCATCCATATTGCTGTGGGTCTGGAGTCACATGTTGACCAGATCAGGTGAGGATGGCAGATTTCCCTCCTGGAAGGACGTTAGTAAATTTGTTAGATGTTTATTCATAGGAGTTATGAGCTGTTAATCTTGTTTGGAAAAGTTTTTGGAGGCCTTCTGTTTAAGCAAGCCATTGGGAAATAAAATATTTCTAAAGTGAAATTCAGCAACAGTTGATTGTTTGATGTGTGCATCTGAAATTAACTTTGTATCATTACAATCAAAGTGGTTATAACACCGTTAAATGAATACAATCTGAAATGATCTTGCCCATCACCAAGTTTGCTTATTGCGACAATACTACTCATTTGTACTTATGTTCAGTATTTGCACTGTCAAAATTCTTATACCTGCTTCTGTTAACATCAATTTTCCCAGTAAGCATAAATATTATTCCCATGCAAAACCCATCCACTGTAATCATCTGATATGGTCTGAATAATACCTGAGATCTGATGGAGTGAGGGAACAGATGATGCATATATTAATTAAGAGTTAATTGGGTGTGAATTGCTTGTATAAATATAATCAGTGGGGTGTTAGTTTTATTGAGTGTGGTGAACTGAAATGAAATCCTCACTGAAAGTTTCGACTTGAACTCTGTTGATTAAAAACATTTATCTTCAAGTGAACAACATCCACCATGGTTAGTCCTACGCACAACCTGTCAAACCTGACCCTTGCTGAGGTCAATTGGCTCACTTCCTTCGATGTAATGAGATCAAAATATTTCTCATCATCTTCAAATCTTTGCATGACTTCACCCAGCCTTTCTGCTTCATGTGCCCTCCTGCACAATTCAGTCCTCTATTCCTCCATTGTCTAACATGGGTGGTAGATATTTTTCCACCTTAGCCCTGCCTACAAATCCAAAAATCTGCTCATCTCCACTTTTTTTTCACCATCTATTTCTGTCACTTATCAGTCTGAACGTGCCTTCCATGACTCAGTCTCTGCTCCTTTACATCTGTGTGTTTTTGTGTCTGCACCCCTTCTGCAGAATGCTTTGGAAAGATTTCTACGTTAAGTGAACTGTGCAATGTTGCACTGTAACATTTCCAATTCCCTTAAAACGTGCAGAAGTACATATTGAAGAATTGTAAAGATCTTTATGAAATTGGAACATTATCTAGAGAATCTACCAATACAAAACCACAAAGAAAGCTTGCCCAATTAAAGGACAGACCAGATCTAAAAGTTAAATTTCTAAATTGGAGGAAGGCCAATTTTGACAGTATTGGGCAAGAACGTTCAAAAGTTGATTGGGGGCGGATGTTTGCAAGTAAAGGGACGGCTGGAAAATGGGAAACATTCAAAAATGAGAGTCCAGAGACAGTATGTTCCTGTTAGAGTGAAGGGCAAGGCTGGTGTAGGGAATGCTGGATGACCAGAGAAATTGAAGTTTTGGTCAACAAAAAGAAGGAGGCATAAGTCAGGTATGGACAGCAGGGATCAAGTGAATCCCTAGAACAGTATAAAGACAGTAGGAAGGTACTTAAGAGGGAAATCAGGTGGGCAGAAAGGGGACAACAAGGTGCAGAGCTGGATGAACACAGCAGGCCAAGCAGCATCATAGGAGCAGAGAGGCTGACGTTTCGGGCCTAAACCCTTCATCAGAAATGGGGGAGGGGAAGGGGGTTCTGAAATAAATAGGGAGAGAGTGGGAGGTGGATAGAAGATGGATAGAGGAGAGGATAGGTGGAGAGGAAACAAACAGGTCGGAGAGGCAGGGATGGAGCCAGTAAAGATCAGTGCAGGTGGGGAGTTAGGGAGGGGATAGGTCAGTCCAGGGAGGATGGACAGGTCAAGGGGGCGGGATGAGGTTAGTAGGTAGGAGATGGGGGTGCGGCTTGAGGTGGGCAGAAAGGGGACATGAGATAGCTTTGGGAAATAGAGTTAAGGAGATTCCAAAGGGATTCTACAAATACATTAAGGACAAAAGGGTAACTAAGGAGAGAATAAGGTCCCTTAAAGATCAGCAAGGCCACCTATGTGTGGAACTGCAGGATATAGGGGAAAATACTAAATGAGTATTTTGCATCAGTGTTTACTGTGGAGAAGGATATGGAAGACAAAGAACATGGAGAAATAAATAGCAACATCTTGAAAAATGTCAGTATTACAAAGGAGGAGGTGCTGGACAGTTTTCGGTAGACTGTTTAGCAACTTTAAATCACGTGGAATACAGAGAGAACTAGCTGTTTGGATACAGAACTGACTCAAAGGTAGGAGACAGTGGGTGGTGGTGGAGGGTTGCTTTTCAGTCTGGAGGCGTGTGACCAGAGGTGTGTCTCAAGGGTCGGTGCTGGGTCCACTGCTGTTCGTCATTTATATAAATGATTTGGATGTGAATATAGGAGGTACAGCTGGTAAGTTTGCAGATAACACAATTGGAGGTGTAGCGGAAAGCGAAGAAAGTTACCTCATAGTACAGCAGGATCTTGATTAGATGGGCCAATGGGCTGAGGAATGGCAGATGGAGTTTAATTTAGATATATGTGAGGTGCTGCATTTTGGGAAGGAAAATAGACTTAATGATAAGGTCCTGGGGAGTGTTGCTGAACAAAAGTACCTAGGAGTGCAGGTTCATAGATTCCTTGAAGAGTTGTAGGTAGATATGATAATGAAGAAGGCGTTTGGTATGCTTGTCTTTCCTGGTCGGTGCATTGAGTATAGCAATTGGGAGGTCATGCTGTAGCTGTACAGGACGTTGGTTAGGCCATTGTTGAAATACTGTGTGTAATTCTGGTCTCCCTGCTGTAGGAAAGATGTTGTGAAACTTGAAAGGGCTCAGAAAAGATTTGCAAGGATGTTGAGATAACACAGTGTGGAGCTGGAGGAGCACAGCAGGCCAGGCAGCATCAGAGGAGCAGGAAAGTTGCAAGGATTTTGCCAGGGTTGGAGGGTTTGAGCTATAGGAAGAGTCTGAATAGGCTGGCGTTATTTTCCCTGCAGCATCAGAGGCTGAAGGGTGACCTTATAGAAGTTTATAAAATCATGAGGGGCACGGATGGGGTAAATAGACAAGGTCTTTTCCCCGGGGTAGTGGAGTCCAAAACTAGAGGGCATAGTTTTAAAGTGAGAGGAGAATGATTTAAAAGGGAAATTTTTTCACACAGAGGCTGGTGCGTATATGGAATGAGCTGCCAGAGGAAATGGTGGAGGCTGGTACAATAACAACATTTAAAAGGCATCCGGATGGGTATATGAATAGGCAGAGTTTAGAGGGATATGGATCAAATGCTGGCAAATGGGGCTAGATTTATTTTAGAACATTTGGTCGGCATGAATGAGTTGGATTGAAGGGTCTGTTTCCATGCTGCACGTCTCTATAACCCTATGACTTAGAGGAAATCATGAAGTAAATAGAAGATGCAATATTGTCTGTTACTTCTGTGTGATAGTCATAGAGTCATACAACAGAGACCCACCATGTCTTGGCGGACAACAAACACCAAACTATATTAATGCCTTTTACCTGCACTGGCCCATAGCCTACTGTGCTGTTCCTGTTTGAGAGGTGGTATGACATGTGCGGTTATCTTTTGGACTGTCCAGAAAGACCAGGCTTCACTCGATTAGGGAGTCTGTGCTTGGTACTGAGCTGAATGGCTGAGGTAAGTACAGGTTGAATATGGATTTTTGTTTGGCTGAAAGGGTGATATGGAATGGGACACCTGAATCACGACTGCATGATCTCCTACTATGTATCATAGGAACACAAGCAGGCCATTCAGCCCCTTGAGGCTGTTCTCCCATTCAATGGGATCATGGCTGATCTGTAGCCTAACTCCATTTTCCTGCCTTTGGCCGATCTCCCTTAATAAATTTGCTTCAAAAAAATTATCTACCTCAAATTTAAAGCTAACAACTGATCAAGCATTCAGTGCCATTTGTGGAAAAGGGTTCCAAACATCTACCACCGTTTGTGTGTCAAATTGCTTCAGAACATCTCTCCTGAATGGGCTAGCCCTAAATCTCAAACCAGGCCCCCTATCATGTTATCAATGCACTTCCAATATAACCCTGGTGCCTTTCAGGATACAGTTGGTGGTCACCAACTTCACCATGGTCCTTAACTGGGGATCCTCACACTCCACAATCTTTACTGGACAGAGCCCTTCAGCTCTGCAGTGGCAGTTTGTGCAAAGTTTAGCAGACTGGGACATTGGGGGATCCTTGCTGGGACAGATTGAAGTAACCTACCAGACTGATGCAGGCACAGAAACAGAAATTGCTGGAAAAACTCAGCAAGTCTGGCAGCACCTGAGGAGAGAAATCAGAGTTAACGTTTTGGGTCCAATGACCTTTCTTCAGAACTGGAACCCAGTTCTGTTTTTCTGCTCTTTCTGTTTTCGTTTCAGATTTCCAACATCCCCGGTTCTTTGATTGTTTCTTTCATTCTTTTACAAATACATTGTGCTTCCCTTTTGCATCCAGCAACAGTAGAGCTTGGTTGCTAACTTTGCAGCCCTGTTATCTTACTGATCTTTTGAGCTTCATCTGTTGTTACAGCAACGTGAGTCTCTGATATCCTGATAGAAGGACTGGGATTACACTGTCCACAGTAGAAGCACATTGAATGGAGCCTTCTCTCATCAGCAATGGTGCACTATGGGAAAGGTAAAGTTGCCATAGTCCTACTGGACCACAGTCCCATGACCGGACCTCAGGTGAGGGGAAAGGATGAGATGGAGAGGCCTTCAGTCAGTGTGCGAATTAAACCAGCCCTGTTGGCATCACATTCCAGCCCATCTAGCCGAATGAGCTGACTGATCCCCTAGGGTCTTGAAGGGGCAGATCCAAAGCACGTACTTAAGCATGCCTGATGCTGTGTTCTGGTATAGACAGCCCATAAACTAAAGAAGCAACGCATGAATCTACGTCAGCTGAGCACAAATACCATCATTACTGGAGTGACTATTTTTTTAAAAACTGGTTCTGTCTTTCTCTTTAGGCCCAGTGCCCTATGAGTTCACTGTTAAAGTCTGAAAGGTAGTGAACAGTTTGGACAAAATCCCATAGAATAGCATGCTCATTTCAGTTAAGATCCTGCAATATCCCAATTACTATAACTTGGCTTTTATTTTAAAAGCTCTGGATCAATGATTACCAAACACTTGAAACCACCACCAGCCTTAAAAGAACTTTGATAAATTCATTTTAAATTGCAAACTAGCTGTGCATTTCCATGACTACATCAACTTTGATGTTTCCTGAAGCACAATCTTTGCTTGTTGTAGTTGACTGAGGCCTTATTGTCATTTCTGTTGAATGGATATTTGTTTAAGCCTATCACATAACTGGTTCAACGAAGAGAGTTGGGAATTCCACCATGCAAAACAGGCTATATTTTCATATGATGTTCTGAGGCCACAAATGGAACAATATGAAAGTTGATAATGTACAGTTTTATTTGTTTTCAATAACTTCTAACTTAAAGCAACTCAGTTAAACACTGAGGAAAGAGAAAAGGACTCCTTGCAAAGTTATGTACAGATGTTTCTCGTGTTCCTGCAGCTTCAGTGCGATAGAACTATGTTGAAAATAAAGATTGTGCATTTTATTTTAATTTGAAGAAATGCTACAATGAAAGAAATGGTAAAGTGGATTTTTAAAAAGTAAGAATAACTAAATTATAGGGACGTATAATAATGTAGTTTTTTTAATCCATTTGTGGGGTATGGGTGTCGCTGGCTGGCCAGCATTTCTTGCCCGTCCCTAGTTGCCTTTGAGAAGGTTGTGGTGAGCTGCCTTCTTAAACCGCTGCAGTCCACCTGCTATGGGTTGACCCACAATGCCCTTAGGAAGGAAATTCCAGGATTTTGACCCAGCGACGGTGAAAGAATGGTGATATATTTCCAAGTCAGGATTGTGAGTGACTTGGAGGAGATGGATGTTCGATATGTCTGCTGCCCTTGTTCTTCTAGATGGAAGCGGTCTTGGGTTTGGAAGGTGCTGTCTGAGGATCTTTGGTGAATTTCTGCAGTGCATCTTGTAGATAGTACAAGAAAAACTTGTGAAAGTCTGTGAAACATGAAAACTTGTACTTCACCAAAGTAATCAAATGAAGCTTAATTCATACTTTTAAGAGAAATAACAATGCATCATTTCCCTTCTCATTTTAAGCAATTTGTCCGTTTTGCAGTCTGTTAGGAAATATGCATGTTAACAACTGTTCCTATTTGTACCAACTGTTGTAACCCCTTTCTGTCTTTCTCCATACCCCACTTCTGCAGACATTCCAATCCTATGTTTTGGACATTTTCATTTACAAGTTGTCACATAATGTATTTTATAATTATATTCTCTTTAGTATTGCTTCATCCTTGCAGTGCAAAACTGTTTCAGATGCAGCAAATTCCTGGTGCAAAAGAACCAAGTGAGGTTGAAACGTTAAAGTATAATTAAACTGACATGTTTCTCAGCCCAATAATGGTGCACTTATTTAAGTTGTCATTTCTCCTAAGGTATTACAGCTAACTTTGTTGTTTGGTCCAGCTAGTTAGGTTCAATGTTATATTGCATCAATATATGTATAAACAAAACATAAAAGCATCAAATATTCCAAGATACAAAGGAAGTCCCACAAGATTGGAAAGTGGTAAAAGTGACACCTTTCTTCAAGAAAGATCTAAAGACAGTCCTAGCGACTGCAAGTTATTTTAGCATCTATAGTGTGTAAGGTTATAGAAACAAAAATAGAAATAGGTGGAAAAACTCAGCAGGTCTGGCAACATCTGTGGAGAGAAAGCACAGTTAATGTTTCGGGTCAAGTGACCCTTCGTTAACTTTGATTTCTTCTCACAGATGCAGCCAGACCTGCTGAGCTTTTCCAGCAGTTCCTGTTTTTTTGTCTCTGATTTACAGCATCCGCAGTCCTTTGGTTTTTATAAGGTTATAGAAACCGTGAACAGTGGAAAAAAACTTAACAAGTTTGCGATATTTGAGTTAATAGGGGAACCAGCAGGTTTTTAAAAGTTAATGATGCTTGACTCAGCTGACTGTTTTGATGAACTAACAGAGGAGGTTGGTGAAGAGGATGTTGTAGATGTCTATACATGTTTTTAAAAATGTGTTTCCCAAAGTACCACATGAACGCTTGGTTTACGAAATTGAGATTTGTGAATTAGATGTTTAAGTGTCCAAATGAGTTTTTAAAAACAGCTTGCGAGCAATAAATAACAAGCTGTGTTAAATGGTTAGATTTCAGTCTGGACGAGAGTCAGCAGTAGTTTTCCCCACGGGTCAGTCTGGGACCACTGCTTCTCTTATGTAGATTACTTGGGAGAATGCAACGCAGAATAGAATCTCAAAATTTGGCAACGATACTCAATCTGCAGGACTGGCAAATGGTAAAGATGATGTGAATCATTTGCAACGTGGCATAGGTATGCTAGTCAAGTGGACAAGCAAGGATTAATTCAGAGATCTGTGAGGTGATGCGTTTTGGCAACAAGAAATAAGGAGAGGTAATATGAATTTATTGGCGTAGTTCCAAAGTGTGTGCAGGAACAAAGGAACCTGTGGGTGCTTGTACATCCATGTTTAAAGATAGCAGGATATACCTAGTGGGCGATTACCAAAGTGGACGGAACATTGGGCTTCATAAATAGAGGCATTGAGTACAAAAGCAGTCAAGGTTTATAGATATTTATAGAGCTGGGGTTAAGAGTTTTCATCACCATGCTTCATAAAGGAAGTGACAATCCTTGAGAGGGTGCAGGAAAGATCTACCAGAATGGCTCCAGAGATGGAGGATTTTGATTGTAAAGTTCAAAAAGCTGGGGTTATTCTTCTTCCAGCAGAGGAGATTGAGAAGAGACCAGATACAAGATTATGAAAGGCTTGCATAAGACAGACCAATGAAAACTATTCACATTGGTTGACCAGACAACACAGGTTTAAAGTTTCAAGTTTGAGGTGCAAAGAGAATGTGAAGAAAGACTTTTTCATATGATGAGTGGAACTTGTTGCTCATGAGGGTTGTAGAAATGGAAATAATCATTTGTTTTAAAAAGGAATTAGATGGGCAATTGAAGGAAGTAGGGCTGCAAGGATCAAACAGGAAAGTGGGACTGACTGGATTGCACCATGAAGAGCTAGCATGTATTCAATGGGCTGAATGACTTTCTCCTGTGCCATAAATGATTCGATGACAAAGGATTATCAATATTAATTAGTATATTGTTCTGCATGTTAATAAAGACATATTTGTAAAATATTAATTTGGCAGTTTGAAACTTACTTTCAATATTATGCTTTCATTAAAATTAGGAAATAGAAATCAAACTAATGCAAACAATGTTGGATAATTTTATACATCTTGCATAACAGACCCTGAATTGCCTCAAAATTCAGTTGCGTTGAATCGACATTTTCATTGCTGTGGGTTCAGGTTAGGGGTATGCGGGTGACATTTTGGACACAAATTATTGTCCACATTTTACCTGCACCTTCCACATGCTGGTTGTGTAGATCCCATTTTATATCATTCATTGAAGTGTGCACCACTATTATAGACAGTAGGCCAGTCAGAGATACACACGAGAGGGTAGAAGATCAGTGCTACAGTACAGAAGGTGGGAGATCAGGGCTACAGGGTCGAGGGTGCGAGATTCGTGCCACAGTACAGAGGGTGTGTAGGTTTAACATAGATGTCATCAGTGATGGTCGGACAGTGTGATTGACAAAATTGGTAGCTACAGAAATGTTGGGTGAATGGATGACCAATGGCTAGAAAGTGATATTTTGCAAGTGCAATTTTGAATGAATTGGGGGCGGGGGGGTTTGCATCTAAGCCTGTCCAAAATGACAAAATGCTATATTTACAGATACTGTCTTTTCCTTCAGTAAGATTGAAGATTTGTGTTGTATGAGCAAACCATCATGATCCTCATCATGACATATGAGCTGTCTGTATTATCGCTCAATAGAAGTCAGATTTGCTGCCATTAACTTCTTTCAGGATAGGGATGTTATGTGGATATTGCATATCGTTGTCCTGATTCAGATGTCTGTAAGATTGTTGCCCCACACACAATGAGAGATTGTACATGTGGCAGCAACATGAAGAACTCTCTTCCCCACTTCCAATTCCCACAGTTAGCCACAGAGGCTGTTGTTGCATGTAAGATAATGGCATGGACATTTTATGGTCCAAGATGTGAAGTGAGCAGCTCCTGCATCTTGAGTTGGCTGTAGGATCTTGGAAGGAGCTTCATAAAGGCAAACATCGCATACGTTTTATGGTATATATAAGGTGAATGGCAGATGTCTTTTCCCTAGGGTGAGGGATTTCAAGATTAGGGGGCATATTTTTAAAGTGAGAAGAGGAAGACTTAACAAAGACATGAGGGGCAATGTTTTCCACAGAGAGTGGTTCGTGTATTGAATGAACTTTCAGAGGAAGTGGTGAATGCAGGTAAAGTTACAACGTTGAAAAGACATTTGGATAAGTACATGAATAAGAAATGTTTGGAGGAATATGGGCAAAGCGCAGGCAGGTGGATCTAGTTTAGTTTGAGATTATGATCGGCCATGACAAGTTGGACCAAAGGGTCTGTTTCCGTGCTGTATGACTGTATGAATTTATGACTTCTTAACCTTTTTCTCTACCTGTCTCACAGCCTTAAGAGACCAGTGGACATGCACACCAAGATCTCTGTGATCCTAGGTGTTTCCCAGGGTACTGCCATTCATCATATTTTCCCTTGCCTTGTTTGTCCTTGCCAAGTGCATCACCTTACACTTATCCGGTTTGAATTCCATTTGCCACTGATCAGTCCATCTGACCCAGTTTGTCCATATCCTCATGTATTTTATGGCTATCCTCCTCACTATTTACTACCTCAACAATTTTCATATCATCCTCGAACTTACTGATCAATTCTCCAACATTCGGATCTAAATCATTTATCAGTACTACAAACAGCTGGGATCCAAACACTGGTCCCTGTGGAACCTCACTGGACACAAAAACTTCCAGTCATTTAAATAACCCACCCTTCCACTTTACCCCTTTTTCTCTCATACTGTATCATTTTGTGGCCTTATACATTGAGTTGTCCACCTCACCCAATAATTATTTTCCCATCTGCATCCCTGCATGCTGTTTCCAGTCCCCACAATGGAGTTTCCCGGCTTCACTACAACAACAGAGGCCCCGATCGCTCCCCTTGACTTTCAGTGAATGGATCCCCAAGACTTGGTGCTCCAACCCCTTGACCAACTTGAAAAGACATACCTGACTGATCAATGAGCAGACCCCCTAACTGTAACTATCGATCTGACCGAGGACTACTCCCCTTAGACAGTGAGACATGGCTGTTTGTTTGAAGTACATGCAACATGTCTGCCCCATTGGCTGTAGGTGTAAGAATGACGTAGCGTAGTGCCATACAACAACATGTCCAGCCCCAAGACGGATCAGAGCTGACAACCAGGCTGCTTGGCTTCGTGTCTGCTGTAAAAGGCCAGGCAAGATGCAGACCCTCCCTAAGGGTATTGTTGGTTTCCCTACAGCACTGGGACTGCAATGGTTCAAGAAGGCAGCTCACCACCACCTTCTCAAGGGCAACTAGGGACAAGCAATAAAACTGGCCCAGCCAGCAGCACAGAGGGTGAATTAAAAGAAAATTCAGAAGCACTGTGAGTCTTAAAGATCTCTCTGAAGGTGCAAAAAGGCAGGGAAAGACAGGAATGCAGTGATACTTCCAAGATGGTGGGTGGGCGCTGAGTGAGAAGGCCTGAGACGCGCCCCAGTCAAAACCATGAGTTAGCACCTGTCCCTGAGCACAAAGTGTCATGGCATCAGCATTGCAAGGAAAGGTGCCAGTCTGCTGCAAAAGTACATAACTGATTTGCTGATCTGCATTGTAATGTAAGTGGGTGGGAGATGAGCAGTGAGAGTACAATGAGGCTGGTACTTGTCCAATGCCAACCTCCATGGACAGAGTGCACTGGTCGTTCCTCCTCATGGAACTTGCCTTGAGATGTTGACAACTGGTCTGCAAATGGTGAGCTAGCTTCACCTGGTATCTGACTTTCATGTCGGGTGTTCTTCCTGTCTATTTTCTCTGCGACATGTGGAGAATGGGGAATTGTGTATCAATGAGGCGAGATTCAGCACACAGATGCATTTAAATAGGCCCCTCACCACTCACTAACAGGATGCGCATCTTGCTGTTTTAACTTTGATTATGGAATCTGACAATCTTTTCTTGATGTCAAGAATCTCACTTTTGCCAATCTTTTCCCAAATGACTTGCCAATAGCCATGTATTTCAGGGGCTGGGAAGATTCTACTGTACAGTTTTATAGTCTGATGGTGGAGGCCGGGTTAAGTATCAAGTGACGCAGTGCAAGTTTCTGCTTTTTGCTACCCATACATATCGATAAGTTTAGATATTGTCAACTGTGTTCTGCTGGACGTGATACTGCAATATAAAACTGTTAAATTCACCATAGTCTTACCAGACTATAGGGGCTGCTCTCTCATTAGACAGAGAGGACGAGTGGTAGTTTAACCTGAGGGTCACCCAGTGAGAAGAAAGGTTGAGAAGGAGAGTCCTCCAAGGTAGCCTCAGCCAGTGCATGAGTTGAACCCACACTGTTGGCACCCCTTCATATTACAAAGCAGCTGTCCAGCCAACTGAGCTAAATGACGCTCTTATAGAACTACGTCTGATTACCACAAATTTGTCCTAAATTGGCCTTTTCACTCAGAGAACCCATAACAATATTTATACGTCATCAAGATGGCAGCAGGGTAGGGCTCCTGTGCCATGGCTCGTTTGCTTTTGTTTTTCCCTTTCTTCTTGTGTTTTTTTTCCCCTTTATATTTACATCCGTTTACTGCCATTGGCGGTGGCGAGGAATCCCAGCGCAGACTCAAGTGGCGGCGGCGAGTGAGCGCCTGCTTACTTTTCCGGGGTGAGCGCGGGACCTGGCATCGCAATCGGTGGCTGCTACATTGACGACGGTCGCCGAGGTAGGCCCCGTGGTGAGAGATGGTGCCTGGGATCGGTGACTTCATTGTTGGTTGGGCCTTGCGCTGGCGGCAGTGAGGCAGCGGCGGAAGGGCACCACAGCAACATCGAGGTGGGCGCAGCGGCAAGAGACGCGACTCTGCTGTTGGCGAGTTCAGCGGCGAGGGAGAATTGGCCCAGGGCAGAAGATGGTGACTGAAGAGTGGCAACTTCAGCGTTGCTTGGGTCCAGTGTAGACGGCGGTGCAGGTGTGATTGATGGGGAGCTGGTTCAGGACCGATGGACTCTGTCTCAACCATATCTATCTATTTACATTTATTCGTAAAACTATTCAAAATGGCGCCGGATCGTGGCGACAGTGGAAAAGCTTTTCACCGTATTTTACCGTTTTTTTTTCCTCACTGTAAAATACACATGACAATAAATAGGTCATTCATTCATCTATGATGAGGAAGAGCTCTGACGGGCCTACAGTGAGTTCTCAATTCCTTTGCTGATACTGGATTTACAGGTTATTGTTGGCACACAGTGTGAAAGAAAGAAAGAACACTCATTTGTGAAGAATCTCATCGTATCCTCAGGACATTCCAAAGAACTTAACAACCACCAATTGCTTTTGGAGTGCATTCATTGCTATTATGTAAACAACCTCAACGGCCAATTTGCACACAACAGGAAATTAAAGGATTGACCATCCAACATATTTTAGTAATGTTGTCTAATGTAGAAATGTCAGTCCAGACACTGGAAGAACTCTTTGCTCTTTATCGAATAAATCAACAAGATCTGTTGCATCTGTACAAGTGGACAAAAGCTTCAGTTTAACATCCCAGCCTAAAGGCAAGACCATGAACAGATACTGCAGATCCACAATATTATTCAGAAGTGACATCCTACAGCTTCTGCTCAGAACCTCGAATGGAAAGAAGAACACAAATGTTTTTTGACCAAAAATGCCCAAAAGACAAAACCTTCATTTAAATAGCACCTTTCACCTGACTAGCAGATTCAAAAGCAGTTAAAGATTTTTGAGACAACAAGGTGCAGGGCTGGATGAACACAGCAGGCCAAGCAGCATCATAGGAGCAGAGAGGCTGACGTTTCGGGCCTAGACCCTTCATCAGAAAAGATTTTTGAGGTGTTTATGTTTTAGTACAGATAAGCATCCTAGCTAATTTGAACACAACAAGGTTCCACAAAGTTAGATGATAATGTTTTAGTTTAGTGGGATTCAATCAGGGATAAATATCAGCCACCAGAATACCATTCTTTTTTTCACAAATTGCTAATATATTTTTCACGCCTTTTTAAACAGACAGACTAAAGCAAAGGCATCCTCCAAGTACTGCACCTAAATGTTTTAAGTTTCATCTAAACAGTTGACTAAGTGACTAAAGTACGAAATTTTCCTCTTTCTGTCCACTCCCTCCTCACTACCACTACAGACATACACACACATACATACATGAACACACACACACAGCAACACACACACACATGTGCATGCACACACCTACATACGCACGTGCATACGGATACACAGACACATGCATGCAGAAGTACACATGTACGTACACAGACACACATGCACACACACAGACATGCACACGCATGTACACAGATGCACATGTACATGCACACACAGAAACACGCACGTGCACACACACACACACACACACAAACAATGTTCGGACCCCACCACGACTGCAAGCAGGCCAGTTCCCTGGCTCCACACTACCTCTGGGCTATTTTTGAACAGGGAGTGCTGGTGGATGCAGCAGAAATTTCCAGTTGGCCTGCAGATTCCTGCAAGCAATGGAGCTAGGATTGGTGCCTAAATAATCCACTCTTCAGCAGCAGGTGGGGCGGAGGGGCAAGGGGAAGGGATGGGGCTGTGGGGCTAGCACCCCTGACATTCTGATAGGCTTCACCCTTCTGTCTTTGTGCATAGGAATGGCCACACATGGCACTGTGGTGGAGGCCCACCACCCCCCTCCCCTGCCCTCCCCCTCCATCACTGCTCCTGACTTCGCTGCTCATCTCTCAAGTCTCTTCTTTAATAGTAAATTTTAAAAGGTTGCTCCTCTGTCACTTACCTTCCATTGTGTTTGTTTCAAGGTAGATACAGTGAAAAGTATTGTTTTGTGTGCTAACCAGACAAATCATACCTTACATAAGTACATCAGGGTAATAGAACAGAGTGCAGAATCTCATGTTACAGCTACAGAGAAGGTTCAGAGAAAGATCAACTCTGATGATAGCTCTAATATATAAGAGGTTGGGTGGATTGCCCATGCTAATTTGCCCATAGTGTTCAGGGGGTGCAGGCTAGGTGGATTGGCCAGGGGAATTGCAGGGTTACAGGGATAGGGTGAGGTGGTGCCAGTCTGGGTGGGATGCTCTTCAGAGAGTCAGTGTGGACTCAATGGAATAACTGGCCTACTTCCACACTGTAGGGACTCTATGATTCTAGGTCCGTTCATAAGTTTCGTAACAGCGGAGAAGATGGGATAGCATGAATGGCAACAGAGCTAGCAATTTGGAGGGGATTACAGAAAGTAAAGCTTAGAAACTAACAACAAGGTCACTACTCAAAGGTCATGCTTGGTCAGTGGCCCACTGGGCTCAGGGCTAGCTACAACTATGGATATAATTGGTCAATAGTGTTCTTGTGGTGAGGTGGTAGCATCCCTATCTCTGAGCCAGGAGGCCTCGATTCAAGGCCCACCTCCTCCAGAGGTGTGTAATAAAGATTCGGTCAGAAATCACACAACACCAGGTTATTCATAGTCCAACAGGTTTATCTGAAAACACAAGCCTTCAGAGTGGAGCCCCTTCGTCAGGGGAAGGCTGCGCTCCGAAAGTTTGTGCTTTCAAATAAACCTGCTGGACTATAACTTGGTGTCGTGTGATTTCTGACCCTGTCCACTCCAATCCAACATTGGCACCTCCACATCATGTCTACCAAGTTGGTTAGAAAATATCTATAACTAGATAAATGGAGCATTTGGAATGGATGTTGGAATTCAAGCGGTGAGAGGGATTATCCATAAAATTGTTAAGAGGTAATAAGCCAGCAACCACACACTTGGATTAAATGTTCTTTTGACAAGCTTAATGTTTTTTGAATGAAGGGGATAGACAAAAGAAATGTACTAGCTATTACTTATGTAGAAGGGGCTCAATTAGGTACCTTCCAAGAAGCTTGTAAGATAAAATATAAACAATATGGGAAATGAAATGGCATTGATAGACTAAAACAAAGAACTGCGGATACTGAAGATCTGAAAGAAAAACAGAAATTTTTGGAGAAACTCAGCAGGTCTGGCAGCATTTGTGGAGAGAAAAGCAGAGTTAACGTTTCGAATCCAGTGAATTCAGAAGTTCTGAAGAGTCACTGGACTCAAAAAATTAGCTCTGCTTTCTCTCAGCAGATGTGGCCAGACCTGCTGAGCTTTTCCAGCAATTTTGTAGCATTGATAGAAATGTGGTTGACGGACAAGAAACAGAGGGTTACCAGGTCAGAGAGCAATT
Organism: Rhincodon typus; assembly: GCF_021869965.1. NCBI lineage: Eukaryota > Metazoa > Chordata > Chondrichthyes > Orectolobiformes > Rhincodontidae > Rhincodon > Rhincodon typus. The sequence continues at coordinate 26,336,910 of NC_063335.1, forward strand.
GAAACAGGTGTGCCCAGACATCAGTACTTGGTCCACTTTAAGTTTAGTTCTAGACAATTGGGGATTTGAACTTGAGCATCGGGAGTGCAACGTAAAAATTTCTGACAGCGCAGATATAGGAGATTTAATACTCAGCAAGGTAAACAGCGAAAGACTTTAGAAAGTCATCAAAAGCATAGTGGAGTGTACAGACAGGTGTAAGATGCAATTTTATGTGAATAACTGCAAGATAGTACAGTTTGGCAGGAAACACAAAGACTGAGACTGCATATTAAAGTGAGAGGTGCAATAGGCTTTGCATAATAGACAAGGTCTGTTGGGTTTGTAATTCACATATTCATAGAAACGTCAAATTTTCCAGTACAGGAAGAGGCCATTCAACCCACCATGTCTGTACCTGTTCGCAAAAGAGGTACACAGTAATCCTGTTCTACAGCCCTATCCCCATAAACTCTTATCACTTTCAAATAAATGTCAAGCTTCTGTTTGAAACCTCCTGTGGAATTTGCCTCCACCATTCTCCTAGGCATCGTATTCCAAATCCTAACAACTCTGAGTAAAAACACTTCTCCTCATTTAACTTTAAGCTTTCTTGCTGACAATCTTGAAATAGTGACCCCCCTGGTTACTGACATACCAACTCGTTGAAACAACATATCCTTCTTTACTTTGTCATAATTGTTCATAATTTTTGTAATTCTCTAAAAGCACAACTTACTGTAAAGTTATTTTAAAAATATTTTTAAATATTTTAAACTATTGTTAAAAATGCCAAAATCATGGCCTTAGTGTTAGAACATACAATTTAATGATGAAGATGTGTGAAACATTGACAAGGTTACAACCCCATGTTAAAAAAGGTTCCTTACTGTGATACTGGCGGGTCAACTGTAATTAAGAGAATGGACATACTGAAACTAATACCACAGAACAAAAACTAAGAAAAGGTGTATTAGCAAAGTTTTTTTTAAAACAATGAAGATTTTGTTTGTGGGTATGGAATGACAATTTCCTCTGGTTGGAGAACTGGTGTACACGAGTCATCGATTTAAAATTGTCACGTTGATAGTGAGGAAGTCAGAAGTAATGTCCTGTGAGTTTTAGGAGCATGGACTTCTTTGTCTCAGGCAGTGGCTGAGGTAGAGATCATTGGATTTTGATGGCAAAATGTCAAACAGTGGAACTGGCAGATGGTAACAACTGTATTGGTGTAGAACCAGAACAAATGAATGGGCCAGATAGTCTCATCCTATGTGATACAATTCTCCACTTACTGTAAAATTAAGATGTGTTTTTCTTGCAACTGAGATAACGTAGATCCCTAAAGGCGTAGTTTATTACGCCTGCTAGGAAAGGCAATTAAACATTCAAAGCAATGGACAAAGAGACAGTAATTTTAACCTGTAACCACACCATGTGCAATCATTGATTGTTAAAGTTACCATATTCAATCAATCCCACAAGTAAACAAATTTTCAGCTGTTGAATGTTTTACTTTAAGTAAGAAGAGTGACAATTGGCGTTACATAATTATGGAAATCTTGCTTTCTTAACAATGCTTCAAACAGTTGGTCCAATTTAATGCTGACAACCTAAACAATTTACGCAGAGAAAAAACAAACACAGGATGTTGAAGAATAGTGATAATAGATTCATTAACAGGCAATTAGTTGGTAATTGGGTTACTGGAGTTCCACTAAAGAGCTTCTGATGAAGGTTTTTTTGTCTCTAACGATGTTAACTGTATAATTTGAGGTTTTGCTTTTATGTATACAAGCACGCCTATCCTGAATAAAAGGATTATAACCCAGTGTGATGATTCGGGAGCAACTTTCTACCCCTCCCGTAGCCATGGCCTTCATTAATTTTTTTTCTTTCTGTCAGTTTTTTTTTAACAAATATGTCTGCGTTTCACTAGTTTCTCAAATGTACCATTTAGTCAGCTGTCCCCGTGACAAATTGTCAAAATCGTCATCCAAGAGAGGTCCCCATGAATTGTCTCGAAACAGATTAAACAAACACCTTAAAAATGTTCTGAACTGTGCCTTCAGCCGGTGACTTATGTTTTAAAATGTTAAATTCACAGCCCTCCTGTGAGGCCGCATTGACTTTCTTTCTCTCTTATCTGAAGCTGTTGACCTCTAAGAAGGAGGAGAAGGTTACAGGGTCAAAGTCTTTTCCTCCTTGGCCCTCGTTGCTTGCTGGGAGAGGCTTGATTGCAGAATAGATGTATTAGAACAGAGGTTCAGGGTCAGGATTTTAATTCTGTTAAAGAACAGCTGGTTTCAGTTTCTCTGCACTCCTCTTCTCCCCCACCCGCCCTGACCCACAAATCCAAGAAGGTAAAGAAGAAAGTGTCTTGAAATCAAAGTGAAAAGAAAATGTTCAAGGTTAAACATATTATTTGCTTATTTAGAGAAGTTTGCAAAATGTCCAACTAAGGTAGCATTTTTCATTGTGAAAGAAAAGATTCACTCTGTGAGATATACCACAACTTCTGATACTTTTCTCTCTTTCCTCTGTAATAGAAAACCACAAAATGCCAGCCCTGTAATGGGCCCCTCATTATAACACATCTTTTGTACGATTCCCAAACACTACCTTGTGGAGGGAATCTAGCATGTTTTCTGAGCAGTGTCCTGTGTTAAACTCATTGTGCTATACACAATTTAACAAAACATGGACATCGTACATCCCCAGCAAACTAGTTGCAGATTTTTTTTTCATCTACTTGCCTTTTCATTGCAAGCCTGAGGCAAACGGCGGTGTGTGGCTCAACAGCAATCAGGGGTCATAATTTCATTGGCAGTTTGCATCAGGTTCAATTTTTCTAGCATTCAGTATCCAAAAACAGTAAGTCTGTGTTTCATTGCTCTGAGAATCAACTGAAATAACTCAGCTGAGTATGATATTCAAATTCAAATCATAATGTGAAATGGAGTTTTATTTACAACTGTTCTACTCGTTTTAAAATTTATGAAAAGGGATTTTAAGATGTCATCATGTGAACAGACCTAAATCAACAGTTCAAACCTACTTACAAATTTAATTTTGAGCTCACTAAGTCACCGATAAAGAGTAACTTTCCACTGTTTTCTTTCAGTTCAGGCTTATTTCTTACTTAATCATTTAAAGATGATTTTTTTAAAATTTGAAATGTTTACTATTTTTAAATCTGGAATCAAGTTCCTTACAAACATGTCAAATATAAGTACACGATCAAAATAAAAACTGGTAAACAAGAACATTAATGGAATTTCAGAGGCTATGCAAGAAAACCGTGAAATAAGGGCAGAATTGTGCATCGTTTTTAGGGTAAGACTGCATTGCGACCAGTTCTATTGAAGGGTTTATTGTGGTGAAGCCTAATGAATTCTCTTGCTCAGTCTTACTAAACTTGCTGCATTAATTGCCGACCCTGTTCCTATGGTACCACTCATGTCCAACTTCCACCCTGCCATCCCACCCGCCCTGCCCAGAACAACTCACCACTCAGCAAATATCGACCTAAAGGCTAGCAAGCCCTTGCGTTCGCGCCATCTTCACAATACCACAGTTCACCCAGCCGAGCATGAGCATTCTAAAGCTGCTGTGCACATGGAAGGACGTGGAAAGAGCTGATAATCGACTCCAGGAAGCAAGGAGGAGGACACGGCCCTATCTACATCAACAGAGCTGAGGTGGAAATGGTCAAGAGTGTAAAGTTGTAAGGAGTGATGATCACCAACAGTCTGTCCTGGACCACCCACGTTGATGCGACAGTCAAGAAGGCACGACAATGCCCCATTTCTTCAGGGGGCTCAGGAAATTCAGCATGTCCAAAAGGACCCTCACCAACTTTTACAGATACACCATAGAAACCATTCTATCCAGATGCATCACAGCTTGGTACAGTAACTGCCCTACCCAGGACTGTAAGAAACTACAGAAAGTTGTTAACACAGCCCAGACCATCATGGAAGCCAGCCTTCTATCCATAGACTACATCTACACTCCCAATGCCTTGGAAAGGCATACAACAACATCAAAGACCCCTCCCATTCTGGTAACACTCCCCTACAACCTCTTCTGTCAAGCAGAAGATACAAAAGCTTAAATGCACGCATCAACAGTTTCAAGAACAACTTCGTCTCCACTGTTATTAGACTTCTAAATGGACCTTTCAAATTTCAAATTTAATGTTGATCTTGCTTTTTTGTGCACCTTCTTTGCAGCTGTAACTCTGTATTCTTCACCCTGTTCAATCACCTTATGGTCTCTGTGCGTTTGTGTGGTATGATCTGCCTGTACTGCATGCAAAACAAAACATTTCACTGTACTCAGATACATGTAACTATAATAAATCAAATCAAATCAAAAATATGTTCACAAGATGTCTGAGAAGGAGAAGATTCACAAGCAGGGATTTGGAGGACCTGGTGGAAGAGCTGGTGTGAGGAAGGATCACCTCCTTCCCTGAGGAGTGACAGTGGAGGCCGTGTAACCAAACCTTACCAGCCTGGCCACCGCCAAAGTCCCCAGGGTGCAGAGAAACAGCCAGCAATGAAGAAAGAAGGTCAGTTTCCTGTTCCACTCTGCCACAGTAAATGCCACCTCTCACTCACGCTGTCTCCATCACCGCACACATGCTGTACTACTCTCACTGTTATGCCAGCTCCCCTCCCCCACCCACAGCCTTCCCTCATCAATCTTGGATCCCCTCTGTGCTGCCTCTTCAGTCCATTGGAGCATCTCACCATCTCTCCCCTACTGCACTGACAGCCACCAGTCTCCATAACCGGCCTCATTTCCTGCTCCCCTCCCTCCCCGATTCTCATTCCAGGAGAGGACAGCCCATAACAGGGCACACGGAGGCTGGAGAGGTACCCGAAATTAGGCACCTTCCTCTCTACATGGAGGGAGTTGTGGGCCTCGCAGGAAAAGACTGAGGTCACTCCTGTGAGGCTGCTGACTCATCCACATCTTACAAATGAATACGTAGCACTCTGTATGTTACCGCCACTTCCTCCCCTTTACCCCCACTGTCACTCACAGTCATTGGACACCACTTATCACCAGTGACTTTGATGCCTTCTCTCTTTTTAGCCTTCCACAAACCTACCCTCAAACTCAGGCTTGAGGCTCCATCGGGAACCCTCTCCTTGACCTCTGAAGATGAGAGTACAGATGCCTTGAAGGAGGCATTGACAAGGCAGCTTCCTGCACCCCCACAACATATCAGTAGCCTCAGACCTTGTTGGGAGCTGTCATGACAGAAAATGAAGATACACAATATGGTGAGCACCTCACTATGACTGCTCTTACTGAGGAAGAAATGCCCCAGGCTGCTGGCACTCAGAGGACAGCTGGAGACCTGGATCTCCACTCAGTGTGTGACTGCGGCCACCCTTACACCTTTTTTCTTCCCTCCTTCTCATCATGACTCAAAACCTTAGCTTGCTGTCTCCACAGATGCTGCCAGGCCCACTGTGATTTCTGGCTTTTCTTGTTTTCAGTTTCTTTCAATTCACTTGTGGGATATTGCCTGTCCCTAGTTGCCCCTTGAGAAGGTGGTGGTGAGCTGCCTTCTTGAACTGCTGAAGTCCACCTGCTGTAGGCTGACCCACAATGCCCTTGGGGAGTGCGTTCCAGGATTTAGACCCAGCAATACTGAAAGGACAGCGATATATATCCAAGTCAGGATGATGAGTGGCATTGAGGGGAACTTTGAAGTGGTGGTATTCCCATGCATCTGCCACCGTTGTTCTTCTAGATGGAAGTTGGGGGTCATGGGTTTGGAAAATGGTGGTGAAGGATCTTTGGTGAATTTCTGCAGTGCATCTTGTGGATAGAATACATTTGGCCCTAACCACAGACTCTGTTTCCTGGTCATTGACTCCATCCATCTCCTTGGCAACTGTCTAAAGCTGACCCAGACTGTCTGTAACTTTGATATTATATTTGACTCTGAGTTGAGCTGTCTTCCACATATTCCGTGTTATTACTAAGACTGCCTGTTTCCACTTCTGTAAAGTTGCCTCAGTTGGCTCCTGCCTTGAAAACTTCCTCCAGGCTTTCGTTATCTGCAGGTTTATTTCAGTACAAACCTGACTCACATCCCAAGTTTTACCTTCCATCAACTTGAGGTGATCGGAAACTAAACTGCCTGCATTCTAACTCACATCAAGTCCAATCCACCCTGTGCTCAGGGTAATTAGCACCGAGTTAAGCAATGTCCTGTCTCGGCTTCATTTCATTATAATCTTCTGAAGTCTACATGTCCTCAAAATTTCTGAGTTCCTCCAAATCTGGCTTTTTGAGGATGCCCAATTTTAATCATCAATAGCAAGGCTGTAAGAATTGGATTGTTCTCCCTATACCTCTCTGTCTCTACCCTTCTTTATGCTCCATTAAAATTATCCTTAAAAACGGAGGTGGTAGTGTAATGGTAATGTCACTGAACTGGGAGTCCAGAATTCCAGGCTAGCATTTTCAAGTCTCACCATGACAGATGGTGAAATTTGAATTCGGTATAGAGTTGGCCTAAAAGGCAACATGTAGCCATTGTTGATGTTGAAAAACCCATCTGGTGCACTAATGTCCTTTAGGGAAGGAAATCTGCCATCCTTACCTGGTCTGGCCTACATGTGACTCCAGACTCACTGCAATGTGGTTGACTCTGAACTACCCAGGGTAAAAATGCTGACTGAGCCAGCGACACTAACGTCTTGTGAATGAATAAAAGCCTTCGCTGATGGGCCACGCAGCTGCTCCATGGGATTGTGGATACTGGTGATGTAAAAAAACAGTTACAGCGGGTTTCAGAGGTCAGCGCGGCACCCGGAGAAATCAGAGGAAACTTGGCTTCTAATTTCCTGTTGTGGTGGTTAGCTCAGTTGGCTGGACAGCTGGTTTGTGATGTACAGTAATACCATGAGCCTGAGTTCTATTCCTCCACCAGCTGAGGTTACTATGAAGGACTCTCCTTCTCAACCTCTCCCCTCACCAGAGGCATGGTAACCCTCAGGTTAAAGCACCACCAGTTCTGTTTCTCTGTCTCTCTCCCTTTAATCCATCCCGTGGTTGGGTAAGACTATGGCATTTCTTTTTCTTTTCTATGGTGCTCAGTGTCAAATTTTGTTTGATAACACTCCTGTCTGGGGACATTTTACTATGTTGAAGGTGCCATACAACTACAAAAGCACCCAAAACCAGGTGCTACTATTAGAAAGATACTGCTGAATAGCAAAAACTGTTTTCATTACCTTTGATGTCATTGTCCAAACCAAATGGCTCTTCAGTGTATTTTTTTCTCGGCAAGTCAGTGGAAATGGTAATTTTACAAGGCTGTCATCTATTCATTAATCCAGTACAGATTATTTAATGCTGTCTTTTAAAAATGATTCAATTATAGCCACGGTTTATTCATATGCTATATAAAGGTAAATAGGTAAATTTGCATTTTATAGCAATGTTTTACTAAAAGAAAGTCAAAATAGTTGAACAGAAGTTTGGTGGGTATATAAATTCCCTGTTTGTCCCATTATTTTCAGAACTGTTTCAGATAGAATTTAGTTTTAGCCAATGTTTAAATTATCTTACCAACATCTTTAATTCTTTACAGGAATGTGATCAAGTTCATATCGACGATGTATCATCAGATGATAATGGGCAGGATTTGAGGTATGTTCATCACAAAATAGTAGGATTTACAGTTCTAGGAGGAAGTTCTGAGGAAAGGTCACTCGACCTGAAACATTAACTCTGATTTCTCTCCACAGATGCTGCCAGACCTGCTGAGCTTTTCCAGCAATTTCTGTTTTTGTTTCTGTTTTCCAGCATCCACAATTCTTTCAGTTTTTATTGAGTAGAACTTACAGACTGAGTATTTGCATTTTGAGTTGAAGTATTTCGTTGGGGAAGAGTCATGGCACCCAGTCCACCGAAACGTGGAGCAGATTTGTTCACTCAATCTTTTCTAAACCTCAAACAAAAACAGAAGTTGTTGGAAAAGCTCAGCAGGTCTGGCAGCATCTATGAAGAAAAAGTCAGAGTCAACGTTTCGGGTCCAGTGACCCTTCCTCAGAACTGAGTTTCTGGATAGTCTGGTGATTTTTACCATTAGGCCAGACCCAAAACGTTAACTCTGATTTTTTTCCTTCACACATGCTGCCAGACCTGCTGACCTTTTCCAGCAACTTCTGTTTTTGTTCCTGATTTACAGCTTCCACAGTTCTTTTGGTTTTTCTTCTCTAAACCTCTGGGCTCCATGGCAGCTATCTCATGGCATCCCATGGCAGGAGAGTTAGAAGGGCTTGTCACTGCCAGAACCTTCGGGTATTCTCGTAGAGGCTAAGGAGAGGCAATGGCCTAATGGTATTATCACCAGACTATTAATCCAGAAACTCAGCTAATGCCCTGGGGTCCTGGGTTTAAATCCTTCCACGGCAGATTGTGCAATTTGCATTCGATTAAAAATGATGACCATGAACCATTGTCAATTGTCAGCAAAAGGCTATCTGGTTCACTAATGCCCTTCAGGGGAGGAAATCTGCCGTCCTTAGCTTCATGTGACTCCAGACCCACAGCAATGTGGTGGACTCTTAACTACCCTCTGGGTAATTAGGGATGGGCAATAAATGTTGCCGAGCCAGCCCTCATCATAGATCATAGAACCCCTACAGTGTGGAAACAGGCCCTTCGGCCCAACCAGTCCACACCGAAATGATGCCATATTGAAAGCCCAGCCACAAAGTACTTCAGATGCTGCAGGACAGGCACTGTGTGGCTTGGCATGTGTAACCGAGGGCATGGCCCATGCTGGCATCCCATTTCACCAACAGGGGCCCAGAGATGCTCCTGGTGGGGTCATGGAAAGAAGGTGATGCAGAGTAGATGTAGGATAAGCTTCAGCTGGTTAAGTAGTCAAGAGACACGGTTTAAAAATAAGAAGGATGCTGTTTAGTCACCAGATGAGAAGAAATTATGGTGAAATTTTGCAGTTCTCTACTGCAGAAGGCTGTGGAGGTGCAGTTTTGAGAATGTTTAAGGTAAAGATGAATAGATTTCTGATAACCCTGGACACCGTTGGTAATGGGGATGAGGTGGGTAAAAGGCATTGTAATTCTCACCCAGCCATGGTCGTATTAGATCACCATTAGCAGGCACAATGGCTGAATGGCTTACTCATGTTCCTGCGCTGCTGTATCCTCCTGGTCTCTGCAGAGTCCAGATCACCAGTATCAGCTGACCTGGACCAAAATGGGAACCCTAGTCAGTGCTGGATCACACAGCAGTACAGTGAATAATCTTCCCTGCTGTCCATTGGTACAATAGCATAACTAGTTGTTTGTCACGAGTTCCTTTTTCTGTTCATTCAGAGAATGGACAGAATAGTAGACTGAAGCTGTTTCCACTTTAAAGAAACAGGAGCAAGAGGGATAGTAAGAACTGCCGATGCTGGAGTCAGAGATAACACAGTGTGGGGCTGGAGGAACACAACAGACCAGGCAGCATCAGAGGAGCAGGAAAGCTGACATTTCAGGTCAGGACCCTTCTTCAAGAGGTCATAGATTTAAAGCGATGCACAAATGAAACTAAGGTGAACTGAGCTCTGATGAAGAGTCATCTAGACTTGAAACATTAGCTTGGTCTCTCTCCACGGATGCTGTCTGATCCGTTGTAATCTCCAGCATTTTTTTTGTTTTCAGTGAAGTGGGAAAAAGCTTCTCCATCTAGTGAGTAGTTGGAGTATGGAAAGCATTGCCTGGAAATATGGTGGAGGGAGGTTTAATTGAGGCATTCAAGAAGACATTACATGGCTTTTTGGCTAGTAATGGTATACAAGGATATGGGGAAAAGGCAAGAGAGCGGAACTAAATAATAGGTGCAGGCATGATGGGCTGAACAGCCGCCATCTGCACTGTAACAATTCTGACATTCTGTGAAGTGCTACCATCTCTGCGTCCTCACACTTTGAGGGCCACCACCTGTTCTAACACTGCCACTGCACAGGCAGATTGCCAAGGCTCATGGACTACAACACTCACGATTACATGGAACATCTCCATGGTACCTGGATTTCGGGGGTTAAATTATGAGGAGAGACTATACACATCAGGCCTGTTTTCTCTGGAATTGAGAAGGGTAAGGGGTGATCTGATCAAAATCATAGAGTCAGACAGCACAGAAACAGGCCCTTCAGCCCACCATGTCTGTGCCACCCAACAAACACCAAACTTCTCTCATCCCATTTCCCTGCTCTTGGGCCAGAGCCAGCCATGCCCTGGCATTTTAAGTGCTCATCCAGATGCTTCTTAAATGTTGCGAAAGGATCTGTCTCTAACACCTTCTCAGGCAGCATGCTCCATATACCTATCACCCTCTGAGTGAAAGAGACAACAAGGTGCAGGGCTGGATGAACAC
>NC_063335.1:26347713-26376335 GCF_021869965.1 Rhincodon typus
GCAGTTCCTACTATCTCTCACCCTCTGAGTGAAAGATTCTTTTCTCAGATCCGTTCTAAAGTGCTTGCTCCTTACCTTAAACTTATGCCCTTTGGTCTTAGACATGTCTATCAAGGGGAAAGAATTCTCATGATCTACTCTGTCTACACCTCTCATAATATTATATAACCCAATCACAGCGCCCCCACCCTCAGCCTCCTCTGCTCCAGTGAAAGCAATCCGAGCCTATCCAGTCTCTCCTCATAATGAGACTTTCCATCCCCGGCAACATCCTGGTGAATCTCCTCTGCACTCTCTTCAATGTAATCACCCTCAAGACATGAGCAGGAAAAGACAGAGTAGATAAAGGTTAGGGATTCTAGAACTAGGGCCAGACCATTCAGGAGAGACGATAGGACACATTTTCGCACACAAATAGTGGTAGATGTTTGGAACTCTCTTCCACAAATGGCAGTTGATGCTGGATTGGTTGTTAAGGTTAAATCTGAGATAGACACATTGTTGCAAAACGAAAATATTAAGGGATATGGGCCAAGGCATGTATGTGGAATTCGGCCACAGATCAGCCATAATCTCATTAAGTGTTGGAACTAGAAGGGCTGAATGGCCTCTTCCTGCCCTCTACACATCCTACACAGTCACAGGGGATAACTCATCACCTCTCTTGCTCATATATCTCCACTAGCATCTGTTGCATCGCAGGAAGCATTAGCCCCAAGTCAGACTGAGAGGGCCAAGGTGTGTAAGAGCTTGAGAGAAGGGGCTGAAGGGGGTGTTGGTGGATTGCACCTCATTTCACAGGAAGAGAAAATTTGCATGTTAGTTGGAGAAGTTCGATCGTTCATGTCGGGACAGGGAGACCTCAATATCCAACCAGGATTTAGGAGCCCCAGTTCAGGATTCTCTTCAGGCTAATGTGCAGGTTCAATTGGCACTTAGGAAGCCGACTGTAATGTTAGCATGCATTTCAAGAGGGCTGGAATACAAGAGCAAAGATGTACTGCTGGAGCTATATAAGTTTGCAGTCAGACCGCATTTGTGTAAGGAGTTTTGTGCCCTGTATCTGAGGAGGGATGTGCTGGTGTTGGAGGGAGCCCAGAGGAGGTTTACAAGAATGATCCCAGGAATGAAGGGCTTGTTATATGAAATGGTTGACTCTGGGTCTGTACTTGATGGAGTTTAGAAGGATGAGGGGATAATACTGAGAGGCCCGGTAGACTGGATATGGAGATGATGTTTCCACTAGTAGGAGAGACTGGGACCCAAGGACACAGCCTCAGAGTGAAGGGTTGACCCTTTAGAACTGACATGAGGAGGAATGTTTTTCTATGTAATGGTGGTGAATCTGTGGAACTCATTGCCACAGAAGGCTGTGGAGGCCAAGTCATTGAGTGCATTTAAGACAGAGATAGATAGGTTCTTGATTCATAAGGAATCAAAGGTTATGCCTCTGCAGGAAAGAGCAGTAACTTGCTCCACCCATTCTGCACACATTGGCAATTTGTTCAATTGTTGCCATGATGGCAAGGTTTCAACTTCTTTTTCTTGTGAGTGACATGTAGGCTCTGCTTGAGGTGCAAGATAAACCCTGCCCCTACACCACCCGCCATCTTTCACCCTCTCTTTCGTATTGCCGTCCCCACAGCCCCCATGATATTTCAGCCTCCCTCCCATTTCCATAATTATTAATGCCTACAATGTACTCCCAAAACCCATGGTTTTGCATATACCCACGTTGACCCTACACCCTCTGAATGTAGAGGCAGAGTGATTTTGACCTGTGAGAAATCCTCTTCCCCTTCGTGCCCAAGATGTGATCTGACCCTTCAATCTGAAATTGTTCCCTTTCACTGTGATCACTCCATCATTGCCCCAGGGCAATGAAATCAATCCCTGGCCTTGAGTTAAAAGCAAAATACTGCAGATGCTAGAAATCTGAAATAAAAACAGAAAGTACCGGAGAAAATCAGCAGGTCTGCCAAGGTCAGTGGAGAGAGAAAAACAGAGCTAACTTTAGAAGTCCAGTGACTCTTCTTTGGAACCAGATTTGAATTGCCTGGTTTCCCCAGGACACTATGGATTTGTGTCTGATAAGCTTCCCGTACTTGATCGAATTTAGAAGGATAAGGGGGTGATGTGATTGAAAGTTACAGAATACTGAGAGGCCTGGATAGAGTGGACACGGAGAAGATGTTTCCCAAGGGCACAACCTCAGAGTGAAGGGTTGACCCTTTGGAACTGACATGAGGAGGAATGTTTTTCTATGTAATAGTGGTGAATCTGTGGAACTCATTGCTGCAGAAGGCTGTGGAGGCCAAGTCATTTAACAAGATTCCAGTGCTGTAAGTAAGGTAGTCACCGCTCAATTGGGATCTGAAGTAACAGTTTAAAGTTCAAAGAGAAAATTGGGAACATTTTCCTCAACATCAGGCTTCCAATTTTTTTCATTCTGGCTACATTTTCGCAACTTTCTCACCAGTACCCATGCCGCTCCAGGGAAGGGGAAATTGGATAAGACAGGATGTTGTATGAAACATCAATGTGTTTGTTATCCACTGACAGTTGTATAATTTGTGTCCATTTATACAGCACTTATAACTTTGCTACAGATGGCTTTCATGCTGCAGCAACTAGTGCAAATCTTTGCCTAGCAACTGGTGTGCGTGGCGGAGTTGATTGGATGCGGAAGTTAGCTTTCCGCTATCGACGAGTAAAAGAAATATATAACACCTACAAAAATAATGTTGGAGGCAAGTATTCTAATCTTCTTTTGTGATGTAGTTGGAGATTTATATAAAGATATATAAAGATTTACTGCAATAAATATATATAACCACGGGTGAAGTACCAGAGGACTGAAGGGTGGCTAATGTTGTGTCAGTGTTTAAGAAAGGTTGTGAGGAGAAGCCTGGAAACTAGTCTGACACTAGTCTCTGAGTCTGACACTGGTGGTGGGTTAAGTTGTTGGAGGCTATTCTGAAAGGTAGGATTTACATGCATTTCGAGAGGCAAGGATTGGTTTTGTGTGAGGAAAAACATGTCTCACAAACTTGTTTGAATTTTTTTAATGAAGTAACCAAAAAGATTAATGAGGGCAGAGCGGTAGACATTGTTTACATGGACTTTAGTAAAGCCTTTGACAAGGTTCTGCATGGTAAATGAATTAGTAAAGTTAGATCACATGGGATTCAGGGTGAGCTGGCCAATTGGATACAAAATCGGCTGGATGGTTGGAGACAGAATGTGGCGATGGAGGGTTGTTTTTCAGACTGAAGGCCTGTGACCAGTGATGTTCCCCAAGGGTCAGTACTGCGTCCACTTTTGTTTTTCATTTAAATAAATGATTTCAATGAGAATATAGAAGGCATGGTTAGTAAGTTTGATGATGACATCAAAATTGGTGGTATAGTGGACAGTGAAGAGGTTATCTAAGATTGCTAAGAGATCTCGATCAATTGGCTCAATGGGTTGAGGAGTGGTAGATGGAGGTTAATTTGGTATTGATTTTGGTAAAACAAACAGAAGCAAGACTTATATAGTTAATGGTGGGGTCCTGGATATTGTTGTAGAACAGAGAGACCTAGAGCTTCAGGTACATAATTCTTTGAAGTTGGCATCATATATCGATAGGGTGCATAAGAAGGTGTTTAGCACATTTGCCTTTATTGCTTAGATCTTGCAGTATTAGAGTTGTGACATTATTTTCAGGTTGTACAGGGCATTGGTGAGACCTCTTCTGGTGTACTGTGTGCAGTTCTAGTCGCCCTGTTATAGGAAGAATATTATTAAACTAGAGAGGGTTTGGAAAAGATTTACCAGGATGTGGCTGGAAATGGAGGGTTTGAGATAAAGAAATAGACTGGAAAGGCTGGGACTTTTTTCACTGGAGTGTAGGAGGTTGAGGGATGATCTTATAGAGGTTTATAAAATCATGAGAGGGCATAGATAAGATGAATTACAAAGGTATTTTCCCTAGGGTGGGGAAGTTAAAAACTAGGGGCCATATTTTTAAGGTAAGAGGAGAAAGATTTGAAAAGGACGTGAGGGGCAACTTCTTTACACAGAAAGTGGTTTGTGTGTGGAATGAAATGCCAGAGAAAGTGATGGATGCAGGTACAGCTACAATATTTAAAAGACATTTGGATAAGTTCATGAATAGAAAATGTTTGGGAGGATATAGGCCAAATGCAGGTGGGACTAGTTTAGTTTGGGAACATGGTCGCCATGGACTGGTTGGACCAAAGAGTCCGTTTCCATGCTGAGTGACTCTATGACTCTATAAATTAAATCATTTGGTAAGTAACAAGGACAAGAGCAAACAGATATTTTCTTAGTAATTTGTGAATACTGTTTTGACTAATCATTAGATTGATGGCAGTTGTTCTGATATATCCGATTCTTGAAACCTGCTAAAAATAATGATTTAGACAGAATTTTAAAAGTCAACATTTAAATTCAGTATTCTTTTCATGTAATTTATCTGTTTGGAGTAAAACACATCATTTTTCTTTTGTTAATAGGGTAGCGTTGGAATATTTAAATCTTTGCCAATTGTAAACATGTATATGTATTTTATAATCATGATATGTGACTATTCAAATCTTCAGTGTAGACTTACTGGGTTTAATTAGGTTTGTGCTAAACAACAGGATCTGCATTTGCAGCCGATTTGGCATAATATTCGACGTCTTCTTTAAATAAAAGAAATCCAACCAAAATATTTGTGTATGAGGGTTTTCTCTTGGTCAAGTTTGTATATTTTGTTTGAAATCTATCAGTTCTCAAATAAACTGGAATTTGGAGCACATTAATGAATTGCATATTTGCATGTCAAAAGAAGCTAACTTTCCAGTGGAATTCAATTTCCCCACTAACCCTATTTGACTCATGTTTCCAGTTGGTATTTTGCAAAAGTAACCCCCAAAAGAAACATGATTCTAACAGGGCTTCATTGGTTAATCAAGTGGGTATGTTATCCAACCCTGCTGGCTGAATATGGCTTCATGACACACAGAGAGAAACAAAAATCAAAATGTGAAATAAAAGAAACAGAACATTTTGAAAATAACTAGATTTTAACTTTTATGACTTTATGTAATATTTAAGTGTGCCATTTGGTAATATGGACCATTCTCTTAAAGATGTTTTGTAACAAAATTGCATAGTTTTGTATAGATCTTATTAAATATTGAATTTTGTTGTTATTCTTCCAATGGGTGTGGGCATTGTTTGTTGCCCATCCTTAATTGCCCTTGAACTGAGTGACTTGCTAGGCATTTCAGAGGTCAGTTAACAGTCAACCGCATTGTTAAAAAATTTGATATAAATAGCAAATGAATCTTTAACTCAGAATAATTATTTTCAACATCTCAGGTCTCCTTGGTCCAAATAAAAGGGAATCATGGTTGCAGTTGCGAGCAGAAATTGAAGCTCTAACAGATTCATGGCTAACACTTGCACTGAAAGTCCTCACACTCATTCATTCAAGGTGAGGGGCAATCTGAACTTACAGTTTCCAGCACATCAAAGTTATTACACAATGAAAATGGTTTATAACAAAATACATAGGCATGAAAAAAATTGGCTCCTATGAAAGAAACATTGAAAAGTAACAGGTAAAGAAAGCAAAACATGAAGCATGAATATATTATTTTCTTATTTTTGCGGATATTTGTGTGTGTTGTAAAATGAATGGAAACGGGGTGGTTTAGGGATAAAAACATTTTATGGTTCCATATGTACGGAAAGATTGACTATCCTGGATTTTCTTTTGTCTAGAGAATACTAAGACAGTGAATTGTTCCCTTCTGATCTATCAAATGCAATGATAGAAGATATTATGTATGGCTTGAACAAATTGGATCAGTAAGCTCTTCTGTCACAAATGGAATTTAAACATTAAGGTTCATTTTTTACGAACTGATCATAACTGAATAATGTAGGAAATTAAGGAGAAACGTTTTATGTTGGAAAGGTAACGAGATGTTTGCTTGCTCGGGTGGGGAAACAAGAAGTAGAAATTTCACAGCACAGATAAAGGCCCTTCAGCCCATCCTGTCTGTGCCAGTCGTCGAGCACCTGTTTATTCTAATCCCATTTCCATCACTTAGCCCATAGCCTTGTATGGTATAGCATTTCAAATGCTCATCCAAATTGTAATGGGTTTCAAAAAGGATCTCAACTGTTCTTGTCATTCTTTGGAACTGAGGGAACATGGGGAGCAGCCGCACTAAATGCGCTGAAGATCGTCATCCGCATGGACCTGTTCCAAGTTATTGCCATGTGATGATAATGCTATGCCGGTGGGGGGGGTGGTGGTGTTTAATGTTGGTGAAGGTGCACAGCTGGCAATATTGGATCCGGTGCCCATTATATGCAGCACCTACCTGTTGTGCAACTCAGTCAAATACTGTATATCCTTCCTGCCAGTCATGTTCTCCAGCCACCTATACACCCTGCTCCATTTTCATTTCCTTTGACTTCAGTTGAACATTTATGACAGGCCAAATTAAATATTCCTTCCAGTGTTTCAGAAGCTAGACTCACAAACACAATCCTGCACGTGCTCAAATGTCCTTCTCGGCCGTGCTACAGTATAGGGAAATATCACCCACACCCATAATTTCAAAACATTGACGGTGGGAAAATTAAGAACATAATATCTATCACAGTTTGTGGATCCTCCATTTGCAAATCACAGATTTTTGCTCCAACTTTAGCAACATTGTAGTAGCAGATTGACAATTGCCTTCTTAAATAGAGAACTGTGATACAGAGCAAACCTCAGGAAAGGATGAGAAAGAAAATAGCTTCAGAAGGTTTAAGGGTTTCACCCTTAGTGGATGTTTTAAACTATGTGAGTAAGGGGAATTGGGTGCAGGGGGGAGGGGCTGTGGTTCATGCTACCAAGCCTTTACCCCTAAATTTGATTTGATTTGGTTTATTGTTGTCACGTGTACCTAAGTACAGTGAAAAGTTTTGTTTGACAATCAGTACAGGCAGATCATAGCAAACAAGGACATACAGATCATAGGATGCTTAGACAAAGCAAGACATACAAGGAGCAAGACAAATTATTACCTCACTAACCCCACTCCCCACCTCAATCGTAGGGTGCTGGATATTATATTGAACCCCTAACCCTTCAAATCAAATCTTACATTCACTTTTTACTTCATTCTTCTAGTACAGTTATGATTGCATAATGGTTATGCAAGTGTGAGTACATTACCCTTTGTTTTTGCAAATTTTTGTTATAATAATACAGCAAAATGTAAATTTATATAAAGAAGTGTACTTTAATAACACAATTTATGGTTTTTAGATGCTAACAAAATTGCAGAACTTGTTTGACTCGATTTTATAACTGATTCTTTCACCAACTTTGGAATATAACTTGTAGTAATGCCAACAATATGATGTCTTTCAGGTCAAACTGTATAAATATTTTAGTAACCACAACACAATTGATACCTGCTCTTGCCAAAGTCTTGCTGTATGGATTAGGAATTGTTTTTCCAATTGAAAACATATATAGTGCAACCAAAATAGGTGAGTAAAATCAGAATACCAAAGCACAAATAACTTATGTATTTCACTTCATCTCTAGTCTAAGTATATCTGGCACTTCTCAAAATTCATCTATGAACCTTATTTCCCCGTTAAAGATATGATTATAAACATATGAGTGTAAAACTCTGGCAATATTTGGAAGGAAAGCTTTCCTACGAGATGAATGACAGGACAAGAGTTTATTTGGGTCACCGTGCCTGTGTCAACTGAGAAAAAGCTACCCAGACTAATTCTACTATCCAACTCTTGGATTGTATGTAGCATTGTATGATACAACCCTTCAAGGCATATACAAATAATTTTTAAATGTGATGTAAATGTCTGCCTCTCCCACTTTTTGACACAGTACTTTCTATACCTGCACCACTTCGCAGTTTTTCTGCCCAGTTAAGCAGTCCTTTGATATCTTCGTGCAATCTGTTTCCTTCCCCCTCACTGTCAGCCAAAAATATTAGTGGAGATCTATTCTTGCAGCGGCTCGAAATTTCTGAATCGTAGGCTAAACCATTGATGTAAACCATAAAACGCAAAGACAGAATTACCCATTAACTTTTACTTCCTGCTACATGAATTGTATAGTGTGACTTGCATTTCTCTTTAGATATTAAATTGAGGTAATCATTTCATGACAATACACATTGTTAATAATTTTACTCAATGTGACACTGCTTATAAAATTTTTGGTTTGTTTGAAAAGATACCCATTTTTATCCACTTCCTTTGCTGCCCGATATCATCAACTGTTCCCAGCTAAAGAGACACTGACTTGCTTCCACGTGATTGTCGATGCTGCTGTATGGCGCACTTTCTCTCCCTCTCAATGTCCTTTAATGGCAGAGCTGATATTGGTAGTTCATGCAAGTAATTCCAAACAAAAAGCTTGTACTTTCACTATAGAGTCATAGAGTTATACAGCACAGAAACAGACCCTTCGGTCAACCTCCTCCAGACCAGATGCTGACCAGATATCCTAAATTAATCTAGTCCTATTTGCCAGCATTTGGCCCATATCCCTTTAAACCCTTTCTATTCATATACCCATCCAGATGCTTTTTAAATGTTGTAATTATATCTGCTTCTAACACTTCCCCAAACAATTCATTCCATACACACACCACCCTCTGCATGTAAATATTGCCCCTTAGATCCCTTTTAAGTCTTTCCCCTCTCACCCTAAAACTATGCCCTCTAGTTGTGGACTCTCCTACTCTGGGTATTCACCCTATCTATGTCCCTCATAATGTTATAAATCTCTCCAACGCTCCAGGGAGAAAAGCCCCAGTCTATGCAGCATCTCCCTATAGATCAAACCGTCCAACCCCAGCAACATCCTTGTGAATCTTACCTGTGCCCTTTCAAGTTTGACAGCATCTTTGCTATAGTAGGGAGAGCAGAATTGAATGCAGTATTCTAAAAGTGGCCTAACCAATGTCCTGTACAGTCACAAGATGACGTCCTGACTCCTATACTCCATGCAGTGACCAATAAGTTTCAACCTGCTGCACCACAATGCTGCACTTAAGCAAAATGTTTAACTTTGGCGTAACAGTAAAATAATGTGTTATTTCAAGTTAACAATTTACAATTTTTACTTTAGGGAAAGAAAGCTGCTTTGAACGTATAATTCAAAGGTTTGGCAGAAAAGTAGTGTATGTTGTTGTGGGAGACGGTGTGGAAGAAGAACAAGCATCTAAAAAGGTAAATCATCTGAGATTGTAGCACTGTCTTTATTAAGCAATACTTGTGCATGCATTTCTTAAGTGAGGTCCATTAAACAAAAGGAAACTTCTTCCACGTTGTATGCATCTATGTTGCACTGTGCAAGGCTGTTCAGATGGGGAATGCAATCACTTTAAACATCTCAAAGACTGCAGGTAGCAACCATCAAAATCTGGAACAATTTTCAATCATAATAAATAACAATATTACTCCAGAAATAAGCCCTTCACTCATTGCTCAAGTAACTAGTCTTCATAAGAACTAGGAACAGGAGTGAGCAATTCAGCCTCTCAAGCCTGCTCCACCATTTGATACAATTGTGTCAGATCTCATTTCTGCCTCAACTCCACTTTACTGCCCACTTTCCATAACTCTCCAACCCATTACTAATTAAACATTTGTCCATCTCCTCCTTAAATTTACTCCATGCCCCAGCATCCACTGCAATTTGGGGAATGAATTTGACAGATTCACGACCCTTTGACAGAAGTCATTTCTCTTCCTCTCTGTTTTAAATCTGCCACTGCTTGGTCTAAAACCATGACGACTCATTCTAGATTACCATACGTGAGGAAACATCCTATCTATGTCTACTTTGTCAATGCCCTTTAGTATCTGATATACCTCAGTTAGATTTCTTCTTTTCCAAACTCAAGAGGGTATCAGCCTACACTGTTCAATGTCTCTTCATAAGACAAACCCCTCATCTCTAGAATCAATTTAGTGAACCTCCCCTCAACTGCCTCCAATACAACTACCTCACATAAGGAAACTATGTTCTACAATAAACAGTGAAATCATGCTTTTTCAGACTGAAAAGTTCAAAAAAATGGAATTCTGTAGGGATCTATATTGCATCCATATTGCTTTTTCCTATTGAATAAAGGAGCTGGCTTTAGGAGTTCAGGAGAAAGTATTAAAATTGACTAAAGGCACTGATTTGGTGATCTGGCAGTTGTGACTGTAGCTCTGTAAGATTTCAGAAGGTCATACATAGGTTGGTGAAATGGATAAATAAGTGGAAGCTATGGTTCAATGTATGGAAAGGAGACACAATATAGGTTAGTAGATAGCACAATCTTAAACAAAATAAAGGAGCAGAGGATCTTTTGTTTTAAGCTTCACAGATAAGTAAGCTCGGACATGCAAGTGGATAAGGCCACAAAAAAGGTAGAACTTTTAGTTTAGTATCTATTATATTAACTTGTATATTTAACACATAACAGGCAGTATGTTGAATTTAATTAGTTGAATTTAAGACTTTAATTAGGCCGTAGTTCGAGAACAGCACTCATTATGAGGATAAAACTAACTGAAAAGATACAAGACAACAAGGTGCAGAGCTGGATGAACACAGCAGGCCAAGCAGCATCATAGGAGCAGAAAGGCTGACGTTTCGGGCCTAGACCCTTCATCAGTTTAAGACTGGTATGGAAAGAGAATTTAGGGCATTTTGCATCTGGAATAAGATTTCCATTTGTTAATTATAGTACATGGGTCTGAAAGGGATAATACTACATAGTGCCAAAAGCAAGATCCACTGTGACACTATCATATGGTTTTCAGATGCTGGTGCCAAGGAGCAACTTTTTTATTCATTCATTGCATTGCTGGGGAGGTCAGTATTTATTGCATGTCTTTAGTTGCCCTGGAGAAGCTGGTGGTGAGCTACGGTCTTGAATCACTGTGGTCCTTGAACATCCTGTTAGGAAGGGATCCAGGATTTTGACCTAGTGACAGTGAAGGAATGGTGACATATCTCCAAGCCAGGATGGTGTGTGGCTTGGAGGGGAACATGCAGGCAACATAGTGGCTCAGTGGTTAGCAATTCTGCATCACAGCGTCAGGGACATGGATTTGATTACAGCCTTGAGTCTGTCGTGTGGAGTTTGCGCATTCTTCACGTATCTACGTGGGTTTCCATTGGGTACTCCGGTTTCCTCCCACAGTCCAAACAATGTGCAGGTTAGGCAGATTGGCCATGCTAAACTGCCCATCATGTCCGGGGATGTATAGGTTTTGTGGATTGGCCATGCAAAATTGTCCATAGTGTCCAGGGATGTATAAGCTTGGTGGATTGCCCATGGGAAATGCAGGGTTAAGAGGACGGGGTAGGAGTCTGGGTCTGGGTGGGATGCTCTTCAGAGGATTGGTGTGCACTTGATTGTCTGAATGGCCTCTTTCTGCACAATAGGGATTCTATGAATCTACAATGGTTTTCCCATGTATCTGCTGCCCTTGGCCTTCTAAATGGCAGCAGTTTGGAAGATCCCAGGTAGATTAGAATGGAACAAGGTAATGGTCACCATAGCCAGCTGGGTAATAAAGGAGAGTGGGGCAGTCAGTCATGCCAATGCTTGATGACAGGTTAAGGAGGGTGAGGGAGTCACAGAGGGCAGGGGGTAGTTTTATCATGCTCACAATCACACAGTGAGCTGAATCCAGGAAAGCCTGCCTTTCAGACATGATGATGGGGTGGACAGTTAGGAGAATCAGGCAGTTGAGGCAGGAAGGTCTCAACATGGCAGAATGCCAGTTAGATTCATAAATGAGCCATTTCAGGTCAATTATCCCTGAGCTAACCCGAATTGAGCAGCGGCTCAGCTCGGGGGTTTAATGGGACTCGCCAGCATTTTCTGAGGCTCCCAAAGACCGGGCAGTAAAGCTTACAGGCATTTGGTGTCCAATCAAGAGATCTGGCAGTGGGAACGTGCTGAGGTGCCAACTCAATGCCATTGCACCAGAGCCCAGTCCCCACTGAATGCCAATGAATCACTGTCTTGCTGCCTCATTTACCTGACTCCAGGGATCCAGCATCAGGCAATGAGTGGAGCTTGGAGGAGCACTGACAGTAGGCACCAGTCTTGATGGTGCCATCAGCTCTCTGTTGGAATTTCTGTCTTCCCACTGTCATAATTCTGGCCAGTTAATTGCCTGAATGCACTTGTGTTGAGTCTTCCACATATAAGAGCTGTGAGGCTCCCACTGGTTTGCCACCCAGTGGAGGTGATGGGGAAGAGGGTGCAGTGGGGGTGGGAGGATGGTGGAGATCTCCACCAATATGTCATTTCTGATCCAGTGCTGTAGTTACAGCAGGAATCTGAGTTTTGCATCTGCAAGAAAAACATTGAATTATTTTGGGCATACCTAATTCTGAATGAGAAAAGCATTCAAAGTACATCTGCATTTCAGTTGAAATTAAGGAATTTTTGTGCATGATTTGCAATAAAAGGCATTCCAGCTGTCAGCTGGCTTTTCTTTCAATCATTCTGTGTTTTGAATTTTCTTAAAAGCGCATGTTTCTTTGTTGTTGAAATTAAGAAGTTGTTGTATGTGTGCCCAAAAAAAATAATGGCAATTCAGCTTTTACAGACTTTTGATGTCAACTAAATTCCCTGATGAGAACCACATCACTTAGAACACTAATTAAGGAGCAGGCAGGGACCTGACCTAATAGGGGACTTTTCTTAATTCAAACTACAGTTAAAGGTCATGACTATTGGAAAAGCTTCAAAAATTACTAGGTGAAAGAATGAGACAGATTCTCTATTTCGAACTTTTCAAAGAGATTCTTTTCAGGCAGCATTGGGATTGAATAGCATGTTCCAACAAGCTCTTTCTGTGGGAACCTAAGTGATGGAACAGTAAAAATTGCTGCTAAAAGTTCCATATCTTACAAGGCAGAAATACCCTTCAACACTTTGTGCTGCTGACCTCATCCATTACAGGAAAGAGGACATAGCTTAAAGTAAAAGTTAAAAAATAATGGTATCCTAAATGTGAGTCTTTTAACAACACAATCTGCAACACAATGACAAATGCAAAAAGCACACATTAATCATTGGATGGTAGGAATATGATGTGGCAAGATAATGTCCAATCCACAGGGTAAGCCCTGAGGAGCATATTAACTTGCAATGCATCTCACTTTGCTAAACTTCCTCCAAGGTCATACCACCTCCTTCAGAAAGGGTGAAAGAAATCTTAACAAATTGACAGTCCGAAAGCAGTAAGTATTTTTTTGTAAAGTCCCAAAAGTCTAATGAGGGTATTTCTAAATATTTGCCTAGATGCACTCTTTTGGGTTGGTAACTAGTGAATAAAGTCATCATCCCCTACAGTAAAGGATTTATACAACAAAGAAAAGGTCATTACTAAGGTCAGCACAAGCATTAGGGATCGGAATGCATTCCTTCTGAGAATATTTACCTTTGATAAGACACGGTAATGATCTGAGGAAAACATTTCAAGTCATTTTTTGACAAGGTCTCCTTCTAGTTCACCTGCGAGTCGTATTTCCACAATGAATCTATTTGTTTTTGTAGTGAACAGAAGCTGATTGTCATCATTCTGATGCCTGAGTAGTGGCAAGTAATAACCTATTGGCATAAATATCTTTGCTTAATGAGGCAGACTCTTCCTACAGTAAATTTCAATCATTGTAACAGATCTTTCTAAGCATATTCAGGAACAAAAATGGGATGCCACTCAATAACTTGCTGCTTTTACCACATTAAAAAGAGCTATGTTAATTCACGCCTCAGCTGCATCAGATGTATCAATTTAATTCAGCGTACTGGATATGATGCCAAATGGAAATCATAATTTAATGTTCCAACATTTTAAAGTTGAGGGATGCTTATGGTGTGTACTTACTCCTTGCTTCAGCAGTTTTCTTTAAAACTTTAATTATTCTTTTAAAAACAGCCAAAAGCAGTTTTGTTGAAAATACAGTGTAGATTTTTACAAATATTAAACAATAACTTATGTAACAAAATATAAGTCTTTGATGTTTTGGGCTGTTTCGAGTTTGCATTTCAAACAATGAATTGTTTAGTTAGAGCAAAGGCTATGTGGTCTTCTCAGATTTCCTGTTTGTGTTGTTCACAGCACACCATGCCCTTCTGGAGGATCTCAAGCCACTCTGACCTTATGGCCTTACATCATGCCCTGGAATTGGAGTACTTGTAGCAGTACTTTGAAATGTAGCTCTCCACCCTCACTATTTGTAGGCTACAATATCTCTGTGTCTTCTGGCAGCTTCTGACTCCAAACTGTGTGATGTGTCCCAAGTGTTGACATACAGCTGCAATTTGTCTTAACCCTTGACCAATCTTTAAATGGAGGCAAATTAATCCATGGCAAAGCTGCTGATGGCTCGTAAGACTGTGGAGGTTATACAATGAAAAGCCATTACAATGTTCAACAGCCCTGTTGCTACTGCAGTGCTGCAAGAAAATGGATCTGAAAATCTGAAGAAAATGGATCTGAAAAGATGCTTAGCTCTCACCGATTATATGGTCCTCAGAACAAATGGTATGGATAATGCTTTAAGCATTGACAGTCATCACTCTAAGGCCTCTTTAAAGAAAAATACATTTTTACCTTAAGGAATTTAAAACTTACACTGAAAACTGAGTTGGACAAATGCTGGCAGCATCTTTTACTTGTGGACATGTTTTGTTTCTTTACTGATATCCAGGGTTCTCTGTTATAATTTATGAACTGTTGTATGTTAACATCATTTATGAAGGTACTTAAATTAGAATTTTTGCCATTTGACACAAAGAGCACATTTGATTCTGTCAAGTCACGAAGTAGTTTACAGAAAATTTGTTCTCTTATAATTTAAGATAACTTCAGTTTGCTAAGACAATCATGTACAGAAAATGTCATTTTGTGTAAATTTGTATTCAGGCAATTCTTTTACATATTGTTAAGGCAAATGCAATTGAAAGGTAACAATGCCTTGTTTGTGAAGTGTCAGTGTGGAGGGGTATTGTGCGCACATAAAACAGTGCTGTGCCTTATCAAAATGTTGGTGTGTTAAAGTGCAACTTTTTGTTGGGTAAATATGTAGATAATGGAATTTTTGTGATTATTTTGTAAAGACCAAAAGCTTGAATGTCAAGTGTCAAGATTTACTCCTTTTTCTGTAGCTTTCTCATTTCCCCAAATTACTTGTATCCATCTTTCTGCAAACAAATAAATGAAATACTCCAGTTGAATAAAGTCAAAAATAATTCCTTGCTCTCTTCACACGCAAATAATGTAGATGATACAGTATATATTTTTATTATAAAAGTTGTTTTCATTTATTAACAATGGGAATGAAAATTACTATAAACTTACGGCCTTGTAGTGTCTACATTCTTTTGTATGAAAATACATTAGCAGAGGAACATTTAGATTTTTTGGAACAAAAGCTGTTAGAACATTATAGAATTTTGCTTGTACAATTAGACCTGATCCATTTTGGTATTGTCCATTTTTCACCTGAAATATTAACATACTTGGCTGTCAACTGAGATTTTTCTTCGGGCTACTTACAGTAGATGCAACTTTTATTGTAATCCCTGAAATTTACACTTTCTCCCTCTCTGTGATCACTGCAAAAGGAACTTTGGTTCTGATGTTTTATACCTCAGGTACTTAATAGTCTTATTTCTTCATAAAGTTCCACACAGATATCCATTACAGCAACTGCAAGAAATTGTTTGTAAGTACGAAAAAAATTCTACCTCTTCAGGAGGGGATTTCTTAGATGGATACAGCTGCTGGAAAGATTATGGTGAACTGTTTTAACTACTCGGGAATTAAACATTTGCAGAAAAATATCAAGAATAAAAAAAAACTGTGGACTATGATTTTGTTTTTTCAATCAGAATGACTGGAAACCAACAGATCACCTGCGCCTCACTACAAGAAAAAAGTGTGTTGTATCTGCAAAATATCTGTACAGACCTTTCTCATGAATTGTGTGTTTAAATTAATAAAAATCAATTTGTGAAATGATGGTGTATGCACTTTTGAAATGCTTCCTTAATGGATGAACAGTTTTATTCGATAATGCTGCTCATCAATCTAATTTTGTAACTGTAGGCTTGTACTTGCTTTATTTGTCTTATATGTGAGATATTACTGAGCTGTTGTGATAATTCTATTCTCATGCATATATTTTGTACATGTGAAAGCATTTCCTTCTATGTTGGTAGTTTATGGTAAATTGTAACTATGATGTCTTACATTTGGCTGACCTTTCTGAAGGTGCATTCATCTATGGACTGAATCTTTATTTTTTGGTTAAGTGAAAGTTGGGTTGAACTTCTTGGCAAGTTTTTTTTTGCCAAGAGGCCGAGTGAGTTTTTTCACTGCGTCTTACCGAACGCGTCTCATTGACCACCTAATCCACCCCTTTGACGTCACTCATGTCTAATTTCGGCACCATCTTATCAATGTGCCATGGAATGAACCAGCATCCCTTGTGCCACCACCATCTTTAAAAGCATGTTGTTGTGCATCTGGATAACCACTATCAATCCAGAGCTGCCCCGCACTGTTTCTGCCATTTGTAAATCCAGAAATCAGCATCCCACATTGGGAACAAAGACCTGAAGTTCTTGCTGGACAGGGTTTCCTCTTCCCCATCAGGACCAGCAGTGGAGACTATGATATGAGACCATGGTCTAAGGTTGCCACCCGGGTTCAAACACGAAAGTCAATGCCCTTGTCAGTTCTGCCAGCACAAGTGCCACTATCTTCTTGGTGAAGGTGCTGAAGGAGACAAATGGCATATTGGCCTTCATAACAAAACGGTTTGAGTATAGGATCAGGGATGTCCTGTGGCAGTTGTACTGAGGCCTTGGTGAAACCATACCTGGAGTGTTGTGTGTAGTTTTGTTCTCTTTACCAGAGGAAGCATGTTCTGGCTGTGGAGGGAGTGCAAGGAAGTCAGGGCTGGCATTGAGTTTACAAGAATGGGGGGTATCTCATAGAAACCTACAAAATTCTAACAGGACCAGATAGTGCAAATGCAGGAAGGGTGTTTCCAGTGTTGGGCAAGTCCAGAAATGGAGGTCACAGACTAAGGATATAGGATAGGCCATTTAGCATTGAGATGAGGAGAAATTTCTTCACCCAGAGAATCATAGAGTTATGCAGCACTGAAAACAGGCCCTTTGGCCCAACTTCTCCGTGCCAACCAGGTTTCCTTAACTGAACTAGGACCATTTGCCTACATTTGGTCCATATCCCTCCAAACCTTTCCTATCCATGTATCTGTCCAAATGTCTTTTAAATGTTGGAATTGTACTCACCTCTAACATTTTCCTCTGGCAGGTCATTCCATATGCACACCATCCTCTGTGTGAAAACATTGCCCCTCAGGTTCCTTTTAAATCTTTCCCCATCACCTTAAACCTGCACTCTCTGGTTTTGGACTCTCCTACCCTTGAAAAAAGACTATGACTAGTCTCCTTATCTATGCCACTCATGATTTTATAAACCTCTATAAGGTCACCCCTTAGCCTCTGATGCTCCAGGGAGAAAAGTTCCAGCCTAAGACAGCCTCTCCTTATAACTTAAACCCTCCAGTCTCAGTAACGTGCTTGTAAATATTTTTTGCACTCTTTTCAATTTAATAACCTCCTTCCTATAGCAGGGCGACTAGAAGTGTGTGCAGTATTCCAAATGTGGCCTTACCAATGTCTTGTACAACTGTAACACGAAGTCCCAATTCTGCAGATAATGCTGTGACCAATGAAGGCAAGCATGCCAAATGCCTTCTTTACCACCCTATTTACCTGTGACACCACTTTCAAGCAACTGTGCACCTGGACCCCTAGATCCCTCTGTCTGACAAAGTGTTGAGTGATGACCCTGTGGAATTCTCTATAGCAGAAAGTGGCTGAGGCCAAAGCGTTTAATGTTTTCAATGTTCTTAGATAGTAGCAGCAAAGTAGGCAGTGTCAGGGCTCCCGAGCCCGGGTCTTGCCCATTCCATCTGCTTTTCATTTTTTTCTTCTTCTTTTCTCGTTCTTTTAGTTTTTTTTTTAGTTTTTTTTAAATTATCTTCTGGAGAGAGCTGGGTCACGGAGGCAGAGGCAATGACAGAACGTGGCAGTGGCTAGGAGCCCAGAGTGGGTCTTTAATGGTCACCGTGAGCGCGGATGGTGGTGGGCAATGAAGTGGTGGTTGTCAGCAAAGTGGCTGGTGAGCGTATGTGGGACATAGAGCTGGGGAAAGCATGTCCTCATTAGGAAGGCGTCTTGGAGCGTCTGCAGGCGCATGGCTTAAAAAGGACTGTAATGTTCACACTTTAACTCAGTTTCTTTATTTTGCTACTTTTTACTAAGAAGTACTGTAACGTTGAACTTTTTAATTTGTTTCTTTATTTTTCTAATTGTACCAGAAATGGCACTGGAGAATGGAAACATAATAAACTTTTCACTGTACTCCTGTACTTGAATATGTATGACAATAAAAGCTAATTCTAATTCTAAAGGAGTTAAAGGATATGGGGTGACAGCAGGGACAGGATACTGAGTAGAATGATCAGCCATGATCATACTGAATGGTGGAGCAGACTGAAGGGCCAGAATAGTGGATTGTTCCTATCTTCTACGTTTCTACATTGGACTGGAAACGTTAACTCGGTTTCTCCGTCCACAGATGCTGCCAGCTCTACTGATTTAAATTTCTGTATTTGTTACACAAGGACTGGCCCCAAACTAAATAGCAAGTTGGAATCTCAGGGTAGTGTTCCAGGGCAAATACAATCTTCACACATATAATCTAACCAGATCATCAAATAAAAGATGAAGTACCAACATAGTATAATTAAATATAAATGGTTTCAGAAAGAAAAATAATCTGGATAGCTCCCAGAAATTACAAGGCATTGACAGCCTGTTGATTTTGCTTCTGTTTAAACTTCAATAGTAAGTAATTAAAGCTGTGCATTAAGTTGTGCTGTCACTTCAATGACTTTGGGGCAACCTTTACTGGTTCCATTACCCACAGTGTGCAGACAGCAACAGTGCAGCAAACAAGCGTGCTCCATTAAAAAGACAAAAGCTTTTTGTCACTTGTGGTAGTTAAACAGGTAAATCTGAGCATCTTCTTAACTAAAAATGACTACATTTGAATAAGCAACCTCTTGCAATTATATCTCTTCTATAACTTAAAATGAATGCTGACTTGGACTAATTCATTTGTAGAATAGTTAGCCTGCCTCATTTCTAAACATAAATTTTTTTTTCTACAAAAGACAGTTTAAAAAGGGATAGTTTGGAAATGTGCAACAAGATATAGTTTCGGCACCCAGATGAAAATATGGCACAGCTTGGGTAGTCCATACAGAAACAACTCCTTTGTTCAAAACCTAAGCATCTTCCTCATTCATTCAACACAGTGTGGAGTTGGAGGAACACAGCAGGCCAGGCAGCATCAGAGAAACAGGAAAGTTGACGTTTTGGGTCGGGACTCCAACATCCACTGTTCTTGCTATCTCTTCCTCATTCATTCACTCTGTTTGGGTTTTGCAATTTCCCCTAGGCTTAATAATCGAGGGAACATGGAGACTTCCTCCTTGGATTAATTCTATGTTTGTATCAGTTGTCAGTTAGATCTATTAGTATCATTACTGAAATATCAAATACATGTAACTAGTGGTGATCAGAATATTCCTAAGTGCCTCCATCTTTAGTTTTGCACTTAAAGCAGGATTTCTAAAATCTAATAAAACAATGAACTGCGGATGCTGAAGATCTGAAACAAAAGCAGAAGTTGCTGCAGAAACTCAACAGTGAAGAAATAGTAATGCCAGACCTGCTGAGTTTCTCCAGCAATTTTAAATGCTGAGTTAGCCCAGCAATTTCTGTTTTTGCTTCAGATCTTCAGCATCCGCCCTTCTTTGCTTTATCAGATTTTATAAATCCTGCTTTAAATGTGAAATCTATTCTTAAAAACTGCAAAACAAAGAAATGTTGTACTTTAGAAACAAAATCAAAAACTGCTGGAGAAACTGCGGGAAGAAGCATCACTGGACTGAAAATGTTAACTGTTTCTCTCCCCACTGATGCTGCCAGACCTGTTGAATTTCCCCAGCAATTTCTGTTTCTAGAACATAAAATTCCCTTGTTTTGCAGTTTATTGGAATATATTGGTCCACCAACCATTCTTAAATCTTGATCTATGTTCCTTCAGAGTTTTTATGAGCAATTCCAAAATGTAATATTTTAACAACATTGTTTGTTCACTTTGATTGAATTCAACTGAGTTTCGATGTAATGGGGTTCAAATAAAAATTGTAAAAGTTTGTGATTGGCAATGGCCTAGTGATATTATCGCTGGACTGTTAATCCAAAGACCCAGATAATGTTCCAGGGTTCAAATCCTGCCACAGCAGAAGGTGGAATTTGAATTCAATAAATAGCTGGAATTAAGAGTCTAATGAAGACTATGAATCCATTGTCAATTGTCAGGAAAAACCCATCTGGTTCACTAATGTCCTTTAGGGAAGGAAACTGCTATCCTTATCTGGTCTGGCTGACATGTGACTCCAGGCCCTGAGTAATGTGATTGACTCTTAACTGCCCTCTGGGCAATTAGGGATGGGTAATAAATGCTGGCCTAGCCAGAGATGCCCTCATCCCATGAATGAATAAAAAAAAGTTGGTTTCCAATATCTCCAGAGCTTTATTACAGGCCGGATTAATAATCAGATTCACTCCTGCTGCCAACCTCTCATTCAAAGCTAAAGCTAGTTCTGAAGAAAGGTCACTGGACTTGAAACATTAACTCTCTTTCTCTTTCCATGACTGCTGCCAGGCCACCTGAATTTCTCTAGCAATTTCTGTTTTTGTTCCTGAAATAACTCCATAGTATGTCGTCACCAAGTTGGCCTTTATTTACATGTGCACAGTACACTAGCTATAGCCAGCCAGCTCGGAATCAGCCCCCTGAACTGAGGAGATTCTAAATCACCTATTTATATCTGTCAGCCAGGGCTCCCTGATTGGCCAGGTTAACAGTCCCAATCAAAGATCTTATAGTCAAGAAGGTCCACCTGGTTCCAATCACTACAGTCCCATTATAAAAGCTGACCACCTTTTCAGTGATTGACTGCCATATTGTTGTCAAATTATATAAGGAGAAAAAGCCTTTTGCAGATTTGTTATTCTTTGCCATGCTTCTGTTCATGATTATTTCACTACAGAACATTTGATTTGCTTTCTGTCAGGTTTAAAAAAACATATTTAATACCGACTTTTTTGTCAACATGCATGTTTGTAAATGAAACACGTTTTATACACTTTCTGAAATATTTGTGTATTCTCCTTGGACCAGCGAAGATTAAGAGGTGACTTTATTGAGATGATCAAAACTGTGAACAGTTTTAACAGGGTAAAGAAGGATATTCTGTTTCTGAAAAGAGCGAGATGAGAAGAAAGTTCTGTACTCAGAGAATTGTTAGGATTTAGAATAGAATTCGCTGCCTGGGAGAGTGGTGGAGGTGGATTCCTTAGGAGGTTTCAAAGAGACTTGAATTTCTATTTGAAAATGATGAATTTGGAGAGCTATGGAATAGGGCTGGACAATGGGACTACCTGGATAGCTTTTTCAGGAGCTGGTACAGATGGTCAAATGGCCTCCTTCTGTACTGTAAAATTCTGTGATTCTATATGTGAAGAAACAAGGCTCTGAATCGTTCCAGCAAAATGCGGCAGGCGGGATAGGTGCTGCCCTATTGTGTTCAAGGAACAGCAATAGTGAAGTAACCAACCAGACTTATCATGAAATAGTGAAAATCCAGCATCGTATCACAAATGATATCTCTGAGCTGGATGAATTATTTCAGAATGTCTGTGACCTTTGACAGCTTTGGTGTAAATTGAATGTGCTCAGTTAGAGTAAAGTCAAACAAAATCGAATGGCAGTTGTTTTGACAGTAATACTAATGGGTGGTTTTGTGGTTAGGACGTCCAAGGAACCTTGAAAATACTATTTGGACATGGTAAAATTTTGTGTAATGTAGAAGTAAAGGAACGAGGTGAATGAACTCTGCAGACACGGTTGCCTCTTGTTATTATTGGCTCATTTTTCACAAGTCACAACTTCACTGCATCAATTACCTTTCCAGATGGGCTTGAGAACGTAGCTAAGAGCACACTCCCAGACTGTTCAAAGTGCTGTATGTAGTTAAAACATATACTTACATGTAGGTGTCTTTATGTTACCTGAGATGCAGTATGATGTGGAGGTGCCAATGTTGGACTGGGATGGACAATGTCAGAAATCACATGACGCCAGGTTATAATCCAACAGGTTTATTTGAAATCACAAGCTTTCGGAGCATTGCTCCCTCGTCAAGTGAAGGAGCAGTGCTCCGAAAGCTTTTGATTTCAAGTAAACCTGTTGGACTGTAAACGGGTGTCGTGTGACTTCTGCCCTTGACCACCCTGGTCCAACACTGGCACCTCCACATCATTGCTTTATTATGGCATTCACCTTGGCTGTGCTGTTCAAAAATGTTTTGCCTACAAATTGCAGATTTATTTGGACAGTCCTGTGCTTTCCTGTTGATGTATTTGTCTCTTAGGCAACACCATTTACTGTTGTGTTTCCAAAAATATGCTTTTCCAGCGAAAGACTGAAATATTGCTGAAACTTAAAATATTACAAAAGCATAGAAATACATTTTCATTGTGTCTTTTTTTACCAAATGATTATAGTACATGGTAGCTTTATCCTTTAGCTTTGAATATCACGGAGAAGTTTTAAAGTACAGAAACTATTGCCACATTACGTATGAGGCATGCTATGTAAACTTAATGTTTGCATGGTTCATTTTACCAAACTGAAGAAATAGTAAGGAGGGATTCAAGAGTGGGATAAAGAATTAACAGTGGCTTAGAGCTTTGTGTCAGACTATTTGCCTTTATAAAGAGAACAATGGAGCATTGGTGGGTGGTGAGAGGTGAAACACAAAAGGTTTGTACAACATTAACAGCCAGTTAAAGATTAGTAAAATGGTGTTGTTTTACACGCACAAAATCTAGTATTTAATCAAGGTCATTCATTTCACGAGTGCTGTGCCTGAAGGCAAATCCTTAGCTCATTGTCTACTAATGCAGCAAACTGCCCTGTTGCTTTAGCCTTTCTGAAGAAGGGTCCCAACCCGAAACATCAACTTTCCTGCTCCTCTGACGCTGCCTGGACTGCTGCGTTCCTCCAGCTCCACATTGTGTTATCTCTGTTTCTTTGGCAATATCTTTTTCATTCATGTGTTGTGGACATCAATTTATTTTTTGCCCAGTGGACAGTTAAGATTCAATCACATTACTGTGGGTCTGGAATCATATTTGCTGGCCAGACCAGGGAAGGACAATAGATTTCCTTCCCTGAAGAGCATTAGTGAACCAGATGAATTTCTATAACAATTGATAGTGGTTGCATAGTTGTCATTAAGCTAGCTTTTAATTCCAGATTTTGTTGAATTCAAATTTCGCCATCATCCAAAGTGGGAGTTGAACCCATGTCTCCAGGACATTTTGTCACTGTTGGTTTGCCATTGCCCTTTAGGATAGTTTCAGGTGCCCTTTAGCATTGGGAATGCAAACAGTAATGTAGCTAAAAGGCTGTGTGAAACTATTAATCTATCAAGTCACTTAAACACACTGCACTTTAAATTTTAAGAAGAAACAACCTGTTATGGCTCTACATTGAGAAGAATCAGTGCTTGCAATTTCAAAAGCCATCTGTTGACATAACCCTACATTGATTGTTTTTGGATAGCTGCTGCTTGACTGTTTCCTTAAGCTATTATCATCACAGTGGTGGGTTCGTACATTCACAGTTCCATGTGCTTATAAAGGGATCCTCTCTCTGCAGTGTTTGCGTGAATACAGATGTTAGCTTTGGTATGTGATTAAATACATGAAGGAAATGAAATGTACTGAAGGGGAGGTGAGAGTTGGACAGACACTGGTGAATTTTTTCTTGACCAAACATTTTTAAGCATTGACCAGCTTTTCACTGCCTTAATTTGTTAGCCTTGAAGTACTCCTGATTGGCTATTATCAACGAAAATGTTTATGTTCATATTATTGGGTCAGAGATCCAGGACACTGAGGCCAATCTATTGGGTACTGCAACTCAGTACTCAGCAGCCCCTCAGTCTGTCTCTGCTCTGTTTCTGGGAAGAGTGGGCCTGATCTTGGTTTGCACCCCTTCCCAATTGGTGGACCAATCAGTAAAGTTTCTTCCAGGTTGGGTTTTGGGAATCGGGAGTTTTTCAAATTCTGCACATCAGAGCTCTGATGAAGAGTCATCTAGACTCAAAACATTAGCTCGCACTCTCTCCACGATGCTGCCTGACCCACTGTGATTTCCAGTATTTTTAGTATTCAGTACAGATTCCAGCATCTGCAGTAATTTGCTCCTACACTATCTTGAGTGTGCTGCCTGTAGTACACACAGGGCAGTCCCCAAACAGTATGTCTCCCACTTCTTTCACGCCTTTTCGACAAAAGTTATCAAAAAATACCATTTCCATTGTTGCTTATCTGCCAAATGCCCAACATTTTATGGCAGTGGAGGCAGATGGAGGGCCTTCAGTGGGAAATAATTGACACTTAAACTCCTTGAGTTATTTTATTAATTTTGGTATTATGGGTAACAGGTTACGTTGGGCAGGATGGTGGTGGATTGGACATCAGATACATGTCACCTGTTCCCTCGGCGCTCAAAACCAAGCCTGAAGGTGTTACTTAAAACCAGAATCATGTGGCTCAGAGGCAAGAGTGCTACCAACTGAGGTATGGCTGAGTGGTGATGTTGTGTGCAGAGGGATTCATTAGGGGAATGTAGTGAATGAATAAGACACCACTGATAATTACCTTTTCCTCTCAATCCCGATGCAACAGCATGCAATAGCTGATGATGATTCTATCACTGCCACCCCACTCCTTCCAAAGAAGACAAAGAAAGGTGAAAGAAACAGAAGGAGACACAATAGAGACGAGAAAAACGATTGAGAAAACACTTAAAAACAGAAAAAAGGTCACAGGAATCAGTAAGATAAAGACGTGAGAAATGGGGAAGAGAGTTGCCATATTCTCTCATGTACCACTAAGCGAGGTCCACTTGTAAATTAAAAATGTGCTACGTTCTAAAATCAGAGGTCAGCTGTTGTCCAGTAATAGATTGACTAGGAAACATTTTCAAGGATTATACAACACTTGTTATTCATCTCAATGCTGTGGGTTTTCACCACAGCTGATCCATCAACAGATTCTTCTTAAAGTTTGTCAGCTATTTGAGCAACACATTTAAAAGCATCAATAAGATGTTTCAAGTTTAATTCTCAATCCACACAAAATCAGTGGATATTAAGAGTCTGCCAATTTGGCCAGTTTAGATTGAGGGTCAAGTCTACAGTGCTCCTACATTTGATTGTCACCCACTAAGACCTCAGGAAAGTTGTATACACAATCAAATTTGCAAATCACATGACACCAGCTTATAGTCCAACAGGTCTATTCGAAATCACAAGCTTTCAAAGCGCTGCTCCTTTGTCAGGTGACATCCTAGTCTTGTCCACCCCAGTCCAACACTGGCACCTCTACATCAAATTTGCAAATAGTGGTGAAACTGTCAGAAGTTATGTTAATAAATAAAGATTCAAATTCCATCCTTCAAGGTTTTAGTCAACAACTTATTCTGTTGTGGGGTCATCGATTCTTTAGCCAATTTATAGTGACATCTTCTCATGGAACTAAATCTGAAAATCATTCCAATCCTTGGATTTATGGTCTTTTACAGTCATAACAGTCAAGAAACAGTCACAGAGGTGACAAACATTTAGAATTTGAGTTTAAAGATGCTCAGAGTACATATGATTTGCAATGAAAGACGAGATGTTAGATGATAAGGAAGAGCTTGTACTCCAACATGAACATGTTAATCTTACATCATGCCCCATATTTTTCTCTTGACATTAATGGTATTTTCATATGACTGTGTAATGTTACGCTTTAAATTTGAGGTGGACTGATTTATTGAGACACTTAAGCAGGAGTGCAATGAAGTGATACGGACCTCCATCCTTAAGATTTCCTAAATCAAGGAACTTAAAGAAAAACTTTATGAAATGTTCTGTATTTTTACATCAGTTTCATAAAATTAAAATTCGATAAACTAACCTCAGTATGTATAGGTTTCAGTCGCATTGCTGAAAATATTTAATTGATTTCTAAAATTAGTAAACTTTCTGATGGGAGTAATTACAGAAATATATAAGAAAGTTAAGGAGCTTTAATTTTCTGCAGTTTCCATTCTAAGCCCACGGAATGTATAGTGAAAATGTTACTCTTGTTTTGAAGTATCATTTGATCTGCAATTGTGGTTACATTTAAGCCTAGCTACTTTGTGATGGATGGCAAGTTGATTAATCACACAGTCCTTGCACTCTACATGCTTCAGTTCATCTTCAGCATATAGTACCAGTGGAACTAATAGCATCTAAGCAACTGCACATTGACATTGACAATAACTCAAGGAGCATACATAGTCAATAAAAAGATGGCGGCAGGGTAAGATGCTCCAGTTGGAATTCCTCTCCTCACCAGTTCCTTTTACCCTTTTCCTTTCTTTTTTTCTTTCTCTCTCCCTCTCCCCTTTACAGTATTCACAATCCCCCCCCCCTCCAAATACCCACAACCTTTAACTATTTTTAACTTCAACTATTTAACTCTAACCTGAAGAAGGGAGTCGCCTCGGGTGACCGGGTGGGAGCCGAGCGCGCGGGCCGTGTCCTGCAGCAGCAGCAGAGTGAGCGCAGGCCAGAGCGACGTTGGCAGATTGCACGTGGGTCGGAGCGAATCCCAGAGGGGCCAAGCCCCCGGAGCGAAGGAGGGACCAAGGGGCCGTGTCCTCGGAGTGACGGTGAGGCTGCGTACCCGGGGCATCGTGGGGACCACCCCCAGAGCGATGGGTGGCTGAGAGACATCTTCGGCGGGAGTCGGCCTTGATGGGCTCCGGAACGACAGCAGCATTTTCAGAGAGGGCAGCTGAGTCAGTCAGTCGGCCTGTGAGGCCTGGAGTGGGGGTCTCATTTTCAACATGGAGTAGGCCCCTGATAGCAGCATTGCGCGGACTGGTGTAGCCCAGAGTAGGACCCTCTCAGCAGCAAAACATGGGCTAGTAAGCCCAGAGCAGGACACCAGCAGTGGTAAAGCAGTGAAGAGGGAACACTGGACTCTCTTTAAGTTCTCTTTCTTTATTTTATTCTGTCAATAGCGCTTATTTACCAGCGACAGTGCACACTTCACACTGCATTTTATTTTGAATGTACATGACCGTAAAGGCTATTCAGACATACATAAAACAAGGAGTTTAAAATTAAAAAGTAAATCTGGAACTGCGGTCAATCCTGCAGGGTTTGTTCAAGATATTCTACCTGTTTCCAACAAAGTAAGTCCTTGGTTAAAGTAGACTCATTAGCATTTGCTTCGCTTTGGCATTGTTGATTAAATAATGGCATCGTATTTGTTTAATATTATGGGTTTCAGTGTAATGTCGTTTGCCAGTTCTGTAAGCCTGCTTTCTCTCATAACCGTCTCCATCTCGGGCAACCACCTAGAAACCGATATTCATTTCAAGCCCACCGACTCCCACAGCTACCTAGAATACTCCTCCTCCCACCCACCTTCCTACAAAAATGCTATCCCCTATTCCCAATTCCTTCGCCTCCGCCGCATCTGCTCCCAGGATGAGGCATTCCACTCCCGTACATCTCAGTTGTCCTCGTTTTTCAAGGACCGTAACTTCCCCTCCTCGGTGGTCGAGAACGCCCTCAACCGTGTCTCCCACATCTCCCGCACCTCATCCCTCACACCCCGTCCACGCAATAAAAACCAAAAAAGAATCCCCCTCGTCCTCACGTACCACCCCACCAACCTCCGGATCCAACGCATCATCCTCCGACACTTCCGCCATCTGCAATCCGACCCCACCACCAAAGACATCTTTCCCTCCCCACCTTTATCTGCTTTCCGGAGGGACAACTCTCTCCGTGACTCCCTTGTCCGCTCCACACTCCCCTCCAGCTCCACCACACCCGGCACTTTTCCCTGCAACCGCAGGAAGTGCTACACCTGCCCCCATACCTCCTCCCTCACCCCCATCCCAGGCCCCAAGAAGACTTTCCACATCAAGCAGATGTTCACCTGCACATCTGCCAATGTGGTATACTGCATCCGCTGTACCCGGTGTGGCTTCCTCTACATCGGGGAAACCAAGCGGAGACTCGGGGACCGCTTTGCAGAACACCTACGCTCGGTTCGCAACAAACAACTGCACCTCCCAGTCGCGAACCATTTCAACTCCCCCTCCCATTCCTCAGACGACATGTCCATCCTGGGCCTCCTGCAGTGCCACAACGATGCCACCCGAAGGTTGCAGGAACAGCAACTCATATTCCGCTTGGGAACCCTGCAGCCCAATGGTATCAATGTGGATTTCACAAGTTTCAAAATCTCCCCTCCCCC
>NC_063335.1:26376435-26401465 GCF_021869965.1 Rhincodon typus
TTGAAATGGTTCGCGACTGGGAGGTGCAGTTGTTTGTTGCGAACCGT
Organism: Rhincodon typus; assembly: GCF_021869965.1. Lineage (NCBI taxonomy): Eukaryota > Metazoa > Chordata > Chondrichthyes > Orectolobiformes > Rhincodontidae > Rhincodon > Rhincodon typus. The sequence continues at coordinate 26,376,483 of NC_063335.1, forward strand.
TTCAACTCCCCCTCCCATTCCTCAGACGACATGTCCATCCTGGGCCTCCTGCAGTGCCACAACAATGCCACCCGAAGGTTGCAGGAACAGCAACTCATATTCCGCTTGGGAACCCTGCAGCCCAATGGTATCAATGTGGATTTCACAAGTTTCAAAATCTCCCCTCCCCCCACCGCATCCCAAAACCAGTCCAACTCGTCCCTGCCTCCCTAACCTGTTCTTCCTCCCACCTATCCCCTCCTCCCACCTCAAGCCGCACCTCCATCTCCTACCGACCAACCTCATCCCGCCCCCTTGACCTGTCCGTCCTCCCTGGACTGACCTATCCCCTTCCTAACTCCCTACCTACACTCACCTTTACTGGCTCCATTCCCGCCTCTTCGACCTGTTTGTTTCCTCTCCACCTATCCTCTCCTCTATCCCTCTTCTATCCACCTCCCACTCTCTCCCTATTTATTTCAAAACCCCCTTCCCCTCCCCCTTTTCTGATGAAGGGTCTAGGCCCGAAACGTCAGCCTCTCTGCTCCTATGATGCTGCTTGGCCTGCTGTGTTCATCCAGCCCTGCACCTTGTTGTCTCGGATTCTCCAGCATCTGCAGTTCCTACTATCTCTGATTCTCTCAAAACCTGTTTCCCATGCTTCCACTCTCAGACTCAGTCCTTAAGTCCCTTTGGTGTCCGACCAGTTCTTGGTCCTACCTCAGTCCTTCTTCCCACCACATTGACCCTACTATTAAAGTTGCCAGTGTCCGCTCTCTCCTGGCTCCCATTCTGAACTTGCACTGGAGTTTTGAGTCAAACTACTGGTAGAAATTGGTTTGTGCATACAGTTTTCAACTTTAGCTACTGCCAGACTGACTAGGTTCAATCACTAGAGGGAGCCTATTCAATTAAAGTGTTTACATTTGTATGTGTTTCTATATTTTAGGTGTATTTTATTGTAAAGATTATTTCATTTATGAATGTAGGCATTTAGAATGTGCACCATTTCACCTTAATAATGTATTAAAGTTGTTTTTGCTGAGAAGTATCCTAAATAACCTGTTTCTTTTAAATTTAGTAATTTGTTTTATTTTGCAAGTTTGATCAGTTGTACAGTTCACAGTACTATACATATATAGTGTAGTATTCCGCCTTGTATGTTGTTTTTCTTCTGAGGAAAAAAAGAGATTGAATGAACCCAACTCTAGTTTTAACATTGATTTCTATGGAAACCTATGATTCACTTAAAGTTGTTTTAACTAAAGTCACAATTTCCAGCAATGCAATTGCCTAGTCAGAGTGTTTCTTATCTAATCAAATAATGTAGTTTCTCCATAGTATATCACCATCTAACAAGTTCAGCTAAAACTCTGTTGCATTTCATAGAGACACTGATAGATATTCATACTGGTGATCAACGTACTGTCACTAATTAAATGCAATCTGGAAAGTAAGAGTACTTTAAAAGTGAAAGAGATTATAAATAATTATACATAATATGTGAAAACATCAATTTAACCAGGCAACTTTTTCACACAGAGGGTGGTACATATATGGAACGAGCTGCCAGGGGAAGTGATCGAGGCTGGTGAAATTACAACATTTAAAAGGCATCTGGATGGGTATATGAATAGGAAGAGTTTAGAGGAATTTGGGCCAAACACTGGCAAATGGGACTAGATGAATTTAGGATATCTGGTTGACATAGACAAGTTGGTCTGAAGAGTCTGTATCCGTGCTGTACTGCTCTATGACTGCATGACGCTAATCAATTTATAAAAGACCGTCAAATCATTTGCATGAAACTGTATACATCCATATTTTTTCTTGTGTCACCAACACTATATGAGTTGCAAAGGCATTATTGCTATCTATTTATTTTATTATGGGCTTCCTGAATCCGACATTATTTTAAACACCCACAGAACATGCTAATGATACAAGTTCTAATGATATGTTAATAAGTTATTCAACTGCCAACAAATTTATTGCTGTAAGTCAAACATCATACTTAACTATACCCTTCCTAAAAATCTTAAATGGACATGGACTTCAGTATTCACCTTTCTTTATTTTAGCTGTTCATAAATTCCCTCGCCTCTATTCAACTGATTGCTCTGTCCTTGGCAAACCTCATTTTATGCACAGAATTCCTCAGTAACCTCCTCAATAAAGCTTCACCACCCATAAGGTTTTGATAAGTGACAGCATTTTTTTTTAATTTCTCTCAATCTATAGCTTCCAGTTCCCTTGAAAGTTGACTCTCTAATCACAACTCTAATCAAAATCCCCCAGCAAAGGTTGGACAGTATCAAGTCAGACGCTTAAATAAAAGCAAAATACTGTGGGCCCTGGAAATCTGAAATAAAAGCAAAAAATGCTGAGAAACTCAGCAGGCCTTGCAGAATCTGTGGACAGAGAAACTGTGTTAATGTTTTGAGGTTGCTATGACTCCTTCAGAATCTAAAGAAGTGTCATTTCGGATTCAAAACATTAACCCTGCTCCTCTCTCTGCAGTCCTGCTGAGTTTCTCCAACATTCTCTGTTTTTATTTGAGTCAGAAGCTTGTTTAACTCATGTCAATCTTATTCTGCATTGAGGTGGAAAACAGTTTTATCATCTTTTGACAACCTTCTGAGGTCAATATATAATCAGAAAATCAATACAGATCTGTGAGAGTATGCAAGTGACTTTGCAATATCTATTGCCACCTCCTAGAGAGCAGTGATAATAATACATGTCCCACTGCATGGCCATGAGAAGAGAGGTTCAAATTTACTGCAGGATAAAGAATTAGTTTGATGCCTTTTTTCCATGCAAATTGCTGCTGACTTGTAAGAGAAGTTCAATAGTTGAGGCATCACAGGGTAGGAACAAAATTTGTACCAGGGAATAAAGGCAATAGCTTCCAACCTCACTAATAGAAGAAAGTTTCTTTCCACATGGTTCTGAATGTTGGATTAGCAGTATGACAAATCAGAGAGCGATGGAGCCAAAAGACAGGGAGATAGTAGTGAAATGGAGATGTATGCCATCAGAGTACATGTGGAACCTAATTAATATTTTTCGATAAAGTCACCGAGGGGCAGCGTGTAGATGAGAAATAGGAGTTGGTGTTTATAGATCTTTAGGAGACCCTAGGGACACAGAATGAGAATGGGAGAAGAAGCTACTTTAGATGCTTCTCTGACTATGACTGAATAATATGAACAGAACGATTTTATTACAATAGCATTTTGCTTGTTCCAGTGGATGGCATCAGGTTCCTCCTGCCTCACAAAAGATATAATGTTCCCTTTGAGTCAGGAGCACAGACCAACCAACATTGAAAATCTCAACATGCTCTTATGTCACTGACCTTGGATGACCATTTGGATTCTATTATATAAAGCCAGGAACTAACATCAAAAGGAAATCTTTCAATGAAATCACCCTGAATCCTTAGCTGGAAATCTTTACCTGAAATCTGTAAGACACCTTAATATTGTACTTCATCCTAAGGTGTGCTTCCAACCACATATTTACATCGTCACTAGGGCCATACACTTTTACCTGCATTTACCCTTGCAATAGCTCATTGACTGTTAGAATTCTCTCCCCTGCCTTTGTTACCTCCAATTTTGAGGTATTTAGATGCTTTCCTGCCTGGATTTCTCTCACCCACCCAACAGACCCCATTCCCATACGAAACTCTGCTGTCTGTATTCAAGTTCACACCAAGTCCTAATCATCTATTAACCCTCCGCTTAGAAATTGCCCTCTCTCAATGCAGCAAAAACTTCATTTTAAAATTCTTATTCTTATTTTTGAATCCTTCTGGGATCTCCCTTCACCCTGTCCCTATAAGCTCGTGTAGACCTACAATTTGACAAAATCTTTGTACTCATCAGATTTTGGTTCACTGTGTATATTAGATTGTAATTACTGAACCAATGGCACTAGTATGTTCTGCTAGAGATTGGACTCCAAAGGCACCTCTTTAAACCTCTGCGTCACTACCAACTGTTTCTCTCTTAAGATGCTTCTGAAACTTACCTTGTTGATGAAGACCTTTGCTAATGGGTGAAGATTTCCCATTTGCAGTTGGTTTGTTTTGTCCTGTGAGATCCATGGTCCTCAGGTCCACCGTGGTCCAGAGTGACTTACCTAACACAATTTTCTTCTCTTCACAGCATTTATTATGCAACCAGCTCTTGGGTGCCTTTTTCATGGAATCTCACTGCTGGCAAGGTGGTAGAGCACTTGCCACTTTGGCGCCTCTAGTGTCATTGTTGAGGTCCGTCCACATGTCATTGCAAAGGTTGCAAGACAAGAACTTTCTGTCACACAGTGGTGCCCAGCAGTTACTAGTGGACCCTTGCCCCAGAGGAAAGCAATACTCATTCCCCACTTGTGGAAGGGGACCTGGAGGTGTTGGTGGGTGTGGAGCATGGCTGTCCTTTTTTAATGTTGCCACCCCCACCACACACACACACACACACACACACACGGCCATGTCACTAGACCCAGTCAGCCTGAACACAAAGCTTGGGTCAATACTGTGTCCTGAGTTAAAGGGAAGGCCCAGCAGCACAGGAAGTAGGTCAAAGATCTTCTGCATCAACAAGAGTGGCACGGTGGCTCAGTGGTTAGCACTGCTGCCTCACAGCGCCAGGGACCCAGGTTCGATTCCGGACTCGGGCGACTGTCTGTGTGGAGTTTGCACATTCTCCCCGTGTCTGTGTGGGTTTCCTCCCACAGTCCAAAGATGTGCAGGTTAGGTGGATTGGCCATGCTAAATTGCCCATAGTGTTCAGGGAGGTGTAGATTAGGTGGGTTATAGGGGGATGGGTCTGGGTGTGATGCTCTGAGGGTCAGTGTGGACTTGTTGGGCCAAAGGGCCTGTTTCCACACTGTAGGGATTCTATGAAGAGCAAGTACCATCATCTACAGAAATTGCTGGAGAAACTCAACAGATCTGCCAGCATTTGTGGGGAGAAATTGGAGTTAAACATTTCAGGTCCAGTTGTCCATCTTCAGAACTATCACTCCACCCAAAATATTAGCTCTAATTTCTCTCCATAGATGCCGCCAAACCCACTGAGTTTTTCGAGCAGACTCTGATTTTGTTTTTGATTCCCAGCATCCACAGTTCTTTGTTCTTTTTTGCAATTACCACCATCTCCTCTCTGATATCCCAAGCTCATTCTATCTCCAGCACAGGACCTACCTCCCATCACCATCACACTATCACTGTATTACATGCAACATCTGCACCACTCTACCTCACCCATCCCAATCCCCAACACCACTGACCCTGCGTGCTTTGTGCGCTGCGTGCTACTTGCTTAGGGCACTTCTCCACCTGCAATGGAATGGGACTAGTCTTGTGGATCCACATGCAGCACATGGGAATGTGTTGGTCTGGGGCTGTTGTTGCTAGACTATTAATGCACAGTCCCAGGTAACGTTCTGGGAACCTGGGTTTGAAACCTGCCACGGCAGATTGTGAAGTTTGAATTCAATGAAAATCTGGAATTAAGATCCTAATGATGACCATGAAACCATTACTGATTGTCAGGGGAAGAAATCTATCTGGTTCACTAACGTCCTTTAGGGAAGGAAACTGCCATCCTTACCCAGTCTGGCCTACATGTGACTCCAGACCCACAGTGATGTGGTTGACTCTCAGCTGCCCTCTGGGCAATTAGGGATGGGCAATCAATAGCAAGCAACACCCATGAACAAATAAAAAACATAGTCTGCAGCAGTTCGTTGCCATCTTCTCAGGGTAACTCAAGATGAGCAATAAATTCTGGTTCAGCCAGTGACACCCACAAAATATGAATGAACAATTTTTATAAAATTGAGTAGCTCTGACAGAGAACCAGTTTGTACATAAATACTGAGTGGCCTCCGTCTGTGTTGTAACCATCACATAATTCTAATGGGAATTCAACATGAGGAAGTGTTGGGAATGTAATGGTATCAATGGAAAAGAAAGTCAGGCAGAAATAAAAGAAATGCTGATTTACTGTCACCATCTGGTACCATGCCTGAAGAGCAGTTTCACCCTTCTCATGTTTTAAAAGTAGGTGATCTGTGGAATGCATTCAGTAGAATTATAACCTGGCAGAAATGTTCTTAAAATAATAGCATTGTGACACATCTTCCTCATACATCACCAACCAATACTAGCTGTCATTTTGCATCTTCTGTACTCTTGTGGGATCGCAGATCCTGCGTACAAAGAAAAAAAAACGTAAATGATCAGAGACGCAATGCTCATACATGGAAGTTCAAATCCTATCACAGACTGGATTATGAGAGTGATGAAACAAAAGCCTGAGGGGCAGGAACAACACAGTATTTCAATATCAGTGGATTGCAATGTGAAGAAGAGCTAACTGCCTTCCAAACTTATTAAAATGCCAAATTCCCACAGCTCATGCTGAAGTACATGTTCTAGGAACTTTGTCATCATCTACATTCACAAACTAAGAGATATTGAATGCCAGAAAAGAAGCATTAGATCCACTTACAAAATGCAGTCTAAGTAGTCATGCTTGGGTCATTGTGCAAATTAATAAATTATACCCATCACATTATTAGTTATTATTAGGACAAACAGCTATGAACACTTTTGAAGTGAATGAAGTTACATTGCTGTTTTACTTGAGAGATTATCATAAATTTATTTCATTCATTGCTTAGTCTTCATTATCTTTTTCTTAGGTTTTACACAATTTTGCAATTAAATGCCATGCACAAATTCAGTTCTTTCTCATATAAAAGCATTGCATAATCTTATTCAAACATATAGACCATATTCAAGTTGAGGTTTGATGACTACGGCGAACCTTGGTACAGTATATATTGTGTTAACTGGGCAGTCAGCATTAAGAAGGAACTGATATTTCTGACTTGGGAGTACTGTAATCACCGTTGTGGCTATCTGCCAACTCCTCTCATATGCTGAAAAGGCTAAAACCTTCAGAGAGTGTAAACAAACTCTGTATTCTGAGAAGCAGAGTCTTCAGGGACAGATCTGTTAACCATCAGTGGGCATGTTTCATCTCACCGCTTATTTCATGAGAGTTAAAAGAAGCTTTGTATACCTGCCTGCAGACTAGCACTGGGAATTTGTGGTACAGGAAACCATTGCCTCCCCTTTAGGCCTTTTACACAGACAATATACAGTAAGCCATTCTTCACACACCTTCCCTCAGGCAATTACTAAACAGTTCATACAGGATGAACAGTAAGAAAAATCCATTAGATTATTTTTTACATGTAACAGTGTACAATAAGTTTAGGTGCAGCATCAATCATCACTGCATACAGACATGAAGTTCAATAGTTTTTAATGATTAGTGCTGGTTTCATTTTCACTTTGGATGTGAATTTTCTTCATATTAGACCTATTATTAGACCAACTACACCTCTAAAATTTCTGAATTGTAGATTTCAGAGTGGAATAATATGATGTAATACACTGACCACATAGTAAACCATGGCATTTCTCTTCATACATTTACAGACTTTCTTTTCTTTTGATCTTGATGAGTTAATGCATTTCTATTAAGTCTGGAGAGCCACAATACTATTGCAGCTGCTTTCATTTAATAGACTGCTACTGGAGTAAAAGTTAAATTTTCAAAATTTAGTATCATTTAAGGCTTTGGAATTTCCTTCATTAATCTGAATAACTTTCCAGTCTGCCTGCTACTCAGATATTTTATTTAAGATTTCTGTTGCATTGTTATTTTTGAGAAAAATAAAATGATAACTAGGATTCTGGGCAGCCTGAGAAAGGAAGCCTAGATAGGTGGACATTGACATCAATTGAATGAGGTACAGCATAATCGCCAGAAGTGAGGGACAGTGGAAATCTGCACTTGTCATACATCTTTTGATCTTTCCTGCCTGTGGTCTCAACAATTTTTTTAACAATTGTCTTCACAAGGCTATATTTAATTTCTGAATTACACTCAGCCAGTGACATAGGTACCCTCTCTTGATCTCTTTACTCAGAGAGTAGTAAGGGCGTGGAATGCCCTGCCTGCAAAAATAGTAGACTTGCCCACTTTAAGGGCATTTAAATGGTCATTGGATAAACATATGGATGATAATGGAATAGTTTAGGTTAGATGGGCTTCAGATTGGTTTCACAGGTCGGCACAACATCGAGGGCCGAAGGGCCTGTACTGCGCTGTAATGTTCTATGTTCTATGTTCTATTGCAGTTCATGTGGTGATACATCTGTGACAATGTTATCTGGTAGAGTATGCCCAGGTATTGAGCCAGTGATGGTGAAGGATTGGTGGGACAAAAGAAGTTTGTTTGGCATCTCAGAGGAAATTGTTCAATTGATAATATTCCCATGATAATGCCTCATTTTGGTTATACCTTTTCAAAGTCACAAATGACATCCCGTGACAATGTTAAACTCTCTCTCTCTCTCCATCCTTTTTGACCTTTCTGTTGTCTTTGATACAACTGGCCATGACATCTTCTTCCAACAATTGTCAGCTCCAGTCTAGCTGTCTGGGACCGCTCTCACATTCCTCAATTCTAATCAGAATCAGAGAATAATTGCAATGGCTTTTCTTTCTGCATTCACAGTTACCTCTGCCAGCCCCAAGATCTATCTTTGGCCCCTCTTAATTCTCATCTACATGCTGCACCTTGGCAATAGCAATCAAAGGCACAGCCTTTAGGGAGGCAATGGCTTAGTGGTATTATCACTAGACTCTTAATCCCGAGACCCAGATAGCATTCTGGGGACCCAGGTGTGAAACCCATCACAGCTGACGGTGGAATTTGAATTCAATAAAATATCTGGAATTAAGAATCTAATGACGGCCATGAATCCATTGCTGATTGTCAGGAAAACGCCACCTGGTTCGCTAATGCCCTTTGGGGGAGGAAACTGCCATCCTTACCTGGTCTGGCCTACATGTGACTCCAGACCCACAGCAATGTGGTTGACTCTGAACTACCCTCCAGGCAATTAGGGATGGGCAATAAATGCTGCCTAGCCAGCAACGTCCTCATCCCATTAATGAATTTTAAAAAAGCATTAGTTTCCATGTCTGCACTAATAGCATCAGCTCTACCACACCACCACCTCTCTGGACTCCTCTACTGTTGCTAAATTATTAAACAGTGCAGGGAGAAACATTTCTCTGCTTAAAGATTGGAAAGATCAGATACTATGTTCTCTTCCCTGTTCCCTAGATATTTACGCCATCCCTGTCCCTGGCATCAATCTGAGATGAAATCATTCTATTCACACTTTTGGCATCAGATTTGTCCCCAAGATCAGTTTCCAACTTCATATTCACACAGTCGCCAAAACTGCCTACTTCTTCCACTGCAAAATCACCCAACTCAGTTCGTGCCTCTGATCATCAAGGATGGCTCTGAATAACTCTAGGTTTGACTATTCCAATGTGCTCCTGGCTAGCACAACACATCGTACTATCCACAAGCTTGGGTTCATGCAAAACTCTGCTGCCATCATCTAAACATGGAAACATAGAAGATAAGAGCAGGAGTAGGCCATTCAGCCCTTCAAGCCTGCTATACTATTCAATATGATCATGGCTGATCATCGAGCTCAATACCCTAATCCGACCCTCCTCCCAGATGTCAACTACTTGCTGTGGAGGTGAATTCTACAGGCTCACCACTCTCTGGGTGAAGACATTTCAACTCATCTCAGTCTTAAAAATTTTGCCCCTCATCCATAAACTATGATCCCTGCTTCTGGACTCCCACACCACCAGGAACATCCTTTTATTTATTCACTTATGGGATGTGGGCGCCACTGGCTAGACCAGCATTTATTGCCCATCTCTAATTGCCCAAAGGGCAGTTAAGAGCCAACCACAATGCTGTTGGTCTGGAGTCACATGTTGGCCAGACGAGGTAAGTGTGGCAGTTTCCTTCCCTAAAGGACATTAGTGAACCATGTCGGTTTTTCCTGACGATTAGCAATGGTTTCATGGTCATCATTAAAATCTTAATTCCAGCTTATTATTGAATTCAAATTCCACCATCTACCATGGTGGGATTCAAACCCAGGTTCCCAGAACATTACCTCAGTGTCTGGATTAATAGGCCATCGTCTATTCTTCCTGCACCTACCCTATCTGCTCCTGTGAGAACTTTAGAGGTTTCTATGGCATTAACCCCACATTCATCTAAACTCCAGTGAAGACAATCCTAAGTAACTCAATCTCTCCTCATAGCAATAACATCCTTCCTCACAGCAAGAGGCTAGAATTAGATGAAGATAGATATCTTTGGATGGTTGTAGGGTGCTGATGATTTCAGAGGAGAGACTGAATAGGCTGGGGCTATTTTCCCTGGAGTGTCAGAGGCTGAAAGGTGACACTATAGAAGTTTATAAAATCATGAGGGGCATGGAAAGGGTGATTAGCCAAGGCCTTTTCCCCAGAGTAGGGGAGTCCAAAACCAGAGGACATAGGTTTAACGTGAGAGGGAAAGGATATAAAAGGGACCTAAGGGACAACTTTTTCACACAGACGGTGATGCAGGTATGGAATGAGCTGCCAGAGGAAGTGGTGGAGGTGGGTACAATTACATCATTTAAAAGTCATGGGTACATGAATAGGAAGGATTTAGAGGGATATGGGCCAAATGATGGCCAATGGGACTAGATTTATCTAGGATCTAGGTCAGCATGGAAAAGTTGGACTGAAGAGTCTGTTTCCATGCTGTACTACTCTGTGACTTTATGAGGTAGGGAGGAATGGGTCCATGAAGGATTTGATAGAATGTTTACACATAGCTAGATCCAACGACTGGAATCTGATAAATGTTCACTTAATTACCAAGGCCACCTTCCAAATTTTAGAAAAAAAAACAAACCTTTTCTTGAATTAGTTCTGACAAAATACAGCTTTTTAATTTGTTTACCGTTTATTTTTTACTGCCTCACATGTTTGACTCTAACACCCACGGATCTTTCTTTTCTACCTTGCTACAAACCCTTTTCACCTCACACAGATATTTTAGATTTCATTCTGTTGTGAGGCTCTCAACTTTCCAATTGATTTCCTTCTCACACTAGAATCTGTCCACACCTCTTTAATGAGTCTAATCCACTTCCTCTTAATTTTGCCCCAAATCCACCAGCAGGAAACGGAGGTTTGAAGTTGAATACACCAGTTTATAACCTTTTCGTCCAACATCAGACCATTATGTTTGTCACAGCACTCCCCGGTGACCACTTCGACAACACAGGAGCTATCATTATTTTCTTACCATTAATCAACACAGCTGGGAAGAAAATTGTGCAAATGAGAGGTTTGCAATCACTGACAATTCCTTGTTGGTATTTGCTTTGTCTACTCAAATAGTGTCATTTATGTAATATATCACAAAATTATTCAATAACTTCTTCTACCAAAATGCTAGATTTATGATGTCCACTGTAGCCCTAACATATTGATGGTTGAATTTTTTTTTGTGTATTGTCTCTATTACTCCCAGTAAGGTGAGCTGCACCCCTGATTTTTCCAAATTTGATTTACATAGTTTTGAGTGGGCATAGGCTTGTCTGTGCTAGCAGTTTAAGGGAATGACTGCATTGTTTCTTTTCCAATAAGGCTTCCTTTCACTAATTTAAGTGGACAGCTGGCACACAGAGAATTTATTCAGAGAGTTTTTTTAGCACAATTAAAGTACCTGGAGACTGGAGATTATGGCAAGGCAACAGTTTTTGAAAGGACATCCAATATTCAGGACAGATTCCCAATAAAGAAAATGTTCAAACTGTAAAGAAAAATATGCATTGATGCAGTGCTTCTTGGGATCACAGAATGTCCTCAAGTATTTTACAGACTTTCTATTTTAAATGTTGGAAAAATTGGCAGTCAATTCACACACTTTTGAAATGATATATCACATCACAGCCTTTCTGGTCAAAAACTTCCGATGAAGGAGAAAATCTCCCATTGTATTAGCTGGAATGAGTTAAAAAGTTATGGTGCTGCAAGGTGGGACCAGGGAGGGGTGGACTGGGTCATGAACATTTCCTGTGGAAAAACAAAGAGATTGTAATAAGTTTTCCTAGCGTCAATTTGATAATTTCGTCAAAAACAAATATAGGGCGCTTTTATTTATTGTGCTTCTAGTCTATATAGAGCAAATATTGGACATTTTAGCCATTAAAATGAATTGTTAGAAAATTGTGGTGAGCACCTTGTAGTGTCCACATGTTTGTCAAAGGCAAACAGTGTGTGCTTTTTTACAACTGGCCTTACAATGTTTTTCTTGCAGCTGCATACCCAGTTATCTTTATATTCTTCGTGTGTGGAACAGTAAATACCAATATGGCTGGTTAAATATAAAATATTTTGTTCTTTTATTCATATAAAGGGTTGAAAAGGTAAATCTTGTTGTTTGCACAGCTGCCTTTTGTTTATAAAATTTGCTTCTGGCTAACTGTATGCTCTGGGTACCACTGTTACAGCTGCATAATTAAACCTTTACATAAAGATAAAACTTGGGTAGAATTGCTAATAAGGTGGTAGAGAATCAGCCACACACTGTAGATCCCACTCGATTTTCCTCATTATCAGGCAGACTGTACAACAGTTGTTACCTATTTTATAGCCCTATTGACACTGAGTTACAGCAATTCAATCAGTTTTCCACATTTAGAAAAACATGGTCATTTTTAGAGATAGTAAGAACTGCAGATGCTGGAGTCAGAGATAACACAGTGTGGAACTGGAGAAACACAGCAGGACACTCAGAGATAGTAAGAACTACAGATGCTGGAGTCAGAGATAACACAGCGTGGAGCAGCCCATTTCCGAAGAAGGGTCCTGACCCGAAACGTCAACTTTCCTGCTCCTCTGATGCTGCCTGGCCTGCTGTGTTCCTCCAGCTCCACACTGTGTCATTTTTACTTGTCTTTTTCTTTTTTTGATTTGATTTATTATTGTCGCATGCACCAAGGTACAGTGAAAAGTTTTGTTTTGCGTGCAGTACAGGCAGACTATACCATGCAAACTGCATTAGGGTAATAGAACAGAGCGAGGAATATGATGTTACAGCTGCAGAGAAGGTGCACAAAGAGCAAGATCAACATTAAATTTTAAATTTGAGAGCGCCATTCAAAAGTCTAATATCAGCGGGGAATTCTTTAATCTGTTGGTATGTGTGTTTCAGCTTTTGTATTTTCTGCCCAACAGAAGAGGTTGGAAGAGATTGTAGCCAGAGTGGAAGTGGTCTTTGATGATGTTGGCTGCCTTTCTGGGGCAGTGAGAAGTATAGATGGAGGCAATAGATGGAAGTCTGGCTTGCATAATGGACTGAGCAGTGTTCACAATTCTCTGTAGTTTCTCACGGTCCTGGGCAAAGCAGTTGCCATACCAAGCCATGATGCATCCAGATAGAGCGCTTTCTATGGTGGAACATAAAAATTGGTAAGACTCTTTATGGACATGCCGAATGTCCTTAGCCTCCTGAGGAAGTAGAGACGTTGTGCACTTTCTTGACCATATCAGTCTCTGTCTCTGTTTACTGCTCTTTGCTGCGATAGAAGTGTGGAATTGAAAAGCATTTTGATTGGAAGACATATTTTCCAATCACGTGTAATGAAAACAAAAGGGGAAGGAAGAGAGAGACAGGAATAAAATTAAAAAGGTTTGGGGGATGCAGTGGGGAAGCAGAAATAATGTTACCATGAAAATGTTCAACAGAACTTTTGCTTGAATATAACATATACCAGATAGTAGCTCCCTTGTGATTTGCACATATAAGTTACAGAGATGTCCCAGTCAGATGAGGTTGGGGAAGCGGCAAATTTTGATAGCTGCTGAAAACAAGCTCAGCAAACCTTGCACACAATTAACCCAAACCCGTTCCTTCTGATGAAGGCATCCAGCAAAGTTTCTATTGCCTGCTCACTGAGATGACAGTAACATGCAGCTCAACATTAAACATGGTGTTGAATAACAGCAGAGGCCTCAAGGTCGTGGAAGACTACCATGACTTGAAGCTGCTCGGCACTATTTTAAAACCACCTGCACACCTCAAAGGGAAGGTGCTTCAGGGACAGCCTTGGGAAGATATTCTGAGCAGAAAAAACATTGACTGGGGACATAACAGGACAGGAAGCATTCTCCAGTATTCTCAGATGCTGCACTGGATGGATCCTTCATGCAGAAAGTAGGTAAGAGAGGGAATGCCCTCTATCCACAGGGAACCTGCAGGTCTTTAGCTAAACTAGAAGGCACTAGGGGCAGAAAGCCTTTGTGTTAAATCTAACCAGTGCAGATCTGAAGCTGTTTACCTGATTCAAATACAATTGCGAAGAGATTTGACTGAAAAATAAATTGGAAGATACATTTTCCAATCATGTGTAGTGAAAATAGCAGGAGAAAGAAGAGAGAAACAGGAATAAAGTTAAAGCGGGTCAAGGCCTTTGAATTCCCTATGACTTATCCCTATGACTCTCATTTTGTTGTTTCAAAAATGTACTTTATTCATACAAATATCTTTATATATATACATATTCACTGAAGCAGTTTGGTTCTGTACAGTAACATATAAAGGAACAAACAGACATTGGAAATTGACCCTATCCAACAAACAAATCAAAGGCTTCTCTTACTTATGCAAGATTATGTTGACATGAAATTGAGGCACCACGAGGGTCTAATAACTGAATGGACCACCATTTGACTTTGGCAGAAAGACCTCAGACAGTGGTCTTTCCCCCACTGCCCCTCGGTAGTAGTTGCCCCAACCTTTAGTGCATCCCTCAGCGCTTGGTCCTAGACTTTGGAAAGTGCCAGTTTGCAACACTCAGTCAGGGTCAACTACTTGCTCTAGGAGACCAACCAGTTTCAAGCAGACCAAAGAGCAGTTGATTGTCCTCCAGATACAGTCAATGTCTGTCTTGGTGTGCGTCCTGGGGAACAGATTGTACAGCATGCTCTCACACTGCTCCATTCACAGGCCACTGCTCATTCACTCACCTCCCCTAAACGATCTCCATCAATCATAACTCATGCCTCATGTTCACAGCATCCCTGCCCCTTCACATGCTTAGTATGATAGCAAGCCTCATATTTCCATCTTACACATAGCAACAACTATCGAAGCACCGCAAGGTACTCCCCTCAAACATAGTCCACCACACTTTATCATTTGCATAATGGAGCTTCATTTGCATATTGCAGTCATGAGCCATATGGTCAGTAGATAGACCCCTCACCCAATAGACACTCCCTGGTGTCTCTAATTTGCACGGTAATTCAGACTGCTATTGAAGGAAGGCGTTGTGACTGTGGCCAACATACTGGGCATTTGTCCATATGAGACTGCACACCACCACATTTCCTGCACACCAGCTGAAGGAGTGGAATCGCTTTCAGTAGCAGTACATACCAGAATTCACACAGAATACCCACTAAACAACAGCCGACTCTCCTTCCTATTTCTTATGGTTTTATGGTCCTTTGTTTACTGGATGGTTACAGTGTTTACAAAAGTTGAGGGAGGGTAGATGGCTTATTCAAATGGTCCCAATTCAGGAATAAAAGGGTGTGTCTAGGTGAAATGTGGCCTCATAGAAAGAAGGAGCAGGCAGTTTAAGTAAACCACAGGTGAAGTACAGAGATTGGTATCCCTTCACCCTTTATTTACACATGGAGTGTCCCTGACACTGATCCAGCGCCTTCTGAGCCAGCTCACAGAGTGAACAGAATCTCTAACAGTCCTGTTTATATCTGTCAGCCAGGGCTCCCTGATTGGACCAGGTTAACAGCTCCAATCAGGGAACTCATATTCTGTGGGCCCAGTTGGCTAACCTCATCACAATCATCACAACAGACTTCATTCCATGTAAAAACGTCATAGGTCATCAGTTAACCTAAATTTCCTTTAATGTTTGCAATGAACTGCTCCCAGTAGAATAAAGAATCCTTGCTTCACAATTTTTGGAGCTTCTGCATGTTCAGATCCCATGTTAACTTTTAAGTCAGGATTCCACAACATAGGCATCAGGTGATGGCAGACATGGTGAATAGGCATCTGGCCAAGAAGGTATAGATGGCAGAGGATTTGAATCTGGGATTGTCCATGAGTGAGGCTCAAGCTGGACCAGGATCATTGGGAGGCTCAGGTATTGGCAGAGGGAATTGAACCTTCGGCTAAACTCAGGCACACCACGTACGTGCTCTTTTTAGCTCCAGAGGAAGAAAATGGTACTCCTGTATGGATATTCTGCTTACTGATCAGTAGGAAGCTGGACTGACTAGGGGTACGTCCAGAAACACCCAATGATTGAAGACTGGAGTAAGGACACACAGCTGGGTTGGTATCTAGGGTCTTCAACATGAGTGAGCAGGCTGCATTCTTGATGGAACTTCTGTACATTGAAGCCTGTCAGGAAAACTGGGGAGAAGTACAAAGATCTAAAAAAGTTTGCAGCGAACCTTTGAAGTATAGACTAGGGTTTTTGGGGCTAGCAGTAACCTGTCACAGCTACAGCAGACATTCTATGATCACAAGCAAGCTGAAGAGGAGGAACTGGTTTCTGTATCCCTGGAGCTGCTGAAGTGGTTTAATCATGTCATCTTCTGTGATTCCTCCTTCAATTGACAGGCAGTTGAGGAACTGCCTAGCAGAAATAGTGAAGGATAGGCATGCCCAGGTAGAGTTGAGAAGGCTTAATAGTGACAGACCTGAATTATCTTTCTCTGAAGCATGGGATCCCATCACCCAGATCATGGGGAAAGATTGGATTCTTAAGACCAGGAAAGAGGTTATCGTCATGGAGGTGTCTTGTTTATACATCATAATGAAATGTAAAACATTTTAATATGGTGCTGCATGGCAGACTGGTAGCAAATGTTAAGTGCTCATGTCGATCTATGAAAATTTGGCTAATTAGATCCAGAATTGGCAGAGTGGCAGGAAGCAGAGGGTGATGGTTGAGGGGTGTATTTTACGACTGGCAGCCCTTTTTTTGAGATAGCGGTGGAGTGGGGATTTGCTAAGCCTGGGGCTCATCCAACTCCTGTCGGATTTCTTTTTTTCCTTCTTTTTGCTTCTGCTCTTTTTCTTTTTACTCTGTTTTCTTTTCTTTTAGGCCTCCAGCAGCAGCAGTGCTGGGACAAGCCTGACACGGCTCCAACCCATTCCAGAGTCTCCCAGTGAGTGAGGGACAGGACCCGCTCTGAATCCCCCAGCCCGGACATCCAAGCTAGGCCGAGGCTCCAGGTCTGCAGCTAGGCCTGGGTGCCTGAAGGAGGAGAAGGGCAGTCTTGGCCTGGTGTGGCCATCTCCCAGTGTGGCAGCCTTGTCTCGGAGTGGAGGTCTCATCCCCATGTGGAGGTCTTTGGTGTCCAAGTATTCCAGCGGCCCAGAATGACGGTGTCAATCTTCAGGGTATTCCATCGTTTCTGAATCAGCTTTCCCTGAGCTCAAGAGCTGGCACCTGAACTGTGATGAGCTTTGTCTTAATTTTACTGTTTTTTCCATATTGCATGTGACTTCTGTCATTGATGTAGGTGCCAAAGTGAGGCTACTTATAAAACTTCTCCCTGTATATTTCTTGTGAAAGTGGACGTGACAATAAATTTCTATTCTGTTCTATTCTATACAGTATCAAGTGGGGATCCGCAGGGACTGGTACTGGGGCCCCTGCTGTTTGTGGTTTATATAAATGATTTAGATTTGAATGTAGGAGGGTTGACCAGTAAGTTCGGGGATGATACTCGGTGGTGCGAGAAGGAAATCCTTAGATGACTGGAGGATATGCACAGGCTGACTGGAGGGTCAGATCAATGGCAAATGGAATTCAATCTGGAGAAGTGTGAAGTGATGAACTTGAGCAGGTCAAACAGGGCAGGGGAATACATGGTGAATGATAGGACCCTGGGAAGCAGCAAGGATCGGAGGGACTTTGCTGTGCGTATCCACTAGTCCATCAAGGTAGCAAAACACTTAGATAAAGTGATTAAGAAGGCACATGGAATACTTGCTTTTATTAGCTGCGGCATAGAGGTTATGAGAAGAGAGGTTATGCTGGATCGTTGCGTGCAGTTCTGGAATCCACATTATAGGATGATGTGATTGCACTGGAGAGAGTGCAGAGGAAGCAATTCACTGTTTATTCATCTTTATAAGAATATCACATTTGTGGGCCATGAGTTCATGTGGGGCCCATTTCCACTTTGTTGCTCCAGTAGAGTAATTTTCAGTACAGATTTGGGAGCTCCAGACTGTAATATTCAGATCTGCAGCATTGGTGGTTTTAAGTGCTATTATAGTAAAAATAAATTATTTTGCCTACTTGAAGCGTGGCACATGAAAATTGCCATTTTGTTAAGGTTGTTTGCACAAATGCCAGGAGTATGCGAAGTTGGTAGATTATGGTTTCAGTCAGCAAACAGAGTTAATTTGATGTCTGCTTTACCATTGTCATATTACCAGTCTAATATTCACCCTTTCTTAAACATTCACAACTGAACAAGTCTTCACAATCTAAGGGGCCCCTCGCTAGCATTCTTTAAACATCTGTTCTGACGAAGAGTCGCAGGACTCAAAACATTAGCTCTGCTTTCTTCCCACAGATGCTGCCAGGGCTGCTGAGTTTCGCCAGCAATTTCTGTTTTTGTTTCTTTAAAGGTTCATTGTTTTTTACTTCCTCTTGATTCTGGCTGAACTTATGGAAGTTCTGGGTGTTTGGAGGAGTTGAACCAACGGTCTGCAGGAAGTGATGTTGCACATAGTGGAGGCATTGGTTGCATCATGAAGCATACCACCACTTGATCAGAAGAGAGACAGCATTACTAAGGTGGGAGAGCTCTTTGATGATGTTGACTGCCTTTCTGCGGCAGCGAGCCATGTAAACAGATCCCATGGATGGAAGATTGCCTTCTCAAATGGTCTGGGCTATGCATACAACCTTCAGCAGTTCCTTACGGTCCTGGGCACAGCAGTTGCCATACCAGACCATTATGCGCCCGGACAGTATGCTTTCTATGGTGCATCTGTAAAAGCTGGGGAGGGTCCTTATGGAGATGCCGAATTTCCTAAGCCTCCTGAGAAAGAAGAATTGTTGTTGCGCATCTACGTGGGAAGTCCAGGCCAGGTTGTTGGTTATCATCACTCCTAGGAACTTGACGCCCTCCACTCTCTCCATCTCAGCTCCATTGATGTAGATTGGGACATGCCCTCTTCCTTACTTCCTGAAGTCAATCATCAGTTGTTTTGTTTGGCCAATATTGAGAGAGAGATTGTTATCATTGCACCACTGCACCAAGCCCTCTGTCTCCTTTCTGTATTTTGACTCATTGTCGTTTGATATCTGTCCTACCACGATGGTGCCATCAGAAAACTTGTAGACGGCATTTGCTCAGAATTTGGCTACAGAGTCGCAGTTGCACAGGGAGTATAGTAGGGAAACACATTCTTGGGGAGCTCCAGTGTTGAGTGTTATTGTGGAGGAGGTGCAGTTACCTATCCTCACTGATTGCAGTCTGTGGGTCAGGAAGCTGAGGATCCCGTTGCAGAGGTCAAAGCAGAGACCCAGGTCATGCAGTTTTGAGATCAGTCTGTGGGGGATTATGGTGTTGACGGTGGAGCTGTAGCCAATGAGCAGGAGTCTGATGTAGGTGTCCTTGTTATCCAAAAGTTCCAGGGATGAGTGTAGGTCTAAGGAAATGGCATCTGCTGTGAACCTGTCACATCGGTAGGCAAACTGTAGGAGATCGAGGCAGGCTGGGAGGCTAGAGTTGATGTGGGCCATGACTAGCCTCTCGAAGAACATCATGATTATGGAGATTTAAAGTGATTTGCAAATGTGATGTGAGAAAAGTCTTTTTCACACAGTGAGCAGTTATGGAATGGAATGCAATGTCTGGAAAGGTAGTGGCAGCAGGTTCAACTGAGGCACTCAGGGAGACACCAGATGATGATGTAAATAGAAGCGATATTAAGGGTAATGGGGAAAAGCAGCAAACACGATGGACTGCACTGTAACACTGCTGTCACAGTGGCTGCCCCTTGGCTAGTGGAAAGCCACTGACCTTCAGTTACCAAGGCTGCAAATGGAGTTGTGGGACGATCTCAAATAGCTCTGTCTCTCAAAAGCCCAGGTTAGGGCTGTGCTACTTTGATGTGAGTGGCAGTAATCTGAGGTTGACTTGGGTGACAGGTACGAGCGAAGTGGTGGCAGGACAAATACAGTCACCTTGGTGTTCACCCTCCAGATGCCACTGCTACACCAGCAGGGCAGGTATGGGCATCGTTGGCTGAGCCAGTATTTATCACCCATTGCTAACTGCCCTGGAGAAAGTGGTGGTAAGCTGCTGCATTCCTTTACATGTAAGAACACCCAGAATGCTGGTAGGGAGTGAGTTCCAGAATTTTTGGATACATTGCAGCAAGTTTGATGCTTTACATTTTGCCCCTCCTCCAAGTCATTAATATAGACATGAAACAACTGAGGCCCAAGGATCGATCCTTGTGGTATCCCATTCGTTACATCTCTTCAACGTAGGAAAAGAATCATTCATTCAATTCAATTCAACTACCTCAAAAATAATTGGATGCAAATGTTTTTATACTACAGATTATGGTGGGCATAGCGCAGCCATATCACCAGTGAGTGGATTTCCTACAGTGCAGAATTAACAATACTAATCCCATGGATTTTTTAGGTCAAGGGTCCTGCCTGAAGAATAATAACTTTGGTGAGGTCTCAGTGGATTGATGAAATCCATGGTAGTGATGAGTCAGTACAGTTAGGGGTGAAGTGTGTAAGAGGGAGAGAGGATTGTAAAGACTAAATAAATAACAGGGGTGCAGTCTGGTGGTCCAGAGTGAAATAGTGCTGCAAACAAATCAATCTTGCAAAACTTATAGGAACATTTCAAATCAATCTTGCAAAACGTATAGGGACATTTCTCATTTTTTGGCATGAAACGTTCCTTACAAGAAATGCCATATGCAAAATGAGTCTTATTGTAGACATCTAATCAATGCAAATACACCAGAAGAATGTAACAATTACCAAATAAAACAAGGGGTAACTGTAGTAATTGTAATGAGGTCAGCCAGGTAGACCTCATAGAGTTTGAGTTCCCTGATTAGGCTGTTAATCTGGTCCAATCAGGGAGCCCTGGCTGACAGATATAAACAGGAGTATCAGAGATTCTGAAAGCTGGCTCTGAGACAGCTGGATCAGTGTCAATGGCTCCCCATGTGTCAATAAAGGGTAACTTGGTGACTGGATACCAGCCTCTGTGGAGTTATTTCAGTAACCAATGTGTTTATCAGGTTAATATCATTGATTAACTGGAAGAAATCAAGAGTAAAGAGTTTCTTCATTTTGTCTCAAAACCATATGAACTTTGTAAAATAAGAACATATTCTCATGGGAAAGCATGATTTCATTTCCTATTATGACAATTCTAAAATTTAAAGTTCTGTAAGTATACAGTCTGCACACTTTCCATTTGTAAGCAATGTTGCTTTTAATGTTTGCTTATGGCATCTTGCCAAAATGCAGGCTTCAATTGGAAGATTGAATGGTGTATTTGGGTTTGTGTTCATACTTAGCCTCCTAATTCCCAGTAGAGTTCAATTACAGCTTAAAAAGAAACTGGCCTAACTCTCATCCACAGGAAAATGCTATATGCGTGTTTTAGCAGGAAAATGATCTCAAAGTTTAGAGATTTTCATAGAAAATAAATAGTGCAGTATAGGATCATGAACAATTTGAGAAGATTAACTGTAGCCCACATTGACCTTGCATATATAAGGACAGCACAATGGCTCAGTGGTCAGCACTGCAGCCTCACAGCACCAGGGACCTGGATTTGATTCCACCCTCGAGTGATTGTCCACATTCTCCCCCATTTCCTCCCACAGCCCAAAACTTCGCAAGTTGGGCAGATTGGTCATCCTAAATTACCCATAGTGTTCAGAGATTTGTAGGTTAGCCATGGGAAATATGGGGTTATAGGGTAGGAGGATGGGTCGAGGTGGAATGTTCTTCGGAGGGTCAGCGTGGACTTGTTGGGCCGAATGGCCTGTTTCCACGCTGTAGGGATTCTATGTGTTTCTTTTAACATTAAATGGTATGCACCATTTAATTTACCTGTCAATATTCTTATTCATTGTTTCCTCTTCTAAAAGAGAAACGCAGCCTGGGAGCCTCAGATATTTACCATCTACAATGACACAGATGAAAAGACTGTATGTGTGATTGCTAAATTCGCTATGAGACAAAGTTGGATCGGTAAAATAAGTTATGAAGATGTCGTGAAGAGTCTAAAAGTGCTGTCAATATGTTGACAGATAACAAGGGGAAAAATGTGAACTTGTCCACTTTGGCACACAGAATAGAAAGGCAGGTTATTTACGTGGAGAGAAATTGCAGAACTCTGATGTATAGAGGGATGTCTTGACATATGAATTACAATTAGTACATAGGTACAGCAACTGATTTGGAAAACAAATTGAATGTTGGCCTTTCTTACAAGGTGAATGAAATATAAAAAGAGGAATATTTTTTGATAATTGTACAGAGCAGTAGTAGGACCACATCAAGAATAATATGAGAATAAATATATAAGAAAGGATAGAATTACATTAAAAGCAATTCAGAGAAGGTTCACATGAGTGAATCCTGGGATGAGTGTTATGAGGAAAGTTTAAATGGGTTAGACCTGTATCTATTGCAATTCAGAAAAAGGGAAGGTGATCTTATTGAAACATTCAAGGTGGTTCGGGGACCCAAAAGGGTGGATGCTGAAAGGCTGTTTCTCTTTGCAAGAAAAACTAGGAGCCGCAGTTTAAAACTAAGGGGTCTCCATTTAAGACAGATGAGGAGAGTTTCTGTTCTCTACGATAGTCATAAGTCTGTGTAATTTTTTTTGTCATTGAATATTTTTAAGGAAAAAGCAGGTAAATTCTTGACTAACAAAGGACTCAAAGAGTCATGGGGAATAGGCAGGAAATTGGAGTTGAGACACCATCACATCATCCATTATCTTACAGAACAGCCTACTCCTGCTTGTAATTTGTATGTTCATACATGCTTGAAACATTTGACTAGGTGCAAAATCACAAAATGCTAGCATACAAATTGAGCAGGTAATAGGGAAAGGAAAGGGAATGTTGGCCTTTATTTCAAACACACAGTTGAATGGCAAACCAACAGCTTTCATGATCAACTGGAAGTTATTTCTAATTAGAATATACCTTATCCCATCCCTCAAAGTTCAAGCAATGAGTTATATTATAGTTTTTCTGAAGGCAGTTGGGATCCGTCCTTTTCCCCTAACTCATTCTTTGTTGACTTCAGATTCTGAAGCTAAAATGACTGTGTTTTTATATTTATCCACGGGATATGGGCTTCACTGTGGCAGACGGCATTTATAGCTCATCTCTAATTGTTCTGGAGAAGGTGATGGTAAGCTACTTTCTTGAACTGCTGTGTTCTTTATGGTATAGGGACATCTGTAGTGCTGCTTTGAAATGAAGGCCAACATTTCATTTGCTTTCCCTATTTCCTGCTCAATTTACATGCTTGGATTTTAACCTAGCAACAGTGAAGGGATGATGGTATAGTCCAAGTCAGGATGGTTTGTGGCTTAGGGGGAACTTGCAGGTGGTTGTGTTCATACGCATTTTCTGCCTTTGTGCCTCCAGATGGAGTTCTTCGGATTGGAAGGTACTGTCAGAGGAACCTTGGAGCATTTCTGCATTACATCTTAGAGATGGTACACACTGGCATCACTGTACATCAATAGTGAAGTGAGTGAACAAAGAAGATGTGGTGACAATTAAGAGGGTTCTTTGTCACAGATGGTGTCAAGCTGCTTGATTGTTGTTGGAGCTGCATTCATCCAGGCAAATATAGGAATATCTCCTCACATTCTTGACATGTGCCTTGTAGATGATATATAGGCTTTGGGGGAGTCAGGAGCTGAGTTATTCACTGCAGGATTCCTTGCTTCTGACCCGCTCTTGTAGTCACAGTGCTTTTATGCCTTGTTCCATTCCATTTCTGGTCAATGGTAACCCCAAGAATGTTCATAGTGGGGCATTCAGCGATCATAATACAATTGAATGTCAAAGAGTGATGGTTGGATTCTCTCTTGTTAGAGATGGTCATTGCCCAGCACTGGCATGTATGTTACTTGACACTTACCAGCCCAAGCATAGATGCTGGCTTGTTCTTGCTGCATTGGATACTGACTATTTCAGTATCTGAACAATACACAATCATTGGCAAACGTCCCCAATTCTAACATTATGATGGAAGAAAGGGCATTGGTGAAGCAGCTGAAGGTGGTTAGGTTTAGGACACTACCCTGAGGAACTCCTTCAGATATATGCTGTAGCTGAGATGGCTGCAACAGCCACAACATAAGAACATAAGAACATAAGAACCAGGAGCAGGAGTAGGCCATCTGGCCCCTCGAGCCTGCCCTGCCATTTAATAAGATCATGGCTGATCTTTTTGAGACTCAGCTCCAGTTACCTGCCCACTCACCATAACCCTTAATTCCTTTACTGTTCAAAAATTTATCTAGCCTTGCCTTAAAAACATTCAGCGAGGTAGCTTCAACCACTTCACTGGGCAGGGAATTCCACAGATTCACAACCCTTTGGGTGAAGAAGTTCCTCCTGACCTCAGTCCTACATCTGCTTCCCTGTCTCCAGCTTATCTATTCCCTTCATAATCTTATATGTTTCTATAAGATTTCCCCTCACTCTTCTGAATTCCAATGAGTATAATCCCAGCCTACTCAGTGTCTCCTCATAATTCAACCCTCTCAACTCTGGAATCAACCGAGTGAATCTCCTCTGCACCCCCTCCAGTGCTAGTATATCTCTTTTCAAATAAGGAGACCAAAACTGCACACAGTACTCCAGGTGTGGCCTCACCAGGACCCTATACAGCTGCAGCATAGCCTCCCTGTTTTTAAACTCTATCCCTGTAGCAATGGCAG
>NC_063335.1:26401475-26402160 GCF_021869965.1 Rhincodon typus
TCCTACTTTTAGCGATTCATGCACAAGGACACCCAAGTCCCTCTGCACAGCAGCGTGCTGCAATTTTTTACCATTTAAAACATAGTCCATTTTGCTGTTATTCCTACCAAAATGGATGACCTCACACTTATCAACATTGTACTCCATCTGCCAGACCTTTGCCTACTCACTTAGACTATCTATATCCCTGTGCAGACTTTCAGTGTCTTCTGCACACTTTGCTCTAGCACTCATCTTAGTGTCATCTGCAAATTTTGACACACCACACTTAGTCCCCAACTCCAAATCATCTATGTAAATTGTAAACAATTGAGGTCCCAACACTGATCCCTGAGGCACACCACTAGCCATTGACCGCCAACCAGAAAAACACCCATTTACCCCTACTCTTTGCTTTCTACTGGTCAACCAATCCTCTATCCATGCCAATACATTACCTGTAATACCGTGCAACTTTATCTTATGTAGCAGCCTTTGGTGTGGCACCTTGTCAAATGCCTTCTGGAAATCCAGATACACCACATCCACAGGTTGCCCATTGTCCACCATGCAAGTAATGTCCTCAAAGAATTCCACCGAATTAGTTAAACATGATCTACCCTTCATGAACCCATGCTGGGTCTTCCCAATGGGACAACTTATATCCAGATGTCTTGCTATTTCTTCCTTAATGATAGATTCAAGC
>NC_063335.1:26402170-26522462 GCF_021869965.1 Rhincodon typus
TAAACAGTGGTGTCACATTGGCTGTTTTCCAATCTGTGGGAACCATCGCAGAGTCCAGTGAATTTTGGTAAATAGTAACTAGTGCATTTGCTATTTCCCCCATCACCTCCTTTAGTACCCTGGGATGCATTTCATCAGGGCCAGGAGACTTGTCTACCTTTAGCCCCATTAGCTTGCCCAGCACTGCCTCCTTAGTGATGATGATAGTTTCTAGGTCCTCACCTGCTATAACCTTCTTGCCATTAGTTTTCGGCATGTTATTTGTGTCTTCCACAGTGAAGACCGACACAAAATAACTGTTTAATGTCTCGGCTATTTCCTCATTCCCAGTTATTTAAATTGGCCTTCTCATCCTCTAAAGGACCAATGTTTACCTTCGCCACTCTTTTACGATTTACATATTTATAGAAACTTTTGCTGCCTGTTTTTATATTCTGAGCTAGTTTAATCTCATAATCTATCTTACTTTTCTTTATAACTTTTTTTGTGGCTTTCTGTTGGCCTTTAAAGATTTCCCAGTCTACTAGTTTCCCACTACTCGTTGCTTTTTTGTATGTGTTTTTTTTCAATCTGATACTTTCCTTTATTTCCTTAGACATCCATGGCTGGCTGTCTCTTTTCCTACAGTTCTTCCTTATCACTGGAATATACTTCTGCTGAGCACTGTGAAAAATCATTTTGAAAGTCCTCCACTGTTCCTCAATTGACCCACCATAAAGTTTTTGCTCCCATTCTACCTTAGCTAACTCCTCCCTCATTCCTTCATAGTCTCCTTTGTTTAAGCACAGGACATAGGTACTCGATTTAACCTTCTCACGCTCCATCTGTACTTTAAATTCGACCATTATGTGATCGCTCCTTCCGAGAGGATCCCTAACTGTGAGATCATTAATTATTCCTGTCTCATTACACAGGACTAGATCTAGGGTAGCTTGCTCTCTCGTAGGTTCCATTACGTATTGTTCAAGGAAATTATCACGGATGCTTTCTATGAACCCCTCCTCAAGGCTGCCATGACCGACCTGGTTTGACCAATCGATATGTAGATTAAAATACCCCATGATAATTGCTGTACCATTTTTACATGCATTAGCTATTTCTATGTTTATTGCCCGCCCCACCACGATGTCATTATCTGATGGCCAAGAGACCACACCTATCAGTGACTTCTTCTCCTGCTATTCCTAATTTCCACCCAAATGGATTCAACCTTTTGTTCAGTAGAACCTATATCATCTCTCACTACCGCCCTGATATCATCCTTAAAAATCAGAGCAACACCACCTCTCTTACCTTCCTGTCTGTCCTTCCGAACAGTTTGATACCCCTGGATATTTAACTCCCAGTCATGACCATCCTGTAACCATGTCTCTGTAATGGCCACTAAATCATACCCATTTGCCATGATTTGCACCGTTAACTTATTCACCTTGTTTCGAATGCTCCAAGCATTCAGATAAAGTGCCCTTATGCCAGTTTTTACACCTTCTTTTTGGGTCCTATTACCTCCATTACTAACAGCTCTTGAGTTCTCCTTCCCTTTAACTTTTTTCCTAATTTTCAATGGAGTTGAAGCTTCCTCATCACCTGCTAACCTGCTGCTTTGCCTTACATTAATTGTTATTGTCCCTCTATGCTCACTTCTCCCTTCCCCCCTACTTACTAGTTTCAAGTCTTATTAACCACCCTATTTACCCTTTTCGCCAGAACACTGGACCCGGCCCTGTTCAGGTGGAGTCCATCCCAGCGGTATAGATCCCTCCTGTCCCAGAACTGATGCCAGTGCCCCTTGAAAAAGAAACTCTCTTTCCCACACCACTCTTTTAGCCACATGTTTACTTCCCTGATCCTCACCTCCCTATACCAATTTGCATGTGGCTCGGGCAGCAATCCAGAGACTATGACCCTTGAAGACCTGTTTTTTAATTTTGTTCCTAGCTTTTCATAATCCCGAAGCAGGTCTTTTTTCCTAGTCCTGCCTGTGTTGTTGGTACCTACATGGACCACAACAACTGGATCTTCCCCCTCCCTCTCTAGTGTCCTCTCAAGCCGGTTAGAGATATCTCGCACCCTGGCACCGGGCAGGCAACACACCATGCGGGATTCTCTATCCTGCTCGCAAAGGATACTGTCTATCCCCCTGATGATGGAATCCCCTACAACTACAATCTGTCTTTTTGCTCCCCCCTCTTGAATGGCATCCTGGACCATGGTGCCATTATCAGTTGACTCATCCTTCCTGCAGCCCTGTTCCTCATCCACGCAAGGAGCAAGTGCCTCATACCTGTGGGACAATGTCAAGGGCTGCGGCTCCTGTGTTCCTGTCTGCAGGGTCCCTCTACCTGCCTCACGCGCAGTCACACACTGCTGTCCCTGCCCGCCGATCGAATTAACATTAGTTAATCTACCAGGTGTGACTGGCTCCTGGAACACAGCATCCAGGTATTTCGCCCCCTCCCGGATGTGCCGCAGTGTTTGGAGTTCAGATTCTAGCTCATCAATTTTGAGCCGGAGCTCCTCAAGCAGCCAACACTTGCTGCAGATGTGGTCATTGCCGTTCTCAATGGGATCAGCTAGCTCCCACATCATACAGCTACAACACATCACCTGGCCTGCCATCTCTACTTAGTTAATTATTTAAAATTAATTAGTTTTTATTTAGTTCCGCAGTGTTCGCTGCACCAGTAAGTTTACTCCGTTATATACTCAAACAGACTCCGGCTTTGCCTTCCGACCCGCTCCCAGAAGATTTGGCATCTAGGCGACCACCCTGAAAAATAACAAAGAGATGAGGAAAAAACTGCAAATAGCTTATCTGCTCACCACACTTAGTCGTTATTATTAGGTTAGAGGAGGTGGAAGGTGGGAGACACTACGCGTGTAGTGTCTCGGGTATTAGTTAACTCCCAAATTTATTGGGTGGAAGCTTACCTTCCCAGGCTGCCCTCGCGCTTCCTCCCGGACTCCCGCCGCTGAAAACAACTGAAAACAACCATCCTCCTTTGTGAAAAGTATGAGTCCAAACAACAGAAAGTTCCCTCCAGTTCCCATTGACTCCACTTTTGCTGTGGCTACTCAACAGTGCACTCAGTCAAACGCAGCCTTGATGTCAAAGACAGTCACTCTCACCTCCTCTCTGGGGTTCAGCTCTTTTTAATATATTTGGACTAAGGCTGAAATGAAGTCAGGGGCCAAGTAGAGCCCAAACTGGGTAGCAGCAAGCAGGTTATTTATTTGCAAGTGCTGTTTGATATCACTATCAATGGCCCCTTCCATAACTTTGCTGATTGTCGAGAATAGACTGAGGCAGTAATTGGCTTGTTTTGATTCGTCTTGCTTTTTGCATATAGAAAATACAAGCCAATGTTTGATATCGTTGGGTAGATGCCTGTGTTGTAACTGTACAGGAAAAGCTTCAATTTGTGAACTCCAGTTTTAAAAATAATATCATTACCTTTACAATATATTGATTCCCCATCTTGTTGTTTTTCATTTTACCTTTTAAGGGAATAGTCTATTCTCCAAAGTGGAATTTAACATAAACATAGCTCCTAACTTCTGTCTTCTACAAT
Organism: Rhincodon typus; assembly: GCF_021869965.1. Classification (NCBI taxonomy): domain Eukaryota; kingdom Metazoa; phylum Chordata; class Chondrichthyes; order Orectolobiformes; family Rhincodontidae; genus Rhincodon; species Rhincodon typus. The sequence goes on from NC_063335.1 coordinate 26,405,743, forward strand.
TCACTTCACCATTGATCTTTTGACAATTGCTGTATTCTCTCCCTTCACTTAAAACTTTCCTAAGATTTTTCACCCTTGCTGCTTTTTATTGCAGCACATTACTAGTTGGATTTCCAGTTATTAATTAACTTACTTAACAATTGTGATCTAAGTCTTTCCATTTTCTCTGCTTGTGTAACAACATGCACCCAGATTTGTATTTTGGATGTGCATGAATTAATAACAGGAGTTACTTTCCTATCTTTGTATCAGCAGCAAATTTAGTAACTCTCACTTGGTCCCTTCATCAAAATTTATTATGATAGTTATAAGTCATTGAAGCCTCAACACTGATCTCTGTGGCACTCCACTAGTTGCAGTTCGCCAACCTTGAAAATGACCCATTTATCCCTATTCCCTCCTATCTCTATAGTCAACTAATTCTGTATCAATGCTAAATGTAGCTCCCTAATTATGGTCATTTATTTTATGTAGTAACCTTTTATATAATACCTTATCAAACACCTTTTGAAAATCCTACTATACCACATCCACTGGCTCCCCTTCATCACCAGGTCTTGTCACTTCCAAGAAGAATGCTAATAAATTAATGATTTTCTTCTCACAAAACCATGTTGACTCTCCTTAATTGTATTTAGAGTTTCTAAATACCCTGCTATAAGCTCCTTAAGAGAGTCCAGTGTTTTCCCAATACAGAAGTTAGCCAACTGGCCTGCTTTCTGTTTCATTCCTTTCCCAAATTGAGGAGTGACATTTACTATTTTTTAATCTGATGGGACCTTCCCAGAATCAAGTTGGCTGAGGAAGTTACCTTTCCTATATAAATCCTATATATGAAGACAGGATCTCCAGTTACATGTAGGAAAATATTAACAAGTATCAAAAAAATAGTCATAAATCTGAAGTCAAAATGTAATTCCATTTTCTGTAATGAATGTTTGTTTAAACATTACCTCTGGGAAGTCATGAAAATTCAAACTTTCGAGTATATGTTGCATAGTTTGAGACTATAAAACAAGGAGAAGCTAAACTTTGCCATATTAAAGCAGTGATTCACATCCAACTGAGCTTTTTGATTCAATGTTATGTTAATTAACATTGCAGGTATCAACATTGGCATTGAAATCATATCAGTAGTAATTAAGTAGCTTCCAATGTGTTATTTCTTGTGAAGAAAGTTTTTTTTCTGTATAAATATTTTGAATGAATCATACGTATTCATTATGTCATGTTTTTATCATTAACTCTGTCAAGTTGACTATTAATTTGTGAGGTATTCCCTTTGCTGGAGGCAACTCTTCATATCAAAGAAAAACCCTTTAAATTGTGACATATCCAATTGCAAGATCCAGCCAGCTTTTGTTTCCAGGAGACCGAGTCTTCAGTCTTACATTGAAGTTCAAATACAAAACAAAACCGAAGATCTTGAACTCATTTAATCCAATTACAAGAATTTAGAAACATTCTGCAACTAAATTTATCAGGTTTCTCTTAATTCCAAGCAATTCAACCAAATTAATCAATTCTGCACTAATTCTTTAAATGCATGTGTTCTATTATACTTGTGTTTAACTCAAAGACATAAAAATGTCTGCCACAAATTTTACTGAATGTGATATTAGATTATAAACCGATGAAGAAATCATGAACAACATTATGATTCGAGGTCAGCCCCAGAAAAGTAAATTTCAAATTAATTATTTGAATAATGTTAGAAAGCTGAAATCCATGAAGTAATGCTGGAAATACAAAGTTGTCAATCAGTATCTGAATGAAACTAAATGCTAATTTGAGGATTGTTTTGTTTTTCCTGTATTAAAGGGGCTTTGCAATTGCAGGTCACTATTTTTGGGGAAAAAAAGATATCCCATGCTCGAGTCATGCAGAGTAATATTCTGAATATTAGGGATCTATTCAACATTGTGCTTGATTTGCAAACAAAGGAAAAGTATTCCAATGACTCACTTTGTCATTTCTTGGCCTGATGACTGAAATAACTCCACGAAGGCTGGCATCCCAACCCCAAGTCACCCTTTATTTACACATGCATAGTACACGACACTGACCCAGCTCAGAGCCAGCTCCTGGAGTGTGCAGAACCCCTGACATTCCTGTTTTTATCTGTCAGCCAGGGCTCCCTGATTGGACCAGGATAACAGCCCCAATCAGGGACCGCATATTTTATGACGTCCACTTGGCTGATCTTGTTCCAATCACTGCAGTGACGACCAAACCCTTCTCCAACCGAGCAAGAAGGTACCTGTATGAGAAACATAAAAACATTTGAAACATAGTTAACACTGAGTCATTGATGATATGAAAGCAGCAGCACAAAGGTCAGTCCTGATTGATAAAGTGGAAACTGAAATGAGCATTTTGCTGAGGTGATTTTTTTGAAGGAAACAAAGAATGAGAGAGGTGTAGAACAGGCCACAAACTCTCTATGATACATTCCACATTCTCACACAAAGTCAGGATTGACCCCAATGAGTTCCTGTTTTCATCTAGACAACTGCAGTTGTTTCAGACACTTAACGCTGCCTTTGAAGATGAGAAAAACATTAGATACAAAATCACTAAGAAACAGTGTGAGGTAGGTTATCTGTTTTCCGGCTTCTTTTGAGAATGGAGAGTTGCCAGTGAGATCTAACTTAATCTCTCTCTGAACAAACTTACCATTGAGGTGCCTGAGCAGAGTTAGAAGTAATCTTAATGCCCTACTTTTTTCCACCTTTATGCTGCAGTCAGAAATATTCAGCAATTTTAGCCATAGGTTACAGTTCAAAGCTGATTTTGCTTGAGGGCTGCTCTCACACCAAACGTAAGATAATCACACATGTGAGATTTTAGTAATAACATATGTGTTGAATATAAATTAAAAAGGCCAGCAGAGATCAGACACTGTGGATGATATGTCTGGGCAAGGATGAAAATGAAATCTTACCCCATTCATCCTAAAAATCCTCATTATAGAAGGGTTCATAGTTTTACAAAAATAACCATGGTTGAACACTATAAATAATTCAAATGTTAGCACAGTGTTCTTATGTTTCTACCTAGCACTTATAAAGTAATTAACATATGGGCATCTCTGGGAAGAGCTGATATTTATTATTTCGGGAATTATCCTAGGGAAGGTGGTGATGGTTGATTTGGGGAAGATACTTCCCTAAGGCTGCTGGAGCATTCCAGGATTTTGATCCAGCAACAGATCTTTCATGGCTTGGCTTTTAAGCTATACCTGAGAGTTTGGCTGACAGCCTAGTCAAGGAGAACTCAAAGTCAAGAACTGCCTTTAAGCTTAGGCTCCTGAAGAGCTCTATTGCATGTTAACACTATCTACAATTATACATGCTAATCTGAGATCTACCAGGCTCAGTGTTCATTGTTACATTTTTAAGAGACTACTATCTACATCCTAACCATTTTCAATCTTTGATCTAATTATATTCCACTTGACTAACTCTGGCTACACTGTACTATTTATACACTTAGGGAAGTAATATGAAAAAGTAATTTAGAAATGCTGCAAGTAAAGTTGGTGGACTTTCTTCTCTTCTATTGGTTGCCATTAGATGAGGAATTGAATTGACCTGACAACCTGACCTCATACCATGAATGGGTGGCACTCCATGAAGGGCCTTGCGCTGATGCAAGTACAGGAATGTATATGGAAGTTAGGAAGTTTCTCCATCTATAACATTTGGATTGGGTGATGGTGTCACTTCTCCAAGAAACGAGTAATACTATTTGTCCAAATGTGGTTGTGCCTCATCTTGAAAAATAAACTATTCTGCATGTTGACCTGTCTTTCCAGGTTCTGTTTAGAGGCATGAACACATCTGATGACTTGGAAATGATTTAATTTGATACTTGGTATGTTCTTTCAACTATAGCACACCTTTGAGAAGTGACCTCTTTCCATACAATGATCACTTTGGAACAAGGATTCATCTTCATTGATGTGAAGTTTTGGGACCATACCTGAGACAAGATATTATAGCATTCGAATGTTTCAGGCTTCATGTTGAAGTTGTGACACATGATGTATTTTCCTATGAGAATTCTGACTTGTCTGGTCAAATGCTTTGTTGTGTTCTAAGTAGTCAACATTTTCTAAAGAATGGGACTAAATCAGAGCTTGCTGGAAAAGCTCAGCAGGTCTGGCAGCATCTGTGAAGAAGAACCACAGTTAACGTTTCCAGTCTGGTGACACTTCCTCAGAATTTTTCTTCAAAGAATGTTCTGCACTAAATAGAATATGGGTTGAAAATGTTTCTTAAACATTTCTAGACTCTGAATTCACTGGTATCTGGGCTATTCATTCTCAAGTTAGATCCTCTTTTGACTCAATAAAATCAGTGACTGATTTATCTAAGAGACCAACAACAACTCTGACACATAAGACCCCTTGTACATTTCCATACTTGCATGGTTAGAACATAGAACAGTACAGCACAGTACAGGCCCTTCGGCCCACGATGTGCCGAACCTTTATCCTAATCCTAAGGTCTATCTAACCTCCACCCTTACCTTATACTATCATCCATATGCCTATCTAATAGCCGCTTAAATGCCCCTAATAAGGCCGACTCCACTACCCTCTCCGGCAATGCATTCCATGCCCCGACCACTCTCTGAGTAAAGAACCTACTCTGACATCTCCCCTGTATTTACCTCCACTCACTTTAAAACTATGCCCCCTCATAATAGCTACCTCCACCCTAGGAAAAAGTCTCTGGCTGTCTACTCTATCTATACCTCTGATCATTTTGTACACCTCTATCAAGTCACCTCTCATCCTTCGTCGTTCTAAAGAGAAAAGCCCTAGCTCTCTCAACCTTTCCTCGTAAGACCTTCCCTCCATTCCAGGCAACATCCTAGTAAATCTCCTCTGCACCTTTTCCAATGCCTCCACATCTTTCCTGTAATGAGGCGACCAGAACTGGACACAGATGTGGCTGAACCAGGCTTTTGTATAGCTGGAGCATAACTTCACGGCTCTTGAACTCAATCCCTCTATTAATGAAAGCTAACGCACCGTACACCTTCTTAACAACTCCATCCACCTGGGTGGCAGCTTTCAGGGAACTGTGAACATGAACCCCAAGATCCCTCTGCTCCTCCACACTGCCAAGAATCTTTCCGTTAACCCTGTATTCTGCTTTCAAGTTTGTCCTACCAAAATGAATCACCTCACACTTTTCAGTGTTAAACTCCATCTACCACTTCTCAGCCCAGCTCTGCATCCTATCAATGTCCCTTTGTAACCTAGAACAGCCCTCCGCACTGTCCACAACGCGACCCACCATCATATTGTCAAATACTATGCACAGGTTCAGATACTATGCACAGGTCATTAATGAAACAATCCACCATTTCTTCTGGGCATTGAGGTCTGCTATTGGAGTAAGATCTTGTCATGTCTTATTGTTCTTGAAGTGAAGTATTTGTCAAAATCTATATAAGGTTTTCAAATGTCGTCTGTCTCTGATTGATCTGTTGTCAATGTGATGCAACATCTGAAGTTCTTCCAAGATAGTGGACACATGTGCTAATCAGGTTCTGCATTTGTTTTGGTGTCCAGTGTTAAAGCTGTTGAAATCTTAGGAATTGTGTTTTCCACATTTGTTAATTGGCTGATCTATCAAATGCATCATATGGCTCGACTTCGTCTGGTGGAAAAATCAGTTTTGGTGGCATTGCTTGATTGTTGATAGGCACGTGAAGTTATTGATAATTTTCTTGATTTTGATCTCTTTGAACTATGCTAAGTTTGTTGTATGGTTGTATAATTTATTGATCTCACAAATTTTTTATAGAAACACCATAGAAAGCATTCTATCTGAATGCATCACAGCTTGGTAAGACAACTGTTCTACCCAGGATCATAAGAAACTACAGAGTTGCAAACACAGCCTAGACCATCACACAATCCAACCTTCCATTCATTGATTCCATCTACACTTCTGAGTGCCTTGAAAAGGCAGCCAACATTATCAAAGAACCCTCTGACCCCTGTTATAATCTCTACCAACATCTTCCATTGGGCAAATGACACAAAAGCTTAAACACATATAGCAACAGGTTCAAGAACAGCTTCTTCCCTGCTGTTACTAGATTTCTGAAAGGACCTCTCAAATTTCAAATTCAATGTTGATCTTGCTCTTTGTGCACCTTCTCTGCAGCTGTAACATTGTATTCCTCGCTCTGTTCTATTACCCTAATGCATTTTCTATGGTATAGTGTGCCTGCACTGCACGCAAAACAAAACTTTTCACTGTACCTTGGTAAATGTAAAAACAATAAATCAAATCAAATCAAATGGAAAGATTTGTTAAAAAAAATGCCAGTATCTTCTAACTGAAGCCTAATACTTACTCTGTGCTCATTAAACTCTTTAGATGTAAACAAATTTGGTATTAGCCACAAAGAACTCTCTCTTTCTCAGAATGTGGCCATAGAAATACAAGTTAATTATCAAATCAATATATAGACACATGCCACCAGTTCAAAATCCAAACTTAAAAGTAAATGCTATTAAAATATGTATAACTTACATACCTTACATCACAGCTCCCCTTCTTTATCCACCTTTTTATTTGTTTGATTGGTCACAAAGTTAATTTTAAAATAATTCCTTTCATTGTGTATGGCGTTCTCCCACATCAAATTAATTTAGTTTTAAAGTCATATTATCATGGAATTTTGCAATACAGAAGATGACCATTCAACCATACCCCTCTATTTTAACATATATCCAGCTCTCTTTTGAAATTTCCAATGAAATGCACCTCCACCACCCTCCTAGGCAGTGCATTCTGAATCCTAACAATTCTCTGAGAACAGAAGATTATCTTCATCTCACTCCTAGCTCGCTTGCTGACAGTCATGAAATTGTGACCGTCTAGTTACTGAGATACCAACTTGTGGAAACAGAATATCCTTCTTTACACTATCAACATTTGTTCATAATTTTGAACACCTCAATAAGGTCACCTCTTAATCTTAGTCTATAGCTGAGAACTGAAGACCTTGTGCATTAAAAAGCAATGCAAGAAACAGACTGGCAGCTTTTAAGTAAGCACAAAGTGACTGAGTACTAAGAAAGCAAGCTAAGAGCCCTAAGCTGCATCCTATGCAGATGCAGGTAATGCGCAAGTGTCCCTACACACAAAGTAGCCTTGCAGAAGATTGCAAGTCTAGATTAGGCAGTTTAAGGTGAAAAAGCCTCTAGAGGCAGTGACCATAACATGATAGAATTCACTCTGTGATTATATCATCTAAGAGGCATCTTGACAGACATATAAATAGGCAGGGGATAGAGGGATAGAGATAACAAGGTGTAGAGCTGGATGAACACAGCAGGCCAAGCAGCATCAGAGGGGCAGGAAGGCTGACGTTTCGGGCCTAGACCCTTCTTCAGAAATGGGGGAGGGGAAGGGGGTTCTGAAATAAATAGGGAGAGAAGGGGAGGCGGATAGAAGATGGATAGAGGAGAAGATAGGTGGAGAGGAGACAGACAAGTCAAAGAGGCGGGGATGGAGCCAGTAAAGGTGAGTGTAGGTGGGGAGGTAGGGAGGAGATAGGTCAGTCCAGGGAGGATGGACAGGTCAAGGGGGCGGGATGAGGTTAGTAGGTAGGAGATGGGGGTGGGCTTGAGGTGGGAGGAGGGGATAGGTGGGAGGAAGAACAGGTTAGGGAGGTGGGGACAAGCTGGGCTGGTTTTGGGATGTGGTAGGGGGAGGGGAGATTTTGAAGCTTGTGAAGTCCACATTGATACCATTGGGTTGCAGGGTTCCCAAGTGAAATATGAGGTGCTGTTCCTGCAACCTTCGGGTAGCATCGTTATGGCACTGGAGGAGGCCCAGGATGGACATGTCGTCTGAGGAATGGGAGGGGGAGTTGAAATGGTTCACGACTGGGAGGTGCAGTTGATTGTTGCGAACCGAGTGTAGGTGTTCTGCAAAGCGGTCCCCGAGCCTCCGCTTGGTTTCCCCGATGTAGAAGAAGCCACATCTGGAACAGCAGATGCAGTATACCACATTAGCAGATGTGCAGGTGAAGATCTGCTTGATGTGGAAGGTTTTCTTGGGGCCTGGGATGGGGGTGAGCGGGGAGGTGTAGGGGCAGGTGTAGCACTTCCTGTGGTTGCAGGGAAAAGTGCCGGGTGTGGTGGGGCTGGAGGGGAGTGTGGAGCGGACAAGGGAGTTCCAGAGAGAGTGGTCCCTCCAGAAAGCAGATAAGGGTGGGGAGGGAAAAATGTCTTTGGTAGTGGGGTCGGATTGCAGATGGCGGAAGCGTCAGAGGATGATGCGTTGGATCCGGAGGTTGGTGGGGTGGTACGTGAGGACGAGGGGTATTCTGTTTTGGTTGTTATTGTGGGGAGGGGGTGTGAGGGATGAATTGCGGGAAATGCGGGAGACACGGTCAAGGGCGTTCTCGACCACTGAGGGGGGGATCTTGTGGTCCTTGCAAAACGAGGACATCTGAGATGTTCGGGAGTGGAATGCCTCATCTTGGGAGCAGATGCGGCGGAGGCGAAGGAATTGGGAATAGGGGATAGCATTTTTGCAGGAAGGTGGGTGGGAGGAGGTGTATTCTAGGTAGGTGTGGGAGTCGGGGGGCTTGAAGTAGATATCGGTTTCCAGGTGGTTGCCAGAGATGGAGACAGAGAGGTCCAGGAAGGAGAGAGAGGTGTTAGAGATGGTTCAGGTGAACTTAAGGTTGGGGTGGAAGGTATTGGTGAAGTGGGTGAACTGTTCGAGCTCCTCGTGGGAGCACGAGGCGGCGCCGACACAGCCATCGGTGTAACAGAGGAAGAGGTGGGGGATAGGACCAGTGTAGCTACTGAAGAGGGATTGTTCCACATAACCTACAAAGAGGCAGGCATAGCTTGGGCATATTGCAGGTACCCATGGCCACCCCTTTTGTCTGTAGGAAGTGGAAGGAATTGAAAGAAAAGTTGTTAAGGGTGAGGACAAGTTTCAGCTAAGCGGATGAGGGTATCCGTGGAGGAGGACTGGTCGAGCCTGCGGGACAGGAAGAAGCGGAGGGCCTTTAGCCCATCTGTATGGGGAATGCAGGTGTATAGGGACTGGACGTCCATGGTAAAGATGAGGTGTTGGGGACCAGGGAATTGGAAGTTTTGGAGGAGGTGGAGGGCGTGGGTGGTGTCACGGACATAGGTGGGGAGTTGCTGGACGAAGGGGGAGAAAATGGAGTCAAGATAAGTAGAGATAGGTTCGGTGGGGCAGGAGCAGGTGGAGACAATTGGTCGACCAGGGCAGTCAGATTTGTGGATTTTGGGAAGGAGATAGAAACGGGTGGTGTGGGGTTGGGGAACAATGAGGTTGGAGGCTGTGGGTGGGAGGTCACTTGAAGTGATGAGGTTGTGGATGGTTTGGGAGATGATATTTTGGTGGTCGGGGGTGAGGTCATGATCAAGGGGGCAGTGGGAGGAGGTGATGGATTACATAGAGGTAAAAATATTTTAATTTGGAAAGGAGTCATGCATCCGTGCAGACTTGTGGACCTGTTCTGGTGCTGTACTGTTCTTTGTTCTTTTCCTAGGTACTATCAGTTCTGAAGAAGGGTCACTGGACCTGAAACTTTAACGCTGCTTATTCTCTGTCCATAGATTCTGCTGGACCTGCTGAGTTTCTGCAGCAATTTCTGCCTTTATGCAATCATTTGTTGCACAACCAAAGTTCTCAAGCAAGACTGGAGGGAGTAGATGGACCATCCCCCCAGGGAAAGGCTCCCTTTCACAGCCCAGGCCATCTTCTTGCCTACTTAATGCATATGTAATATTTCTGCAGCAGTGTCTGCCAGTTCTTGCTATGAAATGTGTTTGGGGAATGAAAACCTCGGCTTGCTTTTGAGTGTGTTTGTCTGATTACATTTGCTTAGTTGAAATGACAAGCAGGCAAATAACATGCACAATGTGATGGTCATGACTGCTTGAGGCCATAACTTTAATATGCATTCCTGGGACAATGGATGATGAAGCCTCCAGATAAAATAGAAATGGAAGCCAGATGCGGTGGCTTTACTGAATCTCAGGAGGCATGATAACTGTAATTGCCCATTATAATGTTTCCAATTCCAAAGGCTTTACCTCACCCCTGAAGGAGAATCAGTGTCTAACTCCACTCCGTTTGGACGCAGTATCAGCCATTTTGTGCCGTTGGCCTTCGATTTGACAAGGTGAGGTTTCAACTGTATGTTTTTGTGAGGGTGTTGCAGACTCCACCAAAAGCATAAAGTAACTCCTTCATCCTTCATGTTCCCTTTGTGTTGCTGTCTCTATGGCCACCTATGAGCTTTCAGACTTCACCTATTTCAGTTTGTACAGGCGTTAACATTCCCACCTTGCCCCGTAGCTTAGTGAGTTGCCATGCCTTTGTTGGCTACATAATGTCTCTATGAAGTGAGTGGAATTCCTGTGACCTGTTTGAATCACCAAAATGGTATTCCAACCTTATATCTCGACTTGCTCCCTTTCTTGTGAGCCATTCAGTCAACAGCTTATTGTATCCCATCTACAGATTTGAATTGTCGACATTTTCCAGGACTCCATGGACTGTCCCATGATAATCCTGCTGACCTTTATCGAGAAAACCCCTGAACTGATTGTGCTCCAGGCCAGGATCACCTCAAATGAGAAAGGCCCCCAGACTGATGTCTCCATGGCATCCCAACTAACTGACCTGCAGTCTCTGGCCTGAAAGCACTTGACTGGTAGAAGCTGATCATAGTTGCAAGGACAGGAATCCTTGGAATCTGGTAGATCAGTGATTGATAGACTGTGGGAAACCATTCGAATCAGTCTGTTGGCTGACTGGGACAGTACCACCATCTGACTGTAATTCTCACTCACCGCATAAAATACTACTCCCTTTGTCTTTCAGATATGGTCACAGTGCATTTGCTGTGTAAGTTGCTGGTGTTACATTAATTTAGCATTATTTGATTTAACAATGTATCTAACTCTTGCCAAGGGGGTTAGAGCCAGGAGATCCAGTGAATATGATCTATTTGGATTTCCAGAAGGCCTTTGACAAAGTGCCACACAGGAGGCTGCCAATGAAGATAAGAGCCCATGATATTAGGGGCAAGGTACTGACATGGATAGAGGATTAGCTGATTGGCAGAAGATAAAGAATAGGGATAAAGCAGTCTTTTTCAGGATGGCAGCTGGTGACTAGTAGAGTTCCACAGAGTTACTGTTGGGACAATAGCTATTCACATTATACATTAACAATCTCGAGGGCATTCATGCTAAGTTTGCAAACGAAGTGGGGTTGAGGAAACAGGGAAGCTACAGAAGGAATTGGATAGGCTAGGAGAGTGAGTAAAGAAGTGGCAGATGGAATGCAATGTGGGAAAGTGTGAGGTTGGGCATTTTGGTAGGAAGAATAGAGGGGTAGATTATTTTCTAAATCAGGAAAGGCTTCGGAAATTGGAATCACAAAGGGACTTGGTAGTCTTGATTCAGGACTCTCTTGAGGTAAACATATAGGTTCAGTTGGTAGTTCGGAAGGCAAATGCAATGTTAGCATTCATTTCAAGAGGGCTACAATACAAGAACAGGGATGTACTGCTGAAGTTATTATGAGCAGTTTGGACCCCCATGTCTAAGGAAGGACTTGCTGGCATTGGAGGGGGTCCGGAGAAGGTTTACAAGAATTATCCCGGGGATGAAGAGCTTGTCATATGAAGAATGGATGAGGACTCTGCGTCTGTACTTGATGGAGTTTTAAAGGATTGGGGGGGGGCGGGATCTCATTGAAACTTACAAAATACTGAGAGGCCTAGATAGCGTAGATGTAGAGAAGATGTTTCTACTCATAGGAGAGAAAAGACCCAAGAGTACAGGCTCAGAGTGAAGGGATACCCTTTAGAACTGAGGTGAAGAGGAATTTCTTCAACCAGAGCGTGGTGGAACTCATTGCCACAGAAGGCTGTGGAAGCCAAGTCATTGAGTGCATTTAAGACAGAGATAGATAGGTTCTTGATTAGTAAAGGGATCAAGGGTTATGGGGAGAAGGCAGGAGAATGGGGTTGAGAAATATATCAACCACGATTGAATAGTGGAGAAGTTTGATGGGCTGAATGGCCTCATTCTGCTCCCTCTCTTATAGTCTTATGGTCTAAGTCATAGTTGCTCCTGAGTTCCAAAGTGAAATCAAACTAATCTCCAAACTCCAAGACCTAGGTCTCTGCTCCGCTCTCTGCAACTGGATCCTTGACTTCCTGACCCATGGACCGCAATCAGTGAGAATAGGCAACAGCACCTTCTCCACAATAATCCTCAACACCAGCACCCCGTAAGGCTGCCCACTCAGTATCTTACTATACTCCTTTGTACACTCATGACTGTATGACCAAATTTCATCTTAACTCCATCTACAAGTTTGCTGATGATGCCACTACTGTAGGTTCGATCTTAAAAATGATGAGATAGAATACAGGAAAGAGATAGAGTGTTTGGTGGCATGAAGTAAAGATAACAATCTCTCCCTCAACGTCAGCAAAACAAAAGAGCTGGTCATTAACTTCAGGAAGCAATGGGAAAGACATGCCCCTGTCTACATCAATCGAGATGAGGTGGAGAGGGTTGAGGGCATCATGTTCCTGGGAGTGACAATCACCAACAAGAAAGCACAACAATGCCTCTACATCCTTAGGAGGCTAAGGACATTCAGCATGTCCATAAAGACTCTTACCAATTTTTATAGATGCACCATAGAAAGCATTCAATCTGGATGCATCACGGCTTGGTGTGGCAACTGCTCTGCCCAGAACTATAGAAACTACAGAGCATTGTTAACACAGCCCAGTCCATCATGCAAGCCAACCTTTCATCCATTGACTCTACCTACACTTCTTGCTGCTTTGAAAAGGCAGCCAACATCATCTAAGACCCCTCCTTATCAGGTTATAACCTCTTACAACCTCTTCCATCTGGCAGTAAATGTTAGCTCTGACTTCTCTTCACAGTTGCTGCCAGTCCTGCTGAGCTTTTCCTGCAACTTCTGTTTTTGTCTCTTATTTTCATGGCACCAGTTTATCTCTTGCTCTCACCGTTTGGCCTAAACAACGTCCACAATCTTTCAATCAATAGGAGCAAGTAAATGGATGAATTTTGCCATCAATTAAATGATAACATTTGCATATGTCAATGATCACTTTTTCTCAGTTATTTTACTTTTGCTTCAGAATGCAGCACAACTATCAATGTCTATATTGCTAAGGAGGTACACCCATTACCTACAAATTATTTGCATGTAAGATACACTTAGGGAACTGATGACCCATGCTTATTTTTCACAGTGTGCGTTGAGGCATTGAACTTGCACACTCTTAAGCCAAGAGAACCTTGCTGCACTCAACTGCATTCTTATTTAATAGATTCTGACCATGTCATTCTAAACCACTTATTTAGAACATTTGCCCTTTTTTACATTACAAGCCCTAATGAATGCTGCAAATCTATCACCTTTAACTCAGGAATGCCTAAAGTGATTTGTGCTTTTGTAATTTTGAAAATTAAATGACCATGTTAATTCCTTGTTTTAAAAAAAAAAGGGGCTTGGCTGCCATTACTGAATGTGGTGTATTATTAATAGCTAACACAATTCATCCTTTGAAACCTAATATAGGCAACCCCCCACCGTCTTGCAATGGAGTGCATTAATATTTAATGTTGATGGCATTTATTCTTCACTTTCTTCAAATAAAACAATAACACTAAAGAAATGTCAATCAGTCGTTTGTGTTGTTTTTGTGAATTCAGTACGTAATGTGATTGCGGGTCTAATTACAATTGCCGAGAATTTCTCACTTCCACATTCTCTATTATGTACACAATGTACTTGCCTAGCATGCAAATATCATTTCAGTCATCAAGAAAATAAGTTTAAATGTGGGTCTCAGTAAGGAGAATGCTAGGGTGGCATTACCGTCAAAGACATTGGTTTGCTCTTAAGTTTATGTTCTGACTATTCTAAGATTTAGATTCATTATCTAAACTCAGTATCATCCTGCAAGCAAATTTGAGATGCCAGGTCTTTCAAAACTGCAGTATTGTCTTGCCAAAGCATGTCCTATACTTTTCCATCCACAGTTAGGTTCTGTGTGTTGTGGCTTCATTTAGGTTTATGCTGCTGCAGGACTGGTTACTATTTAAAGGTTTGGTGCTGTTAAATGTTGAAAAATTTCATAAGATCTTTGTTAGAAAAGAAGGTATGGCTGTGAGGAATACAAATGTTATACTGAGACCAGGTCAGCTCACACAGACATGACGCAGCAGAACCTAAGTACTTAAGAAGAATCTGTTTTTATGATAAAAATGTCAGAACCAACGCAAGGTGAAACAATCAATTACTGTCAATTTCTCTTACGATCAATTACTGTCAACTTATCTTCTCAGTTTGGCTCCATTGCTTAATTCCAATTATGATGCAGATCACAGGTAAAGTATCAAATGCTTCCAGTTTGGACTTGTTGCACAGTATAAAATGGTACTTCAGTTATTCTTTGATGGAATAATATTGTACCTTTGAGAACAAATTAACGAATGTACTCAAAATTTTATAAGTCAACATTTATTTAAAATCATGTTGATTAAAAATTGTGATCCAATAATACTAGGATTTTGGGATATTCATAATTGCACATGTATTTTTAGTTGTGGAATATTATAATATAGTTTTGGTATCCATTTCGAAATTATAAGACCTTTGAGACAGTGAAGCTTTTGTCTTTTGATTTGTGTGCTTGAGATGGTTCATAAGCAATCCTTTCTTAATGAGTTGCTGTTGGCTAGTTGACAGTTCTCTTTTAAAACTGCATGTACAAAAACTGCATTATTGACAGCTGGTTATGTTGGTTTTCACTAATAAGGAGCCTTTCAAGTGAGGTGGTGAGATTGTTTATAAAGAGATGGCTAAAAGGTGTGGAATAAATAGTTAATTGGATAAGCTATTCCAATTTGGGCCCAATGTTCTGTGAGATCAAAGTTAAGGAGCGTCTCAGAGGTTTTGTAAAAGCTGTTTGATGGAGAGCTGTTAACCTCAGTAATTTTTCTTCCTGAATATTTTGCTTCCTCCCTAGAGGTTCATGCTTCTTCGAAGGAAAGTGATTTCTTTCAAGAGGAAAAGCAAACAAAATGTTAACAATTTTCAGACTTTGGTTTGGTAGTAAATGAAATAAATGGAGCAAAGCAAAATGAAATCGGAAATGCTAGAAATACCCAGCAGGTCAGACCACAGCTGGAGAGGCAGAAACAAGGACATCGCAAGTCGTTGACAAATAAAGAAACAAAAGATGAGTCAAGAGGAGCTGTAATTGACAGGAGTGGAATCATGTAAAGCACCAATAAAGGGAACACTGAGTATCTGACGTTTTTGAAGCAAATGTTATGTCTGGAAGTTGCAAAGTACCTAATTGAAAAATGAGTTGCTGCTCTGCATGTTTCTATTGAGATTTCCTTTGGAACAGTACAGGAGACTAAAGACAATGTGATTAGAAACAGATTAGGATAGAGAATTAAAATAGAATCCCTAGAGTGTGGAAGCAGGCCATTTGGTCCATCAAGTCCACACCAACCCTCCAAAAAGCATCACAGCCAGACCCACCTCCTCCCTATAACCCTGCATTTCCCATGGCCAATTCACGTAGCCTGCACATTTTTAGACTGTGGGAGGAAACCGGAGCACCTGGAGAAAACCCAGACACAGGGAGAATGTCTGAATGGAGTTTGCACACTCACCCAACAGTGTATTTGAACCTCGATCCCTGGTGCTGGGAGGCAGCACTGAGCCACCGTGCCATCCACAGAGTGAATGGAAACTCAGGATCACACTCGTCAAATAGCACCTCCAATCAACACAAGCAAATTACTTTCGGCAAACTAAAAATGGCCAATATTTCAAAATCTGGAGATACATTTTCCGTCACTCTGAAGCCAGGAATGAAAATTATTTGGATATAAGTGATTTGGATGTGAACACAGAAAGTATGATTAGTAAGTTTGCAGGTGACACCAAAATTTGTAGGTGTAGTGGACAGTGAAGAAGGTTACCTCAGAGTACAACGGAATCTTGATCAGATGGGCTAGTCTGCCAAGTGGTGGCAGATAGAGTTTAATTTAGATAAATGTGAAGTGCTGCATTTGGAAAGGCAAATCAAGGCAAGACTTATGGTAAGACCCTGGGGAGTGTTGCTGAACAAGGAGACTTTGGAGTGCACCTTCATAGTTCCTTGAATGTGGAGTTGCTGGTTGATAGGATAGTGAAGAAAGTGTTTGGTATGCTTGCCTTTATTGGTCAGTGCATTGAGTACAAGAGTTGGGAGGTCATGTTGAGGCTGTACAGGATACTGGTTAGGCCATTATTGGAATGCTGCATGCAATTCCGGTGTCCCTGATATAGGAAGGATGTTGTGAAACTTGAAAAGGTTCAGAAAAGGTTTACAAGGATTTTGCCAGGATTAGAGTGTTTGAGCTATAGGGAGGGGCTGAATAGGCTGGGGATACTTTCCCTGGAGCATTGGAAGGGTTGAGGGGTGAAATCATTATAAAATCATGAGGGGCATTGATAGGGTGAATAGCCAAGGTCTTTTCCCCAGGGTAGGGGAGTCCAAATAAGTTTAAGGTAAGAGAGGAAAGATTTAAAAGGGACCTAAGGGGCAGCGTTTTCACACAGAGGGTGGTGCGTGTATGGAATGATCTGCCAGAGGAAGTGGTGGAGGTTGGTACAATTACAACATTTAAAAGGCATCTGGTTGGATACACAATAGGAAGACTTTAGAGAGATATGGACCAAATGCTGGCAAATGGGACGAGATAAATTTAGGATATCTGGCCAGTATGGACAAGTTGGACCGAGTTGGTCTGTTTCCGTGCTCTATAGCTCCATAACTCTATGACTCTAAAATGACAGCACCACAAATTTGGTGAATCAGCCTCCGGGTCATGCTCCCTATGTGCAATATTAACCAGGACAAGAGAGGACAGTGATCTCTTCCCCTCTTGAAGAGGATTGAAATGTATTTTTTAAAAATTACAGAATCTCAGAATTGTCACGGTGCAGGAGGAGACTATTTAGCCCATTGCTATTACGTAATTGGGTCAGTACAGACATAATTTCCTGCCTTTCCCCCATATCTCTGCACATCTTTACTAACCAAAAAAATCCGATGCCCTTTATAATGTCTCAGTTGAACCTACACCAAATGAGAGCTTTTCGGAGTAGGGGGAAGGAATTTAAGGGGATTCATGGGTTTCAGGAAGCGTCTGTTGCATATCAGTTGAAGGCTGTCTGTTAGCGTGTGGAGCTAATCATGGCTTCCCTCAGAAATCACCTTGGCTCCATAAAAGGGTCAACAGGACAAAGAGGAACTAGAGGTGGGGCTCTTGGCACAGAACTGATGGGGAGAGTGCATATTCGGTGCTAGGGCATTGAATGAGATCAACCCCTGTCTTCACAAGGGGCAGAACCACAATGTAGTGCCACTCACAATGAGGTGATCGCCTGACAGCACAGAAGGCTGCAACTGGCAATGGCAGCATGACTCTAGGATTTTGTGCCCAGTGACAACACTTTGGAGGAAAAGCAACACCCTCCGCCATAAGAAAGGCATTTTATTTTTCAAATTTGCTCATGAGACATGGGTATGGACAACAAGGCCAGCATTTATTGCCCATCCTCCCTCACCCTTGACATTCCAGAATGTTTTTGGCCAATGAGGTCATGAGCAGGGCTCAAATCATCCAATGAGGACATGCCAACACCCTGCACTGTTGCCATGCCACAAGGTGTAAAGTGAACATACTCAGGCAGTCAAGGTGCCAAAATGTCTGATTAACACTTCTCCAATACCCAACCCTCGGACTGGTTGTAACTAGTTCCCCTTGAATTTTTGTATCCTCTTGGATCTTGGTTTCCACTGCTCTCTGTAGCGATAGCTGCTGGTTATTGTTCAATTTAGTTTGGCCAATTTTCTGTCAGGTCCAATTTCTCCAAATGTGTGTCAAGTTGGAATGTCCAATTTTGACCCCATGCTCACTTGACTGTGAATATCACAGAATCAAGGTGCAGAGGAGGCTTTTCAGCCCATCATGGCAACACTGTTCCTATCACCTAGTGCCAATCTCCTGCCTTTCCCCACTTCCTGCGCACCATTTCTAGCCAAATAGTCACCCAATGCCCCTCTTGAATGCTTTATTCCTACCTACTCGCTGTGTGAAACGGACTTTTCCCACATCACGTTTGCTTTGTTTTCATATCACTTTAAATATATGCCCTCTCAATCTTATCTCCTTTTATAGGTAGGCGTGGCTTCTCCTTACCGATTCTATTCTGCTCACTTAGGATTTTGAAAACCTTTATCACATCTCTCAGCCTTCTGCTCTCAAAGGCGAACAGTCCCAATTTCTTTAATCTCTCCTCATAACTAAATATAATCTATAGCCATAGAGGGGAGATAATGACCTACTCATATCATCGCTAGACTATTGATTTGGAGACCAAGGTAATGTTCTGCGGACCTGGTTCAAATCCCACCATAGCAGATTGAAGGATGCTACCTGATAACACTGCGTAATTTAAAATTTCCAGAAAAATATAATATTGTATTTTTGATAGCAATTTCAGGTATTAGCAACCCGAAATAGACTTGCTAGGAATAAAATTAAACATTGGAGATGGGCTATAGAAGCAAGGAAAATCTCCACTGCTGTCCATTTTGTGTCCCAGCTTGTTTCAGTCTGATACTGTGAATCTACAGTCAGGGGCATAGCTGAGACAGAATACATCCCAGTCTAGCGTCAGGTCAAATCTAACAGAATGTCCTGGGAACATTTTTAAACCTCATGTAATTTACTTAATGGGAAGACAATGTGGACATTCCATTGTATGAATATTTTAATGTTAAATGGTGGGAGAGGAGTTTCATGCATAAACCGTAGCACATCTGCTCAAAGCTCCTTCCTACAGAATTGATTTGAAGGTTCAGCTGCATAATTGGAATAATATTCCATCTGGCTGAAACCCAAACTTCAATTAGCAGCCTTAGATTTATACCAGCAGTGCCAGCAATTTAAATGCTCATCCATTCTGAACATCAAATCGGTCTTCAATAGGATTTCAGGACCACTACACTTGCAATTTCTTGAGCTAGCGCAAACATTTTTATTGGTATTTAGCTCTTTCTTACACCACCTTAGGATAAGCAAAGTTTGTCACTTACGCTGATTAACAAGCACAGAAAAATTTCAAAGAGGAAAATAACTATTTGTCTACTTGACCTGGCCCATAGAGCAGTAAAGCCTAATGCTGGCTGGCTGGGATGGAGAATGCATTAGCTCCAAGCATGTTTGAACCAACAACATCATTGAAGTGTCATTGGTGCTGAAAGTCTTACTCTTTCTGTGTATATGAGCATAATGTTCCTATATCCACTCACTGATGTTGCGTATATCTCTCTAAGAGCATAGCCACCTTCTGAAATGGAGAAGCTCATGCATTCAAAGCCTTGATACGTCATGGAATACATGGGTTGCATGGACGTTTCCATTGAGGAGCCAATGCTTTGGGGATCACTGACATTTGACAACTCATCTACCTCCTATACCTCAGAAAGAGCCTCCTTGTGTGTGACAGCTGTAGCCCAGCATCTTCACCCAGCTGAGCATGGCTGTGTCTGTACACTATCCTTCCAGGAAGACTGTCCTTAGATGACTCTGCTTCAAACTCCTTCTGCCATTCACTTTTGTCCCAAGGCCCACCCCGTGCTTGCTGCATGAAACTAGAATGAGGTCCAACATGTTTTTACATTTTAGATTTCGGTTTTATTGTCATGTGTACTTAAGTACAGGGTACATTGAAAAGTGTACAATGTTGCCACCTTAGGTATAAACAACATAGGTACAAAATCTTAGTTGCAGAAGTAGAAAAGTAAGGAAATAACTTAAATAATTCAGCAGGTGAATGTGCTGGTGGATAGGAGCCGATATCAGTGTGGACTCTGTCATATCTCTCTCTAAATATTAGAAAAAGCATCATCATGGACACGACCTTTTCCATAATGCCCCTCAAAATACAACAGTGTAAACATCTTAGCAGCTAACTTACTACATAGAATATTACCTGTATTCTTTCTCCTTTTGTCACATTTCACTGTTAAACATTTTGACTTGGAACATTATAATCATTAATCTAGAGCAGCCATCTGAATATGGCACTTAAGATTTAAAATCCATTTTCAAAGAGAATTTTCAACAGTCCTATTCTCTGACAAACTTTACTGATTGTTGGCAATCTATCTAGTATCTGGAAACAGAGTGCCGTGAGTCAGAATCCAGGGAAACATTCCCTGTCCTCTGGATTCAGTAATTGATTTTGTTCTGCTTTAAGTCAAATGCTGTGACCTGAATGTTTACCCTTGAATTAGGTACACACAGATAGGGAACTGCTCAACATAGCCAAACCTAGCTTGAGAAAACAAAAACAGAAGTTGCTGCAAAAGCTCAGCAGGTCTGGCAGCATCTGTGAAGAAAAAATCAGAGTTAATGTTTTGGGTCAGGTGACTCTTCCTCAGAACTGTTGAGAACAGCTTGAGCGAAACTGGTCTGACTCAATGGATTTCCAGTCCAACTGGAGTCAAGCTGCCTGGCCCAGCAACAGCAAGGACACAACGACAGGGGGTGTCAAATGTGGAGGAGGGGATGTTTAAAATCCCTGTTATTTGGCTCTGGGATGTTGCCCCAGTTGTTCTAATAATATTACCACAACAAATAAAAAGCCCTCTAGTCCTCTCAGCTCACGCTCCCTTACACCCCAATTCCCACTCTCCATATCTCATTCACACCAAAATCATACAGACCTATGCCCCAAACTACTCACACATTGATTGTTCATATTCTTTTTGCTAACATATGCCCCTCCATTCTCCCATACCTATGGGACTTACACCAATTCAAGCCCCCTGTTAAATATGACAATGGATATAAAATGGGTAGTATTAGGCAGTTGGATTCTAGTATGGTTTCCTCCTGGAGATACATGTGTCTTATCCACCTCTTGTTCCTAACATTTAATGTACCAAGGAATTAATGTAAACTGTATTCATTTACTGCAATGTAATAAGCCACATCTTGTTATCAGGAACGCAAGCCTCATTTTAATTGGGGTTCAAACTTCACCACAAGCTAGAACGCCTGTGGCATAGGAAGAAAGATACACTCTGCCCTGGCCTAAGGTTAGTTTCCTGGCAATTACATCATATCATAACATGGTCACCACATGGCCGTCACATCATTGTCTACCATGTTCTAGCAGAAATGAAAATCTGACCCCTACCACAAGAAACAACCCAGAAGAACCTAAAGGAAAAGAAGAAAAATATTTTTTATAGTCAATAGGTCACCACTTTAAGAGCATTGCCACTTTAAGAAAGGTTCAGCCAGTCAGTCAGCAACTGAAAGCATTCAAATAGATATCACTGTGCGCGGCTCATGGAAACAGATAGCTGTACTCTGAGGCAAAAAGGCAGCAAGACCCGAGGGAGAAAGCATGCAGAGTTTAGGCTACGGATAGTCACACACAGACAGTAAGGGAGCAGATCTGAGTCAGGAATTGGCTGAGATGATGTCATCTGGAGCACCAGCAATAAATTAGAGCTCCAAGGGAAAAGGGTCAAAAACCTAGCTAAACACGCAAAAACACAGCCTGGAGCATGGAAAAGTAATACTGGAATACTTATTGGCAAAATGAGCATTGCTGCGGGTGTGAACAGGAGCCTTAAGATACAGCTGCAAAATTTTGAACAGGGCCTCAA
The DNA here is from genome assembly GCF_021869965.1 of Rhincodon typus. Lineage (NCBI taxonomy): Eukaryota > Metazoa > Chordata > Chondrichthyes > Orectolobiformes > Rhincodontidae > Rhincodon > Rhincodon typus. The sequence goes on from NC_063335.1 coordinate 26,427,589, forward strand.
CTTTATAAGGAAGTCAGTAATATCAGAAATGAATTCAAACATAAAAGGTGGTTGATTTGTTAAATCCACTGAAAGTGATCAAGACAGTAGAACATTTCAGAAACAAAGAAAGGCTTATTTAATAATTCATAATATTTGTGGAAAAAAGTGTGAGTACGTCATTTGTCGGGAGGTTGGGATAGAAATCATCACAAGAAGGGAAAAAGGCACAATCCATCCATGTTACTCGAAAAGGTGGAAAACTACCCAAAAGGGAGCAATGGGAGGCAGGATTTCTCCATTATGGTTTCTAAAACCAGGGGAATTCTGCTAATATTAAGATTGCAGAAAAAAACAATTTACCAACTTTGAAACATTATACATAATTTGAAATGCTATATTTAAAGGATATTTTACAGTACCAAATTTTAAAACTGTAAAAAGTTTTAAAAGTACAAGTGCTTTGCAAGAGAAAAGATTTCAGCAATTAATCACAACAGAACAACTAGCAAATGCAATTTAAAATTTGCTAGAATTTGTTACAGTTCATCAGTGATACACAATTAGCAAAGACTAATAACCTCAGTGCAGCCTCCGATGAAGCCTCAGTGTGTTTTCCTGCCTGGTTTTTAAACTCTGGGGTCCGTTGAGATGGATTGCTTCACTTCCGTTTTTCCTTCGTAGTGGAATGTATATGGGGTCAAGTTCAATGTGTTTATTAATAGCATGCTTCGTGGAGTGCCATGCTTCCAGGAATTCTCATGCTTGTCTCTGCCTAGCCTGTCCCAGGATCTTGGTGTTGTCCCAGTTGAAGTCATGGTTCTTCTTGTCCATGTGGATTGAGATGAGTGAGTATTGGTCGTGTCTTTTTGTAGCCAGTTGGTGTTCGTATACCCTTGTTGTTAGTTTCCTTCCTGTTTGTCCGATGTAGTGTTTCTCAGTCTCTGCAGGGGATTTTGTAGATGACATTGGTCCTGTCCATGGCGGGGAGTGGGTCTTTAGTTCGGATGAGCAGTTGTTGTAGGGTTGATGTGGGCTTGTGTGGCACTCTGATGCCCAGCGGTCGTAGGAGTCTTGTGATGAGTTCCGACATGTTCCTGATGTAGGGTAGTGTGATGAGTGTGTCGGGGCGTGCAGTATCTTCCTGATGTTGTCCGTGTAGGCATCTTCTGACCCAGCTGTTTGGATATCCATTATCCTTGAAAACCTGGAAGAGGTATTTTTCTTCCTCTTGGCGTAGTTCCGTGTTGCTGCAGTGTGTTGTTGCCCTTTTAAATAGCATTCACACGCAGCTTCATTTATGTGTGTTAGGATGGTTACTGTTGAAGTTCAGTACCTGGTCTGTGTGTGTGGCTTTTCTGTGTACTTTCATTTGCAGTTCCCCATTTGCCTTGCGCTCTACCATGACGTCCAGGAATGGGAGCTGTTTGTTCTTCTCCTCCTCTCTGGTGAATCTTATTCCGGTGAGGGTATTGTTTATAAGTTTGTGTCTCTTCTAACCCCAGAGTTTAAAAACCAGGCGGGAAAACACACCGACGCTTCATCAGAGGCTGCACTGAGGATGTTACCAAGCATGGTAATGAAGCGTCTGCAAAACAACAAGCGAGCCAACCAACCTCAACACCCACAACCCGAGCTACAGATCTACTCCAAAACTTAAAGACTAATAAATATAGCAAAAGCTGCAGAGACACTATTAAGTTTTACTGCAATTTGAAATGAAACTGTTTTCCTGTAGACAAAGTTGCAAAATCGGATTTAAAACAAAATTGAAAGTATGCAGATTAAAACCAATTTATTACTGTATCTTTGAACCAGAGTGCACATTTGTGTTCATCCTCGATGTTTCATGGTTAAATTTTAGAAAAAGTGAGTTTCTCCTGACAAGAGAAAGATAAAACAGCTGAAGCATTGCTGTACCAACTTATCTTCCTTGTCTTGATTCATTTTAGAATCCTTCCTTTTAATTTTGCCACAAGAGGACACATGAGGGGTTGGTGTCACAGTGGATTCTCATTCTCTCTTTCACCTGAGAGGTCTGGGTTTGAATGGAGTTACCTTTGGGGGTCCTGTGTTCTTGCCAGCTGCAGTGGTCTGAAGTGAAATAGGTTCAAGTAGATTTCAAATGATTGCGAGTACCCACAGGCCCTAGCAAAAAAGCTGAGTACCATGCACTCAGATACTCATCACAGAGGGCTAATATAAAAAAAGTTGGAAAAAAAAGGTCCAAATTGTCTTGGAGGCACAGACAAATTCTTAATTTTTAGTATCCAGACAGTGTGGGAGCAGACCATTCAGCCCATCAAGTCCACACCAACACTCTGAAGAGCATCCCACTTTATCCCTGTAAACCTGCATTTCCTATGGCTAACCCAGCTAACCTGCACGTCCCTGGACTCTGGGGCGATTTAGCATGGCCAATCCATCTAACTTGCACATCCTTGGACTGTGGGAGGAAACCCACGCAGCCACGGGGAGAATGTGCAAACTCCACACGGACAGTCACCTAAGGCTGGGATCAAATTGGAGTCCCTGGTGCTGTGAGACAGTAGTGCTAATCATTGAGGCATTGTACATCTGTGATGTTTGATTAAAACCCTGAAGGGGTATTTCAAGCTGAAAAAGTCTCGACTCAGTTATACTGAGAATCAACAAAGACCCTTCCAAATTCTCAGGACTGGGAATTGAAGATTTTCTTAAGTTATGCCCTGCAAACATGATATAAAAGGGAATTCTCTCTGGTGTGAGTACTATAAAGGAGTACTGATGGGATAACTGGGATTGTATTGGTACATATTTTATTTGGATTGCAAGGAATCATTATCCAGACGTTAGTTCCCTGAAGAGCAATAGAGCCACATTATCATGGGCCAACCTAAGCCAAGAAACAATTCCTAAAAGCTGTAAAATTCGAAGTGCGTTAGCTGTATCAGTCCCACCAAGGTGGTACCTGAAAATTCAGTAATATCATCAACTTTAGTGTAACAGTCAAGTTCACTTGTTCATACCTATGTACCAGTGACAGTCTGATTCTCTGGGTAGTTGATGGACTTGAAGAAGTTATAGAACCATTGAATCTTCCAGCACATTCATGAGATGACTGGGATTGTATTGTGTGTGATGGCCAAGTCCACTTCCATGCAAGTAAGCAGCACTTTATAAGACCTTTCCAATTAACTCCATTTTCTTTCTCAATTCAAGTAAGTATTCAACTCACTTTTGCAATATACTGTTGAAAACTTTCAATTATTCTTCTAGGCAATACATTCTTAACATGCCCCATGAGAAAAAGTTCTCTTCAACATCCCTCTGATTCTTTTGCCATAAACCTCTATCCTCTGGTCTTCAACCTGCTGCCAGTGCAAACTTTTTGACATTATTTAAATTTATTTCTCCTTGGCATCTTCTTATTTGTAAGGAGAATAACCCTGGCATCTTTAACTTTCAACATAACTGAAGTACCTCATTCCTGTTTTGCATCAAAACTTACAAATGCCATAGATGTTGAGTGTAAAGTGTAGATTACTAATTATGGACATGTCTAATGTATTGCAACTTTCATTAAATCCTGGAGAACACTGTTGCAAATGGAATTGTCTTTAACAGGCTAAACTGATGCAACAGGGTTATGACTTTAAAATGAGAACATTGTTTGGATAACATAAAATATTTTGTTGTGCATCTACTTGCATATGGGATGTGCTATCATTATACAGGACTCTTCGGTCTGGACCAAAGCAAGGACTAACATTTCTGTTGTATCTCGTTATCTAATGGATTTTTACCTTGCCACCTGGACAAAAACTGATACTGCAGATAAATCATGCATTATAAAAGTACTATCTGATATTAATTTCCATTCAAATCTGTCAAATACAGACCCTTTCCCAATCTACTAATTCCTGGAAAGAGCATCCATAATTGTAGGTGGCCAAGGAATCAGCAAGAAGGAAAAGCCAATTTGGCCTTAACCTCAACCTACTCTCATAGATCTATCTATGTCAGTACTGGCAGGAGTGACCACCACATAGTCCATGTCTTTTCAAGGATAACACAAGTCATCAGATATTAATGAGGAGAAATTTGCAGTGTTGAATGAGTGGTACGGTGGTAAGCACTGCTGCCTCATAACTCCAGGGACCCAGGTTTGATTCAGCCTGGGGCAATTGTCCGGGTGGAGTTTGCATAAATTCCCCATGCCTGCATGGGTTTCCTCTGGATGGCCCAGTTTCCTCCCATAATCTAAAGGTGTGCGGATTAGGTGGATTGGCCATGCTAAATTGCCCACAGTGTCCAGGAATGTGCAGGCTAGATGGATTAGCTATGGGAAATGCAGGATTGCAGTGATGGAGTGGATCTGGATGGGATGCTCTTCGGAGGGTCAGTGTGCTCTCGATGGGCCAAATAGCCTGCTTGCGTACTGTAGGGATTCTGTGAATGGGCAAGATACCTTTGTTCCCTCTGGTATCTAAATTGATATCTGGTGGTTTATCATATTGTATTCTTGTTCAGGTTTCCCATAGCACGTTGATACATCTAATTGGTTTTCTCAGTCATTTCAGGGCCCTGTTAGGTTGTGGGTCTGGAGTCACATGTCAGCAAGACTGTGTAAGGCTTTCTTTTCATGAAGGAAAGAGCCAATGTGTGGGTTTAATGAAAATCTGGTAGTATCACGGTAACCGTTACTGAAACTAGATTTTGATTTACTTTTGAATTTAAAGTTTCTCATGCTGACATGCTGGGATTTGAACATGTGTTTCTGGAGCATTAGCCAAGATGTCTGAATTGCGAGAACATTAACACTGGAAAAGGAATAGTGGTGTCGTTATGATATGACGTGATTGCCAGGAAACTCATCATAGGTCAGGGCAAAGTGTATCCTTCTTCTGATGTTAAAGGCTTTCTAGCTTGTAGTGAAAAATGAACCCCAATTAAAAGAGGTTTGTGTGCTCGAAAACAGGATGTAGCTAATTACATTGCAGTAAATGAATTTAGATTCTGTTAATTCTTTGGTGCATTATATATTTCGAACAGGAGGTTAATAAGATACGCGTATCTCCATGAGGCAGCCATACTAGAATCCAAAGCCAAAACTGTAGCACCTCACACTTATTTACATTGAAGTTGACTTTTTAAAAGATTTAATCATTCACAGGATGTTGGAGTCATTGGCCAAGTCAACACATATTGCCCATCCCTAATTGTTCTGAAGTCACATAGAGGCCAGAACAGGTAAGATTGGCAGTTTCCTTCCCTAAAGGACATTAGTGAACCAGATGGGGTTTTCCTAACAATTGGCACCAGTTTCATGGTCATCATTGAACTCTTCGTATTATAATTGAAATCAAATTCCACCATCTGCCATGATGGGATTTGAACTCAGGTCCCTGGAACATTACTGGGCTCTCTGGATTAACAGGCTAGTAATAATAACATTAGGCCATTGCCTACCTGAAATGTGAATTACACAACTATTTTACAAATACATTAATCTTTCCCTGTATTTTACTTCTGCTTTAGTTGTTGTGACCAGATTAATTGACAATGATCCCACCTTGGTGCCATGTATACATTTTAAAATTGTCCTTCTGACTGCCAAGATCAAACATGTGACCATTACCATTGGTGTTGCAATGCCTTAGCTTTGAGTTCTGTGCAAAAGCATTTTTGACTATTTGCTAATCTGTGCAATCACCTTTACCTCCCAAGCTTAGATTTTTGTAGAATCATGGAGATTCTGTGAATGTTCAAAAGTAACAGGTAGGACACAGATTCCAATTTTCTGCCCCATTTACAAAAATCCACTTTTACCAGTAAGAAAAAGTGGGAAAGACATACACACAGATGAAATGTTTGAATTCAGAAGGGCTATTTCAATTCAGTGCTGAAATTCCAACAGACTCCATTTTCACTACCGGAAAGTACTTAACCCACAGAATGAGAGTTACAAATTTTGAGCAGAAATAAATGTTCTTGAAAGGCAAATAATGTCGGTACAACTGTTAAGCTGTGAAGTAATTTAAGTGCAAAAGCCTTTTTAAAAATGCCTGTCTCCATCAGTGAGAAGTTAAAAAGGAAATCTGTGAAGGCATTTAAATCCCCAGCTCTTTAAAAATTACACAAAATAGACTGCCTGTCAATGAGAATAAAAAAAATGTTCCAATAGTTCCAGTAGCTGTTTAGTAACATCTCCCCAAGGGCTTTCTTTCTATTATCAATGATTGGTTACTTTCCAGCACCTATCTCAGTGGGGATCATGAATTCATGGTTTGATTGAGTTATTAAAAATTAATTATCTTGGATGTAGAGCTTTGAATACAAGTCTGCCTGTCTTTATACTGGATTATGTATTAGGGGGATTTGAAAGTTTTGAATTGGGAGTATTTTCTTTTTAAATCTAAAAAAGGCTATAACAGATATTTAGAAAGTTATTTCAACATGGCTCCCAAGTCTGTCCATGTTAATATTGGGTGAGTTAGCATGGAGGGGGTAGTAATGGCTGGCAGGCAAGATTATTGGGGTCATGAGTGCAACTAAGCACATGTTGGTAAAAATTAGCATGAGGTCATGGAGGTGGTATGGTAGTGACTGCATGGCAATGGGGCAAAAGCAAATATATGGAATTAGGCCACAGGCCAGCCATGATCCCACTGAATGGTGGAACAGGCTTGAAGGGCTGAATGGCCTACTCCTGTTCCTTTGTATTGATGTTAAACTGCTCATGGGATTCAAAATAACATTTGCCTGTTAAACAAAATGTACTGATGCTTGTAATTAAATGGAATGGTTTGACTCATTGACCAATTCCAAACACTTTGAATTAGATGAAGCCCGGTCCAAGGATATTGGCAGCAATCAATCCACACATATCAACCACTTTGATACATCATCTATCACAACTTGCAGAAACCATAAGCAGTAACCAGTTTTAATCTTGTGTTCTGTGATGATCAAGATATAATTTATGCACTGTATAAAATGTTATTTTTGTCACAGCGAGCAATTTTATTTGTGGGATATACATGATACTAATATGATTGTAACTGCTTGAAATTATATAAAAACCAGTGTCTGTAATCAGCACAGCAACATGAAGACATGGCAATCTTACAAAAATTCACAAAAAAATCCTTCAATCTAGATCTGTTTATTTTCCCCTTTGATAACGTCTGGTATAAATAAACTTTCCAATAACTATTGGAACCATTACAGCTTATGCTTAAGTGCTTGCATATTTGTGCCAAGAAGGGTAAAAGAAGTTAAAATCTGATTGTCTTGTCTCTTGCATAAATGTAACTGACAGGGACTAGAGATCTTTGTCTAGTTGGTGCAAGAAGGACAGCTTTTAGGTTTAATGTCATATTACTTCAGTTTTTTTAATATACAAGTCTGGTTAGTTTGGAATTGTACCTCAGTCAATTTATATTATTATCTTATCTGTAGTGTATGGCATGAATTAACAGCTGGAGTTTAATACAGATAGTTTAAGGTGGTCATCTTAAACCATGTATTAACAAAGTGATACAGATTGAAAACAAAAACAGAAATTGCTGGAAAAGCTCAGCAGGTCTGGCAGCATCGGTGGAGAGAAACCAGAGTTAATGTGTCAGGTCAAGTGACCCATCTTCAGACCTTTCCTAAGTTCTGAGGACGGGTCACTGGACCCGAAACGTTAACTCTGGTTTCTTTCCACAGATGCTGGCAGACCTGCTGAGCTTTTCCAGCAATTTCTGTTTTTGTTTCTGATTTACAGCATCCGCAGTTCTTTTGGTTTTTATTGCAGATTGAAATTGGTAATAAAAACAGAAAGTGTGGGGACAGACACAAAGTTAATAGTTCAAGCCCAAAACCTGACTGTTCAGGAGCTCCTAAAGGTACTTTTGTTTTCAACAGCAGATCCACCTGTTCAGTAAATTTTCTGTGTTTTTGTTATGCTTTATCTTCCTGTCAGCAATCAGTAACGATGGGATTATAATTGTACTTAATTATAAGGAATTAACAACTTTGGTTTCTTCTTGGTTAGGTGGTTAGTGAAGGTTACTATTAGTCAGTTGGATGACTTAGATTTTAGCTGTTGACAGATTCAAATCATAGGGCGCAATGTTTTCAAGAATACAATCTCTGATGTGTACCATTTGTTTCTTCAGTCTAAAATGAAGGCCCTTGGGCTCCGTTTCATATTCCAACGCTTCTACTGAGTCTCAGCACATCTTAACCACAAAAAGAAACTTCTTTGTTTATTATTCAATCTTTTGAGGGCTACTTGACAACTTCTGCATTCTGCAATCTTGTAACAATGATATCTGCACTCAGTATGTTTTTTCACTGAAAAATTGATTCTGAGGAAAAAATATTTTAAAAATTACACTCCTTTGGAAATTTTGCAATTCACTTTTACATTATGGCTGCCAATTTTTTTAAAAAATGTCAAGGTATGATTTGAGTTTTAAGGAAAGGCCTTGTATATTTTCTAATTCAATTGCTTTGAAAAAGGCAGTACTACAACAATTCACATTGGCATAGTAAAAAAAAAATTTTCCGTCTTAAAGATGATATCAAGCCTGGCAGAATATTTTCACAGTGCAATATTATTTTCACGAAAAGATTCAATTTAAATGGGAATTTTGTTACTTTAGACTGTTTAATCAGCAGGAATAATGTTGAAGTAAAAACATTATCTCCGGTAAAATCTAGCTATTTTATTTCACAGCATCATGGAGTCATACAGCACAGAAACAGACCCTTCGGCCCAATTAGGCCATGCCGAATATAATCCCAAACTAAACTAGTCCCACCTGCCTGCTCCTGGCCCACATCCCTCCAAGAATTTCTTATTTATGTACTTATCTCAATGTCTTTTAAATGTTATAAGCGTACCTACATCCACCACTTCCTCAGGAAGTTCATTCCACACATGAACTACTCTCTGTGTAAAAAAATTCCCCTTCATGTCTTCTTTAAATCTTTCTCCCCTAACTTCAAAAACATGACCCCTAGACTTGAAATCCCCCATCCTAAGGAAAAGACTCCCGCCATGCACTTTATCTATATCCTTCATGATTTTATAAACTACAATGAGGTCACCTCTCAACCTCCTACATTCCAGTGAAAAAGTCCCAGCCTATCCAGCCTCTCCTTATATCTCAGACCCGCCATTCCAGCAACATCCTGCTAAATCTCTTTTGAGTAATCTCCAGTTTAAATAACATCCTTCCTATAACTGGGGTGACCAGAAGTGGACACAGTACTCCAGAAGAAGCCTCATCAAAGTCCTGTACAACCTCAACATAGCATCTCAACTCCTATACTCAAAGATCTGAGCAATGAAGGCAAGTGTGCTAAATGCCTTCTTAACAACCCTATCTATATCTGATGCAAACTTCAAAGAATTATGTACCAGAACCCCTAGGTCTCTCTGTTCTACAGCCCAAAGCCCTATTTTTAATCGTATAAGACTTGCCTTTGTTTGTTTTACCAAAATACAAAACCTCGCATTTATCCAAATTAAACTTCATCTGCTACTCTTCAGACCATTGACCAAATTGATCAAGATCTGTTTGAGATCTTAGACAACTTACTTCATTGTCCACCAAGCCATCAATCTTGGTGTCATCCACAAACTTACTAACCATGCATTGTATATTCTCATCTAAATTATTTATATAAATGACGCAAATGTGGACCCAGCACTGATCCTGTGGACCACCACATCGCTCTCTGTCTCCTGCCGTTAAGCCTACTTTGTGTTGAATTGGCAAGGTCACATTTAATCTCACGTGATCTAACTTTACTAATCAGTCCACTATGCAGAACCTTGTCAAAAGCTTTACAAAAACCCAAGTAAGCATGTCTACCATTCTGCCCTCATCAATCTTCTTGGTTTCTTCCTGAAAAAAACTCAATCAAGTTTGTGAAACACAATTTACCTCACAGAAATCCATGCTGACTATCCCTAATCATTCCTTGTCTGTCCAAATGCATATAAATCCTATCTTTCAGAATCACTTCCAACAACTTACCCACCACCAAAGTCAGACTCACAGGTCTACAGTTCCCAGGCTTCTCCTTACATCCCTTCTTAAACAAAGGCACAACATTAGCCACTCTCCAGTCATTTGGCTACTCACCTGTATTTATAGATGCTATAAATATTTCTGCAAGGGGTCCTGCAATTTCCTCTCTAAATTCCCTCAAATTTCTGGGTTATACGAGATCACATCCCAGAGATTTATCCACCTTTATATTTTCATTATCTTTTTCCTATTCCGTGAGTTTCAGACTATTCTCGCCTGAATAGTATGTTGTATTCTCTGTTTTATGGAAAGGAATATTGCAAAAAAAATTAGAATCAAGTGATAAGTGGCACGGATTCCTGTTGCTGCTGTCTCTCGAACACTTTGTAAAATAGTAGTTGAAAGATCCACTTTGTTTACAAACCGAAGTTAAGATGATTCCATATTTTAATTCGCAACAGACTAATTTGTCTGGTAAGCTAAGTCTTGGACTCATATGACAATTGAAATGATACATACTTTGAACAATGCAGATGTTAGGTCATGAAAAGGGGCAAACAAAGAAAAAGATGCCAGTTCTTTTTGGGAAAAAAATGGTTCATTTTGTCCAAACGATATTAAAACCTGTCTTCTTGGCACAAAATCTGCTTTGCCAATGATACGAGGGCAGATAAAGTTACAAGTTCTCAAATTTCATAGAACGCAAAGGATTATCGATAAAGCACCAATGGCTTGAATAAAAATGTACTGGATATAAACCAGTTACGATATTCAATGATCCTTATCACAACCCAGATACCAGTGCACATCACAAAAATTTAATTGCCTTAAACCCATTTGTTTCAAATGACTCAAAAAGAAGCAGTACCTCCAAGTTTGTAAATTGAAATACATCTTTGCCATAAACTAAACATTGTTTGAAGGCTCGATTTATAATACCTCCTTAATCCTAATATCAGTTTCCAAAGTCAAGGATTCTTGTGAAATAACACATTTTCCAGGATCTTTTTGAATTGCAGTATTAGCTTGTATCATTCTTGCATTTCCAATTATCAACAAACATTTCTAATGGTCCTTTAGTCCAAAAGAATTCACAAATTTATGAACTTGTTTCTATGATTTTTGTTTTATTGTTTTCTTTTTCTTCTCTCGAAGGTTGGTATCCCGTCACCAAGTCACCCTTTATTTACACTTGCATAGTTCATGACACTGACCCAGCTAGCTCAGAGCCACAAGTGGTTCTGTGGTTAGCACTGCTACTTCTCAATACCAGAGACCCAAGTTCAATTCCACCCTCAGATGACTGTCTGTATGGAGTTTGCACATTTTCCGTGTCTGTGTGCATTTGCTTTGGTTTCCTCCCACAGTCCAAAGAAGTACAGGTTAAGTGGATTGGCCATGGGATGTGTAGGCTCGGCAGGTTAATCATGGGAAATGCAGAGTTGGTCTGAGTAGGATGCTCTTTGGAGGGTTAGTGTGGACTCAATAGGTTGAATGGCCTACTCCCCCGTCCTAGAGTGAACAGAATCCCTAAAACTCCTGTTCATACATTTTTTCCCCACACTACCACTACACACAAGGGGACCAAGCAGTCGTGCTTATATTTTCCCCTAATCACTCGTGGCTATATTATATGTATATATGTGTATAGTGACACAGAAACACAAAAACATTGTGCATAGACTTTATTCTATATTTTCCACCACCAGGAAAACGCCCATGTGGCTAGTGAAAAATTTACAAAGTCTGGTAAGGGCAAAGCTTACAGCAAAAAATGAAGAGGGGGAGTGTAGGGAGAGGAGGAGGGGAATAAATCAAAACAGAGTTCGAGAGCGGCATAAAGGACTCCGTCCTCCATGGTGCATACCTCTCCCTAAAGGCTTTGAGAGCATTGGTGGACAGCGTGTGCTCCTTCTCCAAGGAATCCTGGGCTCAACAGAACTGCGGAAGAGAGGCAGGCAGTCAGCAGAGACAGCTCCCTCCACAGATCCACTGCCTGGACCTGTTTATAGCCAGTTTGGCCAGGCCCAGGAGCAGACCCATGAGGCCCTCCTCTGATCTGCCCACACTCCTCCACAGCCAGTATCCAAAGGTCAGGGGTATGGGCCTGAAGAGCAACCAAAAATGTAACAGAAGGTTTTTCAAGTAACTGAAAAAGGAGTAATGATTTATGTTTTATTCAGCACATGGGCGATTATTGAAATAGGTAGAAAAAACATGGTTTGCAGGCCCAAAATTACTTAATCGCTACTCCACTCCTCATCAGGAACAACTAATGAAAGAATTGGCCCTAATACCCAGCAATCCATTTAAACAAGCCATAATGAACCAGGAAGAGTCAGTTAAAGCACTCAACACAATCATGTTGAAGCACTTACAGAAACTTGTAAAAGATACTGTAAAGATCATTGCCATCCCAGGAGCAATAGTTATGCACCTTCACCTCTGCACTGGAATAGCACCTAGAAGGAGCACTAAATTAGATAGCAATAGATTTGGGCATGAATAACTTCCAATGCAAGATTACTAGTAATGCAGCTTTGAAATAACCAAGCACTTATTAGGTAAAGGGGTTATTTACAACAATTTTCAGATTGTGGAGAGGTTATTTGTAACAGGCAAGTTTTTGTAACAGGAAATTAACAGGTTTTCATCACAGATGTGAGGGTGGGCATAATATTTGTTGAGCTAGACTATTAAGAAAACATTCTTTGTTATTTTGGTGCTCAAACGCGCTGGTCTATTACCTTTTAGAATCAGGAATATAGAATAGTGTAGCATTTTATGAACCCATTTTGTTTCCACCAGCTCTTCTGAAGTTAGTTCCAACTCACATATGCTCTTTCCTCACATTCTTACTATTTGCTTATTCAAGTATTCATCCAATTGCCTTTTTATAGCCAGTAAATCTGTATCCATCACTATCAAGCACACCATTTAGAATCCTACCCACTCAAGTGGAAACACTTTTTGTCCCCTCGTATTGCCTTTAGTTCTTGTGTCAACTGACTTAAAACTGTTGTTTTCTAATCTTATGTCATCCCTGAAACTCTGTGGGAATTCCACCTGTGGATATGGACTTAGACTGAACTCAAACCATCTCCTATTTAAAGGCTGCTTATTGCTCCATGGCATTTCTGACTGCTAATATTTGGCTCAAATTTACCTGGTCAAATTCCTCAATTTGTTACAAATAGCTCTCCACCAGTATTGCAAAACAGTGTAAGGCACTGAAAGGATGAATACAGAGCCTTGTATGAGGCTCAATAGGATGATACCACGTGGATTTAAGCAGAGGACCAGTTTTGGATCACTAAGGCACAATGTAGTATTCAAGGTTTTTGAGAAGATTTGTAGCTCGGGTTGTTGATTTGCTTGCTGAGCTGGTAAGTTTGTTCGCAGACATTTCATCACCATACTAGGTAACGTCATCAGTGTGCCTCCAGTGAAGCGTTGGTGAAGCAAAACCAAGGAAAAACACCTGTACAGCGTCTTTAGAAACAGTGGTTGCCCAAAAAGTGTAGTCTACCGATACCTACACAACAGGAAGACACTACACATCCAGAGACACTAGTCACCCTACCATACATTAAGGACATATCTGAAATGACCACCGGATTACTTCGCTCCCTAGGAATCATGGTAACCCACAAACCAGCAGCTACACTTTGACAGCTACTGATGAGAACTAAGAATCCTACAATCACAACTAACAGAACCAATGTTATTTACAAAGTACCATGCAGAGACTGCCAAAAGCATTACATTGGGCAAACCGGAAGGAAATTGGCCATCAGGATTCGTGAACACCAACTAGCTACCGAAAGAGATGACCAACTATTACTCATTTCAACACACATGGACAAAGAGGGACATCAATTCAACTGGGACAACATAGCCATCCTGGGACAAGCCAAGCAAAGACACGAGAATTCCTGGAGGCCTGGCACTCAAGCCAGAACTACATTAACAGACATGTCGAGTTGGACTCCATATATCAACCACTAAGAAACAGAACCGGAAGTGATGCCACCCACCCCAGCAAACCGAGACACATAAATAGCAAGTGGGACAGAACACCGACACTTCACCGGAAGCACACTGATGATGTTACCTAGTATGGTAAAGAAACGTCTGCAAGCAAACTTACCAGTTCGGCGAGCAAGTCAACAACCACAATGGAATCTTTTCAGCACTAATTCAGCAGTAACGAAAACATAATTTTTTGGCCATTTATACTGTTTCCTGGGAGTTTGAAGAAGGAAATTTTATATCTCTAGGTCAAGAAATACTGCCATCTGCCTCCTATTCATCACCACCTTAGATAAGTATTATATTATTATTCCTGTGGCCATGGTCACTAAACACCCAGCAGTAGCACTCAACAACTTGAATTATTTAGCACTCTTTACATAAGAAAATGTCCAAAGAGTGGACTCAGTCTCCCAGCCTCAGCGTGGACTCGGTCGCCCAGTCTCAGTGTGGACTCGGTCGCCCAGCCTCAGCGTGGACTCAGTCTCCCAGCCTCAGCGTGGACTCGGTCTCCCAGCCTCAGCGTGGACTCGGTCGCCCAGTCTCAGCGTGGACTCGGTCGCCCAGCCTCAGTGTGAACTCGAACTCCCGGCCTCAACGTGGACTCGGTCTCCTGGCCTCAGCGTGGACTCAAATTCCCAGCCTCAGCATGGACTCGAACTCCCAGCCTCAGCGTGGATTTGAGCTCCCAGCCTCAGCGTGGATTCGAGCTCCCAGCCTCAGTGTGGACTTGGTCTCGCAGCCTCAGCGTGGACTCGGTCTCCGGGCCTCAGCGTGGATTTGAACGCCCAGCCTCAGCGTGGACTCGGTCGCCCAGGCTCAGCGTGGACTCAGTCTCCCAGCTTCAGCGTGGACTCGGTCGCCCAGGCTCAGCGTGGACTCGGTCTCCAGGCCTCAACGTGGACTCGAACTCCTGGCCCTATTGTGGACTCGAGCTCCCGGTCTCAGCATTGAACCCGTGGCCACAAGGTGAAACGGTCTGAGGTGGAGGACTATTTTCCTGAACTCTTTTTTCTTAATTTTTCTAATTTTTTGCTGGACTTTTTAGTTCTTCACTTTTCTAACTTTTTTCCCTAAGAATTTGTACTTAAGAATCTGTACCTAGGTACCTTTGTACCTAAGTTGGCGCTGTAGGTGGCAACTTGTAAACTTTTCATTGTACTCATGTGAGTACAAGTGAAAATAAAGCTAATTCTAATTCTAAATTGCTCAGCATGCAGGAGCGCATACCAATCCCATAGATCTGAACAGAACAATCTGCACAGACTACATCTCAGATCTCGTAACTTCCTTTCCTCGCACTCACTCATTTTGTCATTAACTTGGACCCTCAGACAAAAAGCCAGGCAGCTTGCCCTGGCACAGTAACTTGTTACTTCAGTGTCACAGCTGTGGCATGTGCCAGCAGCTTATGTGGCAAACACACGGCATGACCTTCAACCAGATGGCCTTGTCTCAAAGTCTAAAAGGAGCAGTCCTTAGTCGAGCATAGGGAGATGATGGTCAGTCACGCAGTGCCAACACAGTCAGTCAAGGGCATTGCCCAGGGCCTAGCTGGCAGTCAGTTCTACAGGTCAAGTTCAATCAGACCAAGAACTGCAGGTATTGTGAGGACAACGTTGTGGGTGCTATGGTAGGGATGGCTCTGGGGAAGAGAGATGGGTTTGTGGACGATGGAAGTGATGGAGTTGTTAGTGGCAGTGCAGGGGCTGCCGTGGTGTCCCCAAGTGATTGAATAGGAAGTGCAGACAGCGGGAAAGCTTCATAGTTTGAGGTGATGCTGTGTTTAAGCACTATTGAGGGATGAAACTGCATAAAATAATAAGAAGGGTAAATCACAAGCCTTTATGGGAGGTTTCTTCAATGGTAAGGTTAGAGTGCGGCAGCAAGATCAAACATGGTGGCACTTAACCTTGTGAGGCACAGACCTTTACAATATTGCTGCACATTTCTTTGGATTGTGGAAATTTCACTGACCTGGGTTGCTGTCTTGAACAAGGTTGAAAGCATTTGGTGCCATGGTCTTTGTTCACAGTCCTGAGGTATAGTATGGCTGACCCTCTCCACCAGCCTGTTCACCAGGAACTGCAGATTCCTGTCTACAAATTGGGTCATGATCTCCCTTTATTAGCCTTCACCTTTGAAATTGTGGACATGAAACTGCATGAAATAACGAGAAGGGTAGATCACAAGCCTTTATGGGAGGTTTCTTCAATGGTAAGGTTAGAGTGTGGCAGCAGATCGAACATTGTGGCACGTACCCACAGGGTCTACACTGCAAGGTCTCAGCATGCACTTCTATCCCTGCTGAACACAAATACTGAATGTTCAGAGTGAGAAAACCCTCCATGAAACTGCCCAGAATTGATCCTTAGCCAAAATATGGGAAAATTTAGCTCAATGACTTTGGTCTTCCCAATTCTTAATTGGATGAAATTTCTGCTGATCCTGTATTGGATATTGAACAAGCAATGAGGTTATTTAGAGATAGTGGGCAGATTAAGCAAGGTACCTGCGAGGAAAGTTAGATGCCATGAGAGTAGATGTGGTAATTAACATTATATTTCCACATGACATTACTGAGCAGTAACATGTAGTTGGGAAATAGGAGGGGATGAAGGACAGACCCTTGAGGGGCACCAAGTTAATGACACAGGAAACAAAACCATAGAAAGTGATACTCTGGCTATGATTAAATTGATCAGAATGAAGTGATGGCCCACGCAGTTGGACAACTTACCACAGGCCCTCATAAGAAATTGCTTCTTGCATTGAATTTCCCTTGACTGTCCTTCTATATGCCTCCTGGTTCCATCAATGCAGTCCGTGGAGTGATTAGCTGTCTCAAATTGTGGCTCATCTGATGGTGGGGCATCTGACATCCAAACCCTCAATCGTTAGCCAGCACTCACACAATCACTCACTTTGGTTTGTGGTGTAGATGATTCACCTACTCCTTGCTCCCCACCTCTGACTCAGCACAAGTTTCAAAGACGGGCAATTTCTTTAGGTACAAGTGTCAAGCATGGATGACTATCTCAAATTTCAGGAGAAGAAATTGCCACAACATCGACAGTAGCAGCATATTTACACTCTGAGGAAGTGTCACTGCTCCCGAATCATTAACTGCTTTCTCCCCCAAAACAGATGCTGCCAGGAACCTGCTGTGTTTTTTGAGGCACTGACCACCCTTGATTGGCTACGATGAGCTGGCCACATCTTCTGCATGACCGACACGAGGCTCCCCAAGCAGGTGCTCTACTCCTGGCTCTGAAACGGCAGGCAAGCCCCCAGGTGGTCAGAGGAAGCACTTCAGGGATACCCACAAGGCCTCACTGGCAGAGTGCGCATTCCCACAGACACCTGGGAATCACTGGCCCAAGACCATCCAAAGTGGAGGATGAGCATCCAGCAAGGTGTTGAGAATCTCGAGACTTGCCATTGGGAAAAAGCAAAGCCAGGTGAAAACAGCGAAAGGAGCACTTTGCCGCACCAGTGCCCCACCCCCACCCCCTTCCTGTGACCCAAGAGTAATAGAGTCTGCATCAATCTGTACAGTCATCTATGGCCTCACTCTGAGAGAGTCATCCTCGTCTGCAAGGGACAGGTGATGATGAATGAATAGATGAATGGTTTTCCAGCAATTTTTGATTTTGTTTCTGATTTCCAGCATCCACAATTCTTTGTTTTATTTTGGGTAAACATATTTAAGCTTGCTGGTTAACCTAATTATTGCCCACTATATTCCTGGTCACAGTAAGGTCTAAGTTAAATTTAGATTTATGCACTGAAGACAGTTCAATCAGGGTGTTATATGAATCAAATCAGACTAGCAACAGTACAGCCCTGAATTTCTTACTGGCTGCAGAAGGAAAGTCAAGCAATTTAATTGGCTCCTTTCTGCCCAAGGAACTTCTGGCATTTCTTGTCAGAATTACATCGTCAACAGTGAAGAGTAAATGAATGAAATGCATCATGCAATCTTTTTGAATAATTTGCATCTCATCATCGGTTGCCGAATCATAATAAAGAATATGTTAAATTCTTGACACGAGAAGTATTTTTCTATTTAATAATATGCTAACAGAGTTGAAGTACTGAAGTACTTTCTACAAAGTAGGTATGTCACAGTTCCTTGCACATATAATTATACAGCAACCTCAAATAAATAGATGCGAGACATAGCTCCATAAGTCAATACATTGCAGTAAGGCAGATGCTGTTATTTTGAAACATGGCATTATTAGAAGCTGCTGGTATTTCAACAATAAATCACAAGCTAGTTTGCAACTTTAATGTTTTAAAAATGCTATCTGAAGTTGTTACTGGCACCATTCAAATGAGCATCAGTTGGTTCAGGAGCGCAAAAAAACAGTTAATGCCAGAGATGTAATCAAACTGTTGGTATAGTAGATAAACATTCTCACCACCAATTCTTCCAAGAGTACCACTTACAGCCTCATATCAATCTCAATTCTGAGGCAAACCTGGTGTGTTTCACATTGTTACCTGATTACTGAGCCTCATTATTTACTTCCTGTGAATGGTGCTTAATGGAGGCTCACCTGTCAAACTGTCATACTCCAGGGCAATGTTACCTGCGGCTCCTGATCTGTACAAGTGGGAGACAGAGAGAAGTTGGTTCACACAGCCTTGTCAGCTTCATGCAGGAACATCTAATCTCTACTTTGACACAGCCAACCTTTCAAGTCACTGAGAAGTGCTCTGGGGTAGCAAGACATGAAAAACCCTTCTGTTGAAAAAGTTTTGTCACAGAGCCAGTGTCTTTTGCAAGGTTCTGTCAAACTGTGATACTTTGATACGTATATTTTTTTCCCAGACCTTCAAAAGAATAAGCGAACAATGAAGGAGTGACTTCAGGGTATGCAGAAGTACTCAGGGCTCTGCTGATTAAATCAATCTGTTTATGCACTGGCACTGGATTAAATATTGGACACGATGGAAGTTGATGTTTAGGAAGGAAATAGGTTTGTTTGTGTTTTCTCAGACTTCATGTTTTCAGCCTAAGGATGAGACCTAGCCAATATAGATGCTGCTTAATGCAGGTAAAATCGAAGACTCATTATAATCAATGCAAATATCAAAAAAATGTCAGAACATGTACATTCATGTAAGAACATTTGTAAGATAAAATATATCCCTATTTAAAATTAAATGTATTAGCAATACAGATCTAAAAACTTGGAAAAGTGGCTAGATTTAACTATGGTGATTTTTAATTAGCTCTTTATTAATAGTTATGAAAATTAATTCCAATGAGACAGAATTAACCAGTAAACACTTGCATTGATATAGCACCTTTCTTGACCGCAGGTTTTCCCAAAGCACTTCACAGTGAATGAAGTACTTTTGATGTGCTGTCGTTGTTCTGATGTGTTCTATGCACCTATTTTAATAAGTAATATTGATTAACTTGGGTGGCACAAGTGGGAGACAGAGAGAAGTTGGTTCACACAGCCTTGTCAGCTTCAAGCAGGAACATCTAATCTCTACTTTGACACAGCGCCATCTGCCTCGCAGTGCTAGGGACCCAGGTTCAAGCACATCCTCGGGCAACTCTCTGTATGAAGTTTGCACATTCTCCCTGTGTCTGCATGGGTTTCCTCCCACGGTCCAAAGAAGTGCAAGTTGGGTGGATTGGCCATGCTAAATTGTCCATAGTGTCAGGGATGCACAGGCTAAGTGGGCCATCCATGGGAAATGCAGAGTTATAGGGATGGGGTGGGTGGAATGCTCTTCAGAGGCTCAGTGTACACTGAATGGCCTGCTTCCACACTGTAGGGATTCTGTAACTTTGTCTGTACAAATTACTATTGATTTTTTACGTATTATCACTAATCTTTCCATCCATCATTGAGGGAGCTTCAGTTGAAAGTGAGAAAGAAGTAAGTCACTCTGGCAAACAACTTGAAGGTGAAAGGATCACAATTCTGTCACCGATTCTGCAGGGAAGGAAACTGTACAAAGCTGAGTGACCTGTGCCCCAGGAATGATCTTGTGTGCTAAGTGGTTTGTCATGGTCTATTCCCCATTCTTGAGGTGTATTTGTAACTTGGGACCTACTCCTCAAAAATGAAACTGTGTCAAGTTCTTTGAATGCCCAGGAGATCAGCTTATTTGTCTGCTTCTCCTTTACAGGAGGCTTAGCAATTTCCCACAACCCTTGGCTATCCTTCAGATGCTCCACAAATCCCAAAAAAGTGAAAGCAAAACTTAAATTTGCTGCAAATATTTAGAAATGACCAGCACGGTACTTTGTTATACATTTCAATATACTTGGGAAATCAAGGAGATGGTCCTATGTTATATTTATTATGGACCAGACTGAACCCCCTCAAAATATTTTAAGAGGATAGGCTGGACCCTAACATTCTTATTTTAAAGGTATGTGTAAGATGTAACGTTCCAGACGCAGTTTGATTGGCCAAACTATCGACTTTAAGCAAAACACACTTTATTTTTACATTACAGTTAAAATACATACAAAATAAAAATAAGAGAAAAGATTCAAATTTTATCTCTGTTGCAATGCTTAACAAAATAACATATATATTAACTACTACTAATTAACTGTTCCAATATAGTAACATCCCATAAACACACCCTTGGCAAAGGCAAATTCAGTAAAGTAGACTGTTTCACACACAATTCTAGCAGCAGGAAGAGAACCCCAGATTTTAGCTAAAACAGAGAGAGAAATATAAGCTTCCACATCTAGTTTCAAGACCCCAGCAACTGCTGAAAGCTAAAACTAAAAATCCTGGTTCTCTGGGAGCTTGACCCCACCCATTTAGGCAGTTTTTATGGTACCAACTTTTAAAAAATCCCAAGGTCTCACAAGCTGTTTATTGGATTTAACAGACTCCGCAGCGCCTCTGTCTCAACCCTTCTTCATTAAAAAGAACCAGGACAAAATACACCTCTTGAAGCCGTAGCATCGTCACATATTTATTACTATTGTCTCCATACAGACTGGAACAAAGTAGCTATAATTTAGGAAGCTATTCCTGGTTTTGAAGCGAGTTGATTCATCAAAGCACAGGTTATAGCTGAGGTCTTGTGGTTAGTCAGTAGCAGCCTGAAGCCAGGGCTTCAACCAGTCAGTGAATTAATGATAGAAGCTTGTGGTTTAAAATTGAGTCAAATATCAGAGCCTTTCAGTCCAACTTTACTGTTCAGTCTTTTCATGTACAACACCAATTAGAATTCACCTTTATAACATCAATAGCTTGTGAGTCAATATGTGCTCTAAAGAAATGGAGAAGTTTAAATTGTTAAAACAATTAAAAAATTTTGTGCTTTGATCATTTAATTCTGCATTTCCTTCATCTTTCTGAACAACACTGAATAGAAAGATTAGCTAGGGTACAGTTGTACATTCTGGTTGTACATTTTCCCAGATTATTAGTCACATGACTGTTAGCCATCAACCACTCAAAACATCCTTTACGCACCCCATTTTTAATATTCTTATCGATAAAGAAACATAAGTTTTCAACCAAAATAAAAGTACAGTTTCTTTTAAATAGCCCTGCTTTTTTTACACCTGGGTTGTTGGTTGCAGAGCTTTATGATGAAACTTTATCGCCCAGAGATGCCAGGACAATCCTGGATGATTGGCGCTCTGGGTGACGACAAGTAACTGTTTGTCTGTTTGAAGGAAACAGTCTGATGCAAGGAAGAGTATTCATAAAAAATAGTCAGAAATGGTATGCCCTCATGAGGTGTGCTTTCAGCAGAGGTGGGGTAGTGGGGAGGCACTGGGTTGAGTTCTAAAATGCCACCTTCTTCCTCATCCACAAGGTCACTCTGATAATACAGAGAATGAGTGGGTGCTGGAATCAATGGTCTGCCCTCCACAGTAAAGAAATAGTTGTGTCAATTGAAGCTCTCAGACTGTGCCCTATAAGACCGACTGCTGAAATTATCCTGATGTGGAGGGGCCGGTGTCGGACTGGGGTGGATAAAATCAGAAATCACACAACATCAGGTTATAGTCCAACAGGTTCATTTGAAATTACAAGCTTTTGGAGCCTCGGTCCTTCTTCAGGTGTTAGTGAGAGAAGTGAACCCCCCACACAATACACACTCTCTCCCTCACGCACACGCGCACACACACACACACGCGCGCGCACACACACACACGCTCACACACACACACTCACGCACAATCTCCCTCACACACACACTCATACACACACACTCTCACACACACACGCACACATACACTCACTCATACACACTCGCACTCTCACACACACACACATACATACACACACACACTCACACACAATCTCCCTCACACACGCACTCACTCATACACACTCACACTCTCTCTCACACACACACACACACACACACACACAATCTCCCTCACACACACAGTCTCACACGCACATACACTCACTCATACACACGCACACTCTCGCACACACACATACACACACACAGTCACACACACACACACAATGTCCCTCACACACACACATTCACACACTCACACGCACACACATACACATACACAATCTCCCTCATACATGCACTGTCTACCCCCTTCACACACATCTATGGGGTGAGCTTGTATTTGCAGATACATTTTATCCTGTTCAAAAAGCACACAATTTATAGACAGTCAATCAATATGTGTTTTATAATTTCCTACTTTGGAAATAAAACCAGTCTGACTCCAAACCAAAATACAAACAGATTCTAAACAAGGCCTCTCACCTAACATGCATTGTCTGACCTAAAATGTCACCTCCTCTTTACAGTGATAAAAAAACTCTAGTTCTCTCAGGACCATAACTTGAAAGGAATTTGGGGATATACATATACATACTAATCAATTCAAACCTTCTAACTGATTAAAGATTTGACAGCATCTTAGGCTTGTTTGGTACATCGTCATCAATGGTGTGAACCTTTGATCTTTTACTTATCAATTCTGTGTCCGATGCTACCTCTCTCACTAACACCTGAAGAAGGAGTGAGGCTGCAGAAGCTTGTAATTTCAAATAAAGCTGTTGGACTATCACCTGGTGTTGTGTGATTTCTGACGTCCTAACTGCGAGCATCAGAAACACACAATTGACTGTGTCAAAACTCCTGGGCTGTGTGTGTGGACTTTATCATGACTGATGGTGTCAGGAGTCTATAGGCTGACAGCAGCAAGCCCACCTTCTGAGGGTAGCCCCCACCAGTTTCCAACGTGGTCATTTGGTTGTCATGTCATGTAGGCACGCGAGTTAGGTGTTAGATTGACATTTCAGTGTGTCTTACAGCAAGATGCTCACCCCCCACCTCCCTCCCCACTTTGGACAGATTCTTACTGACAAGCAGTGTGTGTCCATGTGTCTGCACTAAAGAGCCCTTCAAAATACCATCAGTGAAAGTCTTTGTCTCTGGCTAAAGCACCAATGTGCTAACATGTCAAGGTAAGCCATAGCTGGTAGGAGCATGCACGTATACACAAAGTGATCCAGAACTAACAGAGTAAGCAGGTCATTTTGAGATACAGTCTGATGGAATCTATAACCTGGGTGCACTACAATGCAAGTCTGTGCTTCCTGAGTGGCCTGCCAATGTATCAGAGGGTGCCATGATGATTGTAATGGATGCCAATGTCTGTAGACCAAGGGTATGTCCTGCTGGGACTTAATGATCATGCCCCGAGCTGAGGTAGCTCAGTGTCCAACATGGAGGTTGTTCAGAGCATGTGACCAGCTGAATCCACCAGGTCCACCCTCTGGTTTCCTTATCGGGTTTTCCCCAGAATCGAGCTTGTTTGGTGAGTTTAGTGAAATGGGAATCTGAAAATTAATGTGGCAGGTTGTTGTGCTTACAAGCATTAGTCCCATCAGTTTACTTCTCACCTTTGTCCAGTGAGAATCTCATCACATTGCTTGTGAAAAGCATAGAGATGGTGTAAGATGATCTCAATGTTGAAATGCGTCTCACGAGACTTCTCGTCTGATTCTGCCTCCTATCTCTTCATAGGCCACCTCGCTCAGGCCCCTTTAAGATTCCATCATAAACCACTATTTAACTGCATTCAACAGTTAAGATTCATTTCTCACCTGCAAAGCATGGTTGGTAAACTGATATAATGGATTGCACTCTGCTCCAATAACGCTGGGAAAATCCCCTTTTCATCAAATTGTTTACTCCTTTGGCCCCTCTAGCCCACTCTGCCCTTTAGTAAGGTCATGGCTTATTTGATTGTGGCCTCAACTTCACATTCCAACTTATCCCAGATAACCATTTGCTCCCTCTGCCATCACCATTCCCTGAGAGGGAATCAAGGACATTTTGGAAAATTAAAACCAATGCATCCATTATCTCAGCAGCTGTTTCCTTTAACACTCTAGACTGAAGTTCATCAGGACAAAGGGACTTGTCAGCTTTTAGTTTTACTAATTTTCTCAGTAGAATTTGCCTGGTGATTGTGATTGTTTTAAGTTACTTCATTTGATTCACCTCATGATGTAATATTATGTCTGGAATTCTATTAATCTCCTCTCTTGTGAAGACAGATGCAAAATATCTATTCAATTCATTTGCCGTTCCCTTAATTCCGAGTATCAATCTTTTAGTCACTCTTTGCTGTTCGTTATATGCTATCCAATCCTGACTTGTCACTCATTTTTACAGAACCATTGTTCTTTCAAAGTGATACTATCTTTAACTTCCTTTGTTAAATTGGTGCATCCTCCCATCAGAGTTTTTGATTCTCTGTGGAATGTAGCTTTGCTGAGTACTCTGAAATATCTCTTTCAATGCCTGCCATTACTTCACTCCTAACTTATTCCTTAACATCATTTGCCAGTTCACTTTAACCAACTTCATCATAATTGCCTTTATTTAAATTTAAATAACAAGCCTTAGATGCACTTTTCTCTTCCTCAAACAGAATGCAAAACTCTATTATGTTATGCTTGGCGTTACCTCGGGACTCCTTCACTATGAGGTTATTAATTAATCCTGTTTTATTGTTTAGTTGACAAGATGTGAGTATTGTATTAGGGTTGACAGGCAGCTTGTCTCTTTCTGGAGCAGGTAATTCCAACATCAAGCTGAACCACAGGTTGTATCTTGGGAAGGATGGCTCAGAATATCTTCATGGTCATCAGGATAAAGACATTAAGCTTCACAAAACTGACAAATTCAATCACATTATTGCGAAACATATAGGCCTCAAAATCTTTCCTTAAGCCTTAAAATTATAAACTTCAATGAATATGGTCATAAACAATGTTTTAGAAAGCATTTTCAGCATCTTATTGGAACCTAGTCTCCAGAGTGTGTAATCTTGTATACTCTCTTTGTGGCTCCTCTGAAGGGCTCATCTTTGAGATGAAATGTTAAACCAAACTCTGATCTTCACTCTCTGGTGAATGCTAAACATTCCTCACAATTTGAAGAAGATGATCAGATTTTCCTGGTGTACGGACCAACATTGTTCCCCCTGCAAAGAGCACTAAATGGTTCATTCACTGTGTATTCTGTTTCTCTGATGTAAGTTTGACCTGGCTTTAAAAATTACATCGCAAATATAATGTATTCTTCAAAACTAATTTACTCTTGAAAATTAATTTGTTCGTTTTGAAGTGCCTTGGGACATCCCAAAGTTATGGATGGTGCAGCAATTGTCTTTTAATAAAATTCATGGCAAGCTATTGATACTACAGGCATTGATGTCTGAATATTTTTTGTGCATGTTCATACAAAAGACATAAAAACAAAGTTGCTGGAAAAGCTCAGCAGGTCTGGCAGCATCTGTGAAGGAAAAAACAGAGTTAATGTTTCGGGTCCAGTGACCCTTCCTCAGAACATACCAAAGAGATGCCCACTGAATCAGAGGCTTATATTATTTGGATCAATTCTTCAGTCAGACCATGGGAATTATGAAACGTTATGACTGTTTGGACAGGCCACACTTTAAAGAATTTGTTTAACTTTATTTATCAGTTGAAAATTGTATACAAGAAAGTGATAACAAAGAGCAAGACTGATCCCAATTGCTGAAGAGAATGGGCTATTGAAGAATTAGAGCTGTATGGACTTGAAGTAAGTGGTTAATGGAGAATCACATCATAACATATAGACCATGACGTTGGACAGGGCACAAAAACAGGCACAGATATTGCAAAGCATAATGTACCCCTAGCCATTGCTATTAATGCAGGCTGCACTGAAACCTCATATAGCCCGCTGATTTAGGTGATAACTGTGTGCAGCCAATACTAACTATACTGTTGAGTGGCTGTAGTCTCAGCAGGGATCACAGGTTTGTGTGGTGATCCCACCAATTCTAGCCATCTGGCATTACTGATGCGTCTGTGATGTGGGAAAACTTAGGAAGAGGCTAAGATGGATCATCCACTCAGCATGTCTGGCTGAAAATGATTGCAAATGCTTCAGCTTGCCTCTTGCATTCAGATAGAGTCACAGAGTCATACAGTTGTGCAGCAGAAACAGGCCCTTCATACCAAATCATCTATGACAATCAGATATCCTAAATTAATCTAGTCCAATTTGCTAACATTTGACCCATATGCCTCTAAACTTTTCTTATGCATGTAACGATCCAAATGCCCTTTAAATGTTGTAATTGTATCCACCTCCACCATCTCTTCTGGCAGCTCGTTCCACATACACACCACCCTTCTACATGAAAATGTTGCCCCTTCAGTTCCTTTTATATCTTTCCTCTCTCACCTTAAACCTATGCCCTCTAGTCTTGGACTCCCCCATCCTGGGAAAAAAACCTTGGCTATTCACCGTCTCCATGCCCCTCATGTTTTTCTAAACCTTTATAAGGTCACACCTCTGCCTCTGATGATCTGGGGAAAATAGCACCAGGCTATTCAGTCTTTCCCTATAGCTCAAACCCTCCAATCCCAGCAATGGGCTTGTAAATAGTTTCTGTACCCTTTCAAGTTTAACAACATCTTTCCTATAGCAGAGAGACCAGAACTGAACGTAGCATTCCAAAAGTAGCCCAGATGCTGGGTTGTAGCATCATTATTTTATTAAATTCTTTTGTGAGACCTTGGAATCACCAGCAAGGCAAATATTTTGTTGCCCATCCTTAAATAAGCTTGCAACTGAACTACTAGCTAAGCCATTTTAGTAGGCAGTTAAGTATCATAGTTGTAGGCTAAGGAATAGCAGATTTAAAAATGACCTATTCTCTCAAAGGGTTGTGATTCTGTGGAATTCACTACCCCAGAGTACAGTGGATGCTGGGATATTGAGTAAATTTAAGGAGGAGATAGACAGATATTTTAAGTTAATAATGGGTTAATGATGGGTTATGGCATGGAGCCAGTATGGTGTAGCACTGCTGCCTCACAGCGCCAAGGACCTGGGTTCAATTCCAGTCTCAGACAGCTGTCTGTGTGGAGATTGCACATTCTCCTTGTGTCTGCGTGAGTTTCCTCCCACTGTCCAAAGATGAGCAGGTTATGTGGATTGGCCGTGTTAAGTTGCCTGTAGTGTGTAGGTTAGTTGGATTAACCATGGGAAATGCAGGGTTACAGGGATAGGGTGAGGGGGTCAGTCTGGGTGGGATGCTCTTTGGGGAGTCTGTGTGGCCTTTTGGGCTGAATGACCCGTTTCCACACTGTAGGGATTCCAGTCTAGTGGGAAAATGGGCAAGAAAATTAAGTTGAGACTGAGACGAGATCTACCATGATCATACCAAACGATGGAACGGACTCAAGGGGCTGAATGGCCTACTCCTATTCTAAGTTCTAATGTAATGCATGGGTTTTACAATAATTGATCATAAGACTATAAGATGTAGGAGCAGAAGTAGGTTATTCAGCCCAATGAGTCTGCTCACTATTCAATGAGGTCATGGCTGATCTAATAATCCTCAACTCCATTTCCCTGCTTTTCCCCATAACTCTCAATTTCCTTACTGATTATGGCAGCCTTGTATGGCCCACACTTGACATCTCTTTGCAGTAACAAATTCCACAAATTCACTATCCTCTGATTGAAGAAATCCCTCCTCACCTTAAATGGGTAGACCATTATTCTGAGATTATGCCCTCTGGTCCTAGACTCTCCCACAAAGGGAAACAACCTTTCAGCAGACCTATAACGTCAATAAAGCCATCTCTTATTCTCCTAAATTCCAGTGAATACAGGACCAACATACTCAACCTCTCCTCAGAAGAAAGTCCCTCCATTCCTAGTATCAGCCTAGACAACTTTCTCTGGACTGCCTCCAATGCTAGTATATCTTTCTGCTCACAGTATTCCGTCTGTGATTTCTCTTGTGCCTTGTATAGTTTTAGCAAATCTTGCCAGCTTTTATACCCCAATCTCTTTGAAATAATTGTCATCCTTCCCTTTCCCTGCTAAACATGAATGCTTGCTTTTTGTGATTCAGAAACAAAGTCTCCTAAAATTCTGAGGAAGGGTCACTGGACCTGAAACGTTAACTCTGATTTTTTTCTTCACAGATGCTGAGCTTTTCCAGCAACTTCTGTTTTTGTTCCTGGTTTACAGCATCCGCAGTTCTTTTGGTTCTCCTAAACCCTCCGTGCTGTAGCTTTTTGTTGTGTTATTTATTAGATGAAGCATTCAGCTCAGATTAATCCTTTTGTATTCATTACCTTTACATCGCTGAGCAACCTTCTGAGACACAGTGCCTTGGTCCGATTTGTTGACCTGCCCTAAATCCCCACTACCTGGGTCCCTATTATTCACAGCCTCCCTTTCCTGAAATGGTGTTTTCATCTGAAATGTGACTGCATTCTGGGTCCAACTTTCTCTCCTTTCACTATGTGTCAGAATGTCTCCAACTCACACTCCCACCTAATGATTTGAGATGGAAACACCTCCTGACAATGTGTTTGTTCCAAGTCTCACATTCTGCAGTCCAGACATAAAGGGCAGCCTCCCTGGTGAAATACCACACCATAGAGCTGAACTCCATTGCCAGAAAACAAAAAAGCCGCACAAATAACCTTCTGTTAATACAGACATTTTCAATCTGGTTTACCGTGCCGGAGGTTCGGTCAAAGTCAGAAGTCACACGGTGCCAGGTTATAATCGAACAGATTTATCTAAAATCACAGGTTTTTGGCACACTGCTCCTTCATCAGGCAACCTCACCTCATCTGATGAAGGAGCAGTGCTCTGAAAGCTTGTGATTTTAAATAACCTCATAGATCATAGAATCCCTACAGTGTGGAAACAGGCCCTTCAGCCCAACAAATCCACACTGACCCTTGGAGCATTCCCTGTCCCCATAACCCACCTAATCTACACATCCCTGAACTCTACAGGCAATTTAGCATGGCCAATCCACCTAGCCTGCACATCTTTGGACTGTGGGAGGTAACTGGAGCACCTGGAGGAAGCCCAAACAGTTGCCTGAGGATGGACTTGAACCCAGGTTCCTGGCACTGGGAGGCAGCAGTGCTAACCACTGAGCCACCAGGCCACCCCACTATATGGACTATAATCTGGTGGCACATGGCTTCTGGCTTTGTTCGCCCCAGTCCAACACCAGCATCTCCACATCATGGTGGTTAGGTCATATACATCAGATCGAACATCTTCGGGTCACAAGCAGTTCCTGAGATCTGCCACCCAACCCTTAGAGTATCATCATCACAGACCTACTTATTTGTTAGTCAACCCTGTTTGAAATTGGCTCGCTTAGATTTTTGGAAATAGTTTTTTTTAAATGCAGTTACCTCACAGGTGGAAAAAACCTTAGACCACCAAGATGCAAAACTATCAACCATAAGCATGTTTACGGCGACATGGATATAAGCTTCATATATTACTCCTCAGGCTCTATGGAGCGCACCTATGTGGATCACAGAGATAAGAAGCTTGAACACCCATAGTTCAGGATCCCACTGGCAGTGATTTATCATGTGAAAATGTGGATAACTATCTACTATTTATGTGCATATTAGTGCAGAGTGTCTTTCTGGCCCCAAGCAAGCTACTTCGCCCCTTGGATTGCTAAAATAAAAACATACTTTATTTGTTTAGGCAGCAGATGTGACATATAAAACCACAGATGGAATTCATTAATATTATCCTAGGTTGTTTTTACCCAACAACCATTTTGTACAACAGAATTAGTTGACACTTCCATAAAATAGCTGAGTGCATATTTTCCTGCATTGCAAAAGTATATGGGAATAAATATATAACTGCACTCCTTCAGCAAAATTACCATTATAACAGTTAACGTTATAAAGTGGGGTAAAATATACTCCAAAGGTTGTCTGGCATCCACCTTCTTCTTTTCCAAAAATATGCTTTATGCATATTACATTGCATTTCAGAGTGGACAGCAAAACAGACAAAGTTCTTTAAATAAAAACTGAAAGAACTGCAGATGCTGTAAATCAGGAACAAAAACAAAGTTGCTGGAAAAACTCAGCAGGTCTAGCAGCATCTGTGAAGGGATAAACAGAGTTAACGTTTCGGCTTCTGAGGAAGGGTCACCGGACCCGAAAAGTTCTTTAAATGTAGTATGTCATAATAGAATGGCAGAGAGGATGTCTGGCTGAGAGTCCATCTGGCTGATTGCATTTGAAAACTAAGAAAGGCTTGCATTTATATATCATTTTTCATGACCGCTGGAATGCACACAGCACTTAGCCAGTGAAGTATTTTGGAAGAGCAGGTACTGTTGCAAAGTGGGAAATGAGGTATCCAGTTTGGTCTCAGCTAGTTTCCACTAAAAGCCATGTGACAATGACTGTATAATCTGATTTTTGGATGTTGGATGAAGGACAAATATTGGAAAGAACACCGAGGATAACTCCTTAGTGCCGCTTCAAAATAGTGCCATGGAATTTTTAGCATCCACCCAGCAGGCAGATGGAGCCTCCTTAAGCACTGTCCTGGAGCACTAATCTTGATTTTTGTGTTCAAGCCCTCGATCGGAACTTGGTGTGAAAGTTCGTGTTTTATTATTTGAGGATGATTAAGCATTTTTCCCAAATCTTGGCTTATGTTTTTGCTCCAGTTCGAAACACCAAGAAGTAGTTTACCTGATCATTTGTTCATTTCCAGACCATAAGACCACAAGATGTAGAAGCAGAATTAGGCCATTCAGCTCATTCAGTCTGCTCCACTATTCGATCATAGTTAATATGTTTTCCAACCCCATTCCTCTGCCTTTTTCCTGTAAACCTTGATCTTCTTACCAATCAAGAACCTATCTATCTCTGTCTTAAATACACCCAGTCCCACATATTAACTGCCATCTGGCTGAAGAAATTCCACCTTGTCTCAGTTCTAAAGGGTCATCCTTCACTCTGAGGTTGTGCCCTTGGGTCCTATATTCTACTACTATTGGAAGCATCTTCTCTATATCCAGTCTATGCAGATTTCCCAGTATTGTGTAAGTTTCAATGAGATCCCTTCCTCATCCTTCTAAACTCCATCGAGTCCAAACCCGGAGTCCTCAACTATTCCTCACCCCCAGCCCTTCATCCCCAGGGACATTCTTGTAAACCTCCTCTGGATCCCCTTCAATGCCAGCACATCGTTCCTTGGATACGGGGCCCAAAACTTCACACATTATTCCAAATGCCACCTAAACAGAACCTTATGCACGCTGCATTCAAGTTAACTGCTATAATTCCTACATAATAGTGACAGGTGCACTTCAAAATGTCATTAATTGGTCATAAAGTACTGTCCTGATAATCTGACAAGGTGCTATATAAATGAAACATCAATCATTTCTAAAATTATGTTATTGCCTGTGGAGTCCTGACTTCTTACTTTTCCCTGTAGAACATGAGGTACATTTTCCACATTCCTTACAAATAATCAACAAGAAATATAAAAATGAAATGTCATCGAAAGCAAAATTTAAGCCATATGCCATTTGGTTGAATGTTCAAATAATGAAATTTGTAACTATCCTACTGTATCTTTACAAATATAAACTAAATTTACATAGTTTACAAAGTCATTAGACTGTCTACATTTTTAAAATCTAGATTAAGGAGGAAAATAGAAATATTGGCAAGTAGTTTCTGATTGGTTTTTCATCCATTCCGTTGATAACAGTTTTGAACACACACTGTTGTTATTCAGCTGGAACAAATTTGATAAATTTATTATCCTTTTGTCCTGCTGGTGCCTGAATGGCTTTGCAACTGTCAGCCATTGCCTGATACAGATGTAGAAGTGCTTCCACTAGACAATACCCCCACCCCACCTCAGAGCCAGGTTTTACGGTGGAAACTGATACAACATCACATTGAGTTTCTGTATAAATTATTCACGCATGGTGTGTTTTCTCTATTTAGTGCTTTAAAAGCTTTCCACTCATTCAGGCAATTGACTTATTGAGAATTATTCCTAACTCATTCACAATGCAGAATTTAGTCAAGCATTTAGGGGAGTCATTATCTGTTTTAATTAATTTGAGCTAGGGTACATTTAATGACCGATGGCTAAAATGCAATTTTTTCCATATTTCAAAGCTAATATGCAATTCGATTGCCCAGACACTGAGATGAAACTGATACATTTTCGAGACAATATAACAGATGGACTGAATTCGCATCTGCTACCACTTTCTGATTTGAAATACTACAGACCATTATACACATAATGATTTATAGGTTAATTCGTGAAATGTCTTAATTTTTGTCACTGTAGACAGATTGGACCCTCACTAATGCTAGCAACATCTGTTAGATTGAGCATTTAATTGAAAAGAATTTTAAAGTTGATTTTAAGGAGTCATAAACCTATGTTAAATGACCTCATGTTCTCCTGAGACAAAGTAATGAAAATAAAATATTTCAGTTAGCTGAATATTTAACTAGTAAAGTTAAAAATCAGCAATAAAATCAAACTCATAACAATGCGCACACAAAGAATATGTAAAAGATAGCATGTAAAATCAGTGATAAGTCTGCTTTCAGCTCACAGAGCCCTAGGAAGATGAAATTGGCCAATGCCAGCAAAACAAAACAAGCTCATAACAGATCGACAACCAGTTTTCCACAGTGCCAGGTTTTACTTTCCATTGCCAGGACCTTTGATTTCAAACAAAGTAAAAGCAACATGAGACTAGCAAGCAAGTCTCCAGAAAGAGTTTTAACTTTTACATTATAAATTTCAGAGCAGAAGAGATGTGAGACATTGAGAAGTTTTCTGTTGATCGTTGAGATGCTGCCTCGAAAGACCCATTTTACCCCCTTAATGTTTTAACCACAACTATTGTTTGTCTCCTGGGAAACAAATATAGATTCTCGCCTTTCCACAGCCTATCAAAAACTCTATGCATATCTGTTTTCCAATTCAAAAAAAAAGCCGAATGTTAGATCTGCGATTCTACGAAGAAGTTCAAAAATACGCAGTGCAAGACATAAGAAGCTTAATGTGTCAACCTGGGGCAGAGTTATAGGAGAAATAGTTTAATCATTAATCTGCTCTGCAATCTTTCCTTCCTTTAAATTTTCCTCCCTCTTGAGCCACTGAAAACGACAAATGTACATTGGAAGAAAGTGAATAGAAATTCATCAATGCAGCATTGCCTACCTGGGGACACAGTTTACCTGTCCATTTACCTTTCTATTCGGATCATTTATATCAATGATGATTGTATCATAGTCTGTACAGGGAACAATACATGACCTGTGTGCCCCCAGGAAATCAATAGACCTCTAGGGTGCCAGGTGAAGCCGAGCTACATGGACAGACTTTTGCTTCACAGAATGTGTTCCGGACAGGATTATACAATGGCCCAGGTTTTCCAATAGTCAGATAGTCATTTCTGTAGCCGAGATGCGAGTTGTGCAGGGACCCTGCAGAATCTCTGATGTAACAGGCTCCAAGGGAATTGCCTGGCTACTTGGAACCCTCTAAAAGTATCCATTTAAACCAGACAATTGGAAGGACTCTGTTGCAGTTTGAGTTAATTATTACCAAGGAAAAGTTAGACAATTAAAAACTTATCGCACTCCAGACAGATATCAAACTGACACCCCAATTATACGCATGAGCACATGACCACACCCACAGACCCCTGATACTGACGCAAAGCCCTTCACTCTGCCATTGGATCTGACATGTGCCTCTCAGCCCGAGACCTGACTTGCCCCTCTCCAGTCAGGATCTGTCCACCCCACCTATTCCCTCCAGGTCTCAACATCCTTCTCTCCTTCCAGGAACTGACAGCACCCCTCCCCTACCATTGAGCCCAATACTCACAACAGCCCCTCCCAAGACTGACAGACCCCTTTTTCTCTGGGATCCAACAATCCTCTCCCCATTGCCAGACCTATTCTGACCCCTTCTAAACACTCAATCACTCACTTGGCGTCCTTTTGACCTTGCACCCTGGCACCTTACATGCCTAACACCCTACCTACATAGCATTCCAATGCCCTTGCTACCTGGCACTCTAACAACCAACCCATCTGGCATCCTACCTACCTGGTGTCCTTCACACCCAGCACCTTAATCTCACATTTGACTTCCTATCACAGCAACTGTCAAAGTGTCTGCCATAGCTGGATGTTTAAATCTAAGAATACAGCAACCCCTGCTCTGAAAAATATACGACTGAGACAACAAGGTGCAGGGCTGGATGAACACAGCAGGCCAAGCAGCATCATAGGAGCAGAAAGGCTGACCGTTCGGGCCTAGACTCTTCATCAGAAAAGAATATATGACTGGCCTTCCCTGACTATCCTGCACTGTGAGGACACAGTTGCATTGATTGGAACTTCCTGCCAGAAATGCACAGCTCTTTCTCAAGATGAAAATGTAGGAATTGAGTGGCCATCTGACTCTGATTGCCAGTGCTTGGAAAATGCTGCCCAATATGTTATTTTGAGGTAATGTTTGCAGCTGTGTTTAATCCTTTGCATAACTGTACCACATTACAACAGTGACTACACTTCACTTGGCTGTAAAATGCTTCAGGACATCCTGGGGTGGTGAAATGCCTATATAAAACATGCTCTTTCTTTTAAAAATTGAAAGAGTCCTGAGGAACGTTCACTCGATCCAAAACGTTAACGCTGATTTCTCTCCACAGTTGCTGCCAGACCTGCTGAGCTTTTCCAGCAATTTTTGTTTAAGTTCTTTCTTTTCTTTCTTTTAAGATACCAGACCTAATTCCTCCAAATAAGAACAACCTGGAATCAGTTGGAGATTTGTTTCTGTATCTGGGAAAGCTCTCTCTGTAGATGAGCTAGTGCTAATGAATTCTGGTTTCTTCTCAAGATTGATAAAAACTTTGATGAAATGTCTGGCTGACTTTCATTTCTTAAGACATTTTCTCACACGTAAATCTGTACGTGTAACAAAGTATGATATCTAAAGTGAGGCAGACGCTTGCATCATTCAGTACAGTACAAGTTTGTAATGGGTTATCCAAACATTCTAACATTTTTTAACCATTTTTCTTTCTCTTTCCCTCTTTTGGATGCTCACCAGTTAAAAGGCATTTCAGAAACAGCAAATGCAAAATGGGTTTATACAATCAACTCAAAGAGTTTGAGCCATAGATGGAAAAGTACAGGCATATGGTATTAATTGAAATATAGACAAAATAATGTACTGCAAGAGAAACCATGCACTCAACCACTAGTGAATAATAGAAAATAGGAGGAGATTGCTGACTAGATTGTCAGGGGTTCACTATCAAGAGTTATCATTGGTACCTCTGAACCTCTATTGAATTATTGGACATTGTAATGTTTAATAAGCAAAAAAAAAAAATCAAAAAAAAATTCTCTAGTAATAGCACTAAAACTCTTAAGGTTCCATGTCACTGATACCTTTTGCTTTGATTAAAGATGATAAATAATATGAAGGTCCTGTAATCTTCCATTAAATCAATGAAACCAAGTCTGTGTTGATTGGTGTGCTAAAGATATAGTATCAGACTCTTTAAGAAAATGACTAAATATTATATCTCCATCTTTCCAGTCCTAGAATATCCATTCATCTTATAAAATTACCAGGCTTAAGTCAAAGAGCTTATGTGCTAGTGGAATAACAAATAATTTGATTTGCTTTGATTTGATTTATTGTAATCACATGTACCTAAGTACAGTGAAAAGCTTTGTTTGCGATCAGTCCAGGCAGATCATAGCAAATAAGGGCATACAGATCACAGTGTGCTAAGACAAAGCGAGGCATAGAAGGTTACACTGCATGGGAGGTGTTCATAAGTTCATAAGATATAGGGCAGAATTAGGCCATTTGGTCCATCGAAGTCTGCTCCGCCATTCGATCATGGCTGATATGCTTCTCACCCCCATTTTCCTGCCTTCTCCCCATAACCCTTCAACCCATTACTAATGAAAAATGTGTCTAATTCCCCCTTAAATTTACTCACTGTCCTAGCATCCACTGCACTTTGGGGTAGTGAATTCCACAGATTCAGAACCCTTTGGGAGAAGTAGTTTCTCCTCATCTCTGTTTTAAATTTACTACCCCTTATGCTAAGACTATGAACCCTCATCCTAGAATGCCCCACAAGAGGAAGCATCCACTCCATGTCTATTTTACCTATACCTTTTATCATCTTGAATACCTCAGTTTGATCTCCACGTATTCTTCTAAATTCCAGAGAGTATAGACCTAAACTGTTTAATCTCTCTTCATACGACAAATCCCTCATCTCTGAGATTGACCTAGTGAACCTCCTCTGAACTGCCTCCAATGTCACTACATCTTTCCTCAAATAAGGAGACCAAAACTGTGCACAATACTCCAGGTGCGGTCTCATCAATGTCTTGTATAGTTGCAACAATACTTCCTTCCCTTTATATTCTATTCCTTTTAGCTATAAAAGCCAACATTCCATTCGCTTTCTTTATTATCTGCTGGGCCTGCATGCTAGTTTTCTGTGACTCATGAACAAGCACACCCAGATCCTTCTGCACCGGAGCACCCTGAAGTCTCGCCTCATTTAGATATTAGGTTGCCTGCCCATTTTTTTGACGAAAATGCACCACCTCACACTTATCCATGTTAAACTCCATCTGCCACATTTTGGCCCACTCTCCTAACCTATCTATATTCATTTGTAAGGTTCTTATTCCCTCATTGCAATTTACTGTCCTGCCTATTTTTGTGTCATCTACAAATTTGACTATATAGCCTTCTATCCCTATATCTACGTCATTAACGTAGATTGTAAATAGCTGGGGTCTAAGGATCGAACCCTATGGCACCCCACTAGTTATTTCTTGCCATTCTGAAAAAAACACATTTATCCCAATTCTCTGTGTTCGGTGTATCAGTCAGTCGCCTATCCAAGATAATAAATTACCCCTAATCCCATATGATTCAACCTTGTGAATTAACCTTTTGTGCAGCACCTTATCAAATGCCTTCCAGAAGTCCAGATATATTACATCTACAGGATCCCCATTATCTATTTTGCTTGTTACATCGGCGAAGAACTCTAGCAAATTAGTCAAACATGATTTGCCCTTCATAAAACCATGCTGACTCTGATGGATAGCCTTTGACTTTCCAAATGTCTGATATTGTTTCCTTGATAATTGATTCTAACACTTTGCCAGCAACAGATGTTAAACTAACTGGTCTGTAATTTCCCACATATTGCCTCACTCCCTTTTTGAATAAGGGTGCTATTTAGCTTTTTCCCAATCCACTGGAACCTTTCCCATTCCAGGAAATTTTGAAATTTTGTAACCAATGGATCCACTATCTCCGTCACCACTTCCTTTAATACCCTAGGATGTAGGCCATCAGGCCTGCGAGGCTTGTCTGCCATCAATTCTAATAGTTTGCTGAGTCCCATTTCCCAATTGATGTTGATTGTTCTAAGTTCTACCCTTTCTATTGCCTCTGACTTGCCCATTCCAATAGGAATGGTACTATTGTCCTCCATAGTGAAAATCCATGCAAAGTACTGATTTAACATCTCTGCCATTTCAGTGCTCCCCATTATTAACTCTCCAGTTTCATCTTCCAAGTGACCAAAATTTACCTTAGAGACTCTCTTCACTTTTATTTACTTATGAAGCTTTTGCTATCCTTTTTGATATTTTGTGCAAAGCAAGATCAACATTAACAAGATCAACATGATTTGAAGTTAGAGAGCCCATTCATCAGTCTTATACCAGCAGAGAAGAAGCTATTCCTGAACCTGTTGATGCGTGTGTTCCAGCTCCTGTATCTTTTCCTGACAGAAGAGATTGTAGGAGCAATTGTAGCTGATATAAAAGGACATAACTGTTAATGTGCAGAATCAAACGATTTCAATCCAGTGATATCATGAATGGAGATAATTCATTATAAACATCAGCCTCCATTTATGGTATAGTGCAACAACTAGGATCTACACAAAAAGACAAAACAATTTAACAAAAGGTGAACGAGATGTTGTAAAATCATTTTGTATATATTGTGAGTAATTATTATTTTAAGATGGTAGGTTAATTTTAATTGATTATCTTAATATTTAGAAATAAACAAAAAAGGTTTTAAAATATGTAAATTCTATACTTATCCAAGCGTTTATTGATTGTCATCTGTTGGGGAATTTACTGCCACAGGACAGGTGAAAAAGTATTTAGTAGCAAGTTATTTACATCCATTGAAATCAAGAGACAAAAGCCCTTTGATTATGACTATATTGGTTATGACATGACTTCACATGTGCAGTTTTTTGCCTTCGGACAGGAAGTTCTCATTTCCTAATTCCAGTGTCAAATCCATTTATTTGACATGACAAGGGTATATGTTGCACTTAGACTCTGTCAAACAATTACCAGAAATGCTACTGAATGTTCTGATTGATGGTAATAGTATCAGAACTAGGAAATGTGCCCATGAAATGAAAGAGCTTTTAGCAAACTGTGAAAGTTTTCAGTATCAGAAGTCCCAAGGAACAATAAGAGTATCTTAATCTAATTAACTGCATCATTTCATCTGTTTAAGTTAGTTATGCAATCTGAGAATTCATACTGAGTTAGAGTTTTATTTTCTGTTGTGTAGAGTCAGATTTTAATCAATGGGCTGTTGTAATTAAAATATGGAATATATTTCACACTGAGTGGCTCAGCAATGCTGCATGGGCTTTAGGTCGACTTATATCTTTGTATCTGGAATACTTACTGTAATAACTCAGGAAACCTGACTGGAAAGGAACAATGTTTATCATTGAGCACCAAAATAAAGCCACTACTCATGGTGTGTATAGGCTAGTCCGAGGACAAACAGTTCTTCAGAACTATCCCTGTGAGTGTTTTTTTTAAAATTTAACCTACTTCGCTAATCA
Organism: Rhincodon typus; assembly: GCF_021869965.1. Classification (NCBI taxonomy): domain Eukaryota; kingdom Metazoa; phylum Chordata; class Chondrichthyes; order Orectolobiformes; family Rhincodontidae; genus Rhincodon; species Rhincodon typus. Next base: position 26,466,916 of record NC_063335.1, read on the forward strand.
ACCTGTTCAGAGATGCTATTACACACCTCTGGAACAGGTGGGACTTGAACCCAGGCCTACTCTTGTGCAAGGGTAGGGACACTACTACTGCACCGCAAGAGGGCCCTGTGTCTGCTTTTTTTTATTTAACCTATTTTTCTAACCAACCTGTTCAGAGATTTTCTTATACACCTCTAGAGCAGGTATGACTTGAACACGGGCCTCACAGTCCAGGGGTAGGGACACTACAACTGCACCACAAGCACCCTTTATGTGAGAGCAAACAATCAGGGCTCAGGTGATCCTTTAATTCACTAAAACTGAGAATGACTAGGGCAGGATTGTAAGGGAGATTCAAAAACAGAAATGGCTGGAAAAACTCAACAGGCCTGGCAGCATCTGTGGAGAGAAAACAGAGTTAACATTTCACAATGGCCTCTGAACCCGAAACGTTAACTCTGCCTTCTCCCCACAGATGCTGCCAGACCTGTTGAGTTTTTCCAGCCATTTCTGTTTGTGTTTCTAATTTGCAACATAGCTTCTTTTGCATACGCTCAATAACTATGCCCAGAGTAAACAATAGAATTCCCTTTAAACTATAAGCCCCACTCCCCCAACCCCCATGTTCTTATTCTGGAGCCCTTCCTTACAATTAAAACTCAATCATAAATATAAATACTTTTTCTTCATACTCTGCCATCCACCCAAACTATCTTGTGCTTGAGGGACTAATTGAGAATACCATTTTGATACTCTGGGAGACTGTGTAGGAGGAATGGGTTTGTTTTTATTGTGCTGAGGAGCTAACATATTGGTGGAGTTCTAGCAACATAAGAGCAAAAGGAAATAAGAACTAATAGCAGGAGTAGGCCATTCAGTCTCTCCAGACTGCTCTGGCATATAATATGATCATGTTTGATCACATCTCAGTCTCAGCTCCACTTTCCTGCTTGCCCTCCATAACCTTTCAACCCACTGCTATTTAAAAATCTATCTCCTCCTTAAATTTACTCAATGTCCCGGCATCCACTTCATTCTGGGGGAGTGAATTCCACAGATTCAAGATCCTTTTTGAGAGAAGTAATTTCTCCATATCTCTATTTTAAATCTGCTACCCCTTAGCTTAAAACTATGACCTCTTGTTCCAGATCGCCCCACGTGAGGAAATATCCTTTCTACATCTACTTTGTCAAGTCCCTTTAGCATCTTCTATACCTCAATTAGATTTCCGCTCATTCTTTGACTTTCAGAGAATATAGGTCTAAACTGCTCAATCTCTCTGAATAAGACAGCCCCTTCATCTTTGCAATCAGTCTAGTAAACCTCCTCTGAAGTGCCTCCAATACAACTACATTCCTCCTCAAGTAAGCAAGCAACTGGACCCTGTGCTGCACAAAGACATGAGTGAGAAAAAATGATTAAAGTGAGAAGATTCCATGACTGACATGATTGCGACTTGTTGAAAAAGAGTCTGCTCCTATGATGCTGCTTGGCCTGCTGTGTTCATCCAGCCCTGCACCTTGTCGTCAAGAATTTCTCACTCTTCATTCTGCCTGCTGTGCTCTCTGATTTATGAATGAATGCAATAAGCAAGATGAAGAATGAAGGGCATTCTGAAGATTATGCTGGAAACAATGTGAGGAGATAGTTGTAGCTCTACGACAACTGCTGCAGCGTGAGGCTGCCGAGCTGGGGCAAGGACATCTCAAGGACCTCATGAGGAACTAGGACTGGGCCATCATGAACGAAAGAATGAACTACTAAAGCATGGCCAGTGGGAAACACTGATGTGTTTTCCTGATTTGCAGAGCTGCTTGCAAGGACAACTTCTTTCTGTTGGTGAGGTCTGTCATTCATAACGGAATGAAGATTCTTGTTCTCTTTCTCCAATGTTTTGTTTTGAGCATCTAAGTCTTTGCTTATTAATTGTGACAGATAGTTTTCTTCAGCTATTCATTCACCATGATCCTGGACTCTGAACATTCTGTGACTGAGAGGCCTTTTCCTCCAACAAAAGTCCCTTTGTTGGGTGACAATGCTAGTTACCTGAAGTGTGAAATTTTTGCAAGCTTCTCACCTTTAGCCTGCAAGTCTTAGTTGTGTTGTTTGACCACTATCCCATTAAGTTCGGTGGTCTTACTGAGATATTTCGACTGTGCTAATCCTTGTTGAGTTCTGAACTGCTCAGGCTCACTTCTGTGTTTGACTTTAAACGCTGACAAGGCATTCTGTGTGTCCATGAGCTCAATAATCTTGTAGCTTTTGTTGAAAGAAACTCCCTAGTGCTTCCAGTGATTGTTAATGGGTTCCTCTTGTAACTTTCAGCTACCACCTCAGTAGATGAACTGTTTCTAAGCATTGAATATTAACATGATCCACTTTGCACGTAAGAGTCTCTTTCTCTTATGAGCCTCTTGAAATTGTTGCACTTTTTGATGGTCCTTTGCTGAGGAATTGAGTTTTTTTCTAAATATATCGAGCTCACAGTGATGTTCAATGTGCATGACTGCAAAGATCTGTTGCTTAAAATTGGTTTCTGAACACACAGGTGTAGCTCCACCCACTCTGACTGAAACTTCAATCGTCTTGACTTTATTTTGACATTCTGAATCCTCCTCCTTGCATGATTGAAAATCTGAATGCAACTCCATTATTTTTGATGCCTGTATTTTGCTGTCACTTTACTGGCTGTGGAAATGTTTAAGCATTTACTTGTTTCACTTAGCAATTGTACTAATCCAAGGTTACCCCCTTGCTTCCCAGCATTCGGCTAGTTTTCCACTCTGGAAGGATCTTTTCTTGTTAAACTATAACTGTAGCTGCTGTCACTGCATCTCCTTGGCAGATTCTGTACACTAAGTAGACAACTTTACTAACTCTTTAAGTTTTTCAGGAAAGGACTGATTTCCCTGAACAGAAGCAGTTGAGTTTTCTGGAACCGTGGCAACTAAATCCAAAAGGTTCAGGGAGGACTGTAGTATCGGATTCAAATAGATGAAGACTTCATGTGCTGAATTCCTTCTCCATAATGATATTCTGAAAGAGTGAATCAGTGTCCAGGCTGCCCTCTGGTGGCTGACCACCACCTCCATTGGCCCCTCATACTGTGTGAGGACTGAAGTGTCTTCTGGGTCGGCTGACAGAAGGATGACTAAAGCCTTACAGGCAGCTCCATTTAAAAGAGAATTGTGATGATTAGGAATTACACACAAGGTCTCCATCATCTCTTTTTCCATTGTAGTAAGGTGAAGTACACATCTGGCCACTGGCTCTGATTCTATTACATCCCTAACCCTATAGTTCAATGGAGGATGGCATAAGAAGTCCTGAAGTCAACAATGGCATAGCATCTAATAATATTGATGTCTGTTCCAATGTCCAATTTAAAATTAGTTTCTCTGCCAGATATGTCAATCACTACATACCAACCCTCAGCTTGCAGGGAGTGCGGTGGTGGAGAATGTCAAATTCTTGCCATTACAATCCCCAGACAGAATTCATCCTACTCCTATCCTTGCCCTATTTCTGGGCCCCTTGCACACTGCTGTGGTATCTGTCTAAATTTCTGAGCCATTGTAGCAGTGTTAGCCCAGCCAGTGTCTCTGGGTTAAGAGCCCTTATAAAACTGACCCTCTGGGTACCCACTGATGGAGACCCTTTGTTGCACTGAGCAAATACTGTTCCGACATGTTTGATATTGATGCATTTTCTGAGTGCTTGTTTGTTCACCACTTCTGTAAGTACTTATTATTTCTGTAATCCTTAGCTTATTATAATCGATTGATTTTCTCCTATTGCTAACAATTCTACTGTTATTTCTTCAGCTTCTTTGTGGACTTTGCCATTCTGCGGCTCAATGCTGATGCACGCCTTAAAATCTATTGACAGCTGCCCTTTACCGATGTTGAGCTTCACTTTTATATTTTCCTCACCTCAGGGTGTGGATCACTGGGCTGCCGCTATGGTTTAATGGTCCTGGTATGAACTTCAGGCTCTTAGTAAAGTTTTCAGGTTGTCCAGTTCAGTGGGTGTGGTCTCGTAGCCACAGGAGACATACTGCACCTCCAACCTCTCTTAATGCTCCAATGAAATAAAGAACTACAGATGCTGGTAGCCTAAAACATAAACAGAAATTGCTGGCGAAACTCGGCAGGTCTGGCAGAACCTGTGGAGAGAAAGCAGAGTTAATGTTTCAGGTCCAGTACCTTACTTCAGAACTGATAGTGGGTAAGGCAAGGTGGTATTTATGCTGAAGACAGGGAGATGGGGGAGGAATGAGTGGATAGGCAGCGTTGGAGCCCAGAGAGAGAGAGAGAGATTTAGGCAAAGGGATAGATAGTGGTAAGCCGGAGAGAACGAAAAGCTGATAATGGGGACAGTGAGTAGGTGAAGATGGGTTGGCAGTGCTGTAAGCAGCTCATGTGATCACAGGGCCTGGGGTGTGGGGTTGGGTAAAGGGTATGGAAGAAAGTGTTCAGCCCCATCAGTTGGCTCGGAGCCAGGACCTGTCAGTTGATGTACTGCATCAGAGGAGATGCAGGACCCACACAGTGTGACCATCTCCAGCTCAGAGGCAGCAGTGATGGAAACAATGGTGGTAGTGATGACAGAAAAGGAGCACAGCACCAGGACCATGGAGGCAATGTCAGATGGTGGCAACTGGAGGAGCAGAGAGCATTAAATCCACAGAGATGGTCAAAAATCACGTGACACCAGGTTATAGTCCAACAGGTTTATTTGAAGCTTTCAGAGTCTTGCTCCTTCTTCAGGTGTCAGTGAGGAGAAGTGGTATCAGACACAGAATTTATAAGCAAAAAACAAAAGGGTCATAGAACTGATGCGAATGTATTGAACAAACCTAAGACGGCTGTTAAATCTTTAATCAGTTAGAAATGATCAATATGCAATTCCGGAATTTTTTTCAAATCACTGTCCCCAGATACATCATCTGACCTGAGATGTCACCTCTGATATACTGATAAAACCTTTAGTTATATCGAGACATTGAAGGAGCGAGACTCCGAAAGCTTATGTCTTCAAATAAACCTGTGGACTATAACCTCGTGTTGTGTGATTTTTGACCTTGTCCACCCCAGACCAACACCGGCATCTTCACATCACATCTACAGAAAAGGAAATTTGAAACCGTTTCAGCTTTTGTAATAACAATTTAATAAAAATTTATTCATTATTTTGCCATTTATACAATTTATTCAGCAATTTATTCTGTAATCCAATACAATTGTTCAATTCCTTTGAGATTTCTATGACGTCAAGATTGACCAACAATCCAACTTGACACATTTTTTATTTGTACCACCTTGTTTTGGCTATAGGGCAGGTCAGAAAATCTGTTTAAAAGATTCACAGAAAAACTCACTCTATCCTCTTCCAATTGTAATTAATGGAAGAATATTCCAACCTGGGCAGCGATCCTACCACATTTTCCTTTGTGTAGGCAGGTGATGCTTAATGCCCAGGCATCTTTTACTTCTATTTTTACTCGATGGAAAACAAATAGTATTACACACATCTATCTCAAGAAATGGAACACATATATTTAAAATATTTACAGTCCAGTGGATATGTGAAGTGTATAATAATTTGTCAAATATCAACAATCACAAATATTAGTCCAAAGTTTAACAGACAAAATCTACCAAGGCTTAAGTATTACTTTTGAGAAATGTCTTTGGATCATTATTGTTTGACTGACTGACTTTGCCTTTAACAACCATTTAAAATCCTCTGGTCTCATTTTCAGTTGGAACAAAATGATGATCAAGACCAATCTTGGATGGAACAACAAACTGTGATCCCAATACACTGATGAAAAATTTCATAATATGATATAATAAAATTGAAATTTGACATTGCAGTTACTGGTGGCCTTAATTATAAAATATGGAATTGTGGAACTCAATTGCCAAAACATTGGTTCAAAATAAGAAACAGTATCTTGCAAGCAGAAACAGAAATGAACCTATTCAGTTCCCATAAATCAGATCTTGATCATGGTACAAATAATGCAAGCCTCAACTTGTGAAGTCTCCTAGCTACTCACGTCTGAGCTTAGTATAAACTGCTGAATTGAAAAGAATATTGTATGTTTTATCCCATTGTTGTATACAAGTTGATTTTTCCAAAAAACTTTCAAAAATGCTCTGTCCAGACAAGGACAAATCATGTCCTTTGATTAATGTTTGAGATTGCATTTGCAGGCTTGTGAATGAATTTCTCAGTGAAGAGACAAGATCCAACATTAGCCAAGATGCATTTTCACTTGCATCACTCTACTCCATTGATTTGCTGCTAAAGAAAAAAAGATGGATCTCACCTAATTCAATCAGAAAACCAGCGATTCCTCTCCATTGATGCAGTCATTAGCAAAGCAGAACAGTGATCACCCTCTGTATTATATTGTAGGGAAGAAAAACAGGGTCCAGCTAGCCCAGACACTTGTAATGGTGAGTTTACCCAAAACAGGTGCTATTAAGACCAGTTTCCGGGATCCAGTTTCTGCACCCTATGAGTGTCTGAAAGACATCCAGCTCAATATTGGGCAAAGTTTTGAGACATAGATGACAGCCACTTAACCTAGCTGCTAGACACTTTATACATGATAAGGAAGCCTCACCATCTGCTTCAAGAACTAATGTGTTTGAAGGGATATCATAAAGTTCAGCAGAGACAGGCCAACTCTGTTCAGAATTCTGAAGCAGTTGCTGCAGCCTCAGAAAGCTAATGAAATGATGTCCAAAGCCTAATGGGGCACATATCTTTTCTGTGATTTTTTTTCCATAAACCCAAAAGCATCTATCAACTAATTTCTAGGATCCCCCTGTACGGTGTTTCAGTTGAGATTGGTAACGTATATTTCATTGTCATTCAAATTATGAAAATTGTGGCCTCACTTAAACAAACGTGAGCTGAATATGAGCAAATATAACAAGTTAGGAAATGAAGATATTTCCTCTGCGTGTCCAGTGAGAGAAGTTAAAGTCAAGTGGATGAATGATACAAAAAAAAAATGCTGAAATACTGAAATAAAAGCAGAAAATACAAGAAAAATTCAGCAGGTTGTTGCAGATATGAGGTTAATAAGATTGTTATATGACCATAAGACATAGGAGCAGAAATTAGGCCATTCAGCCCATCGATGTGTTTTGGGACTATGTCCTTAACATAGATAAAATGATGGGGATCATATGATCTGTTGTTAAATCTGTTTGACAGCAAGCCTGGGATTAGCTATTAAAGGGGGTTCAAAAGTTTTTTACAGAGAAAGTAGAGCAAAGTGTTTACATTTGAACACAATGGCAACAGCACGCGCGCTAACAGCAAATAGGTTATGAGTCTCCCAAGCCCCCAAAAAATGCTGAGAATCACGGGTTGTAAACTGTTGTGCTTCAAACTGTCCAAGTTGAGGGAGCTGGTGTTTCAATGATAACTAATTAGACTTTCTTCCTAAATACAAGACTCAAGAGATTCACATTCATATGGAGATAGGCTTTGAGAGCGAAAGGATTCCTAAGATATCCCTGAGAATATATATACGACATGGTGTAGGAGACAAAGAACAGTTGAGGCTAGAAATCCTTACCATCCACCACACAGAGTGAATGTGTGAACTCAGTTTAAACTGAAAAGATCAAATTCGTGAAGAGTTATAACACAGCTGAAAAATTGCTTTAACTTTAGTCAGAAGGCGAAGTCTCCTGGATAACTCACATTGAAAGACTTTACTGAAGTTAAAAATTTCACAGCCAAGTAAATAAAAACTTGAAGCAAATTCTTAGGACCTCAGTAGCATTTCGGACTGACATTGGGACAATTGAATATCTACTTAAAGGACAGTATAAAATGTACCTGAGCTTGAAGCCAATGCAATCTCCTTGGTTGCATTGTTCATTACATAGCCAGCAGTTACAGACATTCTCGAAGAGAAGCATAAAGAAAAGGCTAAGCTTCTCTCTGAGGAAAAGATCAAAATTCTGAAACTGGAGAAAGTAGCTGAGAAGAATATTGAAAGCAAAATAGCCAAGTACACTGCAGTGTCGAAACAATATGGTGTTCCTATTTAATATATTCACTCAGGCAATGACAATAACAATTTTAGAATAAATCAAACCTGTGAAGTGTGTTAAAAGGTCTGTTATGTCATTCAAATATGGAAATGGGAATTCAGTAGCACTTGTGGAGAACGTTCTGGAGTTTAATAGCACTTCAAAGAAATGTCAGTGGAGTTGAAACGTTAACTCTGTTTCTCTCTTTATAGATGCAGCCAGATATGCTGGATTTCTTTTTATTTCAGATTTCCAGCATCTGCAGTGTTTTATTTTTAAATCACTATGGTGTAATCCCTAATCTTCAATCATCATGTAGGTGCTCCTGGGAGCCGGTCAAACTCAAGTGAGGGTATTGCATCGGGGAAGTAGTGTCTGACTATTTAATAGTACATTGAGGGAGACCTGATGGTTGACAGCATTAAAGAAATAGTCTTGAATTTTGACACTATTGGAGTCAGAGGTGTTTGCCAACATAGGAGAGATACCCTGGCACTTGCTACTACTGTCAGAGTGGGTGTTAGAGTTTGCCAATGGTGTGATGAGAGATTTGGCAGAGCTGCAAGTAATCCTGAAGTTTTCTAATACTTGCCAAGTGGATTTAACAACCTAAATGGCTCCCCCAAATACACTGTTGGCTACTGCTTTTCCTACACGACAACAATGAACACAGTTCAAAAGTACCTCATTGGCTATGAATTACTTTGGAATGTCCTGAAGGTGTGAAAGGTGCTATATAAATGCAAGTCGTCATTTTTTTTTTCCCAAGACTCATACCGGGAAGATGGGGGAGCTATGTTTTTTTCTACACAGAGCCAAATGTCTGGAGTATGTCGGGAGTAGTGGCCCAGTGGTTAGCTCTGCTGCCTCACAGTGCCAGGGACCTGGGTTCAATTCCACCCTCGGGCGACTGACTGTGTGGAGTTTGCACATTCTCCCTGTGTCTGTGTGGGTTTGCTCCGGTTTCCTCCCATAGTCCAAACATGTGCAGGTTAGGTGGATTGGCTGTGCTAAATTGCCGGTAGGTTCAGGGATGTGTAGCTTAGGCGGGTTATAAGGGAATGGGTCTGGGTGGGATGATCCAAGGGTCGGTGTGGACTTGTTGGGCCGAAGGGCCTGTTTCCACACTGTAGGGATTCTATATCTAATGCTGTTATGGCAGGACTTTTAAGCGACTCTTGGATAGGCACATGGAGGATAATAAAATGTAGGCTATGCAGGGTAAATTGATCTTAGTAGGATAATAGGTCGACACAACATCGTGGACTGAAGGGTCTGTAATGTGCTGCACTGTTCTACGTTCTATGTTCTATGTAAGAGCTTTACCAAACTGAGCTGGCTGTCACCTGGGTGCTTTTAAATTAGATCTGGGAGTTAAAGTGATCTAGGCTTCACATTGGAATTCTGGACCAACATTGATGTATATTCACCACTCACATACACCAGTCTATATCAATGTCAATATCACATCAATAAACATTAACAAAAGGAAGAAAACAATTATTTGTGTTTTTTTTTGTGTGTCTTGGAGCCAGCAATCTTTAAACCAACCAGCAACCAGAGCAGATAAATATACCATTAATGAGAAGATTTAGGGCCATTATACAACTGCATCATCTCAATTTCTTTGAGAACCTGATTGGAAATGTGCTAGTTCAAAATAATTACATGACAGCATCCAGTAATTTTAAAATATTTGCTGGATCAAGAAGAAAACATTCAATATTTAAGTAGAGTATTAATTTCAAGTTCAGGTTAATTCTCCTGAACTATTGTACCAGATTTTTTTTTAAATAAACATGTTTGCACCAGCCTGCATCACTTGGCAAGCTCTGACACTGCACATTGCACATGTGTTCAAAGATGTGACTGCACTTATATTTCTAGAGACTGAGAGCAGTCGATGAGCCTTCCTGTTTTAAAAATAATCCTTTGTTTCATCTTGAAAAGGGCAAAAGGCTCTGTTTCTTGAAGGTGTGTAAGGGAGCTCCAATGTGCTTTGGAGGGAAACAACAAGAAATGTGCTCAAGCTTACAATGCTTCATCATTTATTGGGCTGAGCCTTAATTTGGTTTTGTCCGAGTCCGAGTTACATCAAGGTTTTTATTTGGGGAGGGTTTGCTGCCAAGGGGCTCAGCAAGTTTTCTTGCCCTATCTTAACAAACTTGCCTCATTCATTACCTGTACCATCCTTATGGAACGTCTATTCTAGCCGTATCTTACCACATGCCATTCTGAGAACTCCCCACTCACTAGATATCCCAGAATTCACCAGTGTTCCTTGTGCCCACACCATCTTTACAAGACCACTGTACCCCCGGACAAATCCTGTCAGTCCGGAGCTGTCCCGTCTGCTTCCTGACATTTACCCCGGACATGACAGACAGGGGGAAATCAGTACCCCACTTTGTGGGCAGGGACCTGGAGTTCCTGCTGGATGGGGGTGGTGCCAATGTGGGACTTCCTCCTTCACCAGACCATGCCCAGCTTGGCGCGGGTAACCCCCACCCACCCTGGGTTAAAACAGTCTCAGCCATCTGACCAATGCCCAGCTTTGTCAGAAAAAGGCCAATGTTCTTCTCCACTCTTCCAGTGAACATGCCTCTATCTTCTCTCCGACAACTCATACTCACTCTGTCTGTCTGCTACTGGACCCACCTCCTACCGAGGCTCATGCTCTACCACTTTCAATATTATCTACAACATCTTCACCCACTCAGCCTCATCCATCTCAATCACTAACCCTGTGTGCCCTCTGTGTTGCCTACTCACACATCACCTTCGCCAAAAGAGCAGTGCCAACCACTTGGTCACTTGCCTCTCTCTCAGTCCAGGGGGATGAAAGGCCACAGTATGGAAGGAAGAGTGAAGATGGGAGGTAGGTGCCTATCATTTGGCTCCTCAACCCTTGTGTGGAGAGCAACCTCACTGTGACTGACTTCAATTGACTGTTTCCCAAAATACTACACTGGTCTCCCCCAAAATAATCACAAACTTTCCAAGGGAATGCATTTTCTTGGGACTTCTAAAACCATTGCATTAAATAGTGCATGAGAAGAAATATAATTTTCCTACTCTTAGCAAAATGGGGACCATGACCTCAGCAGAGGTGCATGTGATTTTGCTAATCCCCACCCCCAAGCTCTAACTAACCTCAAAAAAAGTGTTAGAAAAATGACAAGGGGTGAGAAAAACATGGCAAAATAGCTTTTCCTGCAAAACAGTTCGATGTCATTTTGAGATCCAACTCCCACGTCAATGAGGAGATGGAAATCCAGCTGATCATCTCCATCGTAATCATTAAATCTATGAGCGCATGCCACAGTCTGACAATGCTTGGTGCAAAAATACTCAAACTTTCAATTCTAAATCTCTTACATTTAATCTTTTACGCATATCCCATTATTCTCAGCTCCTATACTTTAGAACTATTCAATGTTTATTACCTTGTCTGATACTTTCTTAAATTACAACACTATCAACATCTAATGTCCACTTCTAATTGAAAGCACTCCTTATTTTCCCTTTGCAACATTCCAGTGAAATTGTGCTAGGGTCATCCTATTTCCTGAATATCCTTCCAGAAGTCTAAAACCACACAAAGTACTTAATTTTAGTTCTATCGCAGTTTTATACAGGCTCACAGTTATCTGCGTTCTGATAGCACTTTGAAATGAAGCATTTCATTTTCAGATTTTGCTGCAGCAGCGTTACTATTTGTTCCATTTTGTCTTGACCCTTCAGCTTCAAACATTTATGACCTGATCTTAAAGTTGTTGGAAGTGTGAGCTAAATATGGCACAAAGTGAGAAGCACAACATCTCAAGCCCAAGGGAGCAGTGCAATCAATAGGATAACTCCCTCAGCAATCAGTGTAAGGAATGGGAATAAACACAGAAAAGGCTGACAGGAAAGGTGAATGAAAATGGATGATTTCAATCTATAATCAGCAACAGAATGAGAACGAAAGATTGGGTTTAAAGTGAGAGAGAAAAGCGATAAAGATGAAAGGGGAAAAATAAAATTTCTAAGTTCCCCAGGAAAATATCAAAGCTTCCAGGCAAAGGAAATGTCCACGCTTGTTTCTGTTGTTTCCCCAAACTTTCCAGGCATATGTCCCCATCCCAAGCTCCACTTTGCTATCTTCCACCCTATACCATATTTTTCTTAAAAATTCATTCATGCATTGCTATCTAAGTCTGCATTTATTGTCCATCCCTAATTGCTTTTTGAAATGAGTGACTTGCTGGACCATTTCGGAGGACATTTAAAAGTCAATCACATGTCTATGAGACTGGTGTCACATGTAGGTCAGACGCAAGAACAGGAGCAGGCATTCAGCGCTCAATACTGCTCCCCCATTCAGTGAGATCACAGCTGATCTGTGGCCTAACTCCATACACCTGTCTTTAGCTCATGTCTCTTAATATCTTTGCTAAACAAAAACTTGGAACAGAGTTCCAAGCATCTACTTTGAGAGTAGAAGTGCTTCCTAATATCTGTCCTGAATGGTCCGGCCCTAGTTTACACTCTAGGTCATCCACTTCTAGAATCCCCAACCAATAGAAATAATTTATCTTTTCCTCTTAATTCTTGCAGAAATTGATCAGATCATCCTTTCACCTTCTAGATTCTAAAGCAAACAGGCCTAATTTATATAATCCTTCCTCATAACTTAACCCCTAAGGTTCAGATGCCATTCTTGTAAATCTACTTTGTACTCCCTCCAAGGCCGTTATATACTTCCCAAGGTGTGGTGCCCAGACCTACTCCCAGTACTCTAAGTGGGGTCTAACCAGAATTTTGTATAGAAGTATCAGACTGGTAAGAACAGCAGATTGGCTTCCCTAAAGGATGTTGGTGAGCCAGAGGAGTATTTACAACAATCAACAATGGTTACATGGTTACCACTTGGCTAGCTTTATTTCCAGATGTTTATTGAATTCAAATGTCACCATTTCTCAGTGTATTAGCATGTAGCTCTTGCATTACTGGTCAAGTGACCTTACCTCTACACCTCTGTGACCCCACCAGATCAAGCATTGTTCCCCATTAGTCTTGCTTGGTCTTACAGCAGATGAACTAATAATACAGGCATAGAATTGCAAATGTTCTTGAACACAGGAGAAGATCTGAGTGTGGTAACTTGAAGAAGAAATCAAAACTAAAGTTGTAGCTGAACCTTTTTTAATAGGACTACCAGATTTTGATAGATGAATAAAGCCAATCAACTCATTTTAATATATTCACACAAAATGATGCTAAAACCCTGCCATTGCATTGCAACTTGGCTCTTCAATCATTCAAGAACAATCAGCATCCATTATTCTGTTGATAAGTCCATTCCAATTGTGCACACTTCCAGGTAACAATCCTAAAATCGCTGTTTACTAATTTAAACCTACCATTGCTTACCTATTGCAATTTAAAGGAATTTGGGGATTTTTCCTTCTCTATATCGCTCATAACATGACATAGCCCTGTAAACAAAAATCATCTTTTTTCAAGGCTGAAGGGTCCAGGTCTCTGCACTGGTTCATAGAATCCCTACAGTGTATAAGCAGGCCATGTGGCCCATCAAGTCCACACTGACCCTCCAAAGAGCATCCCACCCAAACCCACTCCCTACCCCATTCAATATGCACGCACTGAAGTTTGTAACCGGCTCAATAATTTTCACAAAATCTGTCGGGTTTTGCAAGTGCAATGAAATTATTGACTGTGCCAGCAAAGTCCAGGTTAGGAAATGAAAAGGCAGGCAACAGTATCAGCTGATGATAATGGTTCCAACAGCAACTAATTAACATTTTGCCTTAATATCACCATTTGGAATCTCAAATCTGTGTTGTAGATTTTCCAACTTAACCGCTTTACAATTTAATTGACAAAAGTCGTATTTGTTCTAAACCAGGAATGGTAACATTGTTCTTAATTTTACGCATTTCCACAAGAAATAATCTCATCCTGGCATGGTGTTCTCATCAAGGAATGGCAGTCGCATCCTGGCTGTGAACTCAGGGTATTCTATCATTCCTGAATTGTATTGCCTTGTATCTAATTAGGAATAGACCATGTGCAGAGCAAGGAAAATCAGTATGCCGAGCCCAGGTGCTGTTAATTGAACTGTGATGAACTTAGTCTTAATTTTAATTTTTTTTATTATTATGTATGACCAGTGTCGATAATATAAGCGCTGAAGTGAAGCAACTTATAAAACTTTTCCCTGTATTTTTCATGTAAAAGTACATGTGAAAATACATTTCTATTCTATTCTATTCTAAATGGTATCCAGTATCTGAATGGGACTTCCTAGTGTTGATGACGGTAAAACATTGATCCAGGTCAAACTTGCCATGGACAAGATAATCCACGATGGGAAAATGTAGTGATTGGAACCAGGTGGACCTTGTTGACTATAAAATCCTTGATTGGGGTTCTTAACCTGAGACAATCAGAAAGCTCCGGCTGACCAATATAAACTGGGGATTTAGAATTTCCTCGGTTCAGGGGACTGACTCCGAGCTGTCTGGCCACAGCCAGTGTACTGTGCACGAGTAAATAAAGGGTGACTTGGTGATGGGATGCCAGTCTCTGTGCAGTTATTTTAGAAACAATTCTAGTTGGAGCCAAGCAGAAGAAATAAAAGTTTGCAGTAACACAGTGTAGAGCTGGAGGAGCACAGCAGGCCAGGCAGCATCAGAGAAGCAGGAAAGTTTACGTTTCGGGTCGGGACACTTCATTCTGTATGTCTTTGAAAGAAGAAAAAGAATGGTAAAAGCAAGGAATGTTTTTACCGGAGCAGTATAAATAATGTGATTAAAGCATAATCTAGAATTCTGAATGCAGACATTTTATACATGAAAGTTACGATTAACCACTTCAAATAGCATTGGAAATAAACTAGTTCAAGGGATCCAAACAGGAATAATTAAGCAAAATACCGAGTAAGGTAATTGGCAAACTGCTTTACTTCTTCATTGATGTGTTAACCCTTCAGAAACGTATATGCTAAATATAACAGTAATTAATTTTGAAACTTTGCATGAGCTGTCATGCCATATTCCATCAGTATTGTATTAAATTAAGAATAGACCATACGCAGAGAAAAGGAAGTCAGTTTGCTTGGTAAATAACAGCAGAAGTCATTTCGGTGGAATTGTACATCAACATTTTTAACCCAGAACATTATGTGGTTCACAGCTAGGAATAGTGTACCATAGCAATTCATCCTGCATTGAATATTATGCAACATAATAGTGAGATTGGAATAAGATCCAGGAAATATAACCCAGAACATTATATGTGACTTACAAAGGATGACCTTCTAAATTATTGGTAGTCGTTCCAGTGTTTTACTTTGCCACACTTATTTCAAATAAAAGGAGACTGGGAAATATGCCAACCACCTAACGTTTGCAAATGATGTAATCTGCGTACTCCAAAAGTACAACAAGGTCATTGAAAGGGAATTATAATTTGCAAATCTAGGATACGAGTCAGAACCAGAGAACTCAAAGGGTATGAAAGAGAAAAGATTTTTTCTTCCCAAAACTTACACATTTCACAGTGTAGCCACCTATAGAACAAATGAATGTCACTTTTAATAAAAAGCATTCAGTAAGTATTTATTATTTATTTCATTTATGAAAAAAATCTTTCCAGTCTTCTAAACATGAAACAGGTAAATGATAAGTCCTTCCTTATGTTAAGTACAGCAGCAGCAAGAGATGATTACATAACTGGGGTGGGGTTGGAGACAGATGGAAAATTGTTGTGAAATCTCGGAAAATCAGGTAAGAAGTAGTCTCAAAATTTTTAAGACATTCTAAGGCAGCACTCAGCTTAGAAGGTTGTTAAAGGCACGCCACCCAATCAATACCACCCTGTTGTGGCGACCACCATACTTTGTACATTCTCAAATCAGTTTACCCAACAAACTGATTGTCCTGGCAAAGCAGCCTGTTTTGAAGAAAGATTCTGGATGTCACTAATTCCACTATCTGAAATGTGCCTCTTCTTTACTCTCCTGCACCCGTTTCTCACTCAGTCTCTGAAGCCAATTGTTATAACTGATGCTTACGCTGTGCACTAGAGTCAAGATTCCTGAATGGATGCATGCAACAGATGGAATAAATGATGGGAAATGAATGGACCTTCTCCCTTTGACTCTGAACATTGAAGGCAATGGCTCTGAAGGGATAATGTTAGATATTGCATTAAACTCCACCCATTCTGATGATGTCACAAGGATTTGGGTGGGGACATGTAGAACATTATAGAATAAAGCCCTATACCCACAGGTCCACCAATGTTACTGTAACAATGTCTTAACTTTCTCATTTATCTGCACGTAACTGATTGTTTTCATGCAATATTTCAGAAAAGAGCCTCTTCTTGTTAAGACTGACTTATGGTTTCCTCTACCACTATAAACCAATCAGACTCTTAGAAACAGTCAAGCAAAGAAGGTGGTGTAATTAAACGACCACATTGACAAGATGCTCATGGTTCGTATCAGAACACATACAATAAATGTTTCACATATAATCAAAAAAGCTAACAGAATGTTGGCCTTTTTATCTAGAGGACTGGAGTATAAGGATGTTATGATGCAGTTGTACAAAATTCTAGTTAGGCCCCCATTTGGAGCACTGTGAGCAGAACTGGGTACCACACCTTAGGAACCCTCAGAGGGAGTACAACATAGGTTTACAAGAATGATATCTGGACATCACGGCTTAAGTTATGGGGAAAGATTGCACAAATTAAGCCTCTTTTCTCTAGATTTTAAGAAGGTTAAGGAGTGATCTGATCAAAGTCTTCAAAATTTAACAGGAAAAGATTGGGTGGATGAAGAGAAATTGTTTCCACTGGCTGGCGATTCTTGAACTGAGAAATAGTTCCAGACAGTTCAGGGGAGATCTTAGGAAGCACTTTGACACACAAAGGGTGATAGATGTTCGGAACCCTCCTCCACAAATGGCAGTGTTTGCTGGATCAGTTGTTAATTTTAAATCTGAGATAGATACATTTTTGTTTTGCAAAGTTATCAAGGGATATGGGCCAAAGCAAATATATGGAGGTAGGCCACAGATCAGCCACGATTTCACTGAATGGCTGAAGGGCCTGGATGGCCGACTCCTGTTCCTACATCGCTATTGTCTTACTGAAGCACAAGGGAACAAAGAATATATTGGAATCTGCAACACCCTCTTGGTATCAAATTCCAGTTACCATCAAACTGTCACATTGGTGCCAGGTAAGTTGCTGTTTAACAGCGT
This sequence comes from Rhincodon typus, assembly GCF_021869965.1. NCBI lineage: Eukaryota > Metazoa > Chordata > Chondrichthyes > Orectolobiformes > Rhincodontidae > Rhincodon > Rhincodon typus. Next base: position 26,484,242 of record NC_063335.1, read on the forward strand.
GTATGAATTTCTAATTTCTTGAGGGAAGAAAATGATCTTGTAACACTACCTTCAAGATTTAGATTCCACATAGTTCAAAGATCCCTGATATCTGAGGCTACCTGTAGTCAAGAAGTTGGTTATTTAAGAGAGATGTGCAATGCTTGGCCATTACAACTTCCTACACCTTTGAATACAAATTGGGAGCAGAAGTAAACTATTCAATCCCTCGAACCTGTTCCACCATTCAATAAGATGATGACCAATCTGTCTGCATTTTGAATTCCACTTTCTCATCTACACCTGATAACCTTTGATTCCTTTCCCAAACAAAATTCCATCTAGCCCCACCTTAAAAATATTCAATGAACCTGCCTTTGGTCCCTTCTGAGGCAGAGAGTTCTGAATTTGCACATCCTAATGGGAGAAAAAAATTCTCACTCTGTCCAAAAAGGGTGATAAATAATATTAAAACAAAGCCCTCCAAGTTCCGGACTAACCCATAAAAGGAAACATCATTTCAGCATGGTGGAGGTGATAGCCCAGTTATAATATTGCTCAACTATTACTCCAAAAACTCAGTTAATATTGTTAGGATCCTGCTACAGCAGATGTTGGAATTTGAATTCAATAGAAAATATCTGGAATTAAGAATCTAATGATGACCATTGCTGATTGTAAGAAAACCCCATCTGGTTCACTAATATTCTTTAAGGATGGAAATCTGCCATTCTCACCTGGTCTGGCCTACATGTGACTCCAGACCCATTCCAACATAGTTGACCCTCAATTGCCCTCTGAAATGGCCTAGCACACTATTCAGTTGTATCAGTCACTGCAAAGTCTCAAAGAAATGAAACCAGACGAATCACCTGGCATCAACCTCGGCACCAGAAATGACAAAGGCAGAAACAGCCCTGTCGACCCTGCATAGTCCTCCTCACTGACATCTGGGGGCTTTATGCCCAAATTGGGAGAGCTGTCTCACAGCCTAGTCAAGCAACAGTCTGACATAGTCATACTCACAGAATCATACCTTACAGACAACATCCCAGACACCACCATCACCATCCTGTCTCACCGGCAGGACAGACCCAGCAGAGGGGGCGGCACAGTGGTATACAGTTAGGACGGTGTTGCTCTAGGAGTGCTCAACATTGTCCCCAGACCCATAAAGTCTCATGGCTTCAGGTAAAACACGGGCAAGGAAACCTCCTGCTGATTACCATATACCATCCTCCCTCAGCTGATGAATCAGTACTCCTCCATGTTGAACAACACTTAGAGGAAGCACTGAAGGTGTCAAGGGCACAAAATGTACTCTGGGTGAAGGATTTTAACCAAGACTCAGCAACAGTGTTACTGGTCAGGTCCTAAATGCTTCTAGACTGGACCTACAGCAAGTGGTGAGGGAACCAACACAAGAGAAAAAACACATTTGACCTCAATCCTTGCTAATCTGCCAGCTGCAGATACATCCGTCCATGACAGTATTGCTAAGAGTGACCAGTCCTTATGGAGATAAAGTCTCACTTTCACATTGAGGATAACCTCCATTGTGTTGTGTGGCACTATCACTGTCTTAAATGGAACAGACGTCGAATAGTGTGTACTATCTACAAGATGCACAGCAGAAATTCACCAAAGATCCTCAGACAGCACTTTCTAAACCCATGACCACTTCCATTGAGAACAACAAGGGCAGCAGAATAATGGGAACACCACCAACTTCAAGTTCCCCTCCAAGACAATCACCATCCTGACTTGGAAATATATCGCCATTCCTTCAATGTCACTGGATCAAATTCCTGGAATTCCTTCCTTAATGGCATTGTGGAACAACCCACAGCAGGTGGACTGCAGCGGTTCAAGAAGGCAGCTCATCACCATCTTCTCAAGGGCAACTAGGGATGGGAAATAAATGCTGGCCCAGCCAGCGATGGCTACATCCCACAAAATGAATAAAAAACTTTCATCTTGGCAAGGCCATTCAACACGTTTATGTACTTCAATCAAATCACATCTCATTTGTCTAAAATTCAGCGAAAAAAAACCTAGCCTTTCCACACTTCCTCCATGAGACAATTCCTTCACTTCAGCTATCAATCTGGTCAACCACCTTTCAACCACCTCTAAAACATTGATACCATTCCTTCGAGAGAAGGAGACTAGAGTACTTTCAAGGATATGTAAGAGGTCATACAGTCATAGAGTCATACAGCACGGAAACAGATCCTTTGTATCAACTCGTCCATATTGACCTATTATCCTAAATTAATCTAGTCCCATTTGCCTGCGTATGGCCTATATCCCACTCAACTTTTCCTTTTCATGTAACTGTCCAAATGTCTTTTAAATGTTGGATCTGTACCTGTATCTACTACTTCCCCTAGCAATTCATTCCATATATGCACCACACTCTATGTGAAGTTCCCCTTCAGGTCCCTTTTAAATCTTTCTCCTCTCATGTTAAACCTATGTCCTTTAGTTTTGAACTCCTCTACCCTAAGGCAAAGACCTTCGTTGTTCACCTTAGCCAGCAACTCTCTGTATGTGTCTTCCAATTTAGGGGAGTAATGGACAGGATGTGTTGTTGAAATGAAGAGAGGTGAATTCAGACTGGTGTAGCTTTGATCGAAATTCCAAAACTCCAGGAGTGGTTGTCTGTGCTGATTTATAGAGGAAAAATACAAAGATAGAAAGTTTTTTTTTATTTTCAATGGATCTGACCTAGGGTAATGATGCACGGCAATAAACCAGATCATGTATTCCATGAGTACAGCCAGAAAAAATATCTGGGAACATTCTTATCTGGATTCCTGCAAATTAGATAAATTCTGAGACATCCTGGAAATGTCCCAAAGAAGTCATTTTATTCCACTTTTCCCTCTTGATGCTTAGGAAATTTGACACGTCCATAAGAACCTTTACCAACTTTTACAGATGCACCATAGAAAGCATTCAATCTGGGTGCATAACGACCTGGTACGACAACTGCTCTGCCGAAGGCCGTAAGAAACTGCAGAAAGTTGTGCACACAGCCCAGGCCAACTTCCCATCCATGGACTTCTCATTGGTGCAGAAAGGCTACCAACATCAACAAAAACCCATCCCACCTGGCTAATTTTTGCACTATACCATTAATGGAGGCTGATGTTTATAATGAATTATCTCCATTCATGATATCACTGGATTGAAATAGCTTGATTCTGCACATCAACAGTTACATCCTTTTATATCAGCTATGATTGCTCCCACAATCTCTTCTGTCAGGCAGAAGATACAGAAGCTTGAACACACGCACCATCAGGTTCAAGAACAGCCTCTTCCCTGCTGAATGGACTCTCTAACTTCAAATAACGTTGATCTTGCTTTGTGCACCTCCTGTGCAGTGTAATCTATATGCCTCACTCTGTCTAAGCACCCTATGATCTGTATGTCCTTGTTTGCTATGATCTGCCTGTACTGCTCACAAAACAAAGCTTTTCACTGTACTTAGGTACATGTGACTACAATAAATCAAATCAAATCAATTCTTACCTAATATTTATAAGGAATTTGGTTTCTGAACAATGATATTTTTAACCTTCCAGTTACAGGTTTGGGGTGATGATGTAGATGTTTCATTCAGAAATTCAAAATGTTAAGTAGTCTCTGTATTTACTAACTATTGCAACTGTTTATTATTTCATAAACAATAAACTAGCAATTTGTATTTTTAAAATGGCATTGGCCAAGGTCAAGAATTAATCTGAGACATTATAAATTGTCATTTATTAGAACCTTTGACAAAGCTCAATATATTTCATTGATCCAGCTCTTTAAAATCTGTACTGGTGAAATTAAAACCAATTAGTCCAAGTTGGAAAACCTTGAAAGCAATAACAGTCAGAGTTTATTACTTTATATTGTGCATTAATTCCAGGTGTACTTTCTTTGGCCCTTGTCAATTTTTTCATCAGTGTAGAGTGAACAGACCTACCTTGATGTAGGCTTGCTCACTGCACATAGACATTCTTTCATACTTTTCCATACAACATGGGATGGTTTAATGTCAATTTGACAGAAGAAATTTGTAAAGCTACAATCATTGCCAACTCATTTTGAAATCTGTACATATACAAAAACTGAAATGTATTCCCTCAGCCAGCTGCAATGGTCATTGCAAAGTTCAGATTTTATTCTTCCAGGATTATTATAAGTGACAGTCAGCTCGATGATGTCCAGCAGTTAGAGTAGAAGGTTATTTTCGTATTTGATCACATGTAGAGAGGACTAAATTAGATAGACTTTAGCAGTAAACGTAATGAAGTTGTTTGAACTGATATAAGCAATGCACAAACTCCATGTTGCTTGCTGATTTGAACGATTGTGGTATGCACAAGTGCTAAACATTCTTCCTTTCTCACTGAGCTCATGAGATACCAGCCCCACTACTAAAAGCCAGTTTGCACTTCTTAAGGGTGAGGTGAATTCTGGCTATAGTATGTAGTAAAAAGAGTTAATACCTATCATGCTAGTTGCATCATTCATGATATCAGGGTGATGCTAGATCACATATAGCTGGAACCTGATAGGGAAAGGTTCTGAGCAAGTCCTGCAATAGTCTACTTTGCAAAGCATTTAATAAATGTTTATTACTTTATATCAACATGGTTTCCAGCTCTCTTCCACCAAGGGCATGCAGACACTAGTCACAGTATTAATGCACAGCAGGGAAGACCTGGAGAAATGATGCAGCAGACCACGGATTCTGCCCCAGTTTTCTAATTGCTGCTCTGAAAGATTCCTTACCTTATGGGTCAGGGGTGTCCTCCAGACAGGTATTGAGAAGGCAAAGGGGGCAAGTGGCTGCGTTGGTAGTAACTACAAGTCCAGCACCAAGAAACTAGCTCAGTAAAACATGTAGTGACCACACGAGTCTGAAAGGTCAAGATTAGTGAATGCATGCTGACAAACCATGCCCAAGCAACTAGATTCAAACACTATTTCATTCTCCACAACCACCTCACTCATCTACCAACAGTCACTGTCAATCACAACACGGTCCTGACACCTGAATGCTTCACTTCATCGTCATACATTAAATTACTACTGGAAACCATGCACCCAACATCTCAGCACTGACACAGCACAACTATTCAAACTATTTGACTATGGCATCATATCTCACCAATGCAACTCTCTCTCTATTGCAGGACTTTGTGACTGATAATGACAGGTACCAGGCTGGGAGTGGGCATGACTGCATTTACTCACATCCAGGAGGATGGTAGAGCTGGGAGTGACTGCAGTGCCACCACTGAAGCCCTGGGCAGCAATGACACTGATACCATTGAGGATCATAATACAAACCTGCCTATTGCAATTTATCAAATTCCACCAGCCTCATCCCACAATCTGGTTTGATGTACAACGGCAAATAATGGGACAATGCATCTCTAGATTTTTCCCCAATTTCCCTTACTCAAACTCTGTCCTTGCATGGTTTTGATTACAGATACTGAAGAATTGACACCTCGCTAGAAAGTGATGTGAGAGTTTTGAGGCATAGCATGAGAGTATACTGATGAGAAAGTAACACAGTTGAACATCACCTAAGGAAGTTCTGAGGGTAACAAGGGCACAGGTGTTACTCTTGGGAGAAGTAGTATGGAGAACTTCAATTCCAAAAGAATTGGAATTTTTTCTTAGTTATCAGAATGCATGCATTCAGCGTATTCTGAAACAATTGCTTATGTATCTATTACAGCATCTCAATTGACCCACAGCTCAGTGGTTAATGCCAGGGACCTGAGTTCAATTCCACCCTTGGGTGACTGTCTGTGTGGAGTTTGCACATTCTCCCCGTGTCTGCGTGGGTTTCCTCTGGGTGCTCCGGTTTCCTCCCACAGTGCAAAGATGTGCATGTTAGGGGAATTTGCCATGCTAAATTGCCCATAGCGTCCAGAGATGTTAAGGCTAGATTAATTAGCCATGGGAATTGTAGGGTTACAGGGATAGGATAGGGGGTGAGTCTGGGTGGGCTGCTCTCTGAAGGGTCGGTGTGGACTTGAAGGGCCAAATGGCTTCTTTCCACATTCTAGGGATCCTATGATTCTAATTTGCCAGTTTAGCTTTCATACTCTCATAATTGCCAATATTTAAGTTTTAAAAAGTAGTCTTGCATCCACTCCTCTCTCCTCCTTAAACTGGATGAAAAATGCAATTATATTATTGTTGCTGCTACCTCGGGATGTCTTCACTAAGGGATCATTCATTTACTCTAACTCATTGCAGAACATGAGTTCCAATATAGCCAGCTATCTGATTGGTTCGAGAAGATGCTGTTCTAAAAAACTATTCTGAAAACATTGTATGATTTTGTCATTGCGGCTATTTTTACCCATCCAACTTTGCCAGTTTATACGTAGACCAGAATCTGCAATGATTATCACCCTCCTTTTCTGACAAATCACTTATTTTTTCTTTTATACTTCAACCTACTACGTGGCTACTGCAAGGGGGTGCTGTACATCACTGTGACAAGTGAGTCCTTGACTTTAACATTTCTCAACACTGTTTCCACATTCTGGTTTCCTGAACTTATCTCTCTCTAATGTGCCAACACAATCATTAGCCAACCGAGCCACCCCTCCACCCTTTTCTAGCTTTCTGTCCTTCATCAATGTCCTGTACCACTCAATATTCAGGTGCCAATTCAACAGAAAGTCAGGGCAGGTTTTAAAAACAATGGTATGAAGTCATATTGAGTTGCTGGAGACAAATATATTTGATATTCCAATGAAACTAATGGAAACCTTGCTGGCTCAAGAGAATAAAGAAAATCTTCCCCTGCCTAAAACGTTACAATCTTACTATATGTCAGAGATTGATAGAGTAATATCACACAACAGTCCGCAATAATACAACACAGATTACATTGGAGTTTTTGAAAGACATTTTTGAGATATGGTTTTGCACTCTTTAAAAAACAAGCATCTTATTTTGGGACTAATTTAAATACTGGATTTGTAACTGATTTCTGCAAATTCCCAGATGAAAAGACTGTTGTTTGATAATCAGTCAGTTCCACATCAGGAAGCTTAATGCTATCAAGCTTTGGTACTTTGCTCAAAAATAGATACAAATAACTGCTTTTTTAAAATTATGTTAAGCAAATAAAATTAGACTACAGCCTTAACTGAGCCCATCAGCATTTTCTCTGATAACCTCCATCATAGAGAATGTTTGTGGAGAAACTGGACATGGGCTATGTGTATAAGCGGTCTGTGCAGTCTGTGATGTGCATATGATGATTAGGTCGTACGGTAGATTAGAATACTATTCACCTTTGGGACTTCAAATTTTTTCCAAGCAGATGGATGAAGGTCTTCTCTCTCACTCTCACTAATGGCTATTAAGGATCCCAAATTAAATTAGTCCTAGCAGTTTCAGCATAATCACAACGGATATCAAACCACACTAATTAAATTAGCCCAAGAATTTAGCACAAAAAATTGCCATTAATCGAGAAAATGTTGCCAATGTAAAAAATGCACCAAAAAAAGGTAGCTGCCATTAGCTGCTCTACAGATATCAGTATTGAGGTGGATTGTCAGAGAAACTGGGGCCATATTGGACCTCTCTGACAATTTTTCTGTCCAAGAATTCCCTTCTGCATTTCAAGCTATAAATCACTGTGTTCAATGCTGTCACTGAAATTAATGGTAACTAGGAATACGTACAATATAATCCAGTCTAAAAACAGGCCAAATAAGTGGAAACAGCAAGCAGTGAGCAAAGAGATTTCTTTTGTTTTTATTTCCAAATGTTTGTTAGTTCCCACTCAGTGTGTGCTAATCTACTTTGCTCTTCCAATTTTGAGAAATGTTAGTATTCTCAGTGGTTTAACAACAAAGAAATTTAATAGTTATATCAATCAACACATAGAATAAATGTTTCTGATTGGGCTGGTTTCAGATATTGGAACAGAGTGGAGCTAAAACATGTATTTTCGAGTTTTATCTTAGCATCACTTAGATTATTATACATATTTCAAGCAGTTTGACAATCTCAGGACTTCCATGTGTGCTTTTTTTATTTTGCAAGTATTGGAAAGTAAACAAAAAAATATCACTTACTGACAGTTTTTGCTTATTTGAACCTGCTTGACCCCATTATTTAAAATATCACATTGAGGGACCTTATCTGAATTGTTTCTAGATACGATTATGTATTTTCTTAAATAAGGAGACAATCATATTTGACTCAAAACATTCAATAAGTTTCTCTCTCCACAGGAGCTGCCAGCCCTGCTGATTTTGTTCCACTATTTTCTGTTTTTATTACAGAAAGAGGCCATTTCACCCAACTAGTCCATGTCAGGATTTATGCAAAACCACACCATCCTCCTCTCCTGCTTCATCTAGCACTATCAGTATAACATTTTATTATTTTCTCCCTTTTGTGTTGAGCCAGCTTTCCCTAAATCGTAACAAATCTCCTCTAATTAGCATGAAGCTTTCCTTTCTAATTTGAGGAAACAAACGTTGTTATGTAGCTGTTTGTGCATATAACAACAGTCACTATACCTCACAAGAAATTCAAGGTGCAATGAACTGAAATAATTTGATGTGACAAAGTGCTATATTGACAAGGGAGTCAATGTTATGATTGTTTTTTTTCCATTGATAATTAACACAATGGACAGTGATCTTCATTTACCTCCATCCAGCTTCAAAGCAGGACTGTTAAAATATCAAAGTGACCACTTAATGCATTTTAATTTAGGCCTCAAATTAGATAGCCAGCACACTTAACAGAAACAGGAAAGCGTTTCTTTGTAGCTTGATTCTGTGAGGACTTTTGTTACCTGCCTGCAGCATTCATAAGAAATGTTGTGATCCCAGCTGATGTTACTACAGAACAAGTTGAGAGGGGAAAGATTTAAAAAGGGACAAAGGGGCAACGTTTTCATGCTGAGGGTGGTGCATGTATGGAATGAGCAGCCAGAGAAAGTGGAAGTTGGTACAGTTATAACATTTAAATGGATATGTGAATTGGAAGGGTTTAGAAGGATATGGGTCAAATGCTGGCAAATGGGACTAGATTAATTTAGAATATCTGGTCAGCATGGACAAGTTGGACTGAAGCGTCTATTTCTGTGCTGTACAGCTCTATGACTCTAAGTCAGATCCCAGAATGATATCTGGCCTGAAAGATCTTTTTGTTTAATTTGACATGGTGCGTATTCACTGAAATACAAGCAAACAGATTTTCTTTAACAATAAAACAGGATTTGTTGACACAGAAGGAACAATGATAAAAACAACAAGCCAAGCTACCTAAATAAACATCACAAGGTTTTCAACATAATCCCTACAAAACCATCACTTTACAGTTTCACATCCAGTGAAATTAATCCTTCAATCTCAAATCTTTAAGTTTGATTTAATTGATTCTTCTCAGTTCTTTCCTGTGAATTGTGAAGTCTTCACACACAAGTACTCACAAAACAGAGAGGTCAGATTTTCTCAGCTTGCAAAAGCCTGCAGATTTCTAACTAAACACTCCTGGTCTGGAAGTTGTACAAACTAGCTTTCTACTAAGGTAACTTATTCCCTGAAATGGTCTATACTTCCTGGTAGGAGGGAGATTTTATTGTGCTTCTGACTCCAGTCAGGTGTGCTCCAATTGGCTCAAAAATGCCCAGTCTCTGGGTTTCCCTGATTATCCCAAACCAAAAACAAGATAATACTCTGCAATGTTTGTAATCCTGGTCATAAACCCAGCATAGTGTTAACAAACTTTTATTAATACTCCAGGGATCCTTGCTTATTGACACATATTGGATTAAATCATGGTTCTGGAAGGACTGATTGACTTTGTTATTTTTCTAAAGCCCTTCTGAAAATAACCAACACTCATTTGCCACTAGTTTGAAACCCGCACTATAAAATCTAATGTTATATTATACATCCATATAAATCATCCATTTCTCATCATAAAAGGTAAACTAATTGACAGCATATGTTGAAATGTTGAAATGTGATTACCATACAGAGACATAGCTGCAGGATGGTTAGTTACTCCAATATTAAGGAATATATGACATTCAAAAGAAATAAAAAGCTACATAAAAAGTGGAGGGGTGGCACTGTTGATCAAATGTGGTATTTGTTCAATAGTTGAATAAAGAATCAGTTTAGGTATAGATGATGAATAGTAGAAGAAAGAAGTTACTCATGGAAGTGGCTGATTGGCCCCAAATGGTAATCACAAGGTGAGATAAAAGAAAATATGAGGAAATATTGTTTGCTTGTGATAAAGAGACAGCAATAATCATGGGTGACTTTAATTTACAAATAAATGGATTGGCTACAGTAGCCTTAATAAAGAATTCATAGAATGCTTTTCAGCTAGTTTCTTAGAGCAGCACACTTTGAAACTGACGAGAGAGCACGTTACTTTAGGTGTGGCATTGTGTAATAAAATAGAATTAATCAATGACCTCAGACTTAAGGCACCCCTCATGAGCAGCAAACACAATATGATTTAATCTATCCAAATTGGAGGAGAGAAGACGAGTATTTTAAAGTTAAATATGGAAAAGCAATGTGCGCACAAAAGCTAACTGATGTGATCTGATTTAGGGGATAGAGACACAGTGGCAGATAGTTAATGGGATATTTCAGAACAGTCAAAATAAATATATTTCATATTGAAAAGAATTATAAATGAAGACCCATCACATGTGGTTAATTATAGAAATTAGGGAAAGAATCAAACTTAAGAAAAAAGCATATAACAATGAAAAAATAAGTAGCAAGTCAGATTATTGGTCAGAATATAAAGAATGTCAGACAATGACTGAAAGGTTAATCAAGTGGAAGAGATTAGTGTATGAAAGGAAGCTAACTAGGAATGTACAAGTAGACAGCAACAGCTGCTACAGGTATTAAAAAGGGAAAGAACAAGTAAAATAAGTTTTTTGTCTCCTAGAAAGTGAAAAGGGGAAAGAGGTAGCAGATGCATTGCGCGAGGAGGGGATGGTGTGGTAGTATTATTGCTAGACTACTAATCCAAAGACCCAGGTAATGGATTCAACTCCTGCCACAGCAGATGGTAGAATTTGAATTCAATTAAAAATATCTGGAATTAAGAATTTAATGATGACCATGGATCCATTGTTGAGTATTGGGAAAAGCATAACTGCTTTACTAATGTTCTTTAGGGAAGGAAATCTGCCATCCTTACCTGGTCTGACCTACATATGACTCCAGACTAATGCAGTTGACTCTTAACTGCCCTCTAGGCAATTAGGGATGGGCAATAAATTCTGCCTAGCCAGCAATATCCTCATCCCATGAATGAATAAAAAAAAGTGTAATTTTCCGAAATTCCCTTGATTCAGGAAGTGTTCGATCAGACCAACTCCTTTATACAAGAAGCGGGACAGAAATCAACTAGACGGTCAAATGTGTAGGAATCAAACGTTAGAGATTTCATAGCTACACACTTAGGAAATCCCAAGGTCATTGGGAAGGGTCAGTGTGGTTTCATCAAAGGAAAATCATGTTTTACAAGTTTGTTGAAGGAGTAATATGCTGCAGATAATGGTGGGCTGTAGACAGACTTGGATTTCCAAAAGGTATTTGTGAATGTGACACATCAAAAGTTATTGCTGAAAATAAAAGCTCATGGTATTGGGGTAGTGCATCAGTATGGATAGAAGATTGACAGGCTGCAGAAAACATAGATTATGCATAGATAGGCCTTTGCCTGATTGGTAGGATCTGATGCATGGTATCCCACAGGGGTTTGGGATGAGGCCTTAACTTTTTACAATCTACATCATTGACTTGACGAGGGGAGCAAAAACATGGTAGCTAAATTTCACAGATGATATCAAGATAGGCAGGAAAGTGTGCTGTGAAGAAAACATGAGGAAATAGCAAAGTGATATAGATAGATTTGCAGAACGGGCAAAATCTGGTAGATGTGAAAAATGAAGTATGAAACTGTAGAATATTATTTAAGTGGAGAATGACTGCAGAAATCTGTGTTTCTGAGGGTTCTAGATGCTCTGGTGCTTGAGCCATAATAAGTAGGGATTCAGGTACAGAATGTAATCAGAAAAGTGAATGGGATGCAATCCATTCTTACAAGAAAAATTGAACAGACAAGTATGGACATTAAGCTTCAGTTCTACAGGGCGTTGGTGAGAGTGCAGCTTGCAGAGTGAGTATAATTTTGGTTTCCAAAGAAAGAATGTAAATGCATCAAAGGCAGTTCAGAGGAAGTTTATTAAATTCATACCTGAAATGAATAGATTGTCTCATAGAGAAATTCTGGTCAGTCTGGGCTTGTTTCCACCAGTGTTTAGAAAAGTGAGGGTAACTTGATTGAAGTATACAAGATTCTGAATGATCTTGACAAGTTGGATGTGGGGAATATGTTTCCTCTTGTCTTGCAGCATCTTGCATTGTTTCTTGAAAAAGATTTTTAGTGGGTGGCATGGTGGCTCAGTGGTTAGCACAGCACCAAGGACCCAGGTTTGATTCCACCCTTGGGCGACTGTCTGTGTGGAGTTCGCATGTTCACCCCCTGTCTGCTTGGGTTTCCTCCGGGTGCTCTGGTTTCCTCCCACAGTCCAAAGATGTGCAGGTTATTTGAATTGGCCATTCTGAAATTGCCCATGCTGTTGAGGGTTGTGTATTTTGGGTGGATTAGCCAGGGTAAATGTGCTGTTATGGACTGCACCGGGGTGGGGGGGGGGTGGGGTTGGATGGAATGCTCTTTGGGGGGGGACTTAATGGGCTGAATAGCCTGCTTCCAAACTGTAGGAGTTCTATGATTCCTGTGGGTAAGTTTGGATCGAGGGAACATTATTATAAAATTAGGATCCCCCTTTAGGACAGAGGTGAGGAGAATTTTTTATCTTTCAAAAGTTGATTGGTGTCAGCTGTTCGCAGGTAAAGGGATGGCTGTAAAATGGGAAGCCTTCAAAAATTTGATAACGATAGTCCAGAGACAGTATGTTCTTGATAGAGTGAAGGGCAAGGCTGCTAGATGTAGGGAATGCTGGATGACTAGAGAAATTGCGGTTTTGATCAAGAAAAAGAAGGAAGCATATATCAGGTATAGATAGCAGAAATCAAGTGAGTCCCTAGAAGAGTATAAAGGCAGTAGGAGTATACTTAAGAGGGAAATCAGGAGGGCATAAAAGGGACATGCGATAGGTCTGGCAAAGAGGGTTAAGAAGAATGCAAAGGGATTCTACAAATACATTAAGGACAAAAGAGTAACAAAGGAGAGAATAGGCCCCCATGAAGATCAGCGAGGCCACTTACGTGTGAAACTGCAGGAGATGGAGGAGATACGAAATGAGTATTTTGCATCAGTATTTACTATGAAGAAGGATGTGGAAGGTAGAGAACATGGAGAAATAAATAGTGGCATGTTGAAACATGTCTGTATTATAGAGGAGGAGGTGCTCGACATCCTAAAATACATAAAGGTGGATAAATATCTAGGACCTGATCAGGTGTAACCTAGAACTCTGTGGGAAGTGAGGGAAGTGATTGCTGGGCCCATTGCTGAGATATTTGTATCATCGATAGCCACAGGTGAGGTGCCAGAAGACTGGAGGTTGGCCAACTTGGTGCCATATTCAAGAAATGTGGTCAGGAAAAACTAGGGAACAATAGACAGGTGAGCCTGACATCGGTCGTGGGCAAGTTGTTGGAGGGAATCTTTCAGGACAGGATTTACATGTATTTGAAAAGGCTTTGTGCATGGGAAATCATGTCTCATGAACTTGATTGGGTTTTTTGAAGATGTAACAAAGAGGATTGATGAGGGCAGAGCAGAGGACGTGATCCAAATGGACTTCAGTAAAGCATTCGATGAGGTTCCTCATGGCTGACTGGTTAGCAAGGTTAGATCATATGGAATTGGGGGAGAACTAGATATTTGGATGCAGAACTAGCTTGAAGGTAAAAGACAGAGGGTGGTGGTGGAAGGTTGTTTTACGACTGGAGGCCTGTAACCAGCGGTCTGCCACAAGGATCGGTGCTGAGTCCACTGCTTTTTGTCATTTGTATAAATTATTTGGATGTGAACAGAGGAGGTATGGTTAGTAAGTTTGCAGGTGACACCAAAATTGGAGGTGTAGTGGACAGCGAAGAAGGTTACCTCAGAGTATAATAGGATCTTGATCAGATTGGCCAATGGGCTGAGGAGTGGTAGATGAAGTTTAATTTAGATAAATGAGAAGCGTTGCATTTTGGAAAGGCAAATCAGGGCAGGATATATATACTTAATGTTAAAGTCCTAGGGAGGGTTGCTGAACAAAGAGACCTTGGAGTGCAGGTTCATAGCTCCTTGAAAGTGGAGTCACTGGTTGATAGGATAGTGAAGAAGGCATTTGTTATGCTTGCCTTTATTTGTCAGTGCATTGAATATAGGAGTTGGGAGGGCATGTTGTGGCTGTACAGGACATTGGTTAGGCCTCTATTGGAATACTGCATGCAATTCTGGTCTCCCTACTATAGGAAGGATGTTGTGAAACTTGAAAGGGTACAGAAAAGATTTACAAGGATGTTGCCAGGGTTGGAGGGTTTGTGCTCTAAGGACAAGTTGAATAGGCTGGGGCAATTTTCCCTGGAGCATCGAAGGCAGAGGTGTGACCTTATAGTAGTTTATAAAATCATGAGAAGCATGGATACGATAAATAGACAAGGTCTTTTTCCTGGGGTGGGGGAGTCCAAGACTAGAGGGTATAGGTTTAAGATGAGAGGGGAAAGATTTAAAAGGCAGCTATGGGGCAACCTTTTCACGCAGAGGATGGTGTGTGTATGGAATGAGCTGCCAGAGGAAGTGGTGGAGGCTGATACAATTACAACATTTAAAAGGCATCTGGATGGCTATATGTATAGGAAGTGTTTAGAGGGAAATGAGCCAAATGCTGGCAAATGGGACTAGATTAATTTAGGATATCTGGCCGGCATGGACAAGTTGGACTGAAGGGTCTGTTTCCGTGCTGTATATCTCTATGACTGTATCTCTCGGAGAGTTGTGTGACTTTGGAACTGTCTGCTTCAGCAGATGGGTTGGCATGGTGGCTCAGTGATTAGCACTGCTGCCACACAGTGCTAGGGCCTTGGGTTCAATTCAACCCTTGGCTGAGTCTGTGGAGTTTGCTCATTCTCCCCATGTCTGTGTGGATTTCCTCCCACAGTTCAAGGACATGCAGGTTATGTGAATTGGCCATGTTGAATTGGCCATGTTAAATTGCCTGTAGCTTCAAGGGATGTGTATGCTAGGTGGGTTAGACATGTGAAATGTCTACAGGGTTAGGGTAGAGGGATGGCTCTGGGTTGGATGCCCTTCAGGGTGTCAGTGTGGGCAGAATGGCCTGCCTTTATACTGAAGGGATTCGATGAAGCTGCTGGAGATGGTCTCATTAAGTAATTTTAAGATAGAGGTGAATAGATTATTATTAGGCATGGGAATCAAAGGTTTATTGGGGTAGATAAAAATGTGAAACTTGAAACAAACAGATTGACCATTGTCTTATTTAATGGCAGAGCAGGCTCAAGAAGCTGTATGGTCTATCTTTAGACCTGTTTTTTACGCTTGTATCATTTATGTTTAGTTAAATACATGCGGAGTACTGTGCTTATTTACTACACAAAGCAAAAAAAAAGCCAGTGTACTTTCAAGAGATAAAAGCAAATTATTGAGAGTGCTGAAAATAAAAACAGAAAATGTTGAAAATTTCGAGCGGGTCAGGAATCTTAAACAGAGAGAAAAGCAGGAGCAAAAGCTGAAAAATATTAAAGGCTTTAAACAAATACAAAGCAAAATAAATTGGGAACAAGAAAAGCACATTAAAAATGATTGTGCGATAGGGAAGAGGACCTTGGTTCAAGTCCCACCTGCTCCAGTGGTACATTATAACATATTTGAACAATTTGTTTAGAAAATGTTTAGAAATTATTAGAGATGGAAATACAAGGCAAGTAGGGTTCCTAATGGAACAAGTAAAGAAATGGTCATTTTGAAGGAGGTGTGGGTGATTAGAGCCAGTTTAGTCACAAGGATGTGAATGAATGGTTTACTTGCCCTAAGACCAGTATTATCTCATATTTGGTTTAGACTGTGCTCTTTCTATAACACGAGATCAATTGTTTCTGCTCTACCGCGTTGTCCACAGGCTCTGTGTTTCCATCCCACTTAACATAGTGACTATGTCCACCTGTGCTTTCTATCTCTCCCTTCTGTGTGCACTTTCCAAGTTTTTCTTACTTCTTGCCCAGCTGAAATTCTCTTTTCTCAGAACCTCCTAGTCAGTATTCATTCTAATCCTACATTTCAATCATAAATCAATTCTTTTACATGACTTTGCAATTCAGCATTACATTGCGCCACTGGTTCATGTCACTCTGCAGGATGTCGACAACATGATTTACTTAAGGGAAAAGGAATAAATCTCTACTGTTTTCTAAGCTGTGCCAACTTGAAAAGAACTTTACTCAGAAAAGTATTTCTATAAGCGTGCAAAACCCAAACCTCCTTTTGTGTGACATGTGAACATCTTTAAAAGAGCTGTCATTTATTTGAGCAGTCTTTAGTGGCTTAACACCTGTTCAGTGCCATTTAGCCTATATTTTTGATAAACCGTGAGCACTCACAGGGTGCTCTCATGGTCACAGTTATAAATATTTGATATTTTGCAGTTGTAAAGACTAATTTCAATCTTTGTGAACTTTGAAAAGCTTCATTGTTGTAGTTCTATTGGCCTTACCTCACAAAAAATACTTACTTTACTCAAAAGATTAGAAATACATGGTAATTTCTATAAGGGAAGAATAGTTTATAGAAACTGAACATCAGTTTTATTGAATTGAACTAAATTAGCTTTATTGTCACACTTTTAAGTTGTTTTTATGGTGGGTTCATTGATCAAACAGGGCCATCACACTTTGACATAGTAAATGTGATAGAGTGATAGTTGACAAGATCTGATTTTCCCAATTGTCTCTACTATTGCTTCCTAAATATTGGCCAATCCATGTTAATATATTACCATCAATTCCAAGATCCTTTTTTTTTTCTTCATTCGTTCTTGGGATGAGGGCGTCGCTGGCCAGGCAGCATTTATTGCCCATCCCTAATTGCCCAGAGGGCAGTTCAGAGTCAACCACATTGCCGTGGGTCTGGAGTCACATGTAGGCTAGACCTGGTAAGGATGGCAGTTTCCTTCCCTAAAGGACATTTGTGAACCAGATGGGTTTTTCCAACAATTGACAATGGATTCATGGTCATCATTAGACTTCTAACTCCAAATATTTATTGAATTCAAATTCCACCATCTGCTGTGGTGGGATTCAAACCTGGGCCCCATTATCTGGGTCTCTGGATTAACAGTCCAGTGATAATACCACTGGGCCATCGCCTCCCCATACTAATCTTTTGTGTAGCATTTTATTGAAAATCTTTTGGAAATCCAAATATTGCTTTCCCTTTATTAGTCATTTTTCTTTCATTTATGCAATGTGAGTGTTACTGGCTACACCAACATATATTGCCCATCCCTTATTGCTCTAATTGAGCTGCCTTCTTGAACTTCTGCAATCAATGGGGTGCAGGTACACCGAGAATAAATTGGAGAACTTATTGCTGCAGAGAGTTGTGGAGGCCAAGTTATTGAGTCTTTCAGACAAAATTAGGTAGGTTTTTGATTCATAATGGGATTAAAGGTTATGGGGAGAAAGCAGCAGAATTGGGCAGAGAAACATATCAGCCATGATTGAATAACAGAGCAAACTCAATGGGCTGAATGGCCTATTTCTGCTCCTATATATGGTCTTATGGTTTAATGGTTCTGTTCTGGAGGGAGTTCCAGGTTGTCTGCAGTTTCGCCCAGGCTTCCTGATGGCATATTCAGTTAAGTGCAGCCTCAATGCCAATGGCAGTCACTCACAAGTCTTCAGTTCTATTGCCAGAATATTGTCAGGGCCCATAGCCTGAGCAGTATTCAGTGCTTTCAGCCATTTCTTGATATCGCATGAATCAAATTGTCTGACAGTTGATATTGGGGACCTCAGGATGAAGCTGAAATGGGGACTCCACCCTGCACTTCTGGCTGGAACTACTAGCACTGTTTAACTGGGCTCCCCCACCATTGAGGACAGGGATATTTGTGGAGCCTCCTACTCCTAGTAATTGTTTATTTATCCACGACCATTAACAACTGGATGTGGCAGGATTGCAGGGCTTAGATCTGATCCATTGATTTTGGAGTTGTTTAGCCACATACAAAGTTTGACAGACATGTAGCCCTGTGTTGTAGCTTTATGAGGTTGACACCTAATGCTGGAATGTTGTCTCCATTGAACCAGGTTTGATCCCCTAGCTTGGTGTTAACGGTAGTGTTGGGGTTTATGAGGGGAGAAACGTTGGCCTGGTGGTATTATTGTGAGACAATTGATGCAGTGACCCAGGTAATATTCTGCAGATACTGTTCAAATCCTGACATGGCAAATGGTGGACTTTGAATTCAATTAAAATAATTTCTGGAATTAAGAGTCTAATGATGACCGTGAAATTGTTGTCAATTGCTGGGGGAGAAAGAACCATCTGGTTTATTAGCTTCTCTTAGAGAAGAAAACTGCTGTCCTTACCATGTCTGGTCTACATGTGACTCCAGATCTGCAGTGCTGCAGTTGACTCCTAACTACCCTCTGAGCAGTTGGAGATGGATAATAAATGCTGGCCTAGCCAAAGATGACCACATAGCGTGAATGAATACAAAATAATTGAGATTGTAGATTGTAGTTGAAAATAATTTTGCTGTTGAATGCCCACGACATCTCCTGAATGCCCAGTCTTGAGTTGTTGTATCAAAGCCTATCCCATTCAGCACCATTAAGGTACCATAAAACATGATGGAGGGTACCCTTAATGTGAAGGCAAGACCTAATCTCCACAAGGACAGTGCAATGGTTATTTCCAACAGTACTGCATGGTGAGATGCATCTGCAACAGGTATATTAGTGAGCTCAGGTACATTTTAACTTCTTGGTTCCCTCACCACCAGCCAAGAACACATTCTAGCAGCTAGCTTGGTCAGTAGTGATGCTGCCAAGTCCCCTTGTTGATGGATTTTGAAGTTGCTCACCTAGATTGCATACTTATGTTCTTATACCCTCCAAGCAGAGGTAAATATGGAGGGAGAGAGGGATGGTAATCAGCAGGAGGTTTCCATGTCCATGATCGACCTAATGCTAGGGTTAAGACTTCCTTGAGTTAGGAATCAACATTGAGAGAACCCCAGGGCAACTATTCACTGTATACCACTATACTGTCACTTCTGACATATTTTGCAATGTGTCCTCCAACTGGGGCTACATGGTCAAAAGGCACATGGCACCAGGTTATAGTCTTGCCATTATCTCTCCACCTATTTATTCTGTGCCTGTGCATTTCCCTCCACTTCACCTGACAAAGGGGCAGTGCTCAAAAAGCTTGTGATTTAAGTAAATCTGTTGGACTATACCCTGGTGTTGTGTGACTTTTGACTTTGTCCATCCCAGTCCAACATCAGCATCTCCACATTGTGGCCACATAGTGTGCTTTCCTCTGTTTATGCATTTATTCTTAGGTGTCTGTATAAGCTAGGTTGAGATCTTCTCAAAACCCTATCATTTTCTCCTGATATCTTGCACATTTTAGTTGCTGCATTATTATTTGTCTGTTCTGTACTTTCAACGGCTTTAAGTCTGAGCCGATTATATCTCTGCCAATGCTTATTGGTGACTTTTTGCCATATTAGAAGGTGGGATTGGCTGGAATGCATTATGCAGAATGAAGTTGTAGGGTTCGCGTGTTGACACGTGCAGACATGAGACGCTCAACAGCAGTTTCAGTGTTACACCGTTCTATGATCTAACAATAAACAGTTTTTCATCTGGGTGAGACAACAAGGTGCAGGGCTGGACGAACACAGCAGGCCAAGCAGCATCATTTGACTTCAGTGATGAATTGGAGGTAATTTGAAAAAGTTTGGAATTTTTGGCTAATCGTTGAAATTAGTTTATAAACAAAACGTTTGGAACGTGAATGCTTTTTTTAGCCAAAAATCAGGGGTCAATTCTTACACAAAGTTGACCTAGCCTTTCTGCTCCTATGATGCTGCTTGGCCTGCTGTGTTCATCCAGCTCTGCACCTTGTTGTCTCGGATTCTCCAGCATCTGCAGTTCCTACTATCCATAATTCAAGTAAATTTGGTCTCATCTTCTACCATGTACTTGCCTCCTATCACAGGCTATTACTGCTGACGATGAATTAATAGCTGCCACAATTATCAGAATTTCAATTCATCTTCATGAGATGAGATGTAGCTTAATAAATGCACTAATTAGTCCTAATTATTGGGACAAATCTCTAAAGGTATTGTGTATTTGATTTATAAAAAGGGTAGGCAATTTTAATTAGAATATAAGAACGTAAGAACTAGGAGCAGGAGTAGGCCGTCCGGCCCTTCGAGCCTGCTCCGCCATTCAATAAGATCATGGCTGATCTTTTCGTGGACTCAGATCCACTTACCCGCCTTCTCACCATATCCCTTAATTCCTTTATTGTTCCAAAAAACTACCTTATCTTTAAAAACGTTTACGGAGGTAACGTCAACTACTTCACTGGGCAAGGAATTCCATAGATTAACAACCCTCTGGGTGAAGAAGTTCCTTCTCAATTCAGTCCTAAATCAGCTCCCTCTAATCTTGAGGCTATGCCCTCTTGTCCTAGCTTCGCCTGCCAGTGGAAACATCCTCTCTACTTCTATCTTATCTATTCCCTTCATAATTTTATATGTTTCTATAAGATCCCCCCTCAATCTTCTGATTTCCAATGAATATAATCCCAATCTATTCAGTCTTTCCTAATAAGCCAACCCCCTCAACTCCGGAATCAACCTAGTGAACCTCCTTTGCACCCCCACCAGTGCCAGTACATCCTTTCTCAAGTAAGGAGACCAAAACTGCACACAGTACTCCAGGTGTGGCCTCACCAGCACCTTGTACAGCTGCAACATAACCTCTCTGCTTTTAATCTCAATCCCTTTAGCAATGAAGGACAAAATTCCACTTGCCTTCCTAATTACTTGTTGTACCTGCAGACCTACCTTCTGTGATTCATGCACAAGGACACCCAGGTCCCTCTGCACAGCAGCATGCTGCAACTTTTTACCATTCAAGTAATAATCCTTTTTACTATTACTCCTACCAAAATGTATGACTTCACATTTATTTACATTGCATTCCATCTGCCAGACCTTTGCCCACTCACTCAATGTATCTATGTTCCTCTGCAAAGTTTCACAGTCCTCTGCACACTTTGCTCTGCCACTCATCTTAGTGTCATCTGCAAACTTTGACGGCCTACACGTGGTCCCCAACTCCAAATCATCTATATAAATTGTAGATAATTGCGGTCCTAACACCGATCCCTGAGACACACCACTAGTCACTGACTGTCAGCTAGAATAGCACTCATTTATCCCCACTCTTTGCTTCCTGTCAGTCAACCAATCCTCTAACCATGCTAATACTTTACCCTTAATGCCATGCATCCTTATCTTATACAGTGGCCTCTTGTGCGGCACCTTGTTGAAGGCCTTTTGGAAATCTAGGTACACCACATCCATTGGGTCCCCATTGTCCACCTTGCTCGTAATGTCTTCATAGAATTCCAAAAGATTTGTCAAGCATGACCTGCCCTTCATGAACCCATGCTGTGTCTGCCCAATGGGACAATTTCTATCAAGATGCCTTGCTATTTCTTCCTTGACAATAGACTCAAGCATCTTCCCCACTACAGAGGTTAAGCTAACCGGTCTATAATTCCCCATCTTTTGTCTACTTTCCTTTTTAAACAGTGGCGTCACATTTGCTGTTTTCCAATCTGCTGGGACTGCCCCAGAGGCCAGCGAATTTTGGAAAATTACCGCTATTTCTCCCGCCATCTCTTTTAGTACCCTGGGATGCATTCCATCAGGGCCAGGAGGCTTATCAATCCTTAGCTGCATTAGCTTGCCCAACGCTACCTCTTCCATAATAATGATTGTTTCCAGGTCCTCACCTACCTTCGTCTCTTTGTCAATTACTGGCATGTTATTAGTGTGCTCCACTGTGAAGACCGATACAAAATACCTGTTCAATGCCTCGGCCATTTCATCATATCCCATAACTAAATTCCCCTTCTCATCCTCTAAAGGGCCAATGTTTACTTTAGCCACTCTTTTTCGTTTTATATATTTATAGAAACTTTTGCTATCTGTCTTTATATTCTGTGCTAGTTTTTTCTCATGTTCTATCTTACTTTTCTTTATAGCTCTTTTTGTGGCTTTCTGTTGACCTTCAAAGTTTTCCCAATCTTCTAGTTTCATGCTGTTTTTGGCCACTTTGTATGCGCTGTCTTTCAATTTGATAGCATCCCTTATTTCTTTAGACACTCATGGCAGATTACCCCTTTTCTTACAGTCCTTCCTTTTCACTAGAGTATACTTTTGCTGAGCACTTTGAAAAATTGCTTTGAAAGCCCTCCACTGCTCGTCAACTGTCCCACCATAAAATCTTTGTTTCCAGTCTACTTTAGCCAAGTCCTCCCTCATTCTATTGTAGTTCCCCTTGTTCAAGCACAGGACCCTCGTACTGGATTTTATCTTCACACTCTCCATCTGTATTCTAAATTCAACCATACTGTGATCACTCCTTCCAAGAGGATCCCTAACTATGAGGTCATTAATTATTCATGTCTCATTACACAGGACCAGATCTAGGATAGCTTGGTCCCTCGTCGGTTCCATTACATACTGTTCAAGAAAACTATCACAGATACACTCAACAAACTCCTCCTCAAGGCTACCCTGACCGAGCTGGTTTGACCAATCTACACGTAGATTAAAATCCCCCATGATAATTGCCGTACCAGTTTTACAGGCATTAGTTATTTTTTTGTTTATTGCCCGCCCCAATGTGATGTTATTACTTGGTGGCCTATAGACCACGCCTATCAGTGACTTTTTCCTCTTAGAATTTCTAATTTCCACCCAAATGGATTCAACCTCATTCTCCATAGAACCTATATCATCTCTTAGCACCGCCCTGATGTCGTCCTTGAATATCAGAGCTACGCCACCTCCCTTACCTTCCTGTCTGTCCTTCCGAATAGTCTACCCTTGGATATTTAACTCCCAGTCGTGACCATCCTGTAACCATGTCTCCATAATGGCTACCAAATCATATTCATTCGCGATGATTTGTGCCGTTAACTCATCAACCTTGTTACAAATGCTACGAGCATTCAGGTAAAGTGCCTTTATGCTAGCTTTCTTACCCTCATGATTCCAACATCTCTAATAATATCTCCTGAGTTATCCTTCCTTTTTGCTTCTTTCATAGTCTGCCTTGAACTTAAACCCTCCTGCACACATGCTAACCTGCTGCTTTCCTTTTTCTTTACCATTATACTCCCTGTAGTTTTCCCTTTCTCTTCCCCCCAACTCACTAGTTTAATGTCCTAGTGACCACCCTACTTATCCTTTTCACTAAAACACTGGTTCCAGATCGGTTCAGGTGGAGACCGTCCCATCGGTACAGATCCCTCCAGTTCCAAAACTGATGCCAATGCCCCATGAAATGGAATGCCTCTTTCCCACACCACTCCCTTAGCCACGTGTTTACTTCCCTAATTTTCTTATCCCTAAGCCAATTTGCACGTGGCTCGGGCAGTAATCCGGAGATTATGACCCTCGACGACCTGTTCCTTAATTTCGTTCTTAGTGCTTGATAATCCCCAAACAGGTCCTCCATCCTAGCCTTGCCTATGTTGTTAGTCCCAATGTGGGCCACAACAACTGGATCCTCCCCCTCCCGCTCCAATATCCTTTCAGGCCGGTCAGAGATGTCCTGCACCCTGGCACCAGGCAGGCAACACACCATGCGGGACTCCCGATCCAGCTTACAAAAGATAATATCTATCCCCCTAACTATAGAATCCAATGTAACTACCACTTATCTTTTTGCTCCACCCTCTTGAATGGCCTTCTGCACCATGGTGCCGTGGTGAGCTGGCTCATCCTCCCCACAGCCCTTTTCTCACCCACACAGGGAGCAAGTATCTCGTACCTGTTGGATAAAGTCAAAAGCTGAGGCTCCTCCACTCCTGAACTCAAGATCCCCCTACCTGCCTCACTTGCAGTCACACCCTGTTGTCCCTGATCACTAACTGAATTTGAATTACTTAATCTACCAGGTGTGACTGCCTCCTGAAACAAAGCGTCCAGGTAACTCTCCCCCTCCCGGATGTGTCGCAGTGTTTGAAGCTCAGATTCCAGATCTTCAACTCTGAGCCGGAATTCTTCCGGCAACCAACACTTGCTGCAGATGTGGTTACTGCCGTTCACAATGGGATCAGCCAGCTCCCACATCATACAGCTACAGCACATCACCTGCCCAGCCATCTCTACTTAGTTAATTACTTTATTACTTTATATCAATTTATGAGCTAAATACTTTCTAAAACTTCTATGCTATGGTCTTTTCAAATAACCAATTAATAGATAAATAAAAAAAGAAGTAAATTTTTAACCAATTACACAATACAGAAGAAATAGAAAAAGTATAAAATCCTTACCTTACCAACACACCACAGAGTCCTTTTTTGTTTGGTTAGAGGAGGAGGGCGGGTGGTAGACATTACACGTTTAGTGTCTCGGGTTCAGCCGCTGCCCAAATATATTCCTGGCAGCCCCCTGGTCCTCGCTGTCGCCTCTCCCTCTGCTGCTGAGAAATGAAGGCCATTCTTTCCTTTTAAGTACTTATGAAAGCTCTGGATCATCTTTCTGATTTTGATGTGCATCACTGCAAATGAATTGCATCTTGATGCTATATTAGAAAGTGCTGGTGAATTTTATGCTCTGAGAGTGTTGGCTGTGGTGAAAGTAGATGGAAAACATTTGTGTGAGTTATTATTATGGTAGCATTTGGGAAGTAGCAGAAATTTCTATCTCCAGGTATATAACAGAATGATATATAGAACATAGAACATAGAACAGTACAGCGCAGTACAGACCCTTCGGCCCATGATGTTGTGCCGACCTATTATCCTACTCTAAGATCAAGCTATCCTGCATACCCTACATTTTACTATCATATGTAGTTGCATGACCTGTCTCATGCCAGTACAAATATTGTGAACAAGGCATTTAATATGACTTTTCATGCATTATACTAATTTGTCATCCTTAGCAGTTTGCAGATTTCTTTTTGTCACATGTGTTCCACAGGAAATGAAATAGATGAAAGCAAAGCATTCAATTTAAAAAATGGGAGTTGAAATATACAGCGTCTACACGAGAGTATTTATAGGCAAAGGACACGTAAACTAAATTAGGTAGCTCGCTCAACATTTGCCATCCAACTCCATCCACTCCCCCATTTTAAATTGGGTGGCTAAGGGGTTAGTCAGCCCACCCATTCTTGGATCTACGTAGGCCCTAAATTTGTCTGTTAAAGGCTACTTCAGGGCTCCTTTCTGCCTCTATCACCATTAAACGGTATGCAGGGGAAGAGGCCAAATGATGACTTTGCCATCTTGTGGGGAAAAGGCAAAAAGGAGGATGGAAATATGATTTTTGGGGGTTTTCTTGTGCATATTAGGGTACATCTCGGGCCAAGCTGGTACCACCCCTCCCCTGTGTGGCATCTCTCCTGGGCTGTTGTAAGGAAGACTCAAAGCAATCCGAATCACTCGGATTGCCTGGGAGACAGCACAGCCATCTGCTGCAGATTCCACAGAAAGCCGGGATTAAAAATAAACCAAGCTATCCTGTCATAGGGAAGTTGTAAGCTAATTGACTGAAGCTATACAATCAAACAATGATGAAAGTACAAGCCACAACAAACAAGTAACAAATGGGTAGTTGATGATCTCACCTTGTGTTTATTTCACAAGGCGTATTAAATATCATTGGGATTAATCGGATTTAGTAAGATTTATTAATAGCGATTGGGTTTATTGTTATTGGTAAAGATTTAACATGGTTAACATTGGCAAAGATTTTCTGGAATTAAGAGTTTAATGATGATTGTGAAACTATTATTAATTGTTGGAAAGACCCACCTGGCTCACTAATGTCCTTAAGGGAAGGAAACTGCCATCCTTACCTCATCTGGCCCACATGTGACTTCAGACCCACAGCAATTAGGGATGGGCAATAAATGCTGGGCCTAACCAGCAATGCCCATATCCTGTGAATGAATAAAAAATAACAGTAAAAAGATTATTGGTTCATTAACATAGCCCAGATCTTGCGATCAAAGTTGGACACCATACTTCTGACCCTGATCAGGCAAAAATACACACGTGGTAGAGCTAGTAGAGTTATCCATGTGAACTTCCAGCCTAGGAGCCTTCGTAGCTAAAGCAGTCGCTTCCAGACTAAAATCCGTAAAGGGAGTAACAGATTGGCATTGAAACTGAACACCGCTTTTGCAACATTTAGCAAGAAAATGTGAGCAGGAGTAGGTTCTGAGCATTCTCCACCATTCAACATGACTGCGGCTGATCATCCAACTCAGCCCCCCTATTCCTGCTTTCGCCCATATCCTTTGATCCCTCTAGCCCTACAAACTATATCCAACACATTCTTGAAAACATTCATTGTTTTGGTCTTTAACTGTTTTCTGTAGCAGAAAATTCCACAGGCTTGTCACTCTCTAGGTGAAGAAATTTCTCCTCATCTCAGTCCTAAATGGCCCATTCTGTATCTTTAAACCATGGCCCCTGGTTCTGGACTCCCAAGTCATTGGGAACATCCTTCCTGGGTTTATCTTGTCCAGTCCTGTTAGAATTGATAAGGTTCTATGCTAATTACCCCCTCATTCTTCTAAGTTACTGTGAATAAAATCCTAACCAATCCAGTCTCTCCTCATACATCACTACTGCCAGCCCAGGAATCAGCCTGGTAAACATTCACTGCTCTCCTTCCACAGCCAGAACATCCTTTCTCAGACAAGAAGACCAAAAGTGCACCCAGCACTCCAGATGCGGTCTCACAAAGGCCCTGTATAATTGCAACAAGACGGGCCTGTTCAAGTACTCAAATCCTCTCACTATGGAGGTCAACATGCCATTTGCCTTCTTTGACACTTGCTGCACACGCATGCTTACTCTCAGTTCACTAATTGCCATATTTCAAGATTTAAAGTCCTGAAAACACTTTGTCCAAGGTTGAGAGAGATAAATGTGTAAGGTCATTGAGAGAGAAGATAGAATGGTGGATAGGTGGTGGGTTATGTTAGCAGGTAGGTAAAGGGATACAATGTCAGGTGGGCAACGTAGTATAGGTAGCAGGTGGGTGAATGAGTAGGTGGTCAGGTCAGTAAGGACATCAGGTACCAGGTAGGTGGTGGGGTTATGGTGATAGATAAATAGGTAAGGCTTTAGGATAGGTCGGCGGTTGGGGGTTGATGGAGAAGGTCAAGGAGGAAGTTGAGGGCTGTAGGGACAGTCTAAGTGTGTTCCTGGTATTGAGACTCCAGGATTATAGGTCAGGTCCAAGGCAGGATGTGGGACTGTGGTGTTGTCTGGAGCAGGGGAGGAGGGAAGATTGGGTCATATGTGGACGGTGAAGGAGTATTGGCAGGATCAGATTGGGCAGGGTGAGGTCAGGGTCAGGTCATATATTAGATATGTCTTTCTCAGAGCCACGGCATTGGCATCAGTCCATTTGTGTTGCTTCCAAACGTTAGTGGAAGATTAGCCAATATATGTCTTTCTGTTTTTCCACCAGGTGCAGTTGTTTGGAATTTGAGACATGTCATTACTAAACCCTTGTTCCATATTTCTGAGCTGTTTTGCATGTGGAGACATTTTTCTGCAGGCATTTGATGAGCATCAAACAATGGAACTGCAACAAAAAGACCAAAATAAAGACTTCTGTTACACACCTGTGACACCTCTAACAGGATACTGGATGGGCAATCTGGAAGGTTTTAGTTTAAAATCCTGCCTTGAAATGATATTTAATAAGTCTAGAAAATATGTGGCCTGCAACTATAAAGGCTGCTGAATTCCCATGAAACCAAACTGGTTCAATACTGTGACACAGGAATCTGGTTGTTCTTATCCGGCTTTATCTGTATATAACTTTTAAATTGCACAGGATCTGAAATGGTCTAATAAACTTGTCTATTGAAAATAAACCAGAAGGCTTGTATTGTTTCAGGATGACATGAGCTCTCAACGTAGCTAGGGAAAAGCAACAAATTCCATACTGTCAACATTCCGTTATGATGATCGTCATTTTGCACAGCACTCTAAAACAAGAATTAAAATTCATCCAAGGAATCGCAGCGATCTGTAACAAAAAAAAGTTACTAGATGTTAAGAATGATTTCGCATTATGGCATTGCCCCATAGTCACTGAATAATCAGTAAAACCAAAAATAAAGTTACAATGCAAAATTATATCATATGCAATTACTGTTGGATTTCCCATTGTTTGAATAATCATTTTAAGTATTTGTATGTGATATAATTCTGCATTGTTTGAATATTTCTACTTAACACTTTAAGATTTCTCCATTTCATCCAAATTTTTCAACTGCATAGAATCTGTCCAATTTTGGAACCATGGATTTATACTGACCCCTGTTATAAATCAACTGTAAATAACTAATAAAGTTTTATGAAGCTTCATCATTTAAGATGTCTATACAATGAAATTAATGTTATGAGAGGAGTATTTTTGAAAGAAAATAGCAAAACATACTGATGGTTTGGAGCCAGCTGTAGTTGTAAGACATGACTAGCTGCTAACTACAGAATTTGTGCAAAAATCTTAAAAAAAATTCTGCCTGCTTTATAACACAGAATAACTTATCTTCCAATGCATATGATTTCCTGTGCATGTGTGCGAAAGGTCCCTAACTACAAAGTCATGGTGAGTTATGTGATTTATTTGAACTAAACAATTTTCTCCTTTTCTCTCATCAGGTGTTTTCTAGAATTTTTGAATTATGAACATGCTGTATTTATTTAAATCATGACATGTCATAATACATGATCCTTTATATTTTCTTAAGCTTATTATAACATACAAATGTACAGGTGAGACTTCAAAATACAGATGTTTTTCTCCAGCATAATCATCAGTTTTCAGTCCTAAGTACTTCAATACAGCAACTTGGAAGCTGCCTCTTGTTTGATTTATTTATTTACTAACATCTCTGACATGTCCCATTAAATTCAGGAAGCAGGGTTTTTGAAGCAAGTTATCTACAAAAACGACAAAAGAGAAAAATTATAATGTGAAAATGATTGAACATCTCTTACTAATGAAGATATAACCAGAACTCTGAAGGCAAAAACAAAAATATTTTTTTTGTTTCAAAATAACCCAAATACATCACACCAGACAATTATTTAGGTGCACAAATAACCTTCCTGTAGCATTTTTGAAGAAATGGGAAGAGAAGCCATTGATCTGCATGTTGGACTATCAGGCTGAACTTAAAGATAGTGCACAAAGACAAGTTATTTTATGGGACAAAAAGCGTGACATGTACTACAGCATACAGCATGGAAACAGACCCTTCGGTCCAACCAGTCCTCTCCAACCATGTTCCCAAACTAATCTAGTCCCACCTGCCTGTACTTGGCCCATATCCTTCCAAAGCTTTCCTATTCATGTACTTATCCAAAAGTCTTTTAAACATTGTAGCTGTACCTGCATCCATCACTTCCTCTGGCAGTTCATTCCACACACAAACCACGCTCTGTTAAAAAAGTTGCCCCTCATGTCCTTTTCAAATCTTTCTCCTTTCACCTTAAAATATGCCCCCTAGTTTTGAACTCCCCCACCCTTGCTATTCACCTTATCTATGCCCCACATGATTTTATAAACCTCTACAAGGCCACCCTTCAACCTCCTCAGCTCCAGTGAAAAAGTCACAGCCTTTCCACTCTATTTGCATATGTCAAACCCTCCATTTCCAGCAACATCCTGGTAAATTCTTTCTGAACCCCCTCCAGTTTAATAATATCTTTCATATAACAGGAAGTCCATAACTGCACACAATATTCCAGAAGAGGCCTCATCAATGTCCTGTATAACCTCAAGCTGACGTCGCAACTCCTATACTCAAAGGTCTGAGCAATGAAGGCGAAAGTGCTAAATGCCTTCTTAACCACCCTGTCTATCTGTGAAGCAAATTTCAAAGATTTATGTACCTGAACTCTTATGACTCTCTGTTCTACAGTATTACCCAGACTGATTCTCTAGGTCTTTTTGAAGTTCTCATAATCTGGCTGGTCCAATTGCCATGAGCAGCCAACAGTGATTCTTTTTATTCTAAAAGTTGTTATCCAGGTTTGCATTGAGTCAATTTACACGACTATTATAGTTTTACTGAGAAGTACTTCTGACTAACATGCAAAGTCACACCTAAGGACCCTTTCCACAGGGCCACATGGAATATGCGAGAGAAGGCCCCAATAGTGAGCGAGTACCTTTTTCCATGATGATCATCTGACACGAGAAGAATTGATTGCTGTCAGTCCATAATGGAGGCACCATAGGGATGGTTTCTCTGCCCCAGGAGCACTTGTGGAAGAAGGAGAAGTGAATTGGCCTATGGTCCAACAAATCTCCTGCTGACGTTACAAATTTTACCTCATGGAATCAGGAGTTTGGTCACATTTACAGCATCATAGGAAGCTAACCTCATTCCCATAGCAATGCTAGTCGGAGGCTGGAAATAAGATGCCACCATGTCATAGAGGGATGTGAATAGTTAAGTACTGTCAGGCTACCTGAAGTCTGACTGGGAAGTTTATTTGTGAGATAAGTTAGTAATTTGTTGTAATAGGCTGACTGCTGTGTTGGCCTGTCGTGTAATTTGTGGATGATGGAAGAACATCATTGCAAGATATGGGGCGCGATTATATTGTCCTTTGGGATCTCCTTTACAAAGGCGATTACAGCATAAGATATAGGAGCAGAAGTAGGCCATTCAGCCCCTCAAATCTGTTCTGCCATTCAATGAGATTACAGCTATTCTGATTATTTCTCAGCTCCACTTTCCTGCTTATTCCCCATAGCGTTTGATTCCCTTATTCATTAAAAGTCTCAACCTTGGATATACTTAATAACCTAGTCTTAAAAGCCCTCTATGGTCAAGGATTCTATAGATTCACTACCCTCTGAGAGGAAGAATTTCTCCTCATGTCTATTTTAAATCAGCGACCCCTTACTCTGAGATGATGCTGTCTGGACCTAGACACTTCCCCCAAGGAGTAAGAACCCTTCTGCCTATGGGGTAGGAGGAGAAGCAGGAAGTTCTGGTGAAAATGACAAGATTCCCCAGAGGAATGGAATGCTGACTTCATGACCTCCCTATTAATAACAGATTTTCTGTCTGGAATCGGTAAAATTTCAGACGGTAAAGAAAGAGCAGGAGGATGAGGATGTAAACAGAAGCCAATCCTAGTGGCGTTCCTACTGTGATAAACACCAGGAAAATCACTTCAGGGCAACATTCTTCAGGCCCTTTCAGTCATTGGAATACACCAGTCCCATCCCTCTCTCATGCCATCTAATACAAGAAAAACACCCAGAAGAATCCAAAAAACCAAAAACAAAACTGCGGATGCTGGAAATCTGAAACAAAAACAGAAATTGCTGGAAAAGCTCCGCAGTTCTGAATTGAATGAATGATTTATTTATTTATTTATTGTCGTGCGTTTTCAATACAAAATCCAATGAAAATCGTGAACCATTACCATGCTTGGCACCATTCACATTAACTTAAAATAAAATAAAAAATAAAGAAAGGTAACTTAAAGAGAGACCAATATTTCCCTCACCGCTGCCAGAGTCCCACTCCAGGCTACACCAGCCCATGTGCCGCCACCAGAAGAGAAATCAGAGTTAACATTTTGGGTCGAGTGACTCTTCTTCAGAACCGATGGTAGCTAGGAAAAGAATGGATTTTATACAGAAGCTGGGGTGGGGGAAGTGGGGAGGAGTAAACGAGAGGTGGAGTTAGAGCCCAAAGAGAGAGAAACGCAGTTGAACAGACAAAAGAGCCTGGGAGAATGAACAGCTACTAATGGGGACTATTACCAGCTGACAATGGCCTGGTGTGTGGGCATGGGGAAAGGTACGGTAAAAGATGCTCAAGCACTAAAATTGTTGAATTTATTACAGAGTCCAGAACACTGCAGAGTTACCGAGTGGAAAATGAGGTGCTTCCAGCTCGTGCTGAGCTTCAGTGGAGCACTGCAGCAAGCTTGAGACAGAGATGTTGGCCAGGGACCACGGTGATGTGTTGAAGTGGCAAACAACTGGAAGCACAGGGTCTTTTTTCCGGACCGAACGAAGGCGTTCTGCAATACGGCTGACCAGTCTGCACTTTGTTTCCCTAATGTCACCTGGGTAGCTTTTCTGCTAATTACATATTCCATAATTCAAAAAGGACATGGCATTGAATTCATCATATTTCCATCACACTGGCACATGAGAAAGGTCTTCTAGAGGCTGCACACAATTGGGCTTGTGAGAAAATTATGACTCCTGACATAATGCCTTCTAAATATTGTGTACATAATTTTGCATTTTTAATAATTGCTTTGCCTACAGGATATACATGTTTTCTCCATGACAATGAATGGAGTAGTGACTTATACATTACAGTAACCCATTAATGGTCCAACCAATGTGAAGTCCTCCATTCTCAGGTACTTCTATGTAGAATAACCCTCGTGGTCTCAGTGGGAGTGGAGGCAGCTTGCTTATCTCTCTAGTTACATGGCTGTGAGGTCCGTGGGAGTCAGATCCATTGCAGTCTTCCCTTTCTTACACAGTCTGCATTTCTTTGATGCCCGTTGACCTCATTTGGTTCAAGCTAACAGGTGGTGTTTCTGACTGAGGGGCCAAGCGGTTGCAGGTGGGTGCCACTTCTAGATAGTATTTCGATGTCTCTTCAATCAACCTGTGGTATGGTCTATATTAGGAAGGTTTCCCTCAACCCAAGAATCTATCGTCTGACTCCAGCAGGTTTCTGCAAAAGTCCCTCATTTATATAATAATACATCCTGGACTTCAAGGTAACTATATCTCTCGCTCTTCTCCATGTCCAGAACATAAATATGGATGCCACTGTTACACAATCAGGTCAATGACTATCTCATTAGTCTCCACCGCACAAGTTGAGGCTGATGAGGTTCCCTCGCAGTGGAGGGGGTCCTTCACCCTCCTATTCTGATTACTCTGTCCTTGGGGTCATGTCCCATTGGCTGGATAAGAGGAGCTGCTGGATTGCAGGTGCTATATGTTCCTAGCTGCTAGTCAGCCATCCATGGGATCGTCCTGTTCAGGGCCCTTAGCTCATCTCCCACAGTAGCCACTGACCCATTAACACTTTGTGGGGAGTTCAGCTGCTCTTGCATGGCGAAGCTCAGCTTTGATCACCCTCTTGCAGCTCGAGCTGATACATTTGCCAACCCAAGACATGGCCAAGATCTCCCGTGGCTCCACTTTTGACCATGCATGATCTCTCAATGCCTAAAGAAACTCAGCATGACGGGCAGTTTATTTTGTGCAGTCAGGGATGTGGACTTGGCTGGGCCCAGCATTTATTGCCCATGCCTACTTACCCCTGAGAAGGTTGTGGTGAGCTATCTCCTTGAACCGCTGTAGTCCATTTGGTGTAGGTAGACCCAGAGTGCTGTTCGGGAAGAAGTTCCAGGATTTTGACCCAATGATAGCGAGGAAACAGCAACACATTTCCAGGTCAAGATGATAAATGGCTTGGAAGGAAACTTACAAGCTGTGGTGTTCCCATGTATCTGCTGCCCTGTCCTCCTACGTGGAATTGGTTATGGGTTTGAAAGGTGCTGTCTAAGGAGCTTCAGTGAACTACTGCAGTGCATCTTGTAGGTTGTGCACACAGCT
Source organism: Rhincodon typus (assembly GCF_021869965.1). Taxonomy (NCBI): domain Eukaryota; kingdom Metazoa; phylum Chordata; class Chondrichthyes; order Orectolobiformes; family Rhincodontidae; genus Rhincodon; species Rhincodon typus. The sequence continues at coordinate 26,518,230 of NC_063335.1, forward strand.
GCTAGAATGGTACATGAAACAGTGAGCTGCTGCCTCTTGGCTACTGCCTAGATTCTGGGATAAGGGATAAATGAAACAAGACATGTGATACTCATGGTGTGTGTCACCATCGGTTTCATGGGACAGACGTCTAGTGAGGGGACGCTGCTGCACTGTTTGACACAGGAGGGAAGTCCCAACTTGCACAAGCTCTGTGGCCTTGGCATCAGATGGCAAATGGCAAGAGGGGATGGGGCAGGCTATATGCTATGTTGCCAATGTTGGTAAGGCCTGAGGTCTTTGAGGAGAATTCATGATGTGGTTTAAGGTGCGCTGGTGGGGGGGATGCGAGGGGATGGTGTTGGCATGGGTTTGTTCAGTGTGCTGCTTCCTCAGCGCTGGTTGCATTCTGAGGAGGGTTGTGAATGTTGGAGGTTTGGTACCAGGGCGGGGGTGTGCAGCAACTGTGCCCAGTTACAAAGAACATACCAGCTGTTGCACAGTGATTGCTTAGATTTGGGTGACTTTTTGAGGCAGCATGAGGAGCAGAGGTAAGAAAACCCGTACAGCAGGGTGCTCAGAGGTAGGAGTAGATCCACAATGTTGCAGTTCAACACTGGACACAGCAACGTTTAGTGTAGTGATTGGAACCAGGGCCAGTTGGATCTTATTGACCATGTAATACTTGAATGGGGCTCTTAACCTGGAAACTCAGGAGATGAACAGGATATTCAGAAAGTCTCCCCAGTTTAAGGACTGGGTTTGAGCTGGCCGGTTAGAGCCCATGTATTGTGCACATCTATATAAAGGGTGACTTAATTTCCTAAAATCACCAACATTTATTTTTCTGCATCAGATGCAGTTTATTAAGAACTTCTTTGCCAATTAAAGCCTGGTGACTGTTCCATTTTTCCATCCTTCCCACTGAAATCAAATCCAAAAATGTGCTTTTGAATGTAAAACTGAACTTGGGCCCTTGTGTGTGAACAGTCAAAGCAGTGCCGCTTTTTAATGGGTCCAGTGTGGTTGAAATCCCTCAGTCAGTACATTTTTTTGTTCAATTTTTTTGATATATATCGAAACAAGTCCAGGAAAGCGTTCCTGTAGGTTGAGAACAGTACTAACATTATAACAAAATGTGATGGAAGCTGACCCTGGAGCCTGTACTCCTCGTCATTTCCTTGGCAATAGATGCCAAGCCAATACTTCTCAACAGCCTTCCTTTCTCTGGGCATATTTCTGTAATTGCTAATCATCAGATACAAAGTGCTTACAGGAAATCATTAATCTTTCGTTAAAGTATTCTGCCGTTTCTTACAATAGGCACTCATACTTATTCCATTGCAAGCTTTCAGGGTAGGAGATTATTAGTGGCACAGATAAAATTGATGAAGTGATAAAAGGACATAACGAAGCAGTTGTGTTACAGAGAAAGGTGTGGCAAAGAGGAGAAGGAAAATTCTGCTCTTAGTAAAGGCTAAATAGAATCCCAGGCAATTATGAAATATTAAAGCTGGGAATGTCTGATTGAACGATGGCTTTGTGCTGACAGAAAGGCTCTTGTTTACAGCTTAGAGCAGGTGTGGTTAGTCTGAATGGGGCAGAAATGACCAGCTGGAGGGTCCTATTAGTCAGCTGCCCACTATAGTCTGCTGGGTAAATACCACCTGCTTACTGACAGGAAGGAGCTACTATTTCCTGACTACCTGCAAACAACAAATTTACTTTTCATTGTGTTTACCCGTGCATTTTGCAGTAACTTGCTATCGCTATGTAAACGTACACTTTTCACTGACTTCTGTGCCAGTTAAATTCGCACACATAAATGCACATTGAAGAGACCATGAAATATGAAAACATCAGTATTAATCAAAGATTGTGATAATAAATCTTAGTAAAAATCAATACAAAGAACATTGACAAAATAACACAGACCTAGATCTAAAGCAGCTCCAATTTCAAAGTGGTCTTCAGCTCAGACTATTTGACGGGGAAACCAGTTGTCTGGGTTAGATGGTGCAGAAAGTGAGCTGGAGGTTCCTTCTCAGAAAACCTTTGAGAGTGCTGTCCCCCGGAAAGTCCATCTGTTATAGTTCCTGTAGATCCAGAGGGAAATACTTCTGCATAAAGCAAGTACACTTGCCATTCATTGCCATATGTTAGCTCCACCGCATCATTTTCAATAGTAATCAGACACAGATTAATCTCCAATTGAAGATCGCCAATCAGAAAGAGACTGTCTTCTTGGGATCTTTTGGGGTCTTCCTTGGGACCTTTTTTTTGAATTTGATTTATTATTGTCACATGTACTGCGATACAGTGAAAAGTATTGTTTTGCGTTCTATCTAGGCAAATCATACCTTACATAAGTACATCAGGGCAATAGAACAGAATGCGGAATATAGTGTTACAGCTACAGGGAAGGTGCAGAGAAAGCTCAACTCTATTATATGAGAGGTCTGTTCATTAGTCTAATAACAGCAAGTTCAGTTAGATCAGCTTAAGTCCCTTAACCCAGAGCAGCAATAAGCTGCTTTGATATCCTGCCAGATTTGTGAAGTGATTTCATAAATAGTGTCTCTATTAGTGCTAGGTCCCATTTATAGAATGTAAAGCTCCCTGAGCCAGGTATTAAGAATGTCTCACAGTAAGGCCAGGTTGGTTTCTGGGGGTTCCACACTGTCAGAGGCAAAGCTTAAAATTTCTCAACCTTTGTCAATTTTTAAACATTTTTTTGCCGTGGTCAAATAGAAACTTATCAAAAATGTTTGAGATATACAGGGTATTGGTCAGACATTCTGGAGCTCTGTGTTGGTTAGCTTAGTTGCTTGGATAGCTGATTTACAATGTGGAGTGTATGCTAACAGCATAGATTCAATTCCCACATGAGCTAGGGTTATCATGAGGGCCTTGTTGTTTTAACCTTACTCTGAGGTGTGGTTACCAGTTAGCTCTCTCTAATGGGAGAGCAGCCCCATAGTCTACTGAGATTATGGCAGTTTTACCCTTACTGTAAACAGTACTGGTTACCTTACTTACAGAAGGATGTAAATGCGTTGGAAACACTTCAGAAAAGGTTTACTGGACCAAAACCTGGAATGAGCAGATTGCCTTATGATCAAAGGCTGGCCAATATCCTCTAGAGTATAGAAGAGTCAGAGGTGATTTAGTTGAAACACATAAGATCTCGAGGGGACTTAACCGGGCGGAGGAGTGGGGGGGAGGGGAATGTGGAAAGGATGTTTCCTCTTGCCGGAGAATCTAGATCTAATGGTCATAGTTTAAAAGGAAGCGATCACCCATTTAAAACGCTGATATTTCTTTTCCCTGGGAAGGTTGCAAGTCTTTGGAATTCCCTTCCTCAATAGGCAGTTGCTGTAGAATCTCAGATGGAGCTAGATTCTTGATGACCAAGGGGGAATGAAAGATCATCAGGGATGTGCAGGAATATAGAGTTGTAGTTCAAATCAGATCAGCAATGAATCTTATTGAATAGGTTCCGAAGGGTCTCCTCTTGTTCCTTATTTGGATGTTGTTGTGTTCACAAACCAATGTTTTGAAATTGTTCTGAGGAAGGGTCACTGGACCCGAAGCAGTTAACTCTGCTTTCTCTCCAAAGGTGCTGCCAGATCTACCAAGTTTTTCCAACAACTTTTGTTTTTAAAATTGTAGTTGGAATGGGTGTAAAGCTAAAAAAAATCAGAATTTGCTGGAGTGGGGCATCTTCAGAATATGTACCAGTTGTTCTTTTATTTTCTCTTACCCTTCAGCTCTAAAATGTTTTGTGCCATAAATTGTTGGAAGTGCAAAATATTATTGGTGTGATGAGGTCTGGGATGCACGGGGGACAAGGTCAACAGTCTAAATAGATAGACAGAAATTTATTGTTACTTGTATTTGTGAAAATACAGTAAAATTCGTGTAAGTTGCTGCAAAAACAGTACCACCTAATAACATAAATTATATGTATTTAAAAAAGAGACAAAATTAAATATCATTTCTTGTTCATTCTATAGCCCCTTGGTTTCAGGAAACACCCACTGCCAAGGTCTGGGGGACACCTGAACCTGTCAAGAACAAGTGTCTGTCAAAACCACTGAGGACCAGGGGCCTGTTGAAACTGCCAAGGTCCAGGGACCTGTTGAAACCGCCGAGGACCGGGGGCCTGTTGAAACTGCCGAGGACCGGGGACCTGTTGAAACCGCCGAGGACCAGGAGCCTGTTGAAACCACTGAGGACCGGGGGCCTGTTGAA
>NC_063335.1:26522472-26553355 GCF_021869965.1 Rhincodon typus
ACCAGGAGCCTGTTGAAACCACTGAGGACCGGGGGCCTGTTGAAACCGCCGAGGGCCAGGGGCCTGTTGAAACCACCAAGAACCAGGGGCCTGTTGAAACCACCAAGGACCGGGGGCCTGTTGAAACTACCAAGGACCAGGGGCCTGTTGAAAGCACCAAGGACCGGGGGCCTGTTGAAACCGCCAAGGACTGGGGCCTGTTGAAACCACCAAGGACTGGGGTGGCCTGTTGAAACCACCGAGGATTGGGGGGCCTGTTGAAACCACCGAGGACCAGAGGCCTGTTGAAACCACCGAGGATTGGGGGGCCTGTTGAAACCACCGAGGACCAGGGGCCTGTTGAAACCACTGAGGACCAGGGGCCTGTTGAAACCACCAAGGACCAGGGGCCTGTTGAAACCGCCAAGGACCAGGGGCCTGTTCAACCGAAACTGCCGTACCTCAGCCTCAGAAAAAGTAGAAAAGATTAATTTGATACAAAAGGTGAAATTAAGAAATAATAATACAAAGAAGTAATAAAAAAAAGGATGTAGCTAGTCAGCTGAAAGGGAGTAGACAGGCCAGGAGCCTGAACACTACCTAACCTCCGCTATATTGACCTTAATCAGTGCAATTTAACAACACCGGAGCAATTAAGGAAAGACTGAGAGGAAATAATATGAATTAGAGTCAAGTTAGACGCAGAAACAGAAGTAAAGAAAATGAAAGAATGATTGGATTAAGGGAAGACAAAATGAAACAAAACAAAGATAAGCGTCTTTTGAATTTTTAATTTGAAACTTTAAAACTTTATGAAAATATTTACTTTCTACAGGCATGAAACTCCCTCTCTGGTTCCCCAAGGTTGACTAGCATTGCAAGAACAGAAATCTCATCATGAAAGGGATCCCTATGTCATTCATTACCAGGTATTCTCATTCTAGGGCAAGTTTAATTCATTTTAACCATTAAAATGCAGCAATTGCTTGAAATTCACCTTAACTTTTACTCTGAGCTCATGTCTTCACAAGTCCAACGGCAGAAAAGCAAATCTTTCAGTAATTCTTCGCCATTCGCAACCCACAGTTTATCACTTCCTTTCCACAATGTACTAGGCATTTTGTACTTTAATTTTGTGCAATTCAAACTCAGCATTATTTTCCTAGGAAATTATAAACCAATATATTTTTGCTTATCATTTCCCACTCTTTTTTATTATCCATCTTTCAAAAATATCTATTCTGGGTTTCTGCATATGTTTGTGAAGTTAAATACCAAAAAGTGAATTTACTGCAGCCCATTTCTTTGTGAAGGTGAAGTGTGTTCACAACAGGCCGAGGTAATCCCATTCCATATGTGTGTAATGCAGAAGAAACAGATGCGAACAATTCAGCTGGCTGTCACTAAGATCCAGTGATCTCTTTTGATATCGTCATCGTCAGTTGATCTCAATGAAATATTAGCAACATCAACAAGAGCCCAGGCTCTTTGCTGCACATCTGCAAACTTTTCAGTGCTTCTGATCTTCCCTGATTTCATGAATCCACAATTTCACTGAGACTAAGACGCAGCAGAATAAAACACAATTGCTTCCTCTAGCCAGATAACACAGTGAAGTTTCAAGAGTATAGGCCAACCGCCAATCATCGTATGTGCCGTGGCAATGCTTCAGTAGATTGTCCAATTGCTCAGTCTATCTCTATGAATTCAGATGGTGAAGCCTAGTCTTCTTGTCCTCCACGTGTTGAATTTCCAATGGAGCAGAGACAGATAAATCTTGGGAAAACTTAATGATTCATCCTGCTGCTGCATCTGGTGACTGGTTGCATCAGGTGAAACTAGAAATGCACTGAGTCTGTGGATGCATAATAAGTCAAGCTCTTCTAATTTTCTCAAAATTTTCCATCTTTAGACATTGGATAAAGGGCCTATCTGTTTCAGCCTAGGATCTTGCGTTCTATTATTGCAGACAAGGGTTCTGGGGCTCATCATCTAGAAAGAATAAGTCATTGAATCCCTGCAGTGTGGAAGCAGACCACTCAGCACACCGACCCTCTGAAGAGTATCCCACCCAGATCCACCCTATCCCTGTAACCTCACATTTCTCATGGCCAATCCACCTAACCTGCGCGTCTTTGGACTGTGGGAGCAAACTGGAGCACCCAGAGAAAACCCACGCAGACACGGGGAGAATGTGCAAACTCCACGCAGACAGTCACCCAAGGGTGAAATCAAACCTGCGTCCCTGGCGCTGTGAGGCAGCTAACCACTGTGCCACCGTGCTACCCATCGCATTGAGTCCACGATATGTTTTTGCAACAGCTGTTGACTTTCTCTTTCCCACCTGTCAAAAAAACCTAGTCATTGTTATCAGGCTGGTGAATTATCTCATTTGCAAGGAATGCTGGCTACATGATCAAGGTAAGTGGACCACTTTGGGCTCATTTATGAAACTCCATGGGTAAATTCCTGACTTCAGCTTTCCACATTCAGAACTCTACTCCGTGAAGAGGCTTGGGTGTAAAGTTTGGTTCAGCAATTTAACCAAGGAGAGCTTCACAGTGAGTTCGATATCTTGGGCTGAATTTACATATACCCGCATTGGATGTTGACTGGGAAGCTCCTTGAGCATTTGTATGAAGGACAATTGTGGCATTGCGAGTGTAGACAGTTAACACTGTACAGCTCAGAATGGGTCTCAGTTTCAATTCATCTTGGTTTAGAATCACCATAGTAATTTTAATTATTCAGTTAATCGTCACAGGAACTTCAACTTCCTCTTTCTTATCTTCCTTTACTCCTGACTCCCACACAAAGAACTCCTTATGCGTTGGAATAGGGATGCGGCTCATGGTCAGCAGAGGGAATCTGATCAAATCAATTTGATCTCCTGACACACCGGCAAATGTGAATACAGTGCAGCTCTGCTTAACCCTTTATTGGTGTACTGTGAGCCATGGTACAAGAGTACAAACCCCAGATGGAACTATATCACCAATTTAGTCGCACTCAAAGTAAGAAATCACCCCTGTCTTATTTCCTATAGTAAACAGAGGAAGTTTCTAATGCGTGTTGCAATCCATAGATTTTCAGAGTTGTTGACTTCAAAGCCATGACTGGGACATTTTTCATTTTGCACTGTAACGAAGTAACACCAGAACACCCCTTAAATCAATGGACAAAAAATAATGTACAAATTTCACTCACAACCAGCAGTAATAAGAAGCTGATAAAATTGAATGGTGACTTTCCATTTCTTCTACTGTCTTGTTTTATTCTTAAACTGTTTCCTTTTGAATAGTTGTTTCCTTGTATTTCTAATACATGCCATATTTACATTGTCAGCTTTATATGCACAACTTTCTGACACATTAGCGCTTTCTCACTTTAGATGAAAAGAGAATATCATTTTTAAAGTCATAAAGCCTTAAGAATATTTTAGATTACTTAACCACCGTTTTGTTGTTTAATCTAATCTCTGACCCATTGCATGCTGAAAAGGCCGAGTGTCGATAATCTGGCCTGGGGAAGTTCCCGGGTAGCAGTGCAAAGTGTCTGAGGTAAAATCAGTGTATAATGAAATCTGCCTAAGGTGCTTTAGCCATTTTTTTGCACTTCAATGTTGCACATTAATCATAATTATTTTAGCTTTGTAAAAAGGGGACTAATGGGGAGATTCCTTTTAAGTACACATGAAAGGACATGAAAAGATCCTTTGCTTCTTTTGTTGCTGATGTGGTTGAACTATTCCTTCTGGTTCTCAGGCAGGGTTAGTCACATTTTATTGATTGGGCTTGAGGTCTGTAAGCTTTCTGAGGAAGCACAATGAACAGTGGTGACCTATAGATTTCACAATTGAAACAACTCCAATAATTTGAAAACTAGGTTTTTATTTTAGTGTTATCGATTCAACACATTTTAATTGCATTGCGTTCCTTAAAATGCCAGTTGCTGAGCAATGGATAACCAAAGTCTACAGAGATGTAACAGGGTTCTGTGAACAGACTGTTAATCTATTAATTGATTTGGGAAATCTAAGAAATTCCACTTGCAACCAGAAGCTGATTCCAGCAATCTGCCCATGCTCGTGATTTTATAGAATCATAGAATCCCTAGAAAGCAGGCCATTCGGCCCATTGAGTCCATACCACCCCCCCAAAAGAGCATCCTACCCAGGCCCACCTCTCTACTCTATCCCTGTAACCCTGCATTTCCCATGGCTAATCCCCCTCTTATTAGAGTTAATTTTTCAGGTTCTGAAGAGACTTTTAACTGCAATGTAGAGGTACTACTGCATTAGTGTAGCAGACCACCTCCATTTAGAAGCAACAATTTAGAGCAGGCATTCCAATCTCCATAATAATTCAGTCATGAAGTAGTTTTGGTGAGATTTCTTCAGTTTTCAGAGTAGGGAGAGGCTGTGGGGATGAAGAATGCATCCTGAATAGTTGGATCTCTATATGAAATTGATGTATCAGTGATTTCCCAATCAATCCTGTTTTCTTGAGAATCATTGTGTTGTGAATCTGCTAACGGAATATATCCAACTAACTACCATTTTACTGGAGGAGGGTTGTGATTTGTTTTTATACAATCTGTTGCCAGTTGAGTTATCCCCAAAGTGGACTGTTTTAAGTTTTGTTTCTGTAAAATAATGCTTCTTTGATAGACTTTGCCAAACTGTACCCGCACAATAGCAACATTTTTGACAACGGAACTCAAAATACTGCATACTACAAAATTTTTTAAAAATTTGGCAGCCCTTATGTAAGTATAGGTTGAGAATTTGGGAAATGTGGAAAACATCAATATTTTCGTCAAATCTTTTAACACCAAAGATGAGGATGGATAAATCTACCATGTCAGATTTTAAAATACAGCAACATCAAGCCATGCCCCTATAAATTAGACAGGATAAATTCTGTATTTAGTTAGTGAATACTGCGTCCATTCCAAGAACGAGCTGTGATAGAATGCAGACATGATGCCACCTGGTGTTGATAAATTTAGTTGCAGTTTAGACTCAAAGAGGTGTTCGGTACAAAAACAAAGAAGCTGAGAAAGCTCAACAGGTCTAGCAGCATCTGTGAAGGAAAACACAAGGTTAACATTTTGGGTCCAGTGACCCTTCCTCAGAACAGTTCCTGATTTACAGCATCCGCAGTTCTCTCAATTTTTTTTAGGTGTTCGGTACAAATTGTCCATGCCGACCAGATATCCTAAATTAATCTGGTCCTATTTGCCAGCATTTGGCCCATATCCCTCTAAACCCTTCCTATTCATGTACCCATCCAGATGCCTTTTAAATGTTGTAATTGTGCCAGCCTCCACTACTTTCTCTGGCAGCTCATGCCATATATACCTGCGTGAAAAGGTTGCGTCTTCGGTCCCTTTTAAATCTTTCCCCTCTCACCTTAAACCTTATGGGTTTCTAGTTTAGGAGACCCCTACCCTGGGGAAAAGACCTTATCTATTCACCCTATCTGTGCCCTTCATGATTTTATAAACATCTATAGGGTTACCCCTCAGCCTCCGACGCTCCAGGGAAAAAGGTTGCAGCCTATTCCGCCTGTCCCTATAGCTCAAACCCTCCAACCCTGGCAATATCCTTGTAAATCTTTTCTGAACCCTTTCTTGCTGTCTGCTTTGCTTTCAGAACCACTGCCACATACTTCATTTTCCATTTTGTGATGAATGGAAGCCTACCTTGAATTGTACTGTATGGGGAATGTGGACACCATAGCAGAGTTGTTTATTGGACCCACAGTGAAGGAGCTTGACAAAGCTGTTGACTCACTTGCCACTGGCAAACCTCCAGCTCCGGATGCAATATCACCTGAAATCATCGGGCACAGAAAAGCAGCAGTAATGCAGCATGAATTACGGTCTTTTTCAGAGGGACGGGACCCTACCTCAGGATCTGCATGTGACCCAGTTGAGCATTGCAGAAGGAGTATTTCACTTCATCGGTCACAAATCCTGGTTGAATCAAATCCCAGTACGATTTCAGTATTGGAAGGCTGATAATTGTTGTGGTCACCTCAGTCCCAGCAGCTGAAAGCAATGGATAGTAAAAGGTCAATGTACATTGCCTTCATCAATCTCACTGAGGCATTTGATAGAATAAGCATTTTAATTAAACTGCCGGAGATAATTGGGTGCCTGCTGAAGCTGCCAAACATTATCATCTTTTTTGACAACAACATGATAGTGAAGGTTAATTATGTCTGGGCATTGCTGGAACCCTTAGAGATCTGCAATGGGGTCAAACAGGATTCTGTTCTGCACCAAAACTCTCTGGGATTCAGGCATTTTCTTTTCACCGTTGCTGTCACATGGCTTCAGGTCATCCACAGACGGTATCAGTTCCCATACTAGAGTGAGTTAAAGTTGTTCAACTCTGCCCACCTGACAACCAAGGTGAAACAGTGCTCAGCATCATTTGAAATTTGCTCTATGCTGATGATAGTACTCTGGCACTCTGAGCCAAGCAAAATCTTCAGCAGCAAATGAGACCGATAGCAAATGAGAGGTTGATAGATTTCTGATTACCAGTGGTGTATATGGTTATGGGGGAGTGGGGTGGGTAAAAACAGCCATGATTGGATTGAGTAGTTGGGCAGATGTAATGTGCTGAATTTTCTACTCCCATTTCAATGTTCTAAGCTCCTAACAATGTTGCAAATACCTAATTCATGAGTCATGTCAGAGAGTAATAGAGTCATAGAGCTGTACAGCATGAAAACAGCCCCTTTGGTCCAACTCGTCCATGCCGATCAGATATCCTAAATTAATCCAGTCCCATTTGCCAGCAGTTGGCCCATATCCCTCTGAACCCTTCCTATTCATATACCCATCCAGATCCCTTTTAAATGTTGTTATTGTACCAACCTCCACCACTTCCTCTGGCAGCTCATTCCATATAAGCACTACACTCTGCATGAAAAAGTTGCCTTCAGGTCCCTTTTAAATCTTTCCCCTGTCACCTTAAACCTATGTCCTCTAGTCTTGGACACCCGCACGCCAGGGAAAAGACCTTGGCTATCAACCCTATTTTAATATTTTAATGTAAAACTTTTCATTTTAAGAATGAAAGTTTAACAGGCAGAAAATGGGATCAATGCTATTCAATCCCCTAGAAGTCTAATACATTTGAAAAGATGGAGTCGTGTTACTTTAAAAGACTGACAGTTAGAAAGGTAGGGTCAGAAACAGCACGTAGACTTGCTAAGCTAGAAACATGGCGTGCTGTAACAAAAATCAAAAGGCATTACGAGTAACAGTTAAATTATTTAAAAATATTCAGTGAAATCAGACAGACAGACAGAACCATTTATTTCATCTAATTATCATTCTGCTGCTGCTGACGGCCCATGGCGTTCATGGATTCCCAGTCCTGTGTTGTTAGATCAGTTCAGAATCTAGCACTTCCAGTATTTTGGAGTAATGGCCAAGAAAATGATGGAATGGATCCTCAGTGCGAAGGTGAGACATTGTCTCCACAAAGACTGCGTGGTGGTCATACCAATACTGGTGTGTAGAGATAAATCTGTGACAGATAGATTGGGGTGTGTATATTTTGCCCTCTTGTTGGTCCTTCACAAACTGCCACAGACTCAGTCTAGCAGCTGTGTCCTTTAGGAACCAGCCAGCACAGTCAATGGTGGTGCCACCAGACGGCCCTTAGTGATGGATATTGAATACCCCCACCCAGAGTACATTCTGTGCCCTTACCAAAATCAATATGTCCTCAAAATTGATATTCAACTAGCTGAGAGAGGGCAGTAGGTAATCAGCAGGATGCTTCTTTGCCAATCTTGGACTTGATGCCATGACAGTTCAAGGTGTCTCGGGTCATTGTTAAGGATACCCAGGGCATTTTCCTTCTGATTGTATACCCATACGCCGCCACTTTTAGTGGAGCTGTCATTCTGGTGGGACAGGACACATCCAGGGATGGTGATGGTGGTGCCTGGAACATTGTCTGTAAGGTATGTTTCTGTGAGAATGATTATGTCAGTTTGTTCCTTGACAAGTCTGTGAGACAGCTCTTCCAATCTTGGCACAAACCCCCAGATGTTGGTAAAAAGGACTTTGTAGAGTGGAGAAGGTTGTGTTTGCTGTTATTGCTTCCAGTGCTTAGGTCAATGCCAGGTGTTCCATCATTTCATTTCTTTGTTACCAGACTTTACAGTGATTGTTACAACTGAATGGCGTGTATAAAGATTGTATCTTTTTATTTTTGTGTTTTTTTTAAATTATGGACTGAAATGACAAAAGAATTGTTTTAAAGGAAAGGATTGCAAGGATTGCTGCATGGTTTGAAAGCAAGAAACTTGATACTTCATCGTGAACACTGCTTGCACAGCTGTAGCTTACAGCAATGGGTGCAGATGAGCTGGAGCTGAAGTGTTGCGCTCAAATGAAGCTTTGGTTGGCAACACGTAGCAGATTGAATTAAGGGCTGGTGACCAATTGCAAATGATACAGTATACTGCCTGCCAACAATTATATGATTGGTTCTCAGGTAGCTGAGCAGCTTGGGGCCATGAACAATATACTGAGAAATGTTTGGGCCACCATCAGTTCAGGAGCTCCCCCTAGTCTCTGCAGTGAACACCGCTTTAAGCTTGAAGCAAATCAGCTTTGCTTTCTTTCAGCTTTTGCTGTAAGCTGTTACTTTTAGTCAGTAGGTCAAAGACATTTATCAACCATCAAGTGCCTCTTGTAAACCAGTGGAAGAATCCAGTTAAAGAAAGATTTAGTAACAGCATGGTTATTCACACAAGAACCATCTCAACAGATCCTGCAAGCACACATTTTCCCTCTATCAATAACATCCATATTTTATATTTCCCTATTTCTGTCTCACTGTCTGTGTGTGTGTGTGTGTGTGTGAGTGGGAGTTTGTAAGGGGATTAGCATTTTAACTAGTGGAGTTATATGCTGATGGTTCATCATTGCTTACCTGGAGCTAGAGTCCAATTGTTTGTAATAAGTAGTAATCCTTGTTAAGTGCAAAAAAACTGTTCACTTCTTTCTGCCAACCTGAGTCTGGAAGAAAGGTAAGTGAAGGAATTTTTTACAAAATTTGTAACTTCTTTGACAACTGCTGTAGTAAGGCTGTTGTGAAACTTGAAAGGGTTCAGAAAAGATTTACATGAATGTCATCAGTTTTGAAGGGTTTGAGCTATAGGGAGAGGCTGAGTAGACCGGGGCTATCTTCCCTGGAGCATTAGAGGCTGAGGGGTGACCTTATAGACGTTTATAAAATCATGAGGGGCATGGATAGGGTAAATGGCCAAGGTCTTTTCTCAGGGTGGGGGGAGTCCAAAACTAGAGGACATAGGTTTAAGGTGAGAGGGGAAAGATTTAAAAGGGACCTAAGGGGCAACTTTTTCACACAGAGGGTGGTGCATGTATGGAATGAGCTGCCAGAGGAAGTGGTGGAGGCTGGAACAATTACAGCATTTAAAAGGCACCTAGATGGGTGTATGAACAGAAGGGTTTAGAGGGATATGGGCCAAATACTGGAAAATGGGATTAGATTAATTTAGGATTTCTGGTCAGCATAGAAGAGTTGTACCAAAGGGTCTGTTTCCATGCTGTACATCTCTATGACTCTATGACTCTATGATTTTTTGTGTGATACCCCAGAAAGGTGTGACAAATGCTGGGCCATTTCAGAGGGCATTTAAGAGTTAACCACATTACTGTGGATCTGGAGTCACCTGCAGACCGGACCAGGTGAGAATAGTAATTTTCCTTTCCTAAAGGGCATTAGTAAGCTGGACAGGTTTTTACAACAATTGACAATTGTTTCTCGGTCTCCATCAGATTAGTTTTCTTTTAAGATTCCAAGTTTATTAATTGAATTCAAGTTTAACTCCCTGCCATGGTGCGATTTGCTACCACATCCTTAAAGCGTTAGCTTGAGACTCTAAATTACTATTCCGTGACTGCCTCACCCTAACACTGATTCCAGTTAAGTCACAGAAGACTTTCCAGTGAGAGGTGGCTCCATGCCGTGGAAAAAGTTAAGGGTTTAAAAGTTCTCTGACATATTGACAGTTCAGTGCAGCTGATAGGTGGGTGATGGAAAGCCAGAAGCAACTAAGAAAGATTTGAGCTGAGGGTAATTCAGTGGCAGGTCAATGAAGCTAGCTGTGTGATAATGTTGTAATTGTAACTGCAATTGTCAGACCTTTGAGGATAGCAGTTGGAACATCATGTTGAAGTTGTACAGGACATTGATGAGGCCTCTTCTAGAGCACTGTGCACAGTTCTGGTTGCCCTGTTATAGGAAAGATATTATTAAACTGGAGAGGGTTCAGAAAAGATTTACCAGGATGTAAATTGAGGGTTTGAGTTATAAAAATAGTTTGGAAAGCCTGGGACTTTTTTCACTGGAGTGTAAGAGGTTAAGGAGTAACCTCATTATGGTTTATAAAATCACGAGGGGCTTAGTTAAGGTGAATGACAAGAATATTCTCCCTATGGAGGCATATTTTTAAGATGAAAGGAGATTTAAGAGTGACATGTGGAGCAACTTTTTTACACAGAGAGTGGTTAGTGTGTGGAACGACTGCCCTCGAAAGTGGTGGATTCAGGTACAGCTACAATATTTAAAATACATTTGGAAAAGTCATGAATTGGAAAGGTTTGGAGGGATATGGGCCAAGCGCAGGCAGGTGAGACTGGTTTAGTTTGGGAACTGGTTGGACTGAAGGGTCTGTTTCCATGCTGTATTACTCTATGACTCTATTGTGAATAGATGTTTGGGAACTATCCCAACAGTCCTGGGAAACATACTCTTGGGAGATGAAACGGAACTGGTAAGATTTGAGCAGTCACTGAAACAGTTCAAGTCTGAGTTCCAAGGCTACATTTTTGTCGATGAGGAATTAGACTCCCTGTGAAAGAAACAGAATTTTAATGGCATTCCATGACCCACAGAGCCACTATTATCTAGCAGCATCTGTATTGACCACATCAACTATTTAAAGTGCAGTCTTTGGACTTCGATCATAGTTTGTATATTAACTCATATTTAACTTATGTTAATCCTGGATATTAGAGTCTATGTTGTACATCTAATGTATATAGCTTAAATCATCAGCTTACCTTTTAATATGGAGTCACAAGTGGACAGGATAGTGAAGAAGTTGTTTGGTATGCCTGCCTGTATTGGTCAGTGCAGTGAGTATAGGAGTTGTGATGTTATATTGTGGCTATACAGGACATTGGTTAGGCCACTTTTGGAATACTGCATGCAATTCTAATCTTCCTGTTATAGAAAAGAAGTTGTTAAATTTGAAGGGTGCAAAAATGACTTACAAGAATGTTGCCAGGATTGAAGGGTTTGAGCTACAGAGAAAGGCAAAATAGGCTGGGGCTATTTTCCTTGGACTGCCAGGAGATGACCAGTGAACTTATGGAGGTTTATAAAATCATGAGAGGCATGGATAGGGTAAATAGCCATGGTCTTTCTTCCCAGAATAGGGGTGTCCAAAACTAGAGGGCATAGGTTTAAGACAAGAGGGAAAGGATTTAAAAGTGAACTAAGGAACAACTTTTTCACACAGAGGGTGATGTGTGTATAGAATGAGCTGCCAGAGGAAGTGGTGGAGTCTGGTACAATTACAACATTTAAAAGGCATTTGAATGGGTATGTGAATAGGAAGGGTTTAGAGGTATATGGGCCAAATGCTGGAAAAAGGGACTTGATTAATTTAGAATATCTGGTCGGTATGGATGAGTTGAACAGAAGGATCTGTTTCCATGATATACATCTCTATGACTCTATGACTCTATACTATACCAAATAGCCACTATTGCTTACCTTTGTTTTGTTCAAGTTTGTATAATAAAGATATTTTTGCTATTTCAATTTGACACTTGAATTTTTTTTACCCTTGGTTCTACCTTGGTTCTATTCTTTAAAAGGTTATAGTCTATCAAGCCAGATCATAAGAAGGATTTTACTTTCCAGTATTCTCAGAACAGAGATCATAACCACAGATACTCATTCGCCTGCAAAAAAATTGGTTTGGCCATCAAACTTCAGGAAAAAAAAATCACAGAATTTTGCATTAAATATGTGACATTGGAAGTTTTTGATGGCTTCACATGTCTTGTCTCCACCAGCTGAAATCAACACACACATTGTGGCAGATATGACTGCTATGTCCGAGAAGAGTGTGGAACAGCAACAAACTGACTGAGAGTACCATACTGTAGTGTCTATTAAACCTGTGTTCTCAGCACCACCTTCTGAAATGGTGAGACCTGGACAACATACACTAGGCAGGAGAAAAGACTGAACAGTCTTCACCTTCATATCCTCAGCCTATCTTGTCAGGACAAGGTCACTAAATCAGAAGTAGTGAAGTATGGAAAATCATCAGAATAAGCTTACTCCTTAGCCTACTGGCCTAGCCATGTGGGTGGACATCAGCCACGATATTTCTGAAGGGCCTTCTACAAGGTGAACTGGCTACTGGGCCACAGCCACCCATGGGTTCATGCATTTGCTACAAGCTGCAAGCTAGATATGAACATTGCAGAAATTGATGTTGACAACTGAGAGGTAGTCATTACTGCTCATGACCTCTGGAGGCTGGATGTTTGTAACCACATTGGAAGCAGAAACGAAAAAGCTCAACTGACTGAGAAGGGGGTACAGATGAAACAGAGTCAAATGCAGCAGAGGCGGCTGTGCATGCGTAGAGCTACTGAGCCACATCAGGTGATGCTTAACATAGAGTTGAACACCATGGTCACATCATTGTCTTGCTTGATGAGAGTCTTCCCACACAATGTAGAAGTGATAATTCTTTTGTTATCCTGGAATAGAGGTGAAAAGACAAGAGGCAAAGCCTGCTACCCAGTGTGACTTCAGATTTTGTACCTGTTATGGACCAGAACAGACCCCCTCAAAATTTTTTAGGAAGGTAACCTAGACCCTAACTTTTTCTTACTTTAAAGGCAAGTGTGAAGTGCTGTGTTCTAGGTGCAATTCAACTCGTCAAACTATTCAGCTTTAAGTAAAACACAATTTATTCAATCACTGTAGTTAAAATACAACAAAAGAAAGAAGAACATAAAATAACTTAACTCTGTTGGAAAACTTAACAGAATAATAGATACAGTAACTATTACTCATGGACTGTTCCAATACAGTAACATTCCATAAACACACCCCTTGACAAAATTCAGAAAATAGATTTATCTCACAGGTTACCCCAGCAATCCAGAAGGAGAAACACCAAGAGAAAACTCAGAGACAGTAGCAGAGAGACATTTACTACAGCTTCCAACCCTGTTGAGACTCCAACAGCAACTGCTTGAAGATAAACCTTAAAAAACTAGAAATCCTGGTCCGTGAGAGCTGGAACACACCCATTCAGGCTGCTTCTATTGTTCCAACATTTTAAAAAACCCAAGGCCACACAAGCTGTTTACATTACCATAGACTGCTCTTCACCTCTTGTCCAATCTCTCTCTTGACAGAAACCAGGACAAAATACACCTCTTAAAGCCACAGCATCATCACATACCGTAAATATGAGTAAACCGTTGACATAAATTTAGCGTGGAGGTGGCTACATAAATGAAGGAGGATGTCTTGCTAAAGCTCTGCTTTTGATTTTCTTAGACTGTTTAAACACATAACATCATCAACAGAAATGCTGACTACCATCATAACCATACTTTCACTTTCAAATCCACACAGTATATCCTTCAATCACTACATCAGATTTGAGGATCTGCAAGGAGGTTATTGTTGCAATGCTGCAGAGATGGGACAACTAAGGAAAATACCATTTCCCAAGAATGGCCTCCTTCTTTGAAAATGAAATTGAAGCCTCAGTCTCTTTTCAGTTAGATATTTTAAACTTGAGTGGTAAGTAAGCTTCCATAAAATTAAAATCATTACTAACGAATTTGCGATGCTAAATGAGATCATTGATGTAATTGTACGTGCTACCGTCTGTTCACATGTTTACAAACATTTAAAATCCTCTTGCAGAACACTATGACGTCACTCTGCCCCTTTAAAAACTGATACCATCCTGAATAATGACTGTTATACAGCTTGTACAATTAAAAAGAACTAGTTCTTTTAAAAGGGCTACATGAAACATAATGCTGAGTAGATCTTCCATGTGCTGTAAATAAGAAAAGGAAACTAATTACCAATATGAAAGTATTATAATAGGTCAATTTTCTCAATCACTGTGCCGCTATTGCTTTGAGACTTGATAGTGCTGTAACCCAACCATTTTTCTACGTGTCATCTGGTGGCAAAATTCAGCAATCAGAACTCAACTACAGTTCAGATAAACAGCAACAAATGGAATCTGAATGCAGTCTGAATATTGAATGCCACTGCAAAACTGTCTTCCCAAATCACACCCCTGTTATGAATGGTTATGCTATTTCCGAAGACGCTAAACTCTGCTAGTGAGATGTGCGTACCAAAACTAATAAACCCGAGTGTGCTTCTTGCATTTTCAGTGGGAGCTGCGGCAAAGTAACTAAAGAAATAATGAAATTTTTGCATTTGAAAACCGAAGATCTTCCTCGTTAGCTGAGGTTTGTGATTTGCAAGGAATGGCCAAAAAGCCCACCAAATGTTTGCTGGGAGGTGAATCTACACAAATATCAATCAGGTGAGGACAGAAACAGGTTCAAGTATGATTCTCCCCAGGTCAAGTATCTTGCTGTTCCACATGGAACAATTTTAACATAACATCCCAATGGAAAACTGAGGGGACAAACCGTGCAGGTTTATTTTTGATGATAACAGAGCAATGTCATCCCAAACAACCGTTTCTGTAATGAGGGATAAAGGTTTTGACTAACTTGAACTATAACGATGTAGCAAGCACCTCCTTAAAATTGCTTATAAACTCGTTGATCCAGCAACAGCTATCAACAATTATATTAAAAATTCACAGAAGCTAATCATCATTTGCGATTTCCTGATGTCAATTGTCCATCATGTGAGTGAAAATGACTAATCATATCCCCAAAGGATAAATTCTAACATAGTCTGGAGTGTTCTTAAAGCAGTAATAGTCTACCAGCTATTATGCAATATCAATATGCAATGGAAATTGTCAATCCTTTTAGAATATGAAGTGAAATATCAGACCAACAGCACAATTTTTTGTCCTACTTCTTCTAAATGTATTAGGGACTAATCCTATTGTTTTTAATGTAATGCAGTAACATTTTAATTCAGTTTCCTGAACAGAACATAGCAATGATAGACAGTTCATGTATAAGCTTCAGGGGTAACTCTATATACCTTCCCTGTCCAGTAATGGTCTTTTTGGCAGTGCATATACTTTTAGCGGAACCATAGAGATAGTGTGTTCTACTAATGCAAGCAGAAGCAAGCAATTCTTTTAAGGTTTGAAGGGGTATGGCAGACTTTTTTTTTAGAAAAGCATTACATTTTATACCTTTCTGAGATTAATGGATAGATTCTTATCAACTCAAAAATTAAATGTCTCTTATCAGGTCTACCACATAAGGAAACACTCATACAAAAGGTGTCCAGTGATTTTCATGAGCTGAACCAAACATAAAGGTATATTATCCATAAACTGTGTGCAGTACAGTTTGACAATGTGGGCTAGACATCAAAATACGTCTGTTTAAATGCAATATTAAATATTACGAGTCTATTTCTTGCCTCTAAAAGCAAACAGATATCCATGGCCGTTATAGTATGAAATCAGCAGTTAATGTAATTCAGATGTCATCCCCTTCTTGTGGAAAACTGTCCTAAAACAGAGATTTCACCCAAAAATAATAAATAACAAATGTAACATCATATATGTTTAAAGATATTCCATATTTTTAGACATATTATACCCATCTTTCTTTTTAAATAAGCATGCATTTTTGGGAGATTTTGTTAAACTTGAAAGGGTTCAGAAAAGATTTACAAGGATGTTCCTGGGACTGGAGAGTTTGAGCTTTAGGGAGAAGCTGAATAGACTGGGGTTATTTTCTCTGGAGTGTTGGAGGCTGAGGGGTGACCTTATAGAGGTTTCTAAAACCATGAGAGGCATGGATAAGGTAAATAGGCAAGGTCTTTCCCCAGGGTGGGGGAGTCCAAAAATAGAAGGTTTTGGTTTAAGGTGAGAGGGGAAAGATATAAAAGGGACCTAAGGGGCAACTTTTTCACACAGAGTTTGGTGCATGTATGGAATTAGCTACCAGAGGAAGTGATGGAGGCTGGTATGATTACAACATTTAAAAGACATCTAGATAAGTATGTGAATAGGAAAGGTTTAGAGGGATATGGGCTAAATGCTGGCAAATGGGACTAGATTAATTTAGAATATCTCGTCGGCATGGACAAGTTGAACTGAAGGGCCTGTTTCCATGCAGTACAACTCTATCACTCTAGATTGTGCACAAGATAGTAAGATTGCTGATCGTTTTAGAATTAGCACTTTGCTTCACTAGATTTTTAATTGCTCTGTGAACTATGTTTCACACAATGGTTCATACATTTGAATGGGATCCTGTGTTTGCTAATTTAATAAAATCATTCATTTGTTTGGTTTTTTTTCATTCATGAATAAGACCGTTGCTGACAAGATTAGCACACATTGCCCTCTTCAACTGTTCTTGTCAATATTACGTGAAGAAATGAAGGTTGGTAAGTGGATGATGACTTTGTTCAAATTGTGCAATTAAGAATTTGTTATTAATATATAAACATACACATTAAAAGTAGGACAATGTGAAATTTCAACCACCATGCACACCTTGCACTCTGATATTGACTCGGACAGAAATGTACCAAGATTGCAACATATTTAGATGGTGAATTTCACGGACAAAGAGAGTGGGTTCAGGTTAAAAAGCTGCAAAGTCAATTCTGAAGAAGGGTCACTGGACTTGAAACTCAGCTTTCTCTGCACAGATGTTGCCAGACCTGCTGAATTCCTCCAACAATTTCTACTTTTGTCCCTGAAAAGAGATTTGGGTTAGAATTCAACATGATTCTGCCCACTTCCAGATTTAACCTGGACGGGTTTGCAGATGAGCAGCTGACCATATGCAACTGTTTGGTAACTAATTGTAATATACACAGAGGCAATTCAGTGTAAATTTAACCTGGCATTCCGGCTTTAGCAACCACTTCATGAGTGTTGTGGAATTGGCCGGAGTCAAGGAGAAAAAAAAGCACATCGATGACTCCTGGATCAACGAAAAAGACAGTTGAGGGAACCTTTAACAAGTTAAGTTACCAATCATAGAATCCCTACAGTGTGGGAGCAGGCCATTCGGCCCGTTGAATCCACACTTGCCTTCCAAAGAGCATCCTAACCCACTTTCCTATCCCTGTAATTCCCTACCCAGCATACTCATGGACACAATCGGCAAATTAGCAGAATCAATCTACCTAACCTGCAGATCTTTGGACTATGAGAGGAAACTGAAACAAACCCATACAGATACAAGACGAATGTGTAAACTCCACACAGACAAATGTCCGAAAGTGGAATTGAGCCCAGGCCACTGGTATTGTGAGGCACCAGTACTAACCACTGAGTCACCATGCCACCCCTAGTCTTGCACAATGACAGTTTGTGCGTGCAAAGGTTTGGACTACGACCCTGAAATCACGACTGAGAGGGTCATTTTCAACTTTCTAGAAGTATTTTCAATTGCCTTGAAGTGTACCCAGTTTCATCTTCATTTCTTTGCCGTCAGTCTTCACTGCAACATGAGATGAACTTCTGCAGCAATACATAAAACTCTGATGAGGAGCGACAGGAGCAGCTACAACAGTAACAGGAGAGGAATCACCAGAACAGCTGCAGTACTAAGCAGCAACAACAGCAGCTTCCTTCCCTACAGCCACATCCCACAGGAGACAGACACAGAGCTCCAGCTACCCAGCACAGAATCGGCAGAGAGAGGGCGCACTTTCTTGGCACGATGAAGCAATACTGTCTCAGGGGGCTTTCAGAGGATATCAACAACATCTTGGAAGAAAGCCACTTTCTAACAAACGCACATGGACAGACTTTTCCATTGTCAATCAAAGTCATTGAAACTCTGAATATTTTATCCCTCAGCACTTTCCAGGGATTGGCTGGTGACATGTCCAGGATCACTCAGGTTTCAGCCTATAAGTACATCTCCCAGTTCAGCAAAGCCCCGTTTTCCATGCCTACCACTGTTGTGAAATCCAGCACTGATGAGGCAAATCAGACACAGCGAGTGGATAACTTCACTGCAGTGATTGGAATCCTCAAGGTACAGACAGTCATTGACTACAAACCCTGCCAGTCAAGGCACCCTCAGAGCATCCTGCAATCTTCATTCATTGCAAGGGATTCCATGTTTTCGATGTTCAGATAGTTTGTGATTGCCAGAAAGCTATTGGCACGTCTGTGCTGGATATTCAGGAAGCTGTCCTGATGCATTCATTCTCCTGAGGCACATCTCTTAAAGGCATTTGTTCCCCCTCACAGCATCAGCAGGGTGGGTCCTTCGAGACTTGGTTAATATCTCCTATAGGGATACCTGATAGTGAGCCAGATGAGAGATACACATCATTGCCAGAACGGGGTGCTGAAGGTGAGGTTCAGTTGGCTTCACAGGTCTGGAAGCACCTTTCAGAATGCTTTAGAATGAATATTGGCTTCTTAACACTATGATGCAAATACGACAGTGTTATAAAGTGGGCCTTTTGCTTTTGAAAATTGTGGACTGAGATGAGAAAGAACTCTTTTATAACCAATATTTCAAATGATTGCTGCATGTTTTGAAAAGCAAGTCATGGGAAATATGGCAGAACAAGTAGTAATTGAAGTAGTTGCAAATGAATTGGAGCAAAGGGGTTAAATATAGATAAAAATAACTGGCAACAACATGTGACTCGTTCTCAGGTAACTACACAGCTTGACACTGGGAACAAGACAGAGAGAGCAGTGTTGATCTCCACCAGCTTGGAAGCTGTCTCTCTGTTCTCTGCAGTAAAAATCCATTTTATACCTGAAGAAAACCAATTCATCTTCCCATCAGCAGTTGTTGAAAGTTGTGACTTTTAACTGATAAATCAGACCTTTTATTAACAACCCTACCATATTGTGACTCTGGTAAACCAGCGGAAGCATCTGGAAAAAGTTGACTAAGAAGCAACATTCTGACCAGCACAATAATCATAAGGATCATCTCTACAACCTGTGAGTAGGAACTACAGAACTGCCTTCCATCTTTCCTTTGTCCATAACCATTTTTTTCCCCTGTCTATTTATCTGTCAGTGTGCGTCTCTGCAAAGGAGTGATTAGAAGGGTGGCATGGTGACACAATGAGTAGCACTGCTGCCTCACAGTGCAATGGACCTTGGTTCCGTTCCACCGTCAGGCGACCTGCTGTGAGTTTCTTCCAGATGTTCCAGTTACCTCTCACAGTCCAAAGATGTGCAGGTTAGGGTGGATTGGCCATGCTAAATTGCCCATAGTGTCCAGGGATGTGCAAGCTAGGTGGGTTAGCCATGAGGAATGCAGGGATAGGATGGTGGTTAGGATGGTCAGTGTGGACTTGATGGCCTGAATAGCCTGCATCCACACCATAGGGATTCTATGATAAGGCAAGTGGAGTTTTAATTTGGAGTGTTCATATGTCAACATGATATAACCGTTTATCTGTAGCTAGAGTCTAATTACTTGTACTAAATAGTCCTTCTTGTTAAGTACAAAAATTGAGTCCATGCTTTTTATTAACTTAGTTCTGAAAATCAGGTAAAATGGGAAATTTTGTGCACTTAGTTAAAAACCTTTAACTTTTGTGATGACTCTAAGAATAGCTGGATTTGATTTCCATTGAGGTTGTGACAAATGGAAGATGTGGAAAAAGTTTGAAGGAAGAGATGGAGGCATCTGATACGGCCATATCTGGCTGTCAAAGGAGCTTTGTATTAACCTCTAACCATGCCATTGTAAACCTTGTGCCCACCACTCCCACACTCCCAAGGCAACTTATTACAGCAGTCAACAACCGCCAATCACCCTGAGACCCCTGTTCATAAAGCTGACCTTAGGCTGGTGTCCTGAGGCTAGTGTCCAGGGGATGCAACAATGTAAAGGTCAGGAGAATGAGGAACTTAAATAAGATGGTTAGCACGTTAAACTAACTAGTCTTCTGATAATACAGAATTGGAGCATTGCTCAACAAAGAGACATTTTGTCAAAATGTTTCATCCTACATTCATCAGGGCAATTTGCAAGAATACCGATGTAAAGGAAAAAGAATATTTGTACTGTATGAGAGGACAGTGCTCATTGGTTGGCAAGTGGACTCTGACAGTTAGAGGTGTTACCATGGAGAATGCACCACTTAGATGGTGACTAACATTTAATTGCTAGTTAAATTGTAAACCAGACAGTTTGATCTGATTGATCAAGGCATTACCCTGATCAATGAACCACACAAACCATTGACCAATTACACTTCTAAGAACCAGAGAACTAGGAGCGAGAGAGGAGCAGTCTTCCCTTGTCTTTCTTCCACCACCTTACTTGGGGTTTACTTCAGAAGCAGTGATCCTGCAGTAAATATGACTTTTGGCAGAGTGCCTTTAAATAGAAAGCCTTCATTCACAGAAGTGGAGTCAACACTGTGCCCACACTCAGTGATTGGTTGTTAAATCTGCTGACTAAATAACTGTGTGCCAGTCCCACTGCAGTCTCCTCGCTGCATGAGAGTCCATTCAGTGTGGATTGTTACACTTTGTTGTGACAGGCTATATTAGGACCATGTGGGAACATAGAAACAGGAATAGGCCATTCAGCCCCTTGAGCCAGTTCCACCAGTCAATAAGATCATGGCTGATCTGTGACCCAACACCGTGCACCTGCCCTTGGCCCATATCCCTTAATATGTTTGCTTAATAGTAGATGATAGGATAAGAAGGCAGAAAACATGAAACAAAAAAAGGCCTCAGGTATTAATTCTGCCACACACCACATACTCTCCATCTGATCATGAACATTGTTCAATCATTCATTCTCCATGAAGTGGTTTTGTTTGAATACACTGTTATCTCAAAAGTAATGAAATAAAACTCCTGAATATTTATCTAAATCAATTATTTAACTCCTGGCTGTTTTTCTTCAGAAAATGACATGATCTGACCCAACAGCACAACACCTTCTGATGTTATCCTTCAATTGAAGCACAATGCTTCTACTCCAATCAGTATGTCTATTGATGTCCTGGCAATCTATCATAATGATTAACCACAATGTGACTACTGCACAACACGCTCCAAAAGCCTCTATTAATCTGGATAGATATCTACTGGGAGCAAGAATCATGGGAAGAGGGGCTAAGGGAGCTATCAAACAGGCCTCACAACAGCACAAAACCCAGGAGATTTCGGTAACAAGATTGGACTCGATCGTGATGCTGGTGTCAGTGCTCTGGGAGCCTAAAGGTGCTAGAAGTGGCAGCCTATTACTGGCTACATTTGGCATAGACCACATGATTTGACATGTTTGGATGCGAGTTAGTACAGGTGACCATTCATCAGAAGCTTACAGAGTGGACAGGCTGTGACATCAGTCAGCACCCAATGATGCCTTGGCAGCCTGCGTGGTACTTTTCTGGGTTCTTGCACATCTGAACACATGTCTATCTTAGAGGGACCATGAACATTTCTTCTGCTCATGCTATTTAAAGGGATCTCGAGCAGGAGGCGTTCCGGGTGTAGTATTTTCCACTTTCTTTGGTAGCTACATTGTAAGTAGAAGTGATATACATTGTGTTGTGGAGCTTCCACATGTTATTGGGAGTCTCAAGTCACGTTGCAGGCCTTTTCCATGGAGCTCAGTGGAGCTTAAAGGCCTCCGAGCAGAAACCTTGCTCTCAAGGTTGGAGGTGTCACAGCGTTGCGGTTTTAGGCTGCAGCTTGATAGGGAGATGAAACAGAGATAACAGTCCAAGAGAGGGACAGAGAGCAAGCTGTGTCCAGAGGGAGCAGGAGATGGTCTCACAATAGAAGGCTGTGATGTTATACTTAGGCAGGGCCTTGAGGTACGCCTGCCAATGCCCAGGGAGATTGTCTAAGGAAGCTACAATGCGGAGTGACAGAATGCTATTGCCTGCCCTAAATGAGCATACAATCACAGTGGAAGGCATGTTCAGCATTCCCAGTGGCCTTCAATATCCGTGCCTTTGGGTCATTCCAAATTGAAGCCAGTGGCAGATCTAATATTTCATAGTTTACCATGTATCAACACGTCACTGAGTTCACAGAAGCTCAGGATACGAGAGGAGGGGAACTCATTGTGTTCTGTGTAACGAGAAAGGAGTGGAAGTGGGCACTTGGATGATATAATCAGGTTGGTAGTTTGCCAATGCCAACTTGTATAGATGAAGACTTGAGGAGGGGACCCTGGAGCATGCAGTACATTGTTGTGAACGAGCAGTTGCACACTGGCAGGGACACGTGTTCAGGGAATCACAGATGCCGTGTACCCACTCTGATTTAGCAGTCAATAATTTGTTCTGTCTAGTTTCTCATTCTCTGGAAGGGAGGGGAATTGGATGAGACATATCAAAAAGGTAAGTTGGGGCTTTACTGAGATCCAAACACATGAAAATAATGTTGCTGCTCCTCAATCGTGAGATTGTGATGATGTGGAGGTGCTGCTGTTGGTCTGGGCTGAACAAAGTCAGAAGTGACATGGTACCAGGTTCTAGATGAACAGGTTTATTTGAAATCACAGGCTTTCTAAGTGGGGCCCCTTCATCGGGTGACTTCACCTGACGAAGGAGCAATGCTCCAAAAGCTTGTGGTTTCAAAAAACCTGTTGGACTATAACCTGGTGTTGTGCGACTTCTAAAAGTCAACATTTAGAGCTTATGGGAAAGCCATAATACATTTTCTGTACATCGAGATTCTCACTGTGTTTGCTCACCTTTCTCATACCACACCAGGAAGAAGGAAGTTGCACCCTGGCTGAGCCAGCATTTACTGCCCATCCCTATATGCCCCTTGGAAGGTGGCAGTGAGTTGCCTTCTTCAACCGCTGCGGTCCATGCGCTGTTGGTAGACCCACACAGCCCTTAGGGAGACAATTCCAGGATTTTGACCTGGTGGCATTGAAGGAATGCGCATATATTCCCCCAAGATAGGATGGTGTGTGGCTTGGAAGGGAACTTGCAGGGAATTGCAGACCTATGTATCTGCTGCCCTCGTTCACGTAGAAGGTCATGGTCATGGGTTTGGAAAGTATGAAGGAACATTGGAGAATGTGGCATTATTTAATTTTGCAAAACAGGCAACTAATTACAGGAAGGATTCTAAGAAAAGGTTAATAGGACAAATAAAATAAATAGGACAAATAAATTATATGATCAAAAGTGGAAATGTTCGAGCATCAGCAAAGGATTATAACCCACCATGTATTGTGTCTGTACCCTTACATATCCCTCCTGAATGTTAATGGGAAAAGAACATCCTTCAGCTAACATTCTCTGCCTTGGCCTAATCAATAGTTCAACAGAAATGATTTTGATAATTTATGCAAACATTGATGGAAACATTTGAGGTCACTAATGTAAAAAGGCATTTTTTCCTGTCATGGACAGAATAAAGGCATTATTTCTGTAATCAGTTTCGTAATATTTTATATCCTTTTTTTCAAGCAGCTAATAACAAATCAACAAAGCAGTACAATATTTTCCTTGCCTTTATGTGCATTTTTTATTACGTTTTGATGCAGTCTAACACAATAAAATAATTTCAGTCAAAATGGCTGTGCAGTTCCCTGATTGTTTTCTTTTAATGTTTTATTGCAGCCACCCAGGAACTGATTATCTTGCTCCCAGATCAAATGCACAAAGAACACAGTTTTGATTTTGAATTTGTGAAATGCATCTGTTACTGCTGAGTAAGCCTTCTATTAGAATGACTGGGCAGTCCAGTGGAAAAGGCTAAAGAGCAGCTGTCCATCAAAAACTCCAAAGTATCAAATTCTGAAGGTGTTTTCAAAACTACCGTTTTAATTTGGAGGGGTTTCAGTTCTGTCAAGCTGGAATGAAAGAAATATTCTGCACGTGGTTTCATTTTGAGGTGGAGAATAAATCAGAATTACCTGACATGCCTCACTTTAATTCACAGAGTGGCCTACAAGGCAAACTACAACAAGAAACTGCAAACTCACTGTCTCTTAGCTTACACTAGAAGGTAAATAAAAATGAAAAAGAAAGAATTTTGCATTTATCTAGTGATGTCAAAGCATCCTGAAGCACGTCACAGCCAATGAAATGCTTCTGAAGATGAGCCATTGGGTTGTAACATAGGTAAACATTTTGGCCTAGTTATTTCGAAAAGTAACAATTACAGTCATTTTGCCAATCCACACAGATCTTTTCCAATCAGTACTGAGCTCCGTATTTCTAGCTGGGTGTTCAGATACGCAGAATGCAGCTGAAATCAATGCAGCTCTCCCCATCGTGCAGGACAGTCAGGATAAGTCAAACCATGGATCTTATCTAGCTGCCAGTGTGCCGTGTCTGAGATTGAAATGCCTAGCAGGACAGATACCCACTTTGACAGCTCCTGCGAAAAGGTTCATGTGAAATGTGAGCGTGGCTAGAGGGTTAGGGTGCCAGGAGGGTAGGGTACCAGATAAAAGACAGACTGCTGAGGATATGTCAGCAGGGGCTAGATGTGTGTCAGCGCTAGCAGTGGGGGAGGGGATGTTAGGGAAGGGATGGGGTGACAGGGGGGTAGAATCTGGTTGTTAGTGCTGGGCAGCAAGAGTGACATTTGATCAAGAAGGGTATTGTAGCCAATGAACGAGGAGTGGGTAGCCAACAGTGGCCTGTCAGAGCTGGCAGAGGTGTTGTTCAGACTGGAGAGAGGAGGGGAGGAGGCAAGGCAGTGACCGGCAGGGGTAGGAGATGCTATGGGCAGCATGAGGATGTGTCAGGTCCCCAAGGCTTAAAGCCAGCAGCTGGTGGTGGGTGGGAGGAGGGTGGAGAGGGGGCAGTCCTGGGAAGTGGAGTGGAATGGTGATGGTTTGAGGAGGGGCATTGTGTTTATGAGGGGTGAGAGTCAGGTGTCAGGGGCTATAAAGGATCATGGAAGTAGCAATTGGGATATATGTGCTAAGTCGGGGCAAAAATTTAATTCTTACCCAGGAGATAGTCTCAGTTTATAACTGTCTAACTAGGTTTGCAATTTCTAACTCGGATGGAATCAGAGAGTCATAAAGGTCTACAGCACAGAAAAAGGCACTTCAGTCCATCTAACTAGTAACAAAAGTGGAACCCTCCAAATTCTATGTCATTAAGCCTTTTTCTGAGGAAGGGTCACCCAACCCGAAATGTTAACTCTGATTTCTCTCCACAGATGCTGCCAGACTTGCTGAGCTTTTCCAGCAATTTCTGTTTTTGTTTCTGATTTACAGCATCCGCAGTTCTTTCAGGTTTGTTTTAAGCCATTTTCTTTGGAGTGTTCCAGACATAGGGGAATTGCTCAGTGGAATCTTCAGTTTCCTGGACCACTTCCATGGAGTCAGTTGCATCTGGGATCCCATGGGATCCTGATGTGCAGATCGTGTCTGCACTGCTTTGCCAACTGTCCAGTAATCAGAATGTCTGGGCCATTGGTAATTTCCACACAGCAAGGGCCTCACAAACAGCAATGAGGTAAATATTCAGTCCTCTGTTTCAGTGATACTGGTTGAGGGATGACCTTCTCCAAAGAAGAGTCTTTGGATTCAAAGTGTTAACTCTTTCTCTGTCCACGGATGCTGCCGGATCCATTGACTTTGTCTAGCATTTTCGGTGTTTGTTTCAGCTTACCAGTATTCACTGCATTCTCTTTAGTTAAAGGAGGTTATGGAATTAATGGAAGGGCATCCCAGTTGCATGAGACTGGTATCTGCTACCCACTTGCCATGTGTTATTGAAAACTCCAGGGTTGGGCTGCCTTGGGTGAAACCCTTTCCCTGGAAAGCCAATGTGTGGGTGGTAGTTACATTCCCTAAAGAACAACAAACATTTCTGGACCATGGTTTTGGCTTGGCTAATGCAATTTCCAAGGAGCTCCCCCAAACTTCTACTGGAGTTTTGTCAGGAATCTGGCAAAACTGTGAAGGAAGTTCAGCCTCGTGAACTGAAGAGATTTACCAGCATCTGCTGTTCGAAATGAATTGCTGCCCTCAAGGTAGTAGAAGTAAGAAAAACATAGAGAAAAAACGAAGAGGGTAAATAGGAAAAGCAACAATGCAGCAATAACTTTAGAACAATCAGATTAAATGCATACAGTTCTAAAGTACAACGTTATAAAATAATGTTGCAAGCTACATCTTAAGCACTAAAATTGTACTTTAGCATTAATTATTCTTACAAAACAGCTGGACAATAAAGCAACATCAAAGAGCCTTTCAAGTGAGCTGTACAAACAGTTCTCACGTCACATTACAGTATCAAGTTTAAAACTATTGCATGGTACAATTTTTACAGTAGATTTACTGTATCACAGTTCATAATCAGATTAGCACTGGATTAATACACAATACGTTTAAAAACACTGGACTTCAAAGATCGCTTGATACTGTAACTGTCAATGATATTTTTAATTGTGCAATGAGGATAACATATGTTCATTTCTTGCAAAGTCATTTTTTTTCATGAAGGAAGAAATTGCCATTATTTTAATTTTGCACATTACTCCTAAACATACTACAAAAATTATTCTGGTTTCATATTTGCAAAAATACCCACATGCTGACTGAAATGTATGTAGACACAGAAACACTCACACACCCTTATTGTCCTTTCAGTAAAGCTGCCTATTGTCTAGTTTAATCTACCTACCTGATTCTTGTCCCTTTACTCCACAGACAGCAGAATTTCAAATTTGGTGCTTGAACGCATTTTATTTTTAGATATTCATATCTAACATTTTTTTCATTTTCTCCTTAATATGCATTTTTCTATTTTTCAGTACCTTGCTTGTTAACTTTTTTTTTGTTTCATGTGGTGTTTTATTTTTACTATCTTCAGAAAATTGCTGTTTTACCTGTCTTTCATTTTTTCTTTTAATTCTATGTCACTTTCTTTCATTTTGTCATAGTCACCTTATCTATTTAGCTCTAGCCATAGAGGTTTATAAGAGATTAACAAAAAACTCTGGCATTTCATTTCACATATGAACCACCCTCTGTGTGAAATGGCTACCCCCCACATCCCTTTTGAATCTTTCTTCTCTCACCTTAAAAATATGCCCCCTAGTTCTGAACTCTCTTGGCTGACCTCTTTATAACCACTACAGTAAAGAAGGTTAACATTTTAAGAATCTGAAATGCAACCCCATTTAATATTGAAAATGCCCATTTCTAGTTTGAACAGATGTGGGTTTTGTGTAATCTGAAGCCTGGAACAGTGGATGGGGATGCAAGGTCTCTGAGACAATGCTAGATCAGCTAGCATAGAGCAGTGAGGAAAAGCTGTTCCTGTATCGGTCAAACTGGAGCTGGGGAAAGGATTCAAGTCATTAAGAGATTTGTTTCTTGTCTTTTTACAATAATGATTTTGCTAGAGCAGTCTTCACCTTGGAAATATTGTTTCTATGGTGTTGAGGACTTTGATTTGATTTGATTTATTGTAGTCACATGTGCCTAAGTACAGTGAAAAGCTTTGTTTTGCAAGCAGTATAGGCAGAACATAACAAACAAGAGCATACAGACCATAGGGTGCTTAGACTGAATGAGCCATATAGGTTACACTGCACAGGAGGTGTGCAAAGCAAGATCAACATTATTTGAAGTTACAGAGTCCATTCAGCAGTCTAATAGCGGCAGGGAAGAAACTGTTTTTGAACCCGTTGGTGTACGTGTTCAAGCTTCTGTATCTTCTGCCTGACGGATTAGGTTGGAAGAGAGTATTACAGGGGTGGGAGGGGTCTTTGATAATATTGGCAGCCTTTCCAAAGCTACAAGAATTGTAAATGGATACCATGGATGGAAGGTTGACTTCCATAATGGTCTGGGCTGTGCACGCCACCTTCTGTAGTTTCTTCTGGTCCTGGGCAGAGCAGTTGCCATACTAGGCCATTAGGCACCCAGATGGAATACTTTCTGTGGTAGGATGTAGGAAGACATGTGTTTGTATCTCCAAGGTTCACACAGTGGATCCTACTCTCCGGTCATGTTGACCATCCGTGTCAATGGATCAAGTCTCACTCCACCGATGGCCACAGCACATTGAAAGAATTCATGCACAGGCATCTTCCACCCTTCAAATGTAATTCAGAAACTGGAATAATAGGACGCTCATGGGCAATGTCAGATTAGACCATCTGTTCAGTTGTTGTCTGGGCATTCAACGTTGGCATCACTGCCCTAAATGACACACTCTGTGTAGGGGAAGGCCAGCTCAAGGCAGGAGCTGGTCTTTATACCTTCTCCTGAAAAGCAGAAGTTGGCCACCTCCATGGGGTTGGCTTTGTCAAACTAGTAGACTGTCTCCGGGACCCCCTTTGCAAGATAAATGGAAGCCTCATCACCCTTCAGTTCCACATTGCCCAGAACCAATCCACTACATTCCTCAGCATGTACACTTTGACACTGTTGATGTTGTACAGTTTGTTGGTGAAGCCACTTTTGGAGCACTGTGTACAGTTCTGGTAGCCCTGCTATAGGAAGGATATTAGTAAATTGGAGAGGGTTCAGAAAAGATTTACCAGGATGTCGCCAGGACTGGAGGGCTTGAGTTTTAAGGAGAGGCTGGATAGGCTGGGACTTTTTTTACTGGAGCATAGGAGGTTGAAGGGAGACCTTATAGAGGTTATAAAATCATGTGGGGCATAGATAAGGTAAATAGCTAAACATGATTTCCCTGATTGGGTCTTTTAATCTAGCCTCATAGGGAGCCCTGGCTGACAGATATTAACAGGAGTGTTTGAGGTTCTGCTCACCTTGAAAGCTGGCTCTGAGGGGACCGGATCAGTGTCAAGGACTTTCCACGTGTAAATAAAGGATGACTTGGTGATGGGTTACCAACCTCTGTGGAGTTAATTCACCTATCTGCTGTTGTTCAATCAAAGGCGAGGGGCTACAATTTCCTCAATTGGATTGGAAAATCCTTTAAACCCTAACTACCCATGCACAGAGGTGTAGATAGATTACAGAAGGTGGGGACCAGAGGGATTGTAGCCAGGGAGGGAAGGAAGTGGTCTGGGACTGCAGGCTTGGGCTCTGTTAGAATCCAGCCCACCTCTGTCACTGGGCTTGGCCAATCAGTCATATCCTTGACTCTGGCCATAGCGAAATGCAGGGAAAGAAGTGGAGTTGGTTTGATAAAGCAGAGAGAGGACTGTGAGCAGGGAATGCAGTTCCTTTCATCCCAGAAAAATCTCTGAAGAATTTTTCATTCCAGTGTAGAGGTTTATACAATCATGAGGGACATAGATAGGGTAAATAGACAAGGTCTTTTCCCTGGAATAAGGGAGTCCAAACTAGAGGGCATAGTTTTAATGTGAGACAGGAAAGGTTTGAAAAGGCTCCAAGGGGCAACATTTTCATGCAGATGGTGGTGTGTGTATGGAATGAGCTGCCAGAGGAAGTGTTGGAGGCTGGTACAATTACAGCATTTAAAAGGTATCTGGATGGGTGTATGAATAGGAAGGGTTTAGACAGACATGGGCCAAATGCTGGCAAATGGGACTAGATCTTGGATATCTGGTCGGCATGGACGAGTTGGGCCGAAGGGTCTGTTTCCATGCCGTACATCTCTGTCTCTATGAGGCTACTCAGGCCTGTATTTGTTTTAAAGAGTTTTTTCCTACTTTCTGTAGGACTGCTGCGGTGACACATTTTGCAAGTTATGTTTTCTTTTCCTTCAGGTGAATGTTTGAGTGTTGTAGGAGCTGCCTATAAATATGCCATTGTAGTAAGTAAATGCACTTAAACTATATTTCAAACACACGTGTTCTGATAATTTCCTTTTGAATCCATTTTTGTAGGGTCTCAAATCTAATCAGCACATAGTTGTTTTTTGTTGGTAAATGTCTCATCTTTGTCCAACATAACTAATGTCATCAAAAGTTTAAGAGTGAGGGAGAGCTTTATGTTTCTGATAATAACTGAATTAAAATAGCATATTAAAACAGAATCAAAGGGATGTCTCTTTAGCCTTGTCCACTTTCCAATGTCTATGGAAATAAAAAGCAGGGAGAAAGATACAAAGTGAAGGGATTCTCTTGCTCATTTGATATATTTTGAGATAGTAAATTAGCAGACATTTACCACACTGATAGTGAAGCGACGTCACTGTATTTGTTTGTGGCTTGTATGTGGAATGAACTGCCAAAGGAAGTGGTAGATGCAGGTGCGGTTATAACATTTAAAAAACATTTGGACAGATACATGAATAGGAAAGGTTTAGAGGGATATAGTCCAAATGCAGGCAAGTGGGACTAGTTTAGTTTGGGAAATTTGGTAGCATGGTCTAGTTGGACTGAAGGGTCTGTTTCCGTGCTACAGCATGTTATTGATGACCATTGCAGCACATCCACGAGCCAAACTAATGTTAAAAAGGCCACTTGACAGTCAATGAACAACAAGGCAACAGGAACAGATGGAGATGCCTGCTGAAACAGTAAAATATACTGAAGAAGAATAATCAGTCTAAACGTATGGCCTCACTTTTCTTTCAGAGATAGTAGGAACTGCAGATGCTGAAGAATCTGAGATAGCAGGGTGTAGAGCTGGATGAACACAGCAGGCCAAGCAGCATCAGAGGAGCAGGAAAGCTGATGTTTCGGGCCTAGACCCTTCTTCAGAAATGGGTTTTTATGGAGGGAGGAGGGTAACTTCTTCAGGGTAGGCATCCTTAGAAGAG
>NC_063335.1:26558355-26572220 GCF_021869965.1 Rhincodon typus
TGTTTATCTTACACTGTGTTTTGTTCCAAGTGTGATAGGGAGAGAGTCAGCCTATGTCTTAGATGAATGGACAGTGTGCCTTAGCCGCATATTTGCTTCAGACAGCCTTCATGTAGGGTGCTTTGAAGGCTGGTCAAAACAATATACACATTGAAACATGGTCAGGGAAAAATGGTTTTTGTCAATTAAGATTTATCTGACATTACCCATAACGCTCATCGTAAAGTATCATAATTACTGCTCAAAAGTGATAAGGTTCATGTCACAGAGTCATAGAGATGTATAGCATGGAAACAGACCCTTCAGTCCATCTCGTCCATGCCGAACAGATATCCTAAATTAATCTAGTCCCATTTTCCGGCATTTGGCTCATACCCATTTGTGATTCTGGATGAGATGAAAAGCACAAACTCCCTGTTATATAAAATCAGAATGGAAAGTCTAACTTTTTCTATGTCTGACACTTATCTCTTGTAAAATAAAACTAATGCTGAAATTTGGGAGAAAGGGAGCAGTACAAGAGCCGAAACAGGAAGACGAGAAGTTTGATTTTAATGCCAGGTCTTTTTGGATTGGACATGTAGCCGTGTGATTTAGAAAACTCAGCTATTTCTACAGAACTAAAACCCGGGCCATTGTAACTCCCAGCACTCACCTAAAGCAGGACTAGAAACTTTCCACCTACTAAGTAGTAAAAAATTTTACTCAAAGACCATGCAAGGTCCTCTACATAGAAGAGGAAAAACTTTGAGAGACCCTGCTCACAACCTTTGTTGTGTGCCTCACCATCTGCTCAGCAGAGCAAGTTGTTGGCCCTGGGTAACTCCAAAATGTACATCAGCCTGGCTTCTACCAGGAATATTTAAAATTGCTGCCAAAATATTGTGGAAAGAAGCAGAGAAAACCTGAAGAGTGGGAGAGTTGAATTGAAGCTTTCTACAAATATAAAGAAAGACCATCTATATTTGAGATTTGAAAGACCAAGTTGTTTCTGTAGGTTGGGCAGAAGTATGTTTAATATGTTGGCTAGAAGTAGAGCTTTTAGGATGATTTCCAGATGGTGCTAATAATCATGATTTTGGGCTTTGTCCATTCTTTACCATGAACAGACAAATACCTTTACCAATGCAGATTTGTGAGCCTTATTCCTATTTTCCTAGTCATTCATAAATCCATCTGAACAGGACAGCACAAAGAGCAATCAGAGTCAAAGTGAGATATAGAAGCTTGCTCAGTCTCGATTGGAAAGTGTTGATGAGCCTTGAGAAGGATCGCTGTTGACTGTAGGTGACAGCTTAAAAAAGATTGATTTGGATTTATTTCTGGAAATAATTACATTCTGGTGTCAATTATTTCACAGTTGCCTGTCATAAAATAACTCAAATAAGAGCAGTTACGGCGAACATAATATAAAATTGGTTACTATTGCATTGCTCAGCCTTTTCCATTAAAATGTAATTTACTATAATTATAGCCATGGTAACAATAGGAGATTAGGAGCTGTCCAAAATAATTGAATCTTAAATCCCCCATATTCAGTAGCAACATAACAAATGAATACACCCTCTTCAACTTACTGCTGGATGGATGATAAGTAGCAACAATCTTTCCGCAGTAATTAAGGATTGGTGTTGCAATTACTCAACACGATGACACAACTGTCTTTCAGGATTTGCTGAAAATTAAGTTCCAAAGATGTGGTCATTTTGCAACAGCTCCCAATTATTTCACTAGTGACATTAAAATCTCATAGGTGTTAAAATGCAGATTACCATTCAAGTTTGCTAAACCTATTCTAACCGCAATTCTTTTACTGTTGCTAATCTGAACTGGAGTGATAACAAAGATAGGGAGGGATCAGAACATGAAGAAAAACAAGGTCAGAATTTTAAAAACAAGGTTTTGCTTAACTGGGAGTCATTGTAGGTCAGTAAGCAAAGGAGTGATGATTACAGGGCTTGGTACAAGCTAAGGTAACACTTATTTTTGAAGGCTAGAAGTTGAGAAGACAGCCAGGAGTCGATTGTAACTCGATCAAGATTTAAAAAAGCTTGGTTGAGAACTGCAGGCAGAAAATGAGCTGAGATTGGGGTGAAATTAGATAATGGGTGAAGGAAAGAAACCATTTCATCCTGTTCAAATCATTGTCAAGCCAGTGCAGTATAAACATTGATGAAAGTGACAGCACTTAACATCAAGGCCATACTTGACTAAGTGTGGCCTCAAGAAGCCTTAGCAAAACGCCAGGCAGTGGTCAGGAGACAACTCCCCACTGGTAGCAAAAATTCAAACCATCTACAAGATGTACTGGAGCGACTCATCAAGGCTGCTAGGAAAGCATGTTCCTGCAACTACTACCATCTAGAAGGATAAGTTCAGCAGACATATGACAAACTCACCACTTGCAATTTCCCCTCCAAGTCACTAATGATCTTGACCTAGAAATATATTACTGTCACTTCACTGTCACTTGGTCAAAATCCTGGAACTCCGTCCCATCAGCAGTGTGGGTGCACCTACACCAAGTGGATTGCAGTGGTTCAAGAGGGCAGCTCAGAACCACCACCATCTCCAGTGAAACTAGGAATGGGGAGTAAATGTAAGGAACAAATTACTGCAGATGCTGGAATCTGTACTGAAACCAACAAATGCTGGAGATCACAACAGGTTGGACAGCATCCATGGAGAGAGAGCGAGCTAAGGCTAGACTCGAAATGTTAGTTAGCTTGCTCTCTTGCCATGGATACTGTCTGACCCGCTGTGATCTCCAGCATTTGTTGTTTTTGGTGGGGAGTAAATGGTGGCCCAGCCAGAGACATCTACATCCTGTGGACGAACAAAACTAACAATTCTAATTATTAACCTTATTTAAAATCAATGATCACGGCAATTGTATGGCATATCATGGTATTATTACTTTTCAGTTCCCTCCTGAGAAAGGTTGGAGCAAGTGAGGAAAATGGATTCAGTCGAATATTTGAACATGCCACCACCATAAAACCTTAAACAAGTAGTTGAATTAGAATTAAAACCCCAGTCAATTAGGAGAACCTGGGTTCTATAACTCTGAGTTTCAGTTTTCAATATTTATTGATTCTAAACTACTCCTTGAAACTTGGGCCTGGCCACTCCAGGGGTTTAAGGGATTTGTGCTTCCCTTCCTTCTAATCATCGAGAATGTATCTAGTTCATGCAGCCTTCAAATGTCATGTAGGACATCAGATATTTCATGTACTTGATTATCCTTGGCATTTAATTCTGAGGAAACCCAGTGCTTTTAAAAAGTGGCACACTGCTCTGATCATCGTGAAAACAGATTGCGTATAATTAACCCTTTTCATTGTATAATCTGTCTTTGACAGGAGCAATTTGTTAGCATACATTCTGTGATTTAACAACTACGCATTCAAGACAGTTCTCTGAATCAGAATATAGCTCTTAATACTGCTGAAGCCACAAGCAAACTAATTTAGGTCAGATTCTTTCCATAAGGCAGTCAAACGTCAAAAGGGTCTAAAAGACAGTTAAAAATTCCTTTTAAATCAACCACATCAATGGCTGGCCCACAACCTTGATAATCAAAGCCATATTTTTGCTTAGAAGCTCATTAGGCAAAACTTGCCTTTAATTATGCTGTATGCTTTATTTATATATATATATTCAGGAGACTTTAACATATAAAGTAAGAACGTTAAATCTTTGAAGCTGAATTTTTGGAATTTTTTTTTAAATTAAATAATGCTTTCTTAAAATGTTACCTTCTTGTCCTTATCCAAAGGTATTTACCTCCCACCAAAGTAAAGCTGCAGCCTTCAGATACATGGCAGTTTAGCGCTGGTTAATCCCTTGCAACTGACTGTTTTTACAGAGTGCTTTTGACAATAGACACATTAGTGGCGACAGTCGATGGGCTTTCATGTACATAGGAAAATTGAATCTGATCTGAACCAAGAAGTGATTACTGCGACTAATGTTTATTTTCAAGCCAACTACTGTTTCAAAGAGCAGAGACAGTTTCGGTGCAATCGGCATGCTTTTCAGGTGAGCTCACTGGTCCCGCTAAAGGCCAGACGAGTTACAAATAACATAACTTAAACAATTCCGAGGAATTCCATTTAGCTTACTCAGTGGTCTCAAGATGGCAAGAAAAAGATTGATCCATTTGATTATTTTAAAATGAACTCATATTTTTCATATTTATTTTAAAAATAAAGCTGTTATTACAGTTAAAAACTTCTACTTGTTCCTAATTTACAAATGCAGTTTATATCAGGATGACATATTGCTTGTGGCATTGTAAAATAGTATCTGATTCATGTCAGAAAAGTTTAGTCACTAAATAAATTCCTTAAGGAGCATGAAGAGGATTAATTTCCTTTTTTATAATTGCATTTACTAGACTCTTGCTTATGCCATAATTATTTCACTATGTTTTTGATTTAAAAGCTTAAATAGGTTCCAGCAGTAGTTACATCTAATGTTGCTCTTTCCATTCTGAATGTGGGTTGACACGGGTGGAGGCGGTGGCGGTGGTGGGACTGGGTGGGGGTAATGGGTGTTGCTGAGGAAGATTGGAGGCAGGTTTAACTGCAGCATCATAATTATTACCAACCATCAGTCATCAGAGAGCTATTATTAATGTCAGCGATAGGTATGAAAGAATAAAAAGTAGCATTTGGGAACCCTGTGGGAAATTAACACAATGCTTGTGTACCATATCAAGTGAATGTGTAAATCTGGTTTTGCCTTGTAAACTCTCTTCCATTTATAAATGACACTCTTTATGTGTTTGTCTGTCAGCTCAGATATTACACTGTCATGAGAGCCATTGCATCTTTTTTGTTAATAAAAACCAAAAGAACTGCAGCTGCTGTAAATCAGAAACAGAAACAGAGATTGCTGAAAAAGCTCAGCAGTTCTGGCAGCATCTGTGGAGAGAAATCCGAGTTAACATTTCAGGTTGAGTGACCCTTCCTCAGAGCTGCCTCAGAAGAGGTTTTGAGGAAGGGTCACTCGACCTGAAATGTTTACTCTGATTTGTCTCCACAGATGCTGCCAGACCTGCTGAGCTTTTCCAGCAGTTTCTGTTTTTATATCTTTTTTCTACGCTTACTGCTGGACAATATGACCTCTGTTGCACAACATTTTACAGATTCTCTGAGAACTTGAGCTGACTTTCTCATCGTAAAACTTTCATTTAGAGTGCAGGGAAATGAACAGCATGAGTATAGTTATCATAAAACTATCTGAGGTTGCATCAATGAAATATTTTACATTCCTGTCACTCTACATTTGGACATTATATCTCGTGTGGAACAAAAACATGGGCTTTGGGAATTTGCAAGTGATACTGGGAATGTTATTTCTGAATAAATACCAAAAGAAAACTCCAATGAGCCTGCCTGTACCATAAGGAGGAAAATTCCTTTCTCAATCTGTCCATCTGTGTGATTTCTCCCAATTGGCCAAATGTAACTGTGAGCAGCATTAATGAGACTACTGCTGGAGTACTGAATAAAATTTTGGTCCTCTTACTGAGGAGGGATGTAGTTGCATTGAAGGCAGTTCAGAGGAGGTTCACTAGATTGATTTCAGAGATCAAGGGTTTGTCTTGTGAAGAGAGATTAAGCAGTTTAGGTCTTTAATCTCTGAAGTTTAGAGAAATGAGAGGAGATCTAATTGAGATATATAAAATGCAAAAAGGGATTGACAAAATAGATGCAGAAAGGAAATCTGGAACGTGGGGCAAACTGGAACGAGCAGTTATAGTTTTAAGATAAGTGATGGCAGATTTAAAACAGATGGAGTGGAACTACTTCTCTCAAAGGGTCATGAATCTGTGGAATTCTCTAGCCCAGAGAGCAGTGGATGCTTGGACACTGAGTAAATTGAGTAACAGGTATATTCCTGTTAGTGTGAAGGGCAAGGCTGGTAGGTGTTGAGAACATTGGATGACTGGAGCTCTTGACGCTCTGATCAAGAAAAGGAAGGAGGCATATATCAGATATAGACGGTTGGGATCAAATGAATCACTGGAGGAGTATGGTGGGAATAGGAGTACACTTTAAAAGGAAATCAGGAGGGCCAAAAGGGGACATGAGATGCCTTTAGCAAATAAGGTGAAGGAGAATCCGAAGAGATTCTACACGTACATTAAGGGCAAAAGAGTAACTAGGGAGAGAATAAAGCCCTTTAAAGATCAACGAGGCTGCCCATGTGTAGAACTATAGGAGATGGCCAAGATATTAAACGAATATATCACCTCAGTATTTACTGTGGAGACAGACTTATAAGCTAAGGAAATTGCGGAAATAAATCATGATGTCTTGAAAAGAATCCACATTATTGAAGAGGAGGTGCCTGAGATCTTAAAATGCATAAAGGTAGATAAATCCCCAAGACCTGATCAGGTGAATTCCAGAACATTGCGGAAAGCGAGGGAAGAATTTCCGGGGCCCTTACAGAGATAGTTGTATCAGCAACAGCCACGGGTGAGGTGCTGGAAGACTGGAGGGTGCCAAATGTGCTGTCTTGTTTAAGAAATCCCGCAAGGAAAAGTCAGGTAACTATAAACCAGGGAGCCTGACATCAGTAGTGGGTAAGTTGTTAAGAGGGGATTCTGAGAGACAGGATTCACACAGATTTGGAAAGGCAAGGTCTGACTAGGGATTGTCAGCATTGCTTTGTCATGTCTCTCAGATTTGTTTGAGTGTTTTGAAGAGATTACCAAGAAAATAGACGAAGGCAAAGTGGTAGACATAGTCTACATGAACTTTAGCAAGGCTTTTGACAAGATCCAGCATGGTAGACTAGTTAGTAAGGTTAGATCACATGGGACCCAGGGAGACATAGCCAAATGGATACAAAATTGGTTTGATGGTTGAAGACAGAGGGTGGTGGTAGAGGGTTGTTATTTAGACTGCTGGCCTGTAACCAGCAGTGTGCCACAAGGATCAACTCTGGGTCCACTATGTTTATCTCTTATATCAATGATTTGGATGAGAAGATAGGAGGTATGGTTAGTCAGACCATTGAGTATAGGAGTTGGGACATCATGTTGCTGCTGTACAAGACATTGGTGAGGCCAATTTTAGAATACTGCATGCATTTCTGGTTGTCCTGATATAGGAAGGATACTATTAAACTAGAAAGGGTACAGAAAAAGTTTATAAGGATGTTACCAGGACTAGAGGTTTGAGTTATATAGAGAGGCTGGAAAGGCTGGGTCTTTCCTCCTTGGAGGGTTGGAGGCTGAGGGATGACTTTATAGAGGTTTGTTTATAAAATCATAAGGGCATAGAAAAGGTGAATAGCCAAGGTCTTTTTCCAAGGGTGGGGGAGTCCAAAACTAGAGAACATAGGTTTAAGGTGAGAAGAGAAAGATTTAAAGGGACCTGAGGGGTAACATTTTCATGCAGAGGATGGTGCATGTATGGAATGAGTTGCTAGGGGAAGTGGTGGAGGCAGGTACAATTATAACATTTAAAATACATTTGGACAGGTACATGGAGGAAAAAGTTTAGAGAGAAATGGGCCAAACACAAGCAAGTGGGACTAGTTCAGTTTAGGAAATGTCAATGTGCATGAGTTGGGCCGAAGGGTCTGTTTCCATGCTGTATGAGTTTATGACTCTAAATTTAAGAAGGAGATAGGCATATTTTTAATTAGTCATGAGTGCAAGGCTTATGGAGAGTGGGCACAAAAGTTGAGTTGAGACCAAGATGAGATCAGTCACAATCGTATTAATGAGGGCGTCGCTGGCCAGGCAGCATTTATTGCCCATCCCTAATTGCCCAGAGGACAGTTAGAGTCAACCACATTGCTGTGGGTCTGGAGTTACATGTACGCCAGACCAGGTAAGGATGCAGTTTCCTTCCCTAAAGGATATTAGTGAACCAGATGGTTTTTTTCCAACAATTGACAGTGGATTCACGGTCATCATGAGACTGTTAATTCCAGTTATTTTGTTGAATTCAAATTCCACCATCTGCCGTGGTGGGATTCAAAACCAGGACCGAGAACATTATCTGGGTCTCTGGATTAACAGAGTAGGTGAATGGCCTCCTCCTGCTCCTAGCTTGCATCTTCTTATGTTCCAGCTTTATCTCTAAACGGAGCTACTTGTGCAATGTTGTCTGATTTTGGTAGTTATTTCACCCCCAGAAAAATTAGGTGACCTGTTGGTTTTTCCAGTACATGTTGTTTCTTTGTACAGTTTTCCAGCTTCGGCAATCTTTTGACCTGACCTTTCTTTAATAAACAGGATTCCCAGATTTTTAGCACTATTTGGGGATCTAATTTTGCAGCTCTTAAAAAAAACGTAAATCATCAAGTTTGTTATTGGTTCATAATTTTCTGCCAGTGGTTCATAACATCATGTTTTACAATTCTTGTATGTTTAGTCCAACAGTTTTTAGTAACAAGTTTTATTTCAGAGATGCTGTAAGAAAAAGAATCAACTCTCATAGGATTGTGTATATCAGGTTCCACTCTATACGGTGGTTAACAGTGAACAGCAAGTCGTAAAGAGAATTCTAATGCAGAAACAAAGGGCAGAATTTTCCCTCCCTGGCATAGTATGAGCAATGCTGGAGAGGTGGGTAAATACAGTGAAAAAATTCAGGATCTCAAATTTTAGAAAAGGTTTTGCAATTTTCCCCTTAAGCTTTAATTGGTCATTTCAGAATCTCATGAGTGAGTGGCAACTACCTTATTTCCATGTATTTGCATCTCTTTCATAGGCCAACATACTTTATTTATCAGATTCAACCAGCCTGGGCACAGGAAGCAGCTCTGCTCTCTGAGGTGTCCCAGGTTAAATGGAATGTACAGCAGTGTAGGAGGAAGTCCAGTGATATTTTGTGCTCTGCAAGATTAAGTGCTGACAGTCTCACATTCTGCTACCTCTATCTCACAGGGCTACAATCCACCACCGTACATGCTTCATACCAACTCATGAACGGCAACTCTCACTATTTCAACGTGTCCATTCAATGGCTCTAGCGCGCCTCATCTTCCCAAGCTACTAACCTTTCCTGAACTCTGTTTCCTACTCAAGTTGTTCTTTTTGTTCTCTCATGGGATATGAGTGTTGCTGGCTGGGCCAGCATTTATTGCCCAACCCCAGTTGCCCATGAGAAGGTGGTGGTGAGCTGCCTTCTTGAACCGCTGCAGTCCATGTGCTGTAGATAGACCCACTCGAGGGAGAGACATCCCCCCATGTCTCTGACACTTGGAGGACGGTTGGAGACCAGGCACCTGCTCATCACCAGGTTGATACTTTGGCCATGAATGACTTTGTCAAAATACACATACAGATACAGGAATAGCAGATAGCTTTGTTATGGTCAGTAAATAAGCTGGATCGAAGGATGGAGGACTCTCGCAATGTTATCACCATCGTGCTGTCTCAGCCATGTGGAGATCTGACAATCTCTGTGGATTGGTTAGTGCTTTGGACACCCATGTCACAGTACACCCAGTTCTGAAGAAGGGTCATTGGACTTGAACCATTATCTCTGTTTATTTCTCCATAGATACTGCCAGACCGCTGAGCTTCTCCTGCAATCTCTGTGCTTGCTTCAGATATCCAGCATCCACAGTATTTTGT
Source organism: Rhincodon typus (assembly GCF_021869965.1). Taxonomy (NCBI): domain Eukaryota; kingdom Metazoa; phylum Chordata; class Chondrichthyes; order Orectolobiformes; family Rhincodontidae; genus Rhincodon; species Rhincodon typus. The sequence goes on from NC_063335.1 coordinate 26,567,966, forward strand.
TTTTATTTTGGTTGACATCAGGCCATGCTATATACTATTGGCTGTCCCATTTCATGATATGTTGAAGAAATCAAAGGATACTGCAGATGGCACAGTGGCTTAATGATCAGCACTACTGTCTCACAGCATCCGGAACACAGGCTCGATTCCATCCTTGGATGACTGTGTGGAGTTTGTATGTTCTCCCTGTGTCTGTGTGGGTTCCACCAGGTGCTCTGGTTTCCTCCCACAGTCCAAAGATGTGCAGGTCAGGTAGGTTGGCCATGCTAAATGTGGGGTTATGGGGATGGAAATGGGATGCTCTTTGGAGAGTTGGTGCAGACACAGTGGGCTGACTGGCCTCTTTCTGCACTGTAGGAATTTCCATGAGCGGTTGGAATAGGCTATAGGAGCCCTGAGAGTCAGACCAGATTTGTGTGAAGACCCATTTACTACTCTCAGGCAGAACCTTTCCTCATCACTTGTCCTTAACTTCTCAGGTTTCCAACTCATTTTCATAACAGAAACTGACACCAGTTTCCTTGTCACAGGTTCGAGGGCATAAAAATAGCATTTACCATTTATGCCAGTCAGAGACTCAAGCCAGCTGAGAGGAATATGCAGAATTAGCTGGCTTTGAAGTGCGCTACCTCTCAGGACTTCAGAGACATTCCAATTGGTGCAGAGTTTGAGGTGTTTACTTAAACAACCCACTCAGCTACTTTCAAATGTCCACCAAGTTGGGAGGCACACAGATCCAATGGACCACTGAGATTTTCAATTCCAAATCTAGCACAGTTCAGTCAAAAGTAATTCAAGTGCTGATGCCCTTAGTTGGAAAACTTGCAATGTGTGAGAAGTTATCTCTGTCTGTCTGGAGGGGGCTGTGTTTGATGCTCATGTTCCATGTCAATGCCCTGAGTCAAGGGCTGCATTCCAACCACAGTTCCCTATGACATTCCAATCAATGTCACTACTGCACAAATGAAGAGCCAGGTGCGGTCTCACCTTTGCCATCTATCTCAGAAAGGGAGCTCAGATATCTTCAGCTGACTGAAGCTGGCATCCAAAGGCCTGCCAGATTAAGGGATAGCGCAACATTAATCACTCCAGCTCCGGCTGAGGGGGGAGTTCCAAACAGGCAAGGAGACTGTCGAGGTGCAAGAGGAGGATCAAAGAGGGAACAGAGTCCACCATCAGTTGTTTAATAGAAGTCATGAGATGAAGCAACCTGCCCTCCCGATGGTGTCAAGTTTTGGTAGCAGTTCATGATCAAGCAGGATCCCAAACAATGGAAAAGAGGACAGTCCTGACCAGAGGACAACATGATTGACCCAGGATGACAATGACAACAACTGATGAAATTGTGAGAGATATACTCTGACCAAAGTGATTTCACCTCAGTGTGGGATCCCTGGTCACCTAGAGGTGCTGGCATTGGATTTTACAGTCCTCAACTCCGCTAGTAATGGGACATCACTGATGTCCTCACCAAGTTCACACAGGGCATTCCCATGTGTGGCCACAAAGTCTCAACTATGACTGAGGTGTTGGTACGTGGATTGGTTTGAACAAATGAACAAATGAAAAGGGACAGCACAGGATCAGGCCCTTTGGCCCTCTAAGCCTGTGGCGACCATCATGCCCTAATTAATCTAAAAACAAACCTGCCATTTTTCCATCTGTATCCCTCTATTCCCTCCCTATTCATGTACCCATCTAGGTGCCTTTTAAATGTCTTCAATGTGCCCACTTCCACCACCTCCTCTGGCAGTGCATTCCAGGCTCCTACCACTCTCTGCATGAAGAACTTCCCTCGCACATCTCCCTTAAACTTTCCCCCTCTGACCTTGAACCTGTGCCCCCTTGTAATTGAAACTTCAGTCCTGGGAAAAAACCTCTGATTATCGACCCTATCTATGCCTCTCACAATTTTGTACAGCTCTATCAGGTCTCCTCTCAGCCACCGTCTTTCCAGTGAAAACAATCCTAGTCTTTTTAACCTTTCGTCATAGTCAATGCCCTGGAGACCAGGCAACATCCTGGTGAACCTTCTCAGTACTCTCTCCAAAGCTTCCACATCCTTCTGGTATTGTGGTGACCAAAACTGCACATAATACTCCAAATGCGGCCTAACAAGGGTTTTATATAGTTGCAACACATTTTGCCAACTCTTATACTCCACACCCTGGGCGATGAAGGCAAGCATGCCTTCTTATTCACCTTAGCTACCTGTGTTGCCACTTTCAGGGAACTGTGGACCTGCACTCCCACATCTGTCTGAATGTCTTGTTTGTCTGGTCCAGTGTTCAATCTCAGATTCACAATGATCAGGAGTTTTGCAAAGTCTGTGGCTTTGAGCTGTACCACAACATCCTCACCTACTCCATCATCCAGTATGAATGATTTAACCATATTCTGCAAAACCATTTGCACACTTTGCTTCCTCCCTGTAGATGAATGTGCCTTTCAGAGCTGGTTTATGTTTATGGAAGCAGCCAGCAGTCAACCACTGACTGTCCCCACACTCTGTTTTTTAGGTGAGAGCCAGTCCTTCCTGTGGAGCATCTCCTTGGCTCCCCCCATATTATGACAGAGATGGCCAGGTCATTGAGTGGACACCCAATCCAAGTCAGCTAACAGAGACGGTGTCTGACAGAGAAATGCTGAGAAGCAAAACATTGAATGATTGTACGGCTGAACAGGACTGACCTTCCGATAGGGAGCAAGGGCATTCTTCCAAAATCAGAAGATCGTGGATTGGAATAAAATACAGGATGTGGGACCCTGAACCCATCACGCAAGCCAACCTCCCATGGATGCTGTCTGACCCATTGTGATTTCCAGCATTTGTTGTTTTCTCCCATCCATGGACTCCATCAACACTTCTCGCTGCCTCAGAAAGTAGCCAACATAATCAAAGACCCCTCGCACCCCAGTTATAATCTCTTCCAGCCTCTTCCGTCGGCCAGAAAATACTAAAATGTAAACACATGTACCAATAGATTCAAGAACAGCTTCTTTCCTGCTGTTATTAGACTTCTGAATGGACCTCCCAAATTGTAAATTTAATGTTGATCTCCCTCTGTGCTCCTTCTCTGCAGCCATAGCATTGTATTCCTCGCTCTGTTCTATTACCCTAATGCACTTTGTACGGTATGATCCACCTGTACTGCATGTAAAACAAACCTTTTCTCTGTACCTAGGTACATGTGACAGTAATAAATCAAATCAAGTCAACAGTGTCTGCAAGTGGCTGGGGAGGAAAGGGACCAGATCAGCGTTACTGAAAGAAGAGGCAGCGTGCAGCCTCAGAAACAGTTCCCCGACGACGAGTTGCTTGAGGCCAGCTTGATGGACAGCATGGAGCCAAGTAGCTCACTGTGCAGTATTGCAGAACCAGAAGTGTCAATGTGTGATAGCTCAGGTGGAGATGCAGTATCCAGTAGTAACCTACCTATTGTGGATCCAGAGGGTGCATCCCGTCTGGGGTCATCAGACATCAGGTGTCATTATTTATACTGTCTTCCAACAGGAAAGTACACATTTACAGCTCAAGCAAATCCCAGTGACTCACTCAGTGCTCTGCCAATGTTTTAGCCTCCAGTCTCAATGAGGTCTAGGTGGTGCCCCCACTGTATGAGTTTGAGATGCATTTGGTCGTTGCTGTTATTTTGGAGGCCCTAGGAGGGTGCATCGCAAATGCTGCTCCTCTGCCACCAATGCTGGGGCAGCCTTAGCGCCTTGACACTGCTGCCTAGATGGGTCCTCAGTCAGAGGGGCCAGGAAGGCCGATGACTTTGTTGCTCCATGACACATGATCCTCTCCTGAATCCTCCAGATGCACATTTGGGCACAAGCGGCACCCACTTCAAAATATCTTTGTGCCACCAGTGTCACTGAACAGTTTACACTAGAATGTGGCCCTCACTCAGTGCACTTTACCTACATTCACTCCACATGACACTGCATTTGACTATCCATGCATTAGTCACTCCCTCAACAGATAAACCCAAAACGTTTACAAGGCCATCAGACATGAGCAGGATGAATCTGACCATTACCCCGTACTACCTCAGGGAAGTCTGACATGTGGGAGCTCTCTATCAGCTGCTGCCGCCGTGGTTTGGAAACCCAGCAGAGTAATGGTGCCTCAACTGTTTCTTAACTCTAGGCAAATAGATTTAGTCTGGAACATTATATCCAACACTGTAATAATCTCATTAATCTGAGACTACAACCCCAGATTATTTCCTTTCTATCTCTATCAAGTACT
>NC_063335.1:26582220-26597015 GCF_021869965.1 Rhincodon typus
GGACTGACCTATCCCCTTCCTAACTCCCTACCTACACTCACCTTTCCTGGCCCCATCCCCGCCTCTTCGACCTGTTTGTTTCTTCTCCACCTATCCTCTCCTCTATCCCTCTTCTATCTGCCTCCCACTCTCTCCCTATTTATTTCAAAACCCCCTTCCCCTCCCCCTTTTCTGATGAAGGGTCTAGGCCCAAAACGTCAGCCTCTCTGCTCCTATGATGCTGCTTGGCCTACTGTGTTCATCCAGCCCTGCACCTTGTTGGCTCTAGCTTTGATTGCCTCTCTGGGTGATACACACAGCAGTCCTAGTCCCAATTCTTCTCCCAGTGCATTAAATCAGTTAGGCCTTTCAGGTTGCTGCTACTGACTAGACCACATCTGCAACCAGAAAATGGGAGCAGTCTAAGTACAGCAAACATTGTTTTAACTGGCACCTGAGGAACCAGCACTCTCGATTAAATGGCAAGTTATATACCTCAAAAATCACAAAGTTTGCTGTATTATTTCATTCAGTTATTATAGTTTTTTTTATTTATTTAACTTAATGTCAATATATTTGTTATTCAATCAAATAGTCACATAAAATATCAACAGTTGATTCAATTTAGAGTCATACAGCACAAAAACAGTTCGGTCCAACCAGTCCGTGCCAACTATAATCCCAAACTAAACTAGTCCAACTTGCCTCTCCTGGCCCATATCCCTCCAAACATTTCTTATTCATGTACTTATGTAAACATCTTTCAAATGCTGCAACTGTACCTGCATCCACCACTTCCTCTGGAAATACATTCCACACACGAACCCAACTCTGTTTAAAAATGTGGCCCCTTGTCTTTTTTAAATCTTTCTGCTCTCACCTTAAAAATATGCCCCTTAGTCTTGAAATCCCACAGCTTAGGGCAAAGAAACCTGCCATTCAATTTATTGATGCCCTTCATGATGTTATAAACCTCCATAAGGTCATCCTTCAACCTCCTACGCTCCAGTGAAAAAAGTCCCAGCTTCTCCCCATAACTCAAACTCTCCATTCCTGGTAAATCTCTTCAGAACCCTCTCCAGAAGAAATCTAGAAGTAAATCAAAAAATAAGCCTGAATCTCAGGAGCAGCTGCAAGATCCACGCTACTCTCAGTCCACCATTATAGAGTCAATTTCTCCTCAAATACTGCCAACTCTGCATGTCCAAGAAGCTGATTAAGGGTTTGAGTGAGAAGGCTCTCTGCTGTTAAGTTTTATACTTAGTGTGTGTTTTTATATTGATTATTTGGACCTGTTGATTATCTGGAATAATTGATAAACCAGTGCACTTTGGTCTTATAGATGCTGGTTTGCTGTATTTACAATCTATCTGCTTAGGACAGCTTAAATAGCTACTGAATGCCTTGAATATTACTTTAACACCTTGTATGTTGATCAAGGATCTTTACTTAGGTCACCAGCATTAGACCCTGAAATTGGGTCACCCCTAATTTCGCAGAGGGCCATTAAGAGTCAACAACATTGCTGTGGGCCTGGAGTCACGTGTATGTCACACCAAGACCCTGAAATTGGGTCTTTTAGCTCTCAATTTGCACCAAGCCCACTTAGCTAGTGATACTTGTGGGATCTTCTCATCACAATGTGTAAGTCAGTAGAAATACGTACTGTGAGCTATGGCAACCCTACAAAGGCGGCTCTGGCTTGCCTGCTGCGAAAGGTTGTCACGTGCACGACAGCAGCAGTGAACTGTGACTGAAATCTGCCTGTAGCAGTTCAAGGAGGGAGCTTCCCACCAGCTTCCCACAGGCAACTAGGGACAAGCAATAAATGCTGGCCCAGCCAGAAACTGTCACATTCCATGAATTAATTTTTAAATCTCCTTGCAGATGCACTGCCTGTTGATGATGGTGATATAAAATGACACAAAGGTCAACTCACCACCCAAAACATCTCACGGAACATTAGACACAATTCAATAGTGCATATGTGCTTAATTACATTTAAGTGGAGTCATGCCTAAATTTAGGACTACTTTTCTTTTTAATATGTTGCTAGCAAAGTTAACATTTATTGCCCATCCCTAATTGCCCAGTGGGCCATTAAGAGTCAACAACATTGCTGTGGATCTGGAGTCACACGTAGGTCAGACCAAGTAAAGACAATACATTTCCTTCCTTAAAGGGACAAGCTAGATGTGTTCTTCTCTCAACAATGATTTCATTGTCATTGTTGGACCACCCTTAATTCCAAATTTTGATTTCTATTGAATTCAAATTCCACTACCTGCCATGGCAGAATTTGAAACCAGGTCCCTAGAACATTACCTAGGTTTCTGGATTAATAGCCTAGTGATAATACCACGTCCCTGACATTCACTTACCATATCTTAATCTCTTGCCTGTTCAACCTTGTAAGGTTTCAGAATGTTGTCCCTTTTTTTGGGACTTATTCTTCGACAGTATCCCCATTATTTTATATTTGATGTCCACATAGTGGCTCCTCTCAAAATATTCAACTCCTCCCAGGACTGGCAAGTCATTGAGTGTATTTAAAACAGATAGGTTCATGACTGGCAACAGGATCAAGGGTTATGAGGAGAAGGCAAGGGAATGGAATTGAAAAACATGTTCAGCTGTGATCAAATGGTGGTGCAGACTTGATGAGCCGAATGGCCTAATTCTGCTCCTATGGCTTACGATGTTATTTCTGTACAAGTGACATGAATAACTATGAAAATATGTTTACTCCACAGATCAGAGTATGATTTAGCACTTGAATTTTCCGGTCAAACTTGTACACGTTCTCAACCATTTGAAACTGACAGATTTGAAGAGGCAAATCAATTCTATTAATTCTGGTCAATTGACATTTGCTTCTTTGGAGACCTTGCAAGGTGGATAAGACTCTAGATGTTACAGTTGTGATCCCTCCAGTGTTGGCCTGGAGTTTTGAGGAATTGAACATTAATTTTCAGGGCACCACTTTTGCAATCCTGGAGAAAAATCAAGAGGCATTAAGAGATTTTTCTCATCACTTCCTTTAAACATTCCTTTTTACCAGCAACAAAAGTATTGAAAATTGGGAAAGGCTTGTTTTTCTGACAGGTAAGCATCACTGAATTAGGTAACAAGTATTTTTGCTTTCCAATGACATAGATTTTTAATATCAGAAGTAGACATCAAATATGATGAATATTTTCTTCAAGGGTTTTCTCTTGGTTGCTTGTAAATGAGATATTGGTCCAGTAATTAGAGTCCTAGAGTTATAGAGCTATACAGCATGGAAACAGACCCTTCAGTCCAACTAGTTCATGCTGACCTGATATCCTACATTAATCTAGCTTCATTTGCCAGCATTTGGCGCATATCCTTCTAAACCCTTCCTAACCATATACCCATCCAGATGCCTTTTAAAAGTTGTAATTGTACCAGCCTCCACCACTTCCTCTGGCAGCTCATTCCATACACGCACCACCCTCTGCATGAAAAAGTTACCCCTTAGGTCCCTTTTAAATCTTTCTCCTGTCATCATAAACCCATGGTCTCTAGTTTTGGACTCCCACACCATGGGAAAAGACCTTGTCTATTCATCCTATCCATGCCCCTCAAGATTTTATAAATCTTTATAATGTCATCCCACAGCATCCAGGGAAAATAGCCCCAGTCTATTCAGCCTCTCCCTATAGCCAAAACTCCCAAACCTGGCAACATCCTTGTATATCTTTCCTGAACCCCTTCAAGTTTCACAATATCCTTCCTATAGCAGGGAGACCAGAATTGAATGCAATATTCCAAAAGTGACCTCAGCAATGTCCAGCACTGCCACAACATGACCTCCCAACTCCTGTACTAAACGTACTGTCCAATAAAGGAATGCATACCAAACGCCTTTTTCACTACTCTGTGTACTGTGACTCCACTTATAAGGAACTTTGTTCGGCAACACTCCCCAGGACCTTACCATTTAAGTATATAAGTCCTGCCCTGATTTGACTTTCCAAAATGCAGCACCTCACATTTATCTAAATTAAATTCCATCTGCGACTCCTCGGCCCATTGGCCCATTTGATTCTCTGGAGCTCCAACTCCTCCATTATTACACTGCAGAAAGTACAAGGAGCTGTAAGTATGTGCAACTGTTATTCCCACCACAATTCCTGCAAAGAATGGCGGTTGAACTTGGAGCGGTTCTGAAGAATTTCCAAGTCATTTTATCATAGGTTGAAAGCTCATAAGCATCAATTCTACTCAATGTCAGATTTCTTAGGCTTTTCTCTTGCTGGCTTAAGAAATTGTCCCATTTGTACTTAAGAATAGTTTCCTTACTAATCACGAAGAGAAAATAGTTACCACTGCTGTGATTAACTCTGCTGGTAGATAATGGTTGAAAGATGTTGTGATATAAAATAAAAATAAATATATTTCATCCATTTGCAACAACAGCACAAAAAAGGTGCCGGAGTAGAATTGATCTTCTGTAATAATGAAAAATGAGCAGTAGCAGATTTCCTTCTTATCACACTCCCAACTTTCACTCATTTTAACAAATGGCTAAACCCATTTTGTGTCCCAAAAAAGTGCAATCTTATCCCCATTACGTCTGCACAAAATTGGTACATTACAGTTCTCATAACCTATCATTCTTTTTTAAAAAAACTGCTCACAGTGTTTGTGAGGTGTGTTATCTCAAAATAAATTCACAATGATTCGACCATCAGTGTTATGTTAATCCCGAACGTCAGAGTGGACAAACCAGTTTCTTTGTATATCAAGCAATGACAAAATCTTGTGATCAAAAATGAATATTATGTAAACAAGTGTGATGAAGGGTCTAGGCCCGAAACGTCAGCCTCTCTGCTCCTATGATGCTGCTTGGCCTGCTGTGTTCATCCAGCCCTGCACCTTATTGTCTCTTCTATACAGGGAGACCATCTCTTGCATATTGATTAAAAAGGTCACAATTCCTGAGGTGAATTAATTGACTGAGATTCCGCATGATAAACTAACTAGTAAAGTTAGATCACATGGGATTCAGGGTGAGGTTGCCAATTGAATACAAACTTGGCTTGATGGTAGGAGACAGAGGATGGTAGTAGAGGATTGTTTTTCAAATTGGAGGCCTGTGAGCAGTGGTGTTCCGCAGGGATCGGTACTGGGTCCACCTGTGTCTGTCATTTATAGGAACGACTTGGATGCGAACGTAGGAGACATGGTTAGTAAGTTTGCGGATGATATCAAAATTGGTGGTATAGTGGACAGTGAAGAAGGTTATCTAAGATTGCAATGAGATATTGATCAATTGGGCCAATGGGCTGAGGAGTGGCAGATGGAGTTTAATTTGGATAAATGTAAGGTATTGCATTTTGGTAAAACAAACAAGGGCAGGTCTTTTACAATTAATAGTAGGGCCCTGGGTAATATTGTAGAATAGAGAAACCTAGGAATTCAGGTACATAATTCTTTGAAATTTGTATCACAGGCAGACAGGCTGGATAAGAAGTCATTTAGCACACTTGCCTTAATTGCTCAGACATTGTGAGATTAGGAATTAGAACATCATGTTGAGGTTATACAGGACATTGATGAGGTCTCTACCAGAGTACTGTGTGCAGTTCTGGTTTCCCTGTTATAGGAAGGATATTATTAAACTGGAGAGGGTTCAGGAAAAAAATTATCAGGATGTTGCTGGGAATGGAGGGTTTGACATATGCAAATAGACTGGAAAGGCTGGGACTTTTTTCACTGGAGCTGAGGAGGTTGAAGGGTGGCCTTGTAGAGGTTTATAAAATCATGTGGGGCATAGATAAGGTGAATAGCAAGGGTGGGGGAGTTCAAAACTAGGGGGCATATTTTTTGAGGTGAGAGGAGAAAGATTTGAAAAGGACGTGAGGGGCAACGTTTTTACACAGATAGTGGTTTGTGTGTGGAATGAACTGCCAGAGGAAGTGATAGATGCAGGTACAGCTACAATGTTTAAAAGACATTTGGATAAGTACATTAATAGGAAAGGTTTGGATGGATATAGGCCAAGGGCAGGCAGGTGGGACTAGTTTAGTTTGGGAACATGGTTGGCACAATCAAGTTGGACCGAAGGGTCTGTTTCCATGCTGTATGACTGTAAGACTCTTTGACTGTTACTTTGCAATGGTGTAAAAGTGGTGGTAGCAGGTGGTGAGGAAATCAATGTCTGCAGATAAAGCTGTCCATGACTGTAGCGGTAAGAGTGACAACTGCACAATCCTTGTGGAGACAGAAGTCCTGACTTTACACAAAAATATGTTATGTCAAGTTGTGGCGCTTTTGCTGTACTAAGTGGGATAATCTTCAAAAAGATTTAAGTAATGTAATGCTGGGCATCAATGAAGTGCTGTGGGCCATCAACAACAACAGAATTGTACTCCAACACAATCTATGTTGTCATATCTTCATGTCCCCCACTCAACCACTACCAGCAAGCCAGGGGATCAACCCTGGTTCAATGGAGAGTGCAGGAGGGTTTGCCAGGAGCAGTACCAGGCACACCTGAAGTTGAGATGTCAACCTGATGAAGCCACCAAACAGCATTAACTGTAAGTGATAGACAGACCTAAGTGATCCCACAACCAATGGATCAGATCTAAGCTCTGCAGTCCTACCACATCCAGTCATGAATGGTGGTGGACAATTAAACAACTCACTGGAAGAGGATGCTCCATAAATATCCCCATCCTCAATGATGGAAGAGCCCAGCACATTAGTGCAAAAGGTAAGGCTGAAGCATTCGCAGCAATCTTCAGCCAGAAGAGCCAAGTAGATGGTCCATCTCGGCTTCCTCCAGGGGTGAGGTTGTAGACTTGCTCTCTGAGCTGGCTTGTTTAGCCATTTCGTCATCACGTTACATAACATCATCTGTGAGGCCTCTGATGAAGCCTCAGTTGTCCCTAGCATTACAGACACGGTCTTCAGCCAATTCGATTCACTCCACATGATTTCAAGAAATGGTTGGATACACTGGATACTGCAAAGGCTATGGGCCCTGACAACATTCTGGCAATAGTGCAGAATGATATCATAGAATCCCTACAATGTGGAAACAGGCCCTTTGGCCCAACAAGTCCACACTGACCCTCAGAGCATCCCACCCAGACCCATCCCCCTGTAACCCACCTAATCTACACATCCCTGAACACTAGGGACAATTTAGCGTGGCCAATCCACCTAGCCTGCACATCTTTGGACTGTGGGAGGAAACCGGAGCACCCGGAGGAAATCCACGCACATAAGGGGATAATGTGCAAACTCCACACAGACAGTCGCCCGAGGGTGGATTTGAACCCGGGTCCCTGCCACTGTAAGGCAGCAGTGCTAACCACTGGGCCACCATGCCAAGAACTTGCTGCACTTCTAAGCAAGCTGTTCCAGTACAGTTACATTACAGGCATTTACCTAAAAAATATGGAAAATTGTCCAGGTATGTCCTGTACATAAAAAGCAGGACAAATCCAACCCAGCCAATTACTGCCCCATCAGTCTACCCTTGATCATCGGTAAAGTGACGGAAGGTGCCATCGACATGCTATCAAGCAGAACCAGCTCAGCAATAACCTGCTCAGTGACAGGCGGCTTAGGTTCTGTCAGGGCAACTCAGCCATACAGCCTTGGTTCAAACATGGACAAAAGAGCTGAATTCTAGAAACAAGGTGAGAGTGAGCACCTTTGACATCAAGGCCACATTAGAGCAAGAGTGGTCCAGGAGAAGCTAAAGTAAACATGAATCGGTGGGGCAGGGGGAAGCTGTTTACTGGTTGGAGTCATACCTGGCACAAAAAAAGATGGTTGTGGTTGTTGGAGGTTAATCACATCAACTCCAGGACATCTCTGCAGGAGTTCCTCAGAATCATATCTTACACCCAGACATCTTCAGCATTTCATTAATGACGTCCATTTCATCACAAGGTAAGAAGTAGAGACATATCCTGATGACTTCTTGTGCCATCTTACACTATTGATTTGAAAGTTCTCTTTAACTTTTAAAATGTCCTTTCTCATGAATGCTGGCCCACTCTCAACTTTAAAGCCCTCTCTGTAGTACTCGTTATGATTCACTGGTCTTAGTGTGGGTAGATGCAGGCTATCCCAACAGTATGGCTCCCTCATCTGGTACTGGCACCAGTACCCTCTGAATAAAAACCTATTTCTCCCACACCAACCTTTGTGATATGCATTTCCTGTAATGGAGAACAGGGAAAGCAAGTCACAACAAAACAATTTCAGGCTCCAGGCTCAGCAAAGCAAAATGCCTCAGCAGGCTGACATCTGATTTCCTCTTCATTCAGATCTCTGGAATGGTATGTGATGGCATGACAGATTGAGTGTGTAAGGGCAGTTCTAAAACAGGACTGACGTGCCTTCACATAAACACCGTGCCCCATGTTGAATGGGAAATACTCACCATTGGTCACTTTGATGTAAAACACAATTGTTTATCATTGGGTAGGTTTACCACCACAATCTCGGGGTCAAATTAGCAGACGGTCCTATCTTAAACAAGATGTGGTTTATTTTATGTTAGCAACAATGTACACGTTGCACTGATATGATGAACTTAAGACCATAAGACATAGGAGCAGAAATTAGGCCATTCGGCCCATCAAGTCTGCTCTGCCATTCAATCATGGCTGATAAGTTCCTCAACCCCATTCTCTCGCTTTCTCCCTGTAACCCTTAATCTCCTTGATAATCAAGAACCTATCTCTTGTTACAGAAACTGTGGCACGGACCTGGATAGTGGCTCTTCCTCCTTTGAGAACCTAAACTCAGATAATCAGAAGGGGTTATGTTGGGGTGAAGGAGTTGTAATGAAAAGCAAAAAGTCCCATAGTCACACTGTCTCCATCTTGCTCATCATGCCGAAAAGCGGGATAACGGGGAGCTAGGAGTTGAGATGGTGCAGAAGGTAGGAACACATCATTATCTCAATGCTGTCAGCAATATCAGATGACAGAGACTCTGCCCCGTGATGCTTAGAGCTAACACTTCTCTCGGGTTTGGAAGATGAAGGAGTCCTTGTGTCTTCTGTTGTGTGACACCCTGTGCTGCAAGACAGAAATCAGAATGTCTATAATTGTGCACACTCAGTTTGGGTCATGTGGCTGTGGAGTTTGTTATCTGGAGGCAAGCAATGGCAGCAAGAGGGGGAATGAGGCTGGGAACTTTGGTCAGTGTGTGAAGTTGGAGTGGTGTACCTGAGTGTTAGGCATTAGTCCTGAGCACCAATGAATGCTGTTGATAGGAGTGAGAAGCATTTAATGGGTGTCTGTTTGGTGGTGTGCTGTGTCTATGAATGTTCATTCACTGACCTTAATGACCTGTGTGAGATCATTCAACTTCTTGTGACACTGTTGCCAGGTCCTTGGTCCATACACCAGGATGTGCCCTCCCTGGCCACCTACTCGCATTCCTTCCTGAACGTTGTCCTTGAATGCCTCCTGCCCTTTTGCTTAATGATAGCATCTCTCATCCTTCCCAGTTCCATCACTAAAGCCTCCAGCAACATACACATTTCCCTAGAACCTTCCCTCTGTCCTGGCATTCTATTTTTCATGTTCCAAATTGCAGCAATATTGATGGTTGCAGTTCCCTTGTTTGGACGGACAGATAGCGTTTAAGGAGAGTGGATTTTCTGCATTACTGTAACAGTAACCAGGCCAAGGCAGTCAGCTGGGTGAAGAGCCAACTGATGGTGAGGCAGATGCTTGATTCAACGCCACAATCACAATATGAAGTGCCAGCAGCACATTTATCTACTTTCTATTTCCAGTAGAACTGAAAGCTAAGATGATCCAATTTTCAGAGATAGCAGGAACTGCAGACGCTGGAGAATCCAATTTTCAGCTTAGTTTTTGGTTAATGAGACAGTGGGGCTGGCAGGTTTACAGTTGTATGCTTTTTATATAATCGATGAACAAGCTGAAATTATACCAACAGTGGAAATTTATTGCTCTAACACATTCTAATGTTATTTAAAACTAATATTATCATCCCAAAGGTAGATTTTTGCTATGCAAGCTCAGTTTGGTGGTATTCAGGCTCAAACAGTTGCTGTCTTGGATGTAGATACTAAGAATAGAATCCCTACAGTGCAGATAGAGGCCAAGTCAGCACCAACCCTCCAAAGAGCATCCCACCCTATCCCCATAACCCAACATTTACTATGCTTAACCCACCTAGCCTGCACATCTCTGACACCATGGGGTAGTTTAGCATGGCCAATCACCTAACCTGCATATCTTTGGACTGTGGGAGGAAACCGGAGCACCCAGAGGAAACCCACACAGTCACAGGGAGAATGAGCAAACTCCACACGGACACTCACCTGAGGGTGGAATCAAACCCAGGTTTCTGGCACTGTGTGGTAGCAGTGCTAACCACTGAGCTACCATGCTGCCCACTCAATATACAAAGAGGCTTACAGGTTCTCACTGCAGTCTTGATCAAATTAGCATTGAGAGGGAGAATTATGAATGGTTTTAGCAGGCTTAAAATTGGATAAATCTGCAGGCCCAGATGAGATGTATCCTAGGCTGCCATGGGAGGCAATGGAGGAGATCACAGGGTCCTTTTCATTAATTTTCAAATCCTTTCTGGACACTGAAGAAGTGCCAGAGAGTTGGAATACAGCTAATGTGGTACTGGGGAGGTGATGGCCTAGTGGTTTTGTCATTGGAATGTTAACCCAGGGACCCAAATAATGTTCTGGGGACCCAGGTTCAAATCCCACCATGGCAGATGGTGGAATTTGAATTCAATAAATATCTGGAATTAGGAGTATAATGATGACCATGAATCCATTATCAATTGTCAAGGGAAAAACCCATCTGGTTCACTAATATCCATTAGGGAAAGAAACTGCCATCTTTACCTGGTCTGGCCTATATGTATCTCCTGACACACTGCAATGTGGTTGACTCTGAACTGCCCTCTGGGCAATAAATGCTGCCTCGCCAGCAGCACCATCATCCTGTGAATGAATGAAGAAGGAAAAAAAGGAAGGTTTCAGGGATTCTGACATTAATATTTGAATATGTTTAGGAAAATAATTCTGCAGAGACAAGGTTTCATTGAGGACAGTCAACACGATATTGTCATGGGCAGATCATGTCTGACAATTTTTTTGGGCTTGCTGAGGAAATGGTGGTGCCATGGTAATGTTGCTTGATTTATACTCCGCAGGGTCTGAGGCATGGTCTTAGTTCCCACCGTGGCAGACAGTAAGATCTGAATTGAATTTTTTTTTAAATGACTGGTTGAAGTGATCCACGCAGATTCTAGAAAGGCTTCGACAATGAGTTGCATGGGAGACTGGTCAAGAAGTTAAGATGTCTTGGGATCTATGGCAAATTTGAACAGGTCTCTCAAATGTTAACGTTGATCTCTCTCTCTGCATCTTCTCTGTGGCTATAATGCTGTATTATGCACTCTGTTCTGCTACCCATGTACTTTGCATGGTACCCTCTACCTCTAGAGCATGCAAAACAACACTTTTCACTGTATCCTGATACATATGACAGCAATAATTCAAATTGAATCAAATCAAAATTGGTGAGTTGGATCCAAATTAGCTTAACAGTAGGTAGCTGGTTGAAGGTTATTTTTGTGACTGGAAGCCTACATTGATGATTTGGACATGAATATAGGAGGTTTTTTTCAGTAAATTAACAGATAGAACTAGCATTTATAGTTTGTAAACTCTTTTTCTTGTGGTATATAGATTGTAAAGGCTGTATTGTGTTCTAACGAGGTCAAGGGAAGAAGGGCCTGAAGTATTTTCTGATTTGAGAGTTTAATCCAAAGGGGCAAGTCATGGTGGGAGAGCTCAGAGTTATGGTTTGCTGCACCTGCTCTATGTGAGAAGCTGAGCACATTTCCAGTGCACCGGGCCAGCACGTGTACAGGAACAATCTCCAACTGCAGCTCTTGGAATCCCAAGTTTCCAACCTGGAGCGGGGACTGGAGAGAATTTGGAGCAGCCATGAAGCTGAGAGAATCGTGACTAGTACACAGACAGGTGGTCACTCTGTAGGTTCAGACTGTACAGACAGAAAGGGAATGGGTGCCCACCAGGCAGAGTAACAGGACTCGGCAGGCAGGGCAGGAACCCCACTGTGGCTCTTCCCCTACAAAATACATACACCATTTTGGATACTGTTTGGGTAAAGGACTCTCGGGGAAACTAGTAACAGTCAAATTCACTGCAGCGTTGTTGGCTCTGCTGCCCGGGAGAGGAGGAGAAAGTGTGGGAATGCAATAGTCACACAATAGCCATTTAATTATAGGAGGAATAGATAGGCGTTTCTGTAGCTGCAAATGAGACTTCAGGATGATATGTTGCCTCCCTGGTGCTAGGGTCTCAGAGTAGCTTTGTGACATTTTGCAGGGGAATTGGGGAACAGCCAGTGGTCATGGTACAGAGTGGTACTGACGACACAGGTGAAAAAAAAACAGGAATAAGGTCCTAAAAGTCGAATGTAGGGAGTTAGGAAGTAAGTTGAAAAGTAAGGCCTCAAAGGTAGTGATCTCAGGATTCCTACCTGTGCCACGTAGTAGTGTAGAAATTATCAGTAGATTACATGGCTGAAAAGATGTTGCAAGGGGGAGGGTTTCAGATTCCTGGCACATTGAGACAAATTCTTGGGGAGGTTGGATCAGTATTGGACTGGTTACACCTGGGCAGAGCTAGGACTGATGTCCTAGGGCAAGTATTTGCTCTGGGGCAGATTGAAACTAGAATGGGAAGAGGGTGGGAGCCTAAACAGGGTGACAAGAGAAAGAGAAACAAGAATGTTAAGAAAAGAAAGAACAATAAAATGCAGAAGCAATAAAGAGGGTAATCAAGGGCAAGAGGCAAAGAGGGTCACAGTACAAAGTTAGGAGATTAAAAAGACTTTCTATCTTAATGAATGAAGCTTTCAGAATAGAGTGGATGAACTGATTGTGCAAATCCAGGTAAATGGATATGTTTTGTAGCCATTACAGAGATAGAATTAAAAGGCGATGGTTGACCTTTTGGAGAGAGAGAAGATGGAAAAGGTAGAGGTATAGCACTATTAGTCAGAGATGAAATGAGGACAGTTGTGAGAGGTGACCTCGGCTCGGATGATATAGAGTCCTTTTGCATGGAGGTAAATAACAGCAAGGGAAAGAAGTCATTGGTAGCAGTAGTTTGTAGATGCACCCACCCACCCACACCCCACCACACCACCCCCCGCACCACCCCCGTCCCCCCACCCACCCACTAAACAGTAGTCTCCCTGCAACTTACTCATAAACCTTCAGTGTCACTAGATCAAACTCCTGGAGTATTCTCCAAAACAGCATTGTGGGTGTACCTACAGCAAATCGACTGCAGCAGCTCAAGAAGGTAGCTCACCACCACCTTCTAATTAAGGATGGTCAATAAATATTGACCCAGCTGGCATTACCTACGACCCATGAATGAATGATAAAAACAGCCCAAGGTGTTTTTTCAAAAGTAATTTAGTGGTGCAACAAAGATCTTACAGTCTGCTCCACACTTCCCTGTGCCAACAGCATCCTTCCAAAGAAATCCTCTCCCCTTTCAGTCCCCGTTTGCAGCTCAGTTCTGTTTTGGAACGGTTGGATTTCCTGCCATCCACCAACTTCCTCTCCAAATAGTGAGCTACAAATGAGCACTTACTCTGTACTTTCAGCTCGACATTGTGATAATGGTATCAATATGCCATCCTGCCCTCAAAATAGATTGGTCATCTCATCAGTGCCCTATCCTACCGAGGTAAATCTTATCCCAACTTCATAGAGTCATAGAATAATCCAGCATGGAAACAGGCCTTTTAGCCCAAACTGTTCCTGCTGACCATGGTGCCCACTTAGCTAGTTCCAACTGCCCGCATTTCGTCCATATCCCTCTAAACTCTTCCCATCCATGTATCTATCCAAATGTTTTTTAAATGTTTCCTTTGTACATGCTTCAACCACTTTCTCTGGCAGCCCGTTCCATATGCACACCACTTTCTGCATGAAGAAGTTGCCCATCAGGTCCTTCTTAAATCTATGTCCTCTCACCTTAAACCTATGCCCTCTAGTTTTCAATTCTCCATCCCTGGGAAAAAGACTATATGCATTCAAACTATCTATGCCCCTCATGATTTTATACACCTCAACAAGGTCACCCCTCATTCTCCTACATTCGAAGGAATAAAGTCATATCCTGGCCAACCTCCCTCTACAACTCAGGCCTACTAGTCCTGGCAACATCCTCATAAATCTGCTTTGCACACTTTTCAGTTTAACTATGTCTTTTTTATAACTAAAACTGTACACAATACTTCAAGTGCGGCCTCACCAACGACTTACACAACTTTAACATAATGCCCCAACTCCTATACTCAATGCTGCGACTGATGAAGGCCAGCGTGCTAAATGTTTTCTTCACCACCCTGTCTATCTGTGATGCCGCTTTCAATGAAATATGTACTTGTATTCCTAGGTCCCTCTGTTCCACAACACTCCTCAGGACCTCACCATTTACTGTATAAGTCCTACCTTGGTTTGACTTTCCAAAATGCAACATCTCACACTTTTCTGTACTGAATTACATTTGACAATTCTCAGCTCACCTCCCCATCTGATCAAGATCTGTCTGTAATTTTTGATAACGTTCTCGCTATCAATGATACTTCCTAATTTTATAGGAAATTAAATCCGCAAATTTACTAATCATGCCTTCTACATTCATATCCAGATCATTTATGTAAATAGCAAATAACAAAGGTCCCAACACCGACCCCTGTGTCATA
>NC_063335.1:26607015-26612076 GCF_021869965.1 Rhincodon typus
ACCCTCTTTTTGCTCTTCTGATTTCCTTCTTAAGTGTGCTCCTACACATTTTATAGTCAACTAGAGATTCACTTGAGCCCGATTAGCTGAAACGCAATGTATGCCTTCTTTTTCCTGACCAGAACCTCAATATCCCTCATCAGCCAGGGATCCCTAAACCTGCCAGCTTTTCCCTTCACCCCAACAGGGACATACTGTCCTTGGACTCTTGATATCACAGTTTTAAAAGCCTCCCATTTGCCAGTCATTCCTTTTCCTTCAAACAGACTCACCCAATCGACCTCTGTTAGATCCTGCCGCATGTCCTCAAAATTGGCCCTGCTCCAGTTCAGCACCTTAACCTGTGGACCTGTTCTATCTTTTGCCATAACTGTGTTCAAACTAAGAGAGTTATGGTCACTGGACCCAAAGTGCTCTCCGACTGACACTTCAGTCACTTGCCTGACCTTGATTCCTAAGAGGAGGTCCAGTGTTGCACCCTCCCAAGTAGGGACCTCTACATATTGATTTAGGAAACTTTCTTGGACACATTTGACAAATTCCACCCCATCTGGGTGGCCCAGTCAATACAGGGAAAATTAAAATCTCCAACCAATACTACTCTGTTATTCCTCCAGGTATCTGCAATCTCTACACATCTGCTGCTCTCGTACCCTCTGGCTATTTGGGGATCTATAATACAGTCCCCACAGAGTGACCATCCCCTTCTTGTTTCTAAGTTCTAACTATATGGCCTCACTTGATGAACCTTCAAGAGTACCCTCTCTAAGCACTGTTGTTATGTCCTCCCTTATCAAAAAGGCAACTCCCCCTCTTCACTCACTTGTACTTCTGTCACACCTGTAGCTTCTGTATCCTGGAACATTGAGCTGCTAGTCCTGCCCTTCTCTCTGCCACGTTTCTGTTATGGCTATAATATCCCAGTCCCCAGAGCCAATCCATGCTTTGAGCTCACCTACCTTACCAGTCAGGCTTCATGCTTTGAAATAAATGCACTTTAAACCAGACGTCTTTTCCCTCCCTTTACTGTGCTCATGGCTATCCTGAATAGTAAACTTGCTCTCGATGGCTAACGTATTTTCCCCTGTCTTCTCCATGGTCCCTCTCCTACTCAGACTCCCACCCCCTGCCAAACTAGTTTAAACCCTCCAGGGTAACACTAGCAAATCTCCCCACGAGGATATTGGACCCCCTGGTTCAAGTGCAACCTGTCCCTCCTGTACAGGTCACCTCTACCCCAGAAGAAATCCCAATGATCCAAGAACTTAAAACCCTGCCCCCTACACCAGCTCCTCAGCCTTTCTGGCCTACCTTTCTATTTCTATCCTCACTGGCGCACAGCACTGGGAATAATCGGGAATCACTACCCTTGAGGTCTTGCTTTTTAACTTCTTACCTAACTCCCTATACTCATTTCGCAGGACCCCATCCCTTTGTCTCCCTAAATAAAAACTGAAAGAACTGCAGGTACTGTAAATCAGGAACAAAAACAAGAACTGGGTTCTGAGGAAGGGTCAATGGACCCGAAATGTTAACTCTGTTTTTACCTTCAGAGATGCTGCCAGACCTGCTGAGCTTTTCCAGCAACTTTGTTTTTAGTCCTTTGTTTCCCTATGTCATTTGTACCAATGTGCACAATGGCCTCTGGCTGCTCACCCTGCCCCTTCAGAATGTTCTGTAACCATCTGCAAAATTCATTTCTTAAGATCATTTCCAAGACATTCCCTGTGGTAGAACCCCTACAAAAAGTGACCACACCCTGAGACTTTCTGTATGAAGTTCTAAACAATAATTTCACTGACCCTAAAGAAATTGTTTGGCACAATGTTTCAATAAAAAACATGTTTTATTCAAAACAACAGAAGATGGCAAGAACAAATACTGAAAATATAGCAATCAGGAGATGTCAGGAACTCCTGTTTGAAAACCCATAGTACCAGTGAAACAGTGTCACAGGCTTCAGGATCCGTGTTTAATTGTGGGGGAGAAGGATTTAGTAAATATAAACCGGCATTACCTTGCCTGGGTTTGATTTGACTGGTCACTAGATTGCTTAGAAATCAGTTGCAGCTCACTGGAACCAAACTTGTCTTTGTTTCTAGAGTATGTTTTCAGTTTTACTCCAGAGCACATCATTTTGGTTGTCATCCCAGGTTAGCACAGGGTGGGGCCAATCCTTGGATGAGATGTTAAACCAGTTTCTGGTTGATGTAAATGATTTCATGACATTATTTAGATGTCCTGTACATATTTTCCAGACAATCTGTTCAAAGACATTGTTACAGGCCACTGGAGTACATGGGATTTGAAATGGGAATCCTGGCCCCATAGGCAGGGATATGAACACCGCCACAAGATCCCTTGGGAGGTATCCTGGGTATTTTCAACCAATCAACGTTTATCTCACTGTTGTTTGTAAACCCTTGCAGAATGTTAAGTAACTATCATTTCCTGACTGCATTGAAATAAGTTGAGTTAAATATGTCCATGAAGCACATTAGGACATCCTAAGGCCAGCAAAGGTATTATATGTGTGCAACTTCTCTCCTCCATTGTATTTTTGGTATCAATAAACAGTGACATATTATCACAGTTCTGCGGAAGGGTCACTGGACCCGAAACGTTAACTCTGATTTCTCTCCACAGATGCTGCGAAACCTGCAGACCATTTCCAGCAATTTCTGTTTCTGTCTCGGTCAGACATGTTTCATTACAAAGTGAACAAAGCAATAAAAAGTGACTGTGATCTAGCTTCAAAATGGCTCCTGTTAATATTTAATTGAATGGTGGATGAGAAATTGATAGATTGTTTGGATTTTCTTAACCCAGATATTGCTTTCTGCTGAGCAGATTATATGAATTGTGGTGATCTCTTTCCTTGAATAATATAGCTAAATGTATCAACTCCTTATTTGTCATGTGACTTCTTGAATTTTTTTTGTATATCTGGCATACCTTTTTTTAGCACTGGATAAATTATTACTTGCATAAGGTTTAGTTGTAAACTGAAAGTTGCACATGAATGTGAAATCATCGAATTCATTCTGTCAGGATGTTTGTTTTCCAAAATGATTATCATATAATTTACTAAAGGGCAATTAACCCAATACCAATATTGCTCAAATATTTGTATATTGCATCATTAGCATTTACTGAACATATGGACCTTGTCTTTCTAGTTAGCTGCAACCAAACTGTTTTAGCTCATAAATACATAGAGACATCCAAGGATATGCTTAAGCAATTACATTAATTACAGCAAATAGCATTGTATTTACTTGTGAGAAATGTGAGCTTAGATCCTTGTCATGTCTCCAAGCCCTTTGCACTCAAGCACTTAACTTTCTCAAATGTGCTGCTGGTTACTCAGGCTAATGCTATTATTTTACTTAACAAAAATCCGATGAGATTAGATGAGTGGTTATTTTAAGTTGTTCTTGTATTGCTTGAGAGGGGAGGAACATCAGTCAGCGCTACCAAGTAAACTTACTGTTACTTCTGAGTGGTGACACAAACCATCTTAATATACACCTTAAATCACAAGCAAAGCTTCATTTTAACAATTCATCAACTAACTGTAAAAATATAGCTTCCCGACTGTGAACAATAACCACCACTTATGGAATGTGCATTAAAAAAAGGATCCTTTCAAGTCCCACATTATAATGCTCCCCATCCATGGAAAGTGTTAATTCAGACTATGCCCAATCCTCATTTAATTATTCTGTTAAACAATACATGATTCTACTGTTCACATTTTGGGATTGAGAGACTGATGAGTGAATTACATCCCTATTTTCGCCCACATTGTTAGGTGTAACTGTTGAATTTTGAGGCAGGAATCCATCAACTTCATCTTGAGGTGCAGGTAATTGTGATTCGGTGTGAGAATTATTACAGTCTTCATCAGTTGCAGCCTTTGAATAAACTTGAGGGTGAAAACATCTATAGTACATCACAACGCAAACAATCCCGATAATTAATGCTAGCATTATACTTATGCTAATTGATAAATCGTTGCCTTTGTCAAGTGAAGAACCCTTCAGTATCCAACATAAAATTATTATGACAATAGTTTTAAAGACTTTAAATATATAATACAGAATCAAAGCCCATCTTATTTTCTGACCTTTTATATTGAAAAAGGTGAAAATTAAGATGATACCAATGACCATTCTATAAATAATTTCTTGACATTTGGATTTACAAAATGCAGTCTTCTGTCTCACGACATAGACCATCATGACTGACCACAGAAGTAGTAAGTAAGCAGCAACAGCTAAGATGTGTAGAGTAGCCAGTAGAGTTATGGTCAAAATCGTGGCACTAATTGTCAACAGCTTATAAAGAAAGTAAAACACATAGGGGAATCCACAAGTTAGATTTGGATTGGGCAAAGATCTTTTCAGTGCTGCGTAGTAATCCAAAGTCGCCCATGAAATGCTCATAAACGATACAATCACAGATCCATCTGCAAAAGAAAAAGGAACAAAGCCCTTAAGAGCTGCAATACTTTATTATATAAACTGAAATAACTGTACAGAGGCTGGTATCCCGTCACCACGTCAGCATTTATTTATATGTGCATAGTACACTGGCTGTGGCCGGCCAGGTTGGAGTCAGTTCCTTGAACTAAGAAGATTCTAAATCCCCTGTTTATATTTATTTTTGCAAAACCATAATTAATTGCACAAAATACAAGGAATTACTATGCTATTGACAGTTGCATCACTAGTTAAATGGATAACACGGTGTGGAGCTGGAGGAACACAGCATGCCAGGCAGCATCAGAGGAACAGGAAAGCTGACGTTTTGGGTCGGGACCCTTCTTCAGAATCTGATGCTGCCTGGCCTGTTGTGTTCCTCCAGCTCCACACTGTATCATCTCTGACTCTAGCATTGACACTTCTTACTATCTCTGACTAGTCAAATGGAGTTTGCTTTTATTTCCTATACAGGAACTTCAGCCCAGGGCCTACACACAAAGGCCCAGTCCAACGAAAACGGCCTGGTTCTACACACAAAGGCTCAGTCTGGGGCCTACACACAAAGGCTCAGTCT
>NC_063335.1:26612086-26634915 GCF_021869965.1 Rhincodon typus
ACAAAGGCTCAGTCTGGGGCCTACACACAAAGGCTCAGTCTGGGACCCACATACTAAAATAGCAGCACAGAAGCTAGGTCCCATCACCAGGTCACCCGTTATTTTACTACTGCAGGAGTACGCTGGCTGCAGCCAGCCAGCTCAGAGTCAGACCCCTAAACTGAGGAGATACTAAATCCCCAGTTTATATTGGTCAGCCAGGGATTCCTGAATGGCTCAGGTTACTAACCCCAATCAAGGATCTCGTAGTCAATGAGGTCAGTTTGGTTCCAATCAGTACAGTTAACAAACAGCAATTCTAAGCACTCCAGGATTTCTAAGTCATTGCATCTCAGGATCAATATCAGAAAATACAATATACTTCACATTATTTTTATTCACATTACTTCCATTCCAAGCCACTAAAGTAAGATATTCAATACTCTTGTGAGTCAACTGCGTGTGGTTCAGTAATATCTTCTCACCTGGAAGATGTATCTTTGCAGTAATTTAAGTTATAGAGTCATACAGAATGGAAACAGGCCCTTCGCCCCAACTTGTCCATGCCGACCAGGTTTCCTCAACTGAATGAGTCCCATTTGCCTGCATTTGACCCATATCCCTCTAAACTTTTCCTAACCACGTACCTGTCCGAATGCCTTTTAAACGTTGTAATTGTACCCACCTGGCAGCTCGTTCTATATATGCACCACCCTCTGTGTGAAAAAAACTGTCCCCCAGGTTCCTTTTAAATCATTCCCCAAATATCAGCCAAACAAGCTTAAATAACAAGTACCTACCAACATTGTCATCAATACCAATAGAATGAAAGAAGTAATATTTTAATTTTTACTTTACAATGATGACTGTAGTTCAAGAGTACATCATTGACTGTAAAGCATTTTAAGATATCTGAAAAGTGTTATAAAATGCAAGCCTCTTTTTTTTTTAGCACAGCAACCGTGGATTGGATCAACAAATGGGGTGGCACAGTGGCTCAGTCATTAGCACTGCGGCCTCACAGCGCCAGGGACCCAGGTTCAGTTTCACCCTTGGGCGACTGTCTGTGAGGAGTTTGTACATTCTCCCCGTGTCTGCATGGATTTCGTCTGGGTGCTCTGGTTTCCTCCCACAGTCTAAAGGTGTGCAGGTTAGGTGGATTGGCCATGCTAAAGTGTCCAGGGATGATGTGATATGTAAGTAAGTTCTTGTAGGCATCAGGTGTAGAAATTTCACAGTGAGTATAGTAGAGATTTTATCACCAGATCCAATAACTTGCACTCTGGGCTACGGAACAAACTCAAGGAAAAAATAGCAGAAGTTCTGGTCATTTCTTTCCAATTTTCCTTCTCTATGTAAACAAATCGCAGAATGACTAGGATAGGTTTATTCAAATGTCCTTTAGGGAAGGAAACTGCCATCCTTACCTGGTCTGGCCTACATGTGACTCCAGGCCCACAGCAATGTGGCTGACCTTCAATTGCCCTCTGGACAATTAGGGAAGGGCAATAAATGCCGCCTGGCCAGCAACGCCCTCATCCCATTAATGAATAAAGGAAGAAGGGAGACAGCAATAAATGAGTATCTATGGAAGAGTTAATCCAGAGGCTTCACAGTCTGCAGAGAGCTAGAAGCTGAGATATGCCATGTGTATGCCATGCAAGGCCACAGAAGAAAAAAATTCATCATCGGACTAGAACAAACCAGCTCTGGCCTTATGTTAAAGAGTGCTAGGTGTACCGAGGTTGGATCAGTTCCTTGATCACATAGTAGGAATGAGACCATGATCAGGGAATGGCATGGATATTTGTTCATGGTCACCACACATTCTCACTCCTATAAAATCAAAATCTTCTTCCGTTTACTGTTACTGAGATTGACAGAATGCTATGCTCGAACTGTTTCCCCACTATGCCCAACAAAGAGGAGACGCAACTAAAGGTCTGAAATTCCAGGCACATACAGATTGAGAACCATCTCAATCTCAAGAGCCAGCTACAAAGAATCAGTTGCCAGGTCTCAACCACTTCCATCTTATGGTCTGCTCCTGAATAGAAGCACATGGATTGGACGAAAGCAAAAATATACCTAGTTATAGAGGAAACATGAGTGGTGGGAAAATAATATTGAGATTAATAAATAGATATGTAAATTGAGAGTATTGGAACATTGTGAATAGTGTTTGATTCTTTCTGAATGTCTTTTTATTTTAGATAATAAATAATAGGTGTTTGAGTATAATGGTGTATAAAATTTGTTTGGGAAGAAACAAAATTTGTTTAGGAAGAGGAGGCATGATGGTTAGCAAGGCTATCTCACAGCGCCAGTGATCCAGGTTCGATTCCAGCCTCAGGTAACTGTCTGTGTGGAGTTTACATATTCTCCCTATATTTCTGTCGATTTTCTTTGGGTGCTCTAGTTTCCTCTCACAGTCCAACGAGGTGCAGGTCAGGTGGATTGGCCAGGCTAAATTGTCTGTAGTGTATAGGGATGTGCAGGTTAGGTGTGTTAGCCATGGGAAATGTAGGATTACTGGAAGAGGGTAGGGATGTGGAATGCTCTTCGGAGAGTTGGTGCAGACTCAGTGAGCTGAATGGCCTCTTTCTGCACTATAGAGATTCCATGATTCTATTAAATTGAAGTTAATGTAATGTCTTTATTCATCAGTTGGAGCAGTAGTGCATGACTGGCTTAACAGTGATGCTCTATTGACTGGCTGTTGTTAAGTGTCCAGATTCTTGAAACCATTCTTGTGGCATCAATGGTGGTTTGCATATCCCTCAGCCAGGAGACCATGGGTTCATGTTCCACCTGATCCAGAAGTGTGCAATAGCACCTTTGAACAGGTTGGCTCGGAAACAGGCCCTCAAAAAGTTGTTCATGCATGGGAATTTTGGAACAACCAAAGCTGCCCTAAAGTGTGAAATCAAACCTTCTTTCAAGTGGTTACAAATTTCTTTGACCACCTTCTCAGAAAGTCTCATAGCCCTCAAATTATATGGAGTGGACTAGCATCTGAACAGAGCCTGGAGTAAATGCAGAATAGAAAGGTCAGAGCTACTGTGACAACAACTGGAGCTCATCGTCAAGTGAGCAAAGACCTCCAACTCCATCTCCCTAAATCACAGGCTCAAGGTTACAAGTGCAGATAAAAAGTTTATTCTGTCTGCACTGTCTCTCCAAAAGGAGATCTCACTTCATGCCATTTTTCTGCCTTCGCCCTGTAACTTTGTGCATTGTTCTTTTTCAATAAGTCTATTCCTCCTTAAGAATGCCTCGAATGAGCTTACTTCTGCTGTAGTCTCAGGTAATGCATTTTAAACCCTAGCCGGTCGCTGCTTGAAAACTTTCCTCATATCATTTTTATTACTCGCACTAATTCCTCTAAAGTGCAAAACAGGACTTGCCTGATAGTGGGTTATCTATAATGTCTGTGAGGGTTCCCAAGCCCCAATGGAAGACAAGCTAGCAACCACCAAGAATTTTATTTTAAATTAATTCATGGGTTGTGAATGCTGGAGAATCAAACCTTAATTACCATTAAGATGGTGGTGGTGCATGCCATCTTGAGCTGTTGTAGTCTGATTGCCCTTGTAGGGAATAGAGCAATGGTAATCCCCAGCACCACCCAATTCCTGTGTTAGAGTGCTTTATCTTAGCAACTGTCCATGACTGGCTTCTTGCCAACCAAAGGCTCAGCTGACAAAATGCTGGGCCTCCAGAATTAAGCCTGAACATCAGACAATGGAATTAAAACCCACTGCAGGCCAGGTAAATAAAAAAAAAAAAAAAAAAATCTGTTGCTGGAGTCAGTAATGCTGAAAATAAACACCACATTGAGAACTTACACTGAATAAAATCACTGTCTTTGGACTGCAGGAGAATGAAGGTCTGAAGAATCAGTTGAGGTGCGGCTTCCAAAAATGCCTCAAATAATCGTAACATGCTCAAGTCAGTCAGTGCATAGATGGCAGTCTCAGTGTCTCCTTGTTTAAATGCTGCTTTGTATCCAAGCAGAAGTGCTTTGCAGAACCTTTAAAATGGAAAGAGAAAAGCATTTTCAGAAATATAAGACAACGTAAGTCTAAATTTTTGTTGCCAAGTCATAGACAATGATTCAGGGCACTCCACAAAACCAAACTGTTCTGTAACTTTTGGATTTTCATTCTGTTTTCGGGAAGGGGAGGGGTCAGAGTTTTGAGGATTCGTGGCAGCCCCCTGTCCCCCTGAACCAGTGGGTGCCAAGTATAGAGGTGGAAAGTCTACTTTGGTGTTTGAGCACGTTGTCTGAGATTTCACAACAAGAATAAAACATAAATCAGTCCTCTAGCTCTCACTTCTAGTGACAGATCTTTTTGAGAGATCTGAAGTGATTATGTACCTTTGTTGCATATTGATGCCTGCATTAACCATTAGCCTTCCCAAAGGGCAGCTGCCTTTTTCAAAGATGTCTTGGAACTATTTCCAAAAGGGTATACTACCTCTCCAAAAGGGTACTGCCTCCACGGGGCACTCTATAAAGTTAAGAGATACACCTAAAAAGATATTCAGTACATACTTTATTTTCAACATCTAGCTAATGAAAATCAGATATAACTAAAGGCAATGCTATCTTATATGGGGAGTTGAGACATACATTTTAATATGCATCATTCCCACAGCAATGTTCTACTGGCCAGAGATCCCGGAATTGACAGAAGAATCACAGAATCCCTACAATGTGAAGCAGGCCATTCAGCCCATCAAGTCCACACCGACCTTCCGAAGAGCATCTCATCTAGACCTACCCCCTTACCCAATCCCTGTAACTTTGCATTTCCCCCACAGCCAATCCACCTAACCTGTACATCTTTGGACTGTGTGAGGAAACAGGAACACCCAGAGGAAATTCACACAGACACAGGGAAGGGACACTGGACTCAAGACATTAATTCTGTTTTCTCTCTTCATAGATGTTGCCAGACCTGCTGAGTTTCTCTATTTTTGTTTCAGAATTCTAGTATCTGCTGTGCTTTATTTTATTTTGGGTCATATACAGACACAAACTGTTGGTCAATGAGGGATAAGGCTCTATATTCCCCTGCCACGGAAGCAAACATCATTATTAATGAGGACCACGCAGCCGCCAGGAAAATCTTGGGGCCAACCCACAGCTTCCTGAGGCCCCTAGTTCTGCTGCCTGGACCAAGAAGAGTTTCTGCTAGTTCTGTGGGTTACTTCAGGCCTGAGGTGCTATAGGGTGTTTCAGGATAACAATCTTTCAGGTCTGAAACTATGTTCTGATTACGTGAATATGATCTACAACACTCGAGTCTGTTGTGAGCAGAAAGAGGCCATTCTGCCTATCGAGTCTGTACTCAACTTCTGAACAGCATACCACATGTAACACTGCATTTCCCATGACTATTCCACCTAGCCTGCACACCCCTGGACACTACAGAACAATTTAACATGGCCAATCCAACTCACCTGAGATGAGGAGAAATTTCTTCACCCAGAGAGTGGTGAGCCTGTGGAATTCTTGACTACAGAAAGTGGTTAAATCTAATAATTGAATGTTTTCGTGAAGGAGTTGAATATCCTTCTCAATTCCTGGACTCACCAGGAACTGGGTATTGAGTTGCATGATCATCCACGATCATATTGACTACTCACCAATCTTGAAGGACTGAATGCATTCCTGCTCCTATTTTCGATATTTGATCTTGGCTACACTCAGACTGATTCCACTTCGAGATTTCCTGCACCAATATTCCCTCCTGCTATTGCACTGATTTCATCCTTCACTAATATCACCACCCCATCTCCTTTTCTGTTTTGCCTGTCCTTGCGAAAAGTTGAATTCCTTCAATTCCCAGCCTTGGTCACCTGATCGACAAATCTCGAGAATCACAACCATATCATAACTCTGTATAACTATTTTTGCCAATGGTTCATACTTCCTTATTACTCCACACACTAAGACACAGTACCTTCATACTTTGGACATTTTCAACATTTTCTTTGCAGTCTAGCCCTATTTGTGGCTAGCCCTTGTTTCCTTTACCTTCCACTTTTGTTTCCTACATTCCTGTCTTTCATTTCCATCCCTGTTTCCCTCGACTCTTGTCCCCCTGCTGAGCTCACTGTCCCTTTAGTTTAACCCCTCCACCATTGTACTGGCAAGTGACCCGGAAAGGATTCGTTCCTAGTCCTGCTCGGATGCAACCTTATACAGGCCCCAACTTCCCCAGATAATATTATACTCATCATGGAAAAGTGCTGTGTGTAGACTGTTTGCATAATGCTTTTAAGATAACAGGTATTTAATTGAAGATACAGTGAAATGGATGTCCTGTTGTGGCTGTGTAAGGGCAAAGCCTTGCAACTTTCTACAATCCACGATACAGATAATAAATCTGCCATGCATGTTCGAATGTTCCCTTTCAGACGTAAACACGTGTGGCTGTGTAGCAGCATTAAAGGTCACACATAACAAAGTTAAATTAAGAAAACGTTGTCTGCTTTTCACTGCACCTGACCCTCCTACGGGAGACAGCCATCCCATTCTTCACTCGCGCATGTGGCAGTCCCACACTGCTCCTTCCTAATGGCTCACATTTCAATTATTCCTGCGCTGTTTCTACAGATGAGCATGTGGCCTTGGACCCCAGTTGAGAATATCCACTTAAAGGGCAATGGAGAAAAGAATGAACATCAAAACAAAAAGAGAATGTGAAATTTGAAAGGGTTCAGAAAAGATTTAAAAGGATCTTGCCAAGGTTGGAGGGTTTGAGCTATAGCGAAAGGCTGAATAGGCTGCAGCTATTTTCCTGGAGGATCGAAGGCTGAGGGATGACCTTTTAGAGGTTTATAAAATCATGAGGGATGTGGATAGGGTGAACAGTGAAGGTCTTTTCCCCAGGGTGGGGAGTCCAAAACTAGAGGCCCATAGGTTTAAGGTGAGAAGGGAAAGATTTAAAAGGGACCTAAGGGGCAACTTTTTCACACAGAGGATAATGAGTGTATAGAATGAGCTGCCAGAGGAAGTGGTGGAAGCTGGTACAATTACAACATTTAAAAGGCATCTGGATGGATGTATGACTAGGAAGGGTTTAGAGGAATATGGGCTAAATACTGGCAAATGGGAGCAGATTAATTTAGGATATCTGGTCAGAATGGACAAGTTGGACCAAAAGGACTGTTTCCGTGCTGTACATCTCTATGACTCTAAGAAAGAAGTGGGCATGGAAATTAAACAGAAAGATCTTAAGAAGAGTTTTGAAGGCAAGAAGTAGCAACTGGGTGGAAGTGCTGAAAGAGAAGGTTCCAGTACGCAAAAGACTTGTGGAAGCAGGAATAGAGAGAATGGTGAATAAGGAGCCACAAGAACATAAGAAATAGGAGCAGGGATAGGTCACCTAGCCCATTGAGCCTGCTCTGCCATTCAATAAGATGATGGATGATCTGTTCATGGACTGAGCTCCATTTACCCGCCCGCTCGAAGGAATGGTGAATGTGTTAAAAAGTGGCGGCTTAACGGAATGTGTTGCATGTGATGAAGCTGGGAAGGCACAAGATAAGGAATTAAACAATCACATGACTGGAGTTCAGTGAGGTTTGATGGTAATGACAGTAAAGAATGTATGAACATCAGTGCAGGCAAGTGTGCAGGCTTAAATGTTTTGGATGAATCACTGAAGTGTTAGAGTGCAGACGAAAAGCCATTCAGCCCATTGTGCCTGTTAACGAGCATCATTACCTCGTGCCAATCTCCTACTTTTTCCCCATACTCCTGCGCATTATTTTTATCCAAATAGTTAAGAATGCTTCAGTTGAACCTGCCGTCAACATACCTCAAGGTAGTACATACTATACCCTAACTACTCTCTGTTATTCAGAACACGTATTTCTTCATTTTTCCAATTTATTACTATGATTTTGTACTTTTGAAGGTCTGTAATGCTGGACTTTTTATTTCTTTACTTTCCTACTTTTTTCCTAAGAATTTACACTTAAGATTCTGTACCTAGGTACCTTTGTACCTAAGATGGCACCATAAGTGGCCACTTGTAAACTTTTCCATGTGCACACAAGTAAGTGTGACATTAAAGCTAATTCTAATTCAAAGTTGAGTGAAAAATATTTTCTTCACTTCTCACTTGCTTCTTTTGCAGATCACTTCAAATCTCTCATTCTTTTTCCTTTTTCAACTGCAAACAGCTTCTTCCTACCTACTCTTTCTAGCTACTCATGATTTTGAAAACTTCTATCAAATCTTCCCTTAACCTTTTTTCTCCAAAGAGGACAGTCCCAACTTCTTCAATCTGTCCTCAGAACTGACATTCCTTATCCCTGAAACCATTCTTGTAAACTGCTTCTCCACTGTCTCCAATGCATTTACATGCTCCTCACAATGCGGCAACCAGAACTGTACACAATACTCCATTTGAGGTCTAACAAGTAGCTTGTATGATAATGATCAGCTGTAGTTTGTGGTAAAATTATAAGCAAATTGATATTAGATACAAACAAATGTATGAGATAGTTACTTACACAGCCTATAATTTATTCCTTCTGGAATCAATAGAGATCTGTTTATAATCCAACATGCCTACTTTGAAATTTGATCCTTTCAGCAAATTTATTATCACCATGTTGGAACAAAGTCAGCTTATTACTCACTATGGTTTAAAATTAGTTCTCAAGTGTGTGATGAATATTTTCTTAATGTAGCTGGGCACACTCATTTGTACTGCACCCAATTAGTCATTTCACACTGCAATACAGCAACACTGGCACTGGGTGAGAGGTGACAGGGACATGATTGTGAGATCTGGAAGACCAGTATGGCGGTGAAGAAGGCAGTTGGTTTGCTTGTCTTTGTTGGTCAGTGCATTGAGTATAGCTGTTGGGAGGTCATGTTGTGGCTGTACAAGACATTGGTTAGGCCACTTTTGGAATACTGCATTCAATTCTGGTCTCCCTGATATAGGAAGGATATTGTGAAACTTGAAAGGGTTCAGAAAAGATTTACAAAGATGCTGCCAGGGTTGGAGGGTTTGAGCTATAGGGAGAGGTTGAATAGACTGGGGCCATTTTCCCTGGAGCATCAGAGGCTGAGGTGTGACCTCATAGAGGTTTACAAAATCATGAGGGGCTTGGATAGAGTGAATACACAAGGTATTTTCCCTGGGGTAGGGGAGTCCAAAACTAGAGGACATAGAGTTAAGGTGACAGGGAAAATTTTAAAAGAGACCTGAGGGGCAGTTTTTTCACCCAGAGGGTGGTGCATGTATGGAATGAGTTGCTAGAGGAGGTGGTGGAGGCTGGTACAATTACAATTTTTAAAAGGCAACTGGATGGGTATTTGAACAGGAAGTGTTTAGAGGGATATGGGCCAAATGCTGGCAAATGGGACTAAATTAATTTAGGACATCTGGTTGGCCTGCATGAGTTGGGCCAAAGGGTCAGCTTCCGTACTGCGCAACTCTATGACTATGTTGGTGGTAATGCTGGAATCAGTTGCTTCACTTTTGGAATAGGAACAGGAGAGGGTGCCAGCAGCTTTCTTCACAACTGAGCAGTTCTCTTCAAAATCCACTCTGCTCACCCCATATGGGATAAAGGCTAGAAAAGCCACCCTGAAAATAGCCTCTTGCATCACTAACCTGGCTGGAAAACTGCATCCAGCAAGTTCATCCGCCTGCAGTCTGAAAATCAAAGTCAAATTCAATTTCAGAACCTGGAATGTACGAACCCTCATGGGTAATGAGCAACACAATCATCCAGAAAAAAAGAACTGCCCTTATTCCTCGTGAACACAGGGCACTGCCTCATTGAGTCTCCTGCAGGACAGTGATAGCAGACAGCAGACAAGGAGCAGCTGAGGCAAGAAGGTTACACTTTCTTCCAGACGCAAGAACCAAAGGATCAACCCAGGACACATGATTGGATCCACAGTCAAGAATAAACTCATCAACCAGCTCTTGGAGCTCCCTGTTAGCATTGCCTCATGACTCGCGATCTGCAACCTGCCAACAACCAGCAGGAAATGGTCATGGGTGACAATGCCCCAACCTTGATGCCTTAAATGAGGCCAAAGAAGGCTTCCACTTTTTGTCCAGCTTAAGGAAGGCACTCAAACGAGAGGAAGATACAGAAAGCAGTTCAAAGACTCCGTGAAGTCTTCCTTTAAGAAAAGAAACATAGATGTCAACGCACAGGAGACCCTCGCTCAAAAGAAACCAGAAAACAACTTGGAGGAAACCCATGTACGAAGGGGCACAATTCATTAAGAACCCCTATCAGCAAGGGGAAGTACAGAAAAGGAAACGGAGAAAGGATTGCCAACAATCTGAAGCCAAGGTCCAATTCCACCTTCTGAAAGTAGCTTCCAGATGTGTGGTTGGAGATAAGGCTCTGTGATTGTACTCAGTCATACAAGGACCCACGGAATCTATGACCAGTGGTACGGAATTTCCGAGGTGGACAATCATACTCGTTAGTGACTGCTGGCCAATGACAACTGGGGTGTGTTAGAAATTATAGATAATGGAAGAAGTTGGTGCTGTAGGTATAATTTTACTGAAAATTACTTAAGTTTCCAGGAGAACAAAGTTAGTGGAATGATTATTCATTAATAGTTAGACCAAAAAGGGAAAGATGAGGCATGGTTGAACAGCAGCTGTCAGACATTTAAAATCAGTAACTATAGTACAAAACTACACTGGGCTTTTCATTTAGCCTTGTTTAGTTAAGACACTTTTGAAGAATGTGCACTTACTAATGAGTGAAGTATGATAGAAGCTAGGTGAAGGTCAGGAATAAATGAATGAATGATTTTATTGTCACATCTATTTTACAGTAAGAATACAAATAAAATACAATGAAAAGCTTAGATAACAAGGTGTAGAGCTGGATAAACACAGCAGGCCAAGCAGCATCAGAGGAGCAGGAAAGCTGACGTTTCGGGCCTAGAGCTCTACACCTTGTTATCTCAGATTCTCCAGCATCTGCAGTTCCTACTATCTCTGAAACAATGAAAAGCTTACATTTGTTCCCACAATTGAGTAATTTAAAAATAAGGGGGAAAAAAAAAAGAAAAAAAATGAAAGATACAGCTTAAAGACAGTCCATCCGTCCCGAGCCAGCTTGTCACCATCAACAACACCTGCACAGCCATCCCTCCTACACTGCTTCACTTCTATCTACACTGGACCCAAAAACATCAGAGTTGCCGATCCTCAGGTGCCATCTTTCATCGCTGGGCTGATACTCCTCTGCCACCAACTTGCCGCTGCCTGCACCAGACCAATCAGCATCAGAGATGCGTCTCTCACCGCTGGGTCCACCTTGATGTCGCTGTGATATCCTTCAGCTGCCACTTCACTGCAACCAGCGCCAGGCCCAACCTACACAGTTGCCGATCCTCAGGCACCATCTTTTTGTCACTGGGCCTACACTTGCAGACGATACCTTTGCCAACATAGCAGCCACTGATTCCAATGACAGGTCCGGTGCTCACTCCAGGGAAGTAAATAAGGGCTCCCCCGAGGTCCATATTGGGCCCACCCTCCTCTCCTCTGGGCCCGCTCGATGTTTGTGCTGGGTTCTCACCAATGCCAATGCCATCTGAGCTCAGGACAATAGGTGAGTAAAGGTAGAGAGAGAAATAAAACAGGAGAAGAGGGAGAAGAAAAGAACTGCCGTTGGAGAGGATGAGCTCCAGCTCAGGAGCCTGACTCTGATGCCATCTTGTTCTTGAGGCCTGGATCCAAGCACCATCTGTTCCAGAAGTATGTAATAACATCTCTGAAGAGGTTGATTAGAAAAATATCTAGAATTTAGTTTAGTGAACAGTACTAAGGTTCAACAGCCTGATAAGGAATAATAAGAACTGAACTGAATGACCATTCTGATAATTTGTTAGCTGGATTTAGAAACAGCCTGAGATATAAATAACTGGTGGAATAGATACGAATAATGAAACTTTTTGGCAGTTAGT
Organism: Rhincodon typus; assembly: GCF_021869965.1. Classification (NCBI taxonomy): domain Eukaryota; kingdom Metazoa; phylum Chordata; class Chondrichthyes; order Orectolobiformes; family Rhincodontidae; genus Rhincodon; species Rhincodon typus. The sequence goes on from NC_063335.1 coordinate 26,624,052, forward strand.
TTAACACAGGAGACAGCACATTACTTGGAGGATGAAATTCATCAGGGAGAACTGCTTGTGATGTAATTAGCAAACAATGAGGTAAGTGTGATTCAGCAAAGCCAGAAGAAGGTACTTACAAAGTGTTTAGGAGATAAGGGAAGGTGGATGAAGTTAATGGCAGGATTTTTAACCTTTGCTCAGACAAAGTGCTAAGTATTTTATAAGCTATTTTGAAACCATGAATGGATAGAAAGATCCTCCAACAATCCATGCTGATCCACCTGTAATAAAAGGAGATAACGAAAGAAACTTGAGGAGATATCATGTAGCAGGTGCTAGAAAAGCATTCTCAAGAATAACTCCAGTCCAATATTCCTGAGGGGTTTAGGATAACCTGGGGCAAAGTGGAAGAAAAAGGAAGAAAGAAAGAGCTGTTTGTGCACACTAGCCTTCCAGCTAATCTAGAGTGATACAGTGATTAGCACTGCTGCCTCACAGCACCAGGGACCTGGGTTCAATTCCACCTTTGGGTGACTGTCTGTGTGGGGGGTGCACATTCTCCCCGTGTCTGCACAGGTTTCCTCTCACTGTCCAAAGATGTACAGGTTGGGTGGGTTAGCCATGGGAAATGCGGGGGATGCTCGTTGGATTGTTGGTATAGACCAAATGGCCTGCTTCTATAGTGTAGGGATTCTATGAACTCATTAATTTTCATGGTCAAATGCTTTTTGCAATGATTGTAAATATTTAATTCATAGTTCATGTATTTTAGTGTATAATTTTTAGCTTTCGAATTAAAGTTTAACAGTAGGAAGATTAAATAAATTCAACTGAAGCACCTTGATGTTTATTGTACTTAAAAGATTGCAGTCATGTTCCTTTAAGAGGTTAACAGGTAAGAAGGCAAGGAAATTAAACTGCTGGGCACCTGGAAGAAACAGTATTTCAGAAAGCTACTCATGTTTGTTCAATAAGACTTTACCTTCCTTTCTGTGCTAAATACTTTCACCTCCACTTCTGTTTAAATGTATTAGCAGTGTTGGGTGTCACACTTTATTTTTGAGGGATTTGTAGGTAATGAAAGTCTTTTATTTAAACTCAAGAAAACCTTGTGATTTGACAGGTTCATTTTTTTCTTATTAATTATATTTTAACTGAAGTTTGCTGTGTGCTAAAAAGAAGAAAATGTAAAATATTGTTGTGACCAACTAGGAGGACAGAATTTCTCCCTCCACCTGATCGTAGCATCAGCCAATACCATTCCCTTATTAACCATCTAGATTAATTCCTAAAATAATGTGACTTGATTAGTCAAACATGATTTGCCTTTTACAAATCCGTGCCAAACCCTTTTCTTAGTTTGTCTATGAACGTTACTCATAAAAGAAGGAGAACGACAGAAGGAATACCTTTCCTCATGGATTCACGTGTGCTACCTGCCAGAAGCATACTGTCATCCATCTCCAGCAGGTCCTACCCTATCAAGTCCCACAGAGCTGAATACAACTCGGCCGGTAAGCTGTTGTTTCAGGGAGTTTGATTCTTTTCTAAGGAGTCAGCCAGCTCGTCCAGAGATAAGGGCTAGTCCACTCTCTCCCGCTTGCTGTTGTCTAAGAGCTCTGAGGTAGAGGACAGGAACAACTGGGAGGCCGTGCTGTCAGTGGGCTTTGTGTCATACAGTCTGGCACAAAAGGTTTTCCTGATCCTCGGCATGTCAGTTTGAGATGACATTGTTGAGCCATTTTCTCCCTTCAGGCTGCTGATCACAGAGCTCTCCTCATGCACCTTCTGGAAGAAGGAATGCGAGCACATCTCTTCCTGCTCCACAGTGCAGATCCTGGACCGGAAGCTTATGTTGGAGGCTTCTGAGGCAAATAACAAGGCTTAATTGCTCTTCACCTCCTGGAGACCCTCCATGACATTGATCCCTGTTGTCTGCAGCAGAAGTAGGTTCTGCATGATTTTCTGGAGTTTGGACAGATTTCCGTCTCTCCCACCTTCTGAACACCTTTGAAGATTAAAAAAAAAACTTATTGATGTTCCCTTTGACTGTTTCCTCACCAGTCTGATGAAGACTCAAAGCAGGCCTTCACAGTTCTCCAACCTGTGTAATCCCAGAGTTCCCTGATTGGGACTTTTAACCTGGTCCAAATCAGGGAGCCCTGGCTGAGAGATATAAACGAGTGTGTCAGGGAATCTGCTCAGTCTAGGACCCAGCTGTGAGCTAGCTGGGTCAATGTCATGTACTATGCATGCGTAAATAAAGGGTGACTTGGTGATGAGATACCAGACTTTGGGCTGGCTTTGAGAGTCGCATACAATTACGAGTTGAAACACAATCCAAGAGGCCAAGTGGCTAATGCGGATGCCTTGAGCTGCCTCCCACTGGCAGATACACCACCGGTGGTGCCACCACTGGAAGAGTCCGTTCTGGTTTGAAATTTTCTGGACACCCTTCCGGTCACAGCTGATAATAACAGACTGTAGACACAGAAAGATCCCATCCTGGCAAAACAAAAACATCTGGTGATGATGGGGACAATGAAAGGGCCATCACAACCAGAACTGACACCTTTTTGAACCCGGAGAGATCAAATCACAGTAGAAGGTGGCATATTATTATGTGGGACAAAAGTGATTGTCCCAAGCAAAGGTCACTGCCAGATATGGCCAAACTCCACCAGGGTTATCCAGGGGTTTCCAAAATGAAGATGTTGGTGAGAAGTTATGTCTGGTGGATGCAGACATAGTTGGTGGGGCAGTGCCCAGAGTGTTAACAAGGACAACAATTACCACCAGCAGATACCTCACATTTGTGGGAATGGTTGTGTAAACCCTGGACTTGGTTAGACATTGACTATGCCAGTCCTTTCATGGGCTCAATGTTCTTAATCATTGTGGATGGCCACTCAAAGTGGCTGGACGTGCAGAGAGTTCATTCGTCCAATACGGGGACAATGATAGAAAAACTACACGCATCTTTTACATTACACAGAGTCCCAGAAATGTAGGTCACAGATGACGGGCTGTCGTTTACCAGCAGGGAATTCAAGTATTTCCTGAAGTCGAATGGCATTCAGCATGTAAGGACAGCTCCATACCATCCATTATCCAATGGTTTGGTGGAAAGAGCAGTCCAAACTTTGAAGGCAGTCTTAAAGAAACAGCTAACAGCTTCACTTGATACCAAACTGTCCCAGTTCCTGTTTGATTATCGGACCATCCCTCCCACAACTACACAGATAGTTCCAGCAGAGTTGCTAATGGAGAGAAGACACCGTACCAGGCGATCTTCCTGAACCTGCGGGTGAGGATGACACAGCATCAGGAACACTAATGCCGGACACAAGACTCCTCTAGGCGAGAGAGACAGTTTACTTCGGGGGACAAAGTTTGGTGTAGGAACCACGGGAATGGCCCTGCATGGGTAAGAAACATGGTCGATGCAAGATCAGGCCCAGTGATGTACGAAGTTCAGGTAGATGCAACAGTCCTGAACAGCACCTGGACAATATGAAAGCTGCAGACTGGCGAATAGTTGGGGAGGAAGATGTGCCCAACTCCATGACAGCCTTTCTGACTGTTCCGGAACTCATGGGATCTCCCTCTATGTCAAGCTTTGAAGATACCTCAGAATTTGGGATAGACACGGCAGGCCCAACCAGTTCCCAAAAAAAAAAATAACTGCTTGATGTTCCCTTTGACTGTTTCCTCACCAGTCTGATGGAGACTCAAAGCAGGCCTTCACAGTTCTCCAACCTGTGGAAAAGATGTGCAGGCTAGGTGGATTGGCCATGTTAAATTGCCCATAGTGTTCAGGGGTGTGTAGATTAGGTGGGTTATAGGGGGATGTGTCTGGGTGGGATGCTCTGCGGGTCAGTGTGGACTTGTTGGGCCAGAGGGCCTGTTTCCGTACTGTAGGGATTCTATGAAAAAAAATGTCACTGCCTCGACACCTTTGCCACCTGCAGAAGAGGATGAATTTCTTCCGAAACGGTCCGGGTGCAAGAGGCGAGCTACTGTGTGTTAAATGCCACCCGTATGAGAGTCAGAGTTGGAGGAACCCGACCTGATGCTAAAAAGTCCAAGGATGAGCTACAAAAAATCTCAGCCTATGTCCTAGGACACAGAGCAGTGGGGATATAGTGATTGCAACAAGGTCAGCCAGGTGGACCTCATACAGTATGAGTTCCCTGACTGGGGCTGTTAATCTGGCCCAATCAGGGGGCCCTGGCTGACAGATATAAACAGGAGTGTCAGATATTCTCTTCACCCGGACAGCTGGCTCTGAGGAAGCTGGAGCAGTGTCATGGACTCTCCACATGTAAATAAAGGGTGACTTGGTGACATGATACTGACTTCTGTGGAGTTATTTCCTTAAGGAGAATCCCAAGGCATTTTATACATACATTAGGAGCAAGAGGTTAGCTAGGGAAACAGTAGGCCCACTAAAGAATAAAGAAGGGCAGTTATGTGTGGAGCCAGAAGAAATGGGTCAGATCCTTAATGACTACTTTACATCAGTATTCACCAAAAAGACAGAAATGAGGGATGTTGAGTTAGGGAAAGGTGTATGAATACTCTTAGGCAGGTCAACAAAATGAGGGAGGAAGTGTTGGATATCTTCAAATGTATAAAGGTAGACAAGTCCCCACGACCAAACAGGATCTATTGCAGGATACTGTGGTAGCCAAGAGAGGAAATAGCTGTGGCCTTAACAGATATCTTTGTAGATATCTCTTTGGCCTCAGGTCAGGTTCCAGAGGACTGGAGAATGGCCAATGTTGCTGCTTTGTCTAAGAAGGGAAACATAGATAGTCCAGGTAATTACAGGCTGGTAAACCCGACATCAGTGGTGGGAAGCTGCTGGAGATGATGATGAGACACAGGATTTATTCACATTTGGAAACGAATGAACTTAGAGATAGGCCATATGGGTTTGTGTGGGGAAGGTCATGTCTCACCAGCTTGAGTTTTTTGAGGAGGTGACAAGACAGCTTGATGAGGGAAGGCCAGTAGATGTTGTCTATAGGGACTTTAGTTAAACACTTGATAAGGTACCCCATGTCAGGCTGGTACAGAAGTTAAGAGTCTCTTGGGATGTGGGGTGAGCTGACTAGATAGATACAAATCTGGTTTGGTCATAGAAGACAGAGAGTAGTAGCAGAAGAGTGCTCTTTGGAATGGAGTTGAGTAACTGTTTGCAATATATGTAAATGATCTGGAGGAACATGTAGGTGGTCTGATTAGTAAGTTTGCAGATGATGCCAAAATTAGCAGAGTTGCAGATAGTGAGAAGGATTGTCAAAGGATACAGTGGGATATAGATAGATTTGGGCAGACAAATGGCAGATGGAGTTTAATCCGGAAAAATGCGAGTTGATGCACTTTGAAGATCAAATCCAGATGTAAATTTTGCAATAAATGACAGAGCTCTTCGGAGCATTGACATACAGAGGGATCTGGACAGGTCCACAGATCCCTGAAAGTGCCAATACAGGTAGATAAGATGGTCAAGAAGGCATACAACACACTTGGCTTCATCGGCCGGGGCATCAAATATAAAAGTTGGCAAGTTGTTACAGCTGTACAAAAAAAACTTTAGTTAGAACACATTTGGAATATTGCACACAACTCTGTTCTATATTCATTGACTCCTTTCTATTAATTTTATTGCAAAAACTTCAACTGTCTCCAACATGATTTGCCAGGCACAGATCCATGCTGACTTCTCACACTTTGATCGTCATTATCGAAGTGCCCCTACTACCGATGTATAGCTGATGGGTCTATAGCTCCTTAAATATACTGGAATGACACTTCCTAGCTTCCAAACCGCAGATTCCATTTCAGAATACATAGAATTTTGGAAGATGACCACCAATGCATTGACTATCTCAAAAGCCATCTTCTTCTGCACTCTGGGATGTAGAATATCAAATCCTTAGACTCATCAACTTTCACTCCACTAATTTCTTCAGTATGACCTTCTTACTAACACTAATTTCTCTCAAGTCCTCATTCTCCCTAGTCACTTGGATTTAATTCTGGAGGTCTCTTGCATCTTCGTCGGTGAAACAGACACAAAGTAATTATTTAGCTTCTTTACCATTTCTCTATTACCAGTTACAAGTTCTTATGACTCTGCTTTTAATGGACACACATTTGTCAGCCAAACATTTCCTTTCTACAATACATGTAGAAGCTTTTACAGTCTGTTTTTATTAGATTACATTCATACATTAATTGCCCTTTCCTTATCAGTTTCTTGGTCCTCCTTTGCAGATTTCTATAAATTGCTTTTCTTAGACCAAAGGAAATAAGATACAGAGCAGCGTTAGTCCATTCAGGCCATCAAGACTGCTCTACCATTTGATCATGGCTAATATTTTTCTCAACACCATTCTCTTGCCTTCTCCTTGTAACCCTTGATCCCCTTACTAATAATGAACTTATCTATCTCTGTCTTAAGCACACTCAATGACTTGACCTCCACAGCCCTCAGTGGCAATGAGTTCCACAGACTCACCATCCTCTAGCTGAGGAAATTCCTCCTTATCTTTGTTCTGCAGGGGCAATCCTTCATTCTGACGCTATGCCCTGGGATCCTAGTCTGTCCAACTCATGGAAACGTCTCCACATACACTTCATTCAAGCCTCCTCAGCATTTAATGAGTTCAATCAGATTCCTTCTTATCCCTCTAAACTCCATCAAGTACAGACCCAGAGTTCTCAATCACTCCTAATATGGCAAGCCCTTCAACCCCAGGATCATTCAAGTAAACCTCCTCCAATGCCAGCGCATCCTTCCTTAGACACAGAGCCCAAAACTGCTCACAATATTCTAAGTGAGGCCTGACCAGAGCCTTATACAGCCTCAGCAGTACATCTTTGCTCTTGTATTCTAGCCCTCTTGAAACGAAGGCTAACACTGCATTTGCCTTCCTAACTGCCAGCTAAACCTGTATGTTAAGAGAATCTTGAACTAGGACTCCCAAGTCCCTTTGTGCTTCTGACTTCCAAAGCCTTTCCCAGTTTAGAAAATAGTCTATGCCCCAATTCTTCCTAAACTCACACTTTCCAAAACAGTATACCATCTGACATTATTTGACCACTCTCCTGGCCTGTCTAAGTCCTTCAGCAGCCTCCCTGCCCTGCTACCTATCTTTATGCCATCTGTAAACTTTACAACAATGCCCTCAGTTCCTTCGTCCGGATCATTAATGTATAACATGAATAGCTGTCATCCCAAAAGTGACCTCTGCAGAACTCCATGAGTCCCAAAAAGGACCACTTTATCCCTACATTCTGCCTTCTGCCAGTAGGCTAACCTTTATCAATGCCAGTACCTTGCCCCTAACACCCTGGGCTCTTACCATATTTAGTAACCTGCTGCATGGCACCTTGTCAAAGGACTTCTGGAAATCCAAACAGATCATGTCCACTGGCTCTCCTTTGTCTAACTTGCTCATTACTTCCAACCTCCTCAAAAACATTCTAACAGATTTGTCAGGCATGACCTTCTTCGATGAAGCTGCGACGACTCAGCCCTAATTTGCCATGCACCTCCAAGTATTATGCAATCTCATCCTTGATAACAGACTCTAAAATCTTACCAATGACCAAGGTCAGGTTAACAGGCCTATAGTTCTCTGTCTTCTGTCTCCCTCCCTTCTGAAATAGGCGTATTATATTAGCCATTTTACAGTCCTCTGGGACGCTCCCTGACTCCAGTGATTCCTGAAAGATCACCACCAACGCCTCTACAATCTCCTCAGCTATCTCCTTCAGAACTCTGGGGTGTAGTCCAACTGGTCAGGGTGATTGATCCACCTTTTCAGTTTCCCCAGCACCTTTTCCTTTATAATGGCCACTAGACTCACCTCTGTCCCAATTCTCTTGAAGTTCTGGTATGCTGCTGGTATTTTCCATTGTGAAAACTGATGAAAAGTACCCATTCAGTTCCTCTGCCATTTCTTTGTCCTCCATTACTACTTCTCCAACCTCACTGACCAGTGGTCCAATGCTCATTCTTGCCTCTCTCTTATCTTTCAGATATCTAAAAAAAACCTCTTGCAATCGTTATTTATATTACTAGTTAGCTTACCCTCATATTTCATCTCCCAACCACTTATTGCTTTTTTAGTTATCCTCTGCTGGTTTTTAAAAGCTTCCCAATCCTTTGGCTTCCTGCTGATCTTCACCACATTATATGCTTTTTCTTTTGCCTTTATGCTGACCCTGACTTCCCTTGTCAGCCAGGGTTGCTTCATCCTCCCCTTACTGTGATTCTTCTTTCTTGGGAAGAATTTTGGCTGTGCCTCCTGAATTATCCCCAGAAATGCCTGCCATTGATGTTCCACTCTCTTCCCTTCTTGGCTCACCTTCCAATCAGGGAAGCCCACTCTTCCCACATGCCTTTGTAGTTACCTTTACTCAATTGTAACACCATTACAACTGATTCCAGCTTCTCCCTCTCAAATATAGTCTGCAGCGTCCAGGGATGTGCTGGCTAAGTGGATTAGCCATGGTACCAACAGGGTTACAGGGATAGGACAGGAGGGGTGGGTCTGGGCGGAATGCTGTTTGCTGGGGGGGGGGGGATAGGCGTGGACTAGATGGGCCAAATGACCTACTTGTATACTGTAGGGATTGTATGGGTCAGAAGTACCTACCTTACTGGCATCCCCAGCTGAAAGATATGGAGCACACACAGCCAGGAACAGCGGCTGCCACAGCTTTGATAGTGGGAATGCTGTATTTCGGAATTGTCCCGCTGCTGCAGAATTTCCCTGTCATACTGATACCAACTCCAGCTGAAGCTCTGAAGCACCAGCGCGGAAAGCAATATCACCGCCAGAACCAGAGCAAACCTGGTAAATTCATTGTCGTTGAAATACACCGCAGCAACCCAAAGATCGGTCCCAACGTCAGCGAAGTACAGCGAGAAACCAGCCAGGGTCCACGCAAAGTCGAACTTGGTAAAGGTTATCTTTACCGCCATGTGTAACTTTCTCACTGAAAATCCATCCAGCCTTCACCGAATCTGCATATGACTGTCAACTGAGTGGAAATGACCTTCTGTTTCACTTTTACACAGAAATGGGAAACGTCGCTCCAATTAATGCAACGTTAAATGCCATTTGTGTTGTGCGTGGATACAGTAAATCATGTGATTAGTTAAGAAATAGTTATGAATGACTGACCGTACGGTGGCGGTTTCTTACAACACTGGGGCAAGGTCCCTTTGGGAACAGCCCCGGGGTGGGGCAGATATTCTGGGACTGAAAATGACGAAGTGACCAACCTGCCGTATCGTCTACTTGGAGCCGAAGCTGAACTGTAGTAAAACCACATTCTGCTCAATCCCAAACTTCTCATTTGCATGTTTGATCATGTCCTGACAGATTTAACAAATTCGCCGTTGGCTCAAAAATGCAACGTTACGGCACTGGCAATTCGAAAAAGCTAGCCAAGCGTTCCAAAGACTGAAATGTCACATTGCCACCGCCGTCAGCCCAGAACTATGAAGGAAGTTTACTTGCGTGTCAGTCTCTGGGCGGTAATCCAACAGAACCACGCGATTTACGTGGTATCAAGTTAGACGGTGTGTGTTATAGGCGGGAGCGACATTGTTCCAGGCAAACACCGAAGAGATTGTATCACTGAACACAACTATATATTGCTCCAACTGTGTAGCGGGAAAGCATGTAAATGTATGAAAATAAAACTGGGTCCAAACTTCTTATTTGCATGTTTGATCATGACCTGACAGATTTAACAAAGTCGTCCTTGGGTCAAAAATGCAACGTTACGGCACTGGCAATTCGAAAAGGCTAGCCAAGTGTTCCAAAGACTGAAAGGTCACATTGCCACCTCCGTGAGCCCAGAACTAAGAAGGAAGTCTCCTTTTTTGATGAAGGGTCTAGGCCCGAAACGTCAGTCTTTCTGCTCCTATGATGCTGCTTGGCCTGCTGTGTTCATCCAGCTCTACACCTTGTTGTCTAGGAAGTCTCCACAGTGTTATCTGTAACTCCAGCATCGGCAGTTCTTACTACTCTCTCTTTAATAAAAAAAATCCCCGGTGTTTTTGGCAGAAGATTGGGATAGGCTTCAAACAGATCCAAAGGCAGGATGGTCTCACAACAAAGAATGTAAATATTCCAATGAATTAATAATTATTATTAATATTACAAAGAATGCATTCTGATATAAAGAAATTTATTGTTTCACAATTAAGTCTTTTCTTTCAATGAAGTCCAATTTTCTAAAGTCACCTCAATAATCAGACTTTAACTCTATCTCACTGCAAAGTCCATTAAGAGAGTTACTTTGCTGTCTTGTAGAATCTTACAGTGCGGAAACAGGCCCTTCAGCCCAACAAGTCCACACCAACTCTCAGAGCATCCCACCCAGACCAATCCCCCTATAACCCACCTAATCTACAAATCCCTGACCTCTACAGGCAATTTAGCATGGCCAGTCTGCCTATCCTGCACATCTTTGGACTATGGGAGGAAACCGGAGCACCTGGAGGAAAACCATGCAGAAATGGGGAGAATGTGCAAACTCCACCCTCCACACCGAGGGTGGAATCCTGGCGGGTTCCTGGTGCTGTGAGGTAGCAGTACTAACCACTGAGCCACCATGCCACCTTCTAGACACATTTTTAAAAAGATCATGTGCACCATATTTTACGGAATATTTTTGTTACCATTCGGTGGAATCCATCACCCTTTAGTTGTCCTCCATGACTTGGCCCCAGCTTCCACACTTTGTTCCCTCAGTGCATCATGCATTGGACATTGGACTGAAATTTCCCGAATGTGACTGAGTGACAGTTTTGGGGAGTATCACAGAGGATTCCCCTCAAAGAGCCTTA
>NC_063335.1:26635315-26654981 GCF_021869965.1 Rhincodon typus
GGCCTAGACCCTTCTTCAGAAGGTCTAGGCCCGAAAGTCAGCTTTCCTGCTCCTCAGATGCTGCTTGGCCTGCTGTATTAATCCAGCTCAACACCTTGTTATCTCAGATTCTCCAACATCTGCAGTTTCTGCTATCTCTTAGTATGTACCATGCCCTGTGGCACTGCTGTCATGCCATCTTGCACTCAGCAGTAGTGGAAGTGCCTATTTAAACTCCAACTGAGCTCCATTTCAAATGCTACAAGCCAAGAATTGCCCTTCACAGTTTGTGAGTCTCAGGAGTTGCAAGGAAGATGTCCAACGGAGCCAATTTGGCATCGTGGTTTATGGGCAGGAACATAAGGTGTATGGGGTGTTGGAGAGGAGAACCATCTTCTTTTTCCTGGACTGAAAGAGGAGACCATGGCACCAGACCATACCAGCTTGCTCAAATGCCATTCCCACAGGCCAGAAAAATGTATAGTAATGCAGGAAGAAGTCCACAAGAATGAGTGCCACCATCTTCTCTTTGCTACCTCACACCCACTGTAACTCTACCATTGAACACATCTCACACCAAGGCTCACGGGAAGCTAGGTAAAGGTGGAAGGGTAAATCTGTTAATGGCATTTGTGCAATAGTTAGAGATTATCTTGGTTTAGGAGATCGGGGTGCAGAATTGGTTTGGTGGAGATGAAGAATAGCACGGGGAAAAAAGTCATGAGTGGGAGTCATCCACAAAGGCCACAATATGGGACAAAGTATACAAGAAGGAATATTGGGTACAAAGTGATAAAGGGACGTCAATTATTATGGGTGACTTTAATCTTTATATAAACTGGAAAAATCAAATCTTCCTGGGTGAGGAAATCATAGAATGCTTTTGAAATAGTTTCTTAGAGCAGTACATTTTGAAAGTGACCAGAGAAAAAGTTATATGAAAGTTCATATTATGTAATGTGACAAGATTAATTAATAACCTCAATGGTACGACCTGTCTAGGTAGTAGCAACAAATTGTTGTATATGGGAGCATCACATGTTGTAAAGTCTTAAAACAGTTGTTAACATTAACTTTAATGCACAACAAGAAAAACAAAAAAAACAAAAAAGTTCGGTATTTGCCTTTAAATTTGCAGTCAATTCACCCAACTCATGTTTATTGGAAGTGTGTATCAATTAAATCCTGCCTCAATTGTTGCACTTAACATTGCTCCACTTTATCATGCTGAAGGCAATGTTCTTCCTGCTCAAATGCCTCATGTTCCTCCTCAGAAAATGGTTGCCACCCTCCCAGCTCTTCAGCATCCATCATGTCCCCTCTTTGCCTGCTCCAGTTGTGCACTGTCTATGTGAACACAGCAGGCCAAGCAGCATCAGAGGAGCAGCAAGGCTGACGTTTCGGGCCTAGACCCTTCTTCAGAATTGGGGGAGGGGAAGGAGGTTCTGAAATAAATAGGGAGAGAGGGGGAGGCGGATAGAAAATGGATAGAGGAGAAGATAGGTGAAGAGGAGACAGACAGGTCAAAGAGGCGGGGATGGAACCAGTAAAGGTGAGTGTAGGCGGGGAGTTAGGGAGGAGATAGGTCAGGAGATAGCTCCCACGAGGAGCTTGAACAGTTCATCCACTTCACCAACACCTTCCACCCGAACCTTAAGTTCACCTGGACCATCTCTAATACCTCTCTCTCCTTCCTGGACCTCTCTGTTTCCATCTCTGGCAATCACCTAGAAACCGATATCCATTTCTAGCCCACCGACTCCCACAGCTACCTAGAATACACCTCCTCCTACCCACCTTCCTGCAAAAATGCCATCCCCTATTCCCAATTCCTTCGCCTCCACTGCATCTGCTCCCAGGATGAGGCATTCCATTCCCATACATCTCAGATGTCCTCGTTTTTCAAGGACCGCAACTTCCCCTCCTCAGTGGTCGACAACGCCCTCGACCGTGTCTCCCGCATTTCCCGCAACTCATCCCTCACACCCCCTCCCCGCAATAACAACCAAAACAGAATCCTCCTCGTCCTCACGTACCACCCCACCAACCTCCGGATCCAACGCATCATCCTCCAACGCTTCCACCATCTGCAATCCAACCCCATCACCAAAGACATTTTTCCCACCCCACCCTTATCTGCTTTCTGGAGGGACCACTCTGTCCGGGACTCCCTTGTCCGCTCCACACTCCCCTCCAGCCCCACCACACCAGGCACTTTTCCCTGCAACCGCAGGAAGTGCTACACCTGCCCCTACACCTCCACCCTCACCCCCCATCCCAGGCCCCAAGAAGACTTTCCACATCAAGCAGATGTTCACCTGCACATCTGCTAATGTGGTATACTGCATCCACTGTTCCCATTGTGGTCCCCTCTACATCTGGGAAACCAAGCGGAGGCTTGGGGACCGCTTTGCAGAGCACCTACGCTCGGTTCGCACTAAACAACTGCACCTCCCAGTCGCGAACCATTTCAACTCCCCCTCCCATTCCTCAGATGACATGTCCATCCTGGGCCTCCTCCAGTGCCACAACGATGCCACCCAAAGATTGCAGGAACAGGAACTCATATTCCGCTTGGGAACCCTGCAGCCCAATGGTATCAATGTGGACTTCACAAGCTTCAAAATCTCCCCTCCCCCTACCGCATCCCAAAACCAGCCCAGCTCATCCCCGCCTCCCTAACCTGTCCATCCTCCCACCTATCCCCTCCTCCCACCTCAAGCCCCACCCCCATCTCCTACCTACTAAGCTCATCCTGCCCACGTGACCTGTCTGTCCTCCCTGGACTGACCTATCTCCTCCCTAACTCCCCACCTGCACTCACCTTTACTGGCTCCATCCCCGCCTCTTTGACCTGTCTGTCTCTTCTCCACCTATTTTCTCCTCTATCCATCTTCTATCCGCGTCCCCCTCTATCCCTATTTATTTCAGAACCCCCTTCTCCTCCCGCATTTCTGAAGAAGGGTTTAGGCCCGAAACGTCAGCCTTCCTGCTCCTCTGATGCTGCTTGGCCTGCTGTGTTCATCCAGCTCTATGCTTTGTTATCTCAGATTCTCCAGCTTCTGCAGTTCCTACACTCTCTGAAACACTCTTGTCTATAATTTATTGCAAGTGCCCCCAGCCCAAACTATCCAAGCATCAAGTCTCCTCATGAAAAACCCTGTCGGCAGCCCACGATTACCTCAGTGGAAGAATGGGATGGCAATGTATCTATGCTGAGCATCACAAGGGTTGTGCTACAGAATCATTAGGCATGGTTGGGGAAGGGGAGCCCTTATCTCCCAGCAGCCATTCTCGTAACGCATTCAGCCTTTGGAATGAAGCCAGAACCTGAGAGTTATTAAGGATACAGGCTTCTAAGATATAGTAGCGATGATTACAGAATTGTCTATTGACAGAATGAAAATCTTTCCGGTTAAAGATGTCTGCTGCATTATGACACTGTGCTCTCAACCCCATTGTCCATACAGTCCTGCAACAGAAGTGCTCCAGCAGATGACACATTTCTATAACAGTGTCCTGAGACATCCTCATTTGGTGGCGCCATTGTGCCTCGCTCATCTGGAGGAAATGGCATTGAGGACATTCAACTCTGGGCCTCCTGCACCTCCTCTGCATCCTGACAGGATCTTCTGCTGCAACTGTTTATTTGGATGTTGTTTAGCAGACACTGGGGGTTCCTGTTAATCCTGGGTTTGCAGAAGCATGCGTTCCTCTGTAATTTCTCTGTGCCCTCCTGATGCATCAGCCGCAATGACAATAACATCTGCTGTGACTGGATCCATTGTGATGGTTCCAATGACCCAAGTTGGGAATTTCAGAAACCAAGTGCCTCCTGAGCAGCCAGTTTGTATTAACCAACACCTGAAGTTGTGGAGACGGGTACAATTACAACATTTAAAAGGCATCTGGATAGGTATATTAACAGGAAGGATTTAAATGGATATGGGCCAAATGTTGGCAAATGGGACTAGGTCAGATTGGGATGTCTGGTCAGTGCGGATGAGTTGGACCAAAGGGTCTGTTTCTGTGCTGCATGACTCAATGAGACCAGGAACATGCTGATCGATCAAATATTGCCGTTGATCAAGAGGTCCACATAATCAATGTAAAAACACACACTAAGTAATAGAAATGTAATGCAGGGAGTATACAGCATAAATCTCTTAAATAATAATGCAACTTTGCCTTAAATAAAACTTACTGGCTGAAAGCCTTCTCACCCGCACTTTCAACTGACTACTTGGACTTCATAGTATTTGAGAAGAAATTGACTCGAAATTGAATCAACTGTTGATATTTTTGTTGATATTAACTGTTGGTATATTTACATTGAGGTAAATACATTTAAAAACTATAACAATTGGACAGAAAAGTATAATAAACTTCATAGTATTTGAGGCAGATAATTTTTGCCAGTTTATCAAGAATGCAGGTTCGCGAGGTGTCAGTCAAAGTTTGCTGTATTTACCACAGTACAGTGGCACATGGAGACTCCAACAAGGGAGACTGGGGAGGCCCCTACATATAACTATTACATAGTAGACCTTTTACAGGTGTATGTTGCACAAGCAGCAGAATATTGTAATTCTGATAGGATCACTGAGATCTTGTCCTCACCAACACATGAACCAAAAAAGGCAGCAATGCATGTAACAGCATACTCAATGTGAGGAAAGGAGCTTCATCCCTTTGCGCAGTCTACAGGACCTTAGAACATGTTTGAGTATCATGGGCCGCTGTTTACAGGTCACCTGTGATCGCTTCTGCTTCACAAAGGATACTGGGATTAATTTGTATCAATCAACATCATGGCTAGGATTGCTTGTGCCCAGGATTTGTAATACATGTTAAACAAAAAAAACCTGTAAATGCTGGAAATCAGAAACGAAAACAAATTGCTGGGAAAACTCAGCAGGTCTGGCAGCATCCGTGGAGAGAAAGCAGGGCTAATGTCTCGAATCCAGTGAGTCTTCTTCAGAACTCATTGTAGCCAGGAAAAAATGTTAGTATTTATGGCGAAGATGGGGTGAGTGGAGGGGGTAGGAGTAAATGATGGGTGGAGTTAGAGGCAGAGGGGGAGAACAACAGTTGGACCGACAAAGGAATGGGTGTAGGTCAGCCTTGGAGAATCAGTTGCTACAAATGGGGATATTCATGGCTGACACGGCATGGCTTGGGCGGCACGGTGGCTCAGTGGTTAGCACTGCTGTCTCACATCACCAGGGACCTGGGTTCGATTCCACCCTCAGGCGACTGCCTGTGTGGAGTTTGCACATTCTCCCTGTGTCTGTGTGGGTTTCCTCCGGGTGCTCCGGTTTCCTCCCACAGTCCAAAGATGTGCAGGTTAGGTGGATTGGCTATGCTAAATTGCCCATAGTGTTCAGGGATGTGTAGATTAGGTGGGTTATAGCTGGGTGGGATGCTTTGAGGTTCAGTGTGGACTGGTTGGGCCAAAGGGCCTGTTTCCACACTGTAGGGATTCTATGACAGTGGGTTAGTTGTGGTAACAGTCCATATGATCACAAGGCCAGGTGTGTGGAGGTTGGGTAAGGGCATGGGAGAAGATCCCTGGGCCTCTGACTCATTGTGAGAAATGCCCAGTAGTCTAGAAACATACACAAAAATATTGAGGAATATAAAAAATAGGAGGAACCCATTTAGAATGCCAAGCCAGTTTGTTTATCAGAGAAATCTGAATTATTTTAATTTCACTTCCATTTGTTTCTTTTTATCCATTCCTAAACACTTTTATGTTAACATTGCATTGGCCTTCCACTAAAGTTGGGTTGTAACTTCCTGGAAACTTAGAAGTGTTGGAAAATAAACAACCATTGTGTTACAAGTCTGATATCAGAATTTTCATGTTTCATATCACAAGGACGACCGGTCTAACCCTTACAAAGGCAATGGAATACATAGCGACTGCACTCTGGATAGGAGGAATGCCATGGCAGGGTGTTCCAAAGGGGGCACAGGAGGAACACATAAGCTCTTTCTGAGAGGGAGGCTTATCAACATGTAACTGGTTTGCTACTGGTCCATTGAAAATGCCTCAGCAGCTGGATGTCCAAGGTACGTCCCTAGTGGTACAAATGGTTGACATTAACCATCAAAATTAAAAACCTCCAGACCTTACAAACTCTGGCAGAACTGGAGCAGAGGTCCAAGCTTCATACACTTCAGCACCTGTGCTGGGATATTTCCCCATTTCTTATGAGTATTTGCTCCATGTATTGTATGAAGCTTATATAAATATTCAAATTAAATTCATTTAGTGAATTGAAAATAATCATAGAATTTTACAGTACAGAAGGAGGCCATTCAGCCCATTGTGTCAATACCAGCTCCTCAAAGCTAGCCCCACTCTCCAGTCCAATCTCCATAGCCCTTTAAATTCGTCATTTTCAAATATATACCCAGCTCTCTTTGGAAACCGCCGATGGAATCCACCAGCACCACTCTCCCAGGCAGTATATTCCCAATCCTAACACCTCTCTGAGTAAAGAAGTTTCTCCTCATCTCACTCCGAGCTCTCTTGCTGACAATCTTAAAATTGTGACCCCTAGTTACTGACATACCAACAAGTGGAAACAGAATATCCTTCTTTACCCTGTCAAAATTGTTTTATTTTGAATACCTCAACAAGGTCACCTCTTAATCTTCTCTGTTCCAAGGAGAATTAGCCCAATTTCTCTAATCCTTCTCTGTATATGAAATCCTTCATTCCTGGTATCATTCAAGTAAAACTCTTTAAACACTCTCCAGGGATTTGATATCCTTCCTTAAATAAGGTGCCCAGAACTGAATACAATACACCAAATGCAGTCTGACCAATAATTAATACAGGTGTCACATCAGTTTCTTGCTTTTGTACTTTATGCCTCTGTTTATAAACCCAAGGATTCTATAAGCCTTCTAAGAACTGTTTCAACTTGTCTGGCCACCTTCAGAGAATTATGAACACTGAGGCCCCGTTCCTCCTCTATGTCCCTCAAGATTGTAATATTAAACCTGTATCATCTGTGTTTCTTCTACCAACATGCATTACCTCACATTTCTTTGCATTGAAATTCATTTGCCACATGTCTGCCCATTTGGCCAACTTGTCAATGTCCCTTTAAAGTCATTTAGCATCATCCTCACAGTTCACTATTCTCCAAAGCTTACTATCACCTGCAAATTTAGAGATTTTGTCCTCAGCACCCATCTCCAAGTCATTTATATAAATCAGAAAAAGCGAAGGTTCCAATACCAATCCCTGGGGAACACCACTTACAACTCATTTCCAGTCTGAAAAATGCCTATCTATAGGGTGGCATGATGGTTCTGTGGTTAACACTGCTGCCTCACAGCACCAGGGACCCAGGTTTGATTCCAGCTTTGAGTGATTGCGTGGAATTTGCATGTTCTCCCCATGCCTGTGTGGGTTTCCACCTGATGCTCCAGTTTCTTCCCACTGTCCAAAAATGTGCAGATTAGGTGGATTGGCCATGCTAAATATGGGGTTACAGGGATAGGGTGAGGTCTGGAACTGGGTGGAATGCCCTGCAGAGGATCAGTGCAGACCCTTGGCCTCTTTCCACACCATTGGGATTCTATACTTACTCTCTATTTCCCACCTTTTTGCCAATTTGTAATCCATGCTGCCATGGACCCATCAATCAACTAAAATGGAATTAATTTTTTACATAGATGTAGAATTTATGAAAAGGAGAATATGAAGTAAAATGAATTAATATGAACCATTAAAATAATTACACGGAACAAAAGGATAATTTTGATTTCAGAACATTAGAGGGCCCATTGTTCTATAAGGAAGTAGAAATAATGTGGTGTTGCTAAAAGTAAATAAGAGAATATGTTTATTGTGAAACAGGTTGAGAATAGTTCAGAGATTGGAGAAGTAAGATATATTTTCACGTAGTGAGCAGTTTCATAGGATTGGGAGCAGTGATGGACAACAGGGGATTTCTCAAAGAATTTTTGAAGTGGAGAATTTTCTAACAAAGAAATATAGAGGTGTTGTGAAGTGAGGGTGAATTGTAAGTAGAAGCATAGGAACTGGAGTAGGCAAATTAAGTAACTCAAGCCTCTTCCACTGTTCCAATACATCGTATCTTAGTTATACTTTAAGTCCATTTGGCACTCTTGTTTTATATCCATTGATATTCTCAATTAACAAAGATTTATCAATCTTTGTCTTGAAAATTTCACATGAACCAACATCCACAGGAGTGATCATTTCAACGGAAGAGGGGTAAAAGGAGTGATTACTGAAAAGGTATACTCCTTTGCATAAAACAGAATTTGGGGATTGGGGTAAATGAGGAATTAGGAAGAGCAGGTAATGATGTAGATGGTGTAAGTTTAATGGGTATTGGTGTAAGAAATATTTGTGGGAGATACAGAAAAAAAGCATGAAAGGAAGAACTTCACTGAACTCCATTCACTTATTTGCTACATTCTACTGACACATCATTATTTCATAGAAACAAAAACAGAAATTGCTGGAAAAACTCAGCAGGTCTGGCAGCATCTGTGGAGAGAAATCATTGTTAACATTTTGGGTCCAGCGACCTTTCTGGGTTCTGAAAAAGGGTCACTGGACCCAAAATGTTAACTCTGATTTTTTCCGCAATTTCTGTTTTTGTTTTTGGTTCTGATTTCCAGCATCCACAGTTCTTTCAGTTTTTCATTATTTCACAAATTTGCTGGATTCCTTCTAGTGAGGCAAATGGAGTTTAAATGATTTGGCGGATTAACTTCACTTCCCAATGAAATTATTAAATTGGTTGTTAATGTCTATTCATGGGCTTTAGGGATCACTGACAAGGCCAATATTTATTATTACCCTTTGTTAATTGCCCTTGAGAAGGTGGTTGTCTTGAATAATTTAGTGACCTGTTGGGCTAAACACATTACATGTAAATTTGGAGTCACATATAGGCCAAACCATAGGGCAGTACGGTGGCTCAGTGGTTAGCATGACTGCTACTCAGTGCTAGGGACCTGGTTTTGATCCCAGCCTTGAGTGACTGTCTGTGTGGAATTTGCACATTCTCCCCTTGACTGCGTGGGTTTCCACTAGATACTTTGGTTTCCTCCCATAGTCCAAAGATGTGCAGGTAAGGTGGATTGGCCATGATTAAAAAATTGTCCATAGTGTCCAAGGATGTGCAGGCTAGGTGGGCTAACCATGGTAAAACCCCATGCAGGGTTATGGCGAGGAATGGGTCTGGGTAGGATGCTCTTCGGAGGGTCTGCGCAGACTCAATAGGCTGAATGGCCTCTATCTGCACTGTAGGGATTTCAAGATGATTTTATAAAAAAAAACCCAGCTGTTTCATGGTTGCTATTACTGGCTTTAATTTCAGATTTGTGTAATTAACTGATATTAAATTCTCCTTTCGCTGTGATAGAATTTGTACTTATGTCATGGATCAGTAGCCCAGGTCTCTGGATTACTGGTCCATTAATGTAATCACTAACCCTCAGTTCCCCTTTGCTGAATTACATTCAATCCACAACAAAGGGAACTGTTCCAAAAAGACAATCCAACCAAGTGAAAAGGATGATCAAAAATCCAAGAATGGGACAATCAAAAAATATCCACCTGGTGTTGGGAAATAAAAAATGTTTAATTGATTTGTTGAAGGCAGTTACAGAAGGTAACCTCATTGGAGGGGAGCAAGGCATTACCTAATGTTCCAAATGTCAAATGGCAGCAAATGTATAAATTAAATAGGGACTAGCCATGTGTAGTCCCACATCAGAATTGAACAGGCCAAAATTCAGGTGGAGAAAAGGGATACATGTGAAAAATAAAATAATGACAAGCAGAATTGCAATGACAGGGCTTCCATAACTATACCAACTGGTTTAAAGAAACTTTCAATTACCAGCACAAGAACCAAGTTCTGATTATCTATTTTGAAATATTGGCATATCGACATTGAACAGTGTAAGCGAGAAGTCATAATTGAGAAGAAATTTAATTGGAATTGAGATAACACAGTATGGAGCTGGAGGAACACAGCAGGCCAGGCAGCATCAGAGGAGCAGGAAAACTGTCAGGTTTCCAGCTCCGCTGATGCTGCCTGGCCTGCTGTGCTCCTCTAGCCCCACACTGTGTTATCTCAGACTCCAGCATCAGCAGTTCTTACTATTTTGAATTGAATGGAATCAGCTTTATTGTCACGTACTCAAACGAGTACAGTGAAAAGTTGATAAGTCGCCACTTACAGCGTCATCTTACGTACAGATTCTTGAGTTGCAAATCACCAAAACACAGCACTTTCTTAGGTACCAAGTACTTAGGTACAATCCTTAGTTACGGAATAGAAAAATGAAGAAAAAAAGTTACATTACAGTTATGCACAGTATAACCGTAAGTCAGAAAATCAAAAAGCAAAGTTAAAAAGACAAACATTAACGTCTCTCTCCAAGAGCCCTCCGCAGCAGACTAGCACACGGAGCCTCTATGGTCTGCCTGCTGGCTGCAATCATGCTCTGCACTGGGCCACCTTCCCTGCTTCCCCCACCGGGACAGTGGCCCCGCTCCTGCAGCCGGCCGCTGGCGTCTCTACTTTGGAGGCCAGAGCCAGGTGTAAGAAAACCACAGTAGGGAGGAAGGGAGGGAGAAAAAAACACTTGCAATATGTTATTGGTAGCTCTCCTGTGTTGATATATACGGTGGAGTAGAAAGTCACTTTGGGCTGTGTCTCATTGCCCTGTCATTGTACATCATGCCTGATATTTAATCCCAATGGAACACCATTAGGTATAAAGACTCACCTTCCTATTTAAATGAATCCCTAAGAGTTATGCATAAGAGAGGTTATGGTTCAGCTCAGAAACTATGGAAAAGATTACATCGTTTACAAGGAGTTCCATCACCTTGTTCAAACAGCAGGACAGTGTTTGCTCTGGCTCTGGGACAGTAACATGCAAATTTATTTGGATAGATGCAACTTTAATCTATAACTTGAAACAAATGCAGAAAACCAACATTCCAGCGAGGATTAGTCTTTGCATTAAGCCTTTCAGATGCCCAGCACCTGAAGTATTTTGCTTTTATTTTAGGATTAATCAGCTGATTCTGCATTAAATATAACGATCAAGGTTTCCTCAGCCAACAGGAAATTAATTATTCATCTCATACCAGAAATGGCAGAAAATTGACCTGACAGGTGTCACCTGTTGCTATTTAGAAGGATTCTAAAGCCAAGAAATTAAACATAATTTGAGGATTCTTCCACTGTTGACCACTGGGACATAAAAATCCAGAATCTTCCATTAGAAAACCTAATGTACCACACTGTGTATTTGTTTCACTTGTAATTTTCCTAAAGTAAACAAAAACAAATTAGTTCTTAGAAGCTTTCCCTGTCCCAAACTGATTTAAAAGAAACACTATAGCTACAGAAGTACTTACAAGTTAATCATTAAACCCCTTCAGATGCACAGAAAACTCATTTGCACTGGTTCAAAATTCAAAACTCCAAACACAAAAATAAATTATATTAAAATATACATAAATTACACTTTCTGCTACTTATACAATCTGACCCATGTTGTTGCAAGACTTTGCAGTTACGTCCTATGCATTTAATGTCCTACTGGCATCCTCTTTTGATCAGATGACCCTTGACATTTTTATTTAAATGTTGCCAAAAACACACTGTTGAAGATTTTTTTTTTCTTAATCTTGCACTCATCAGGATACCAAATCTCAATGAGAACAACAATTTGTACCGTATAAAAAGAGGCTGGTGATTAGTTGGCAATTCAACTCCCAATTGGTTGAGGTATTGCCTGAGTCTCTGGATTAATAGGCTAGTGATAAAATCATTAGGCCATTGCCTCCTCAACTGGAAGCCACTCAGCACCAAGGAACCAATCAGAGATTTGTCTTTAGGCTGATAACCTTTAGCAACCACAACTCACAATTGCCCAAACCAATCAGCTGCTTATATAAAACAAAGAACTGTGGATACTGGGGATCTGAAACAAAAACAAATATAGCTGATGAAACTCAGCAGGTCTGGCAGCATCTGTGGGAAGAAAGCAGAATTAACATTTTGAGTCTGCTGGCTCTTCTTCAGAAGTGAGGTTAACTTTACTTTCTCTCCATAGATGCTGCCAGACTTGGCAGCAATTTCTGTTTTTTTGTTTCTAATCAACCACTGGGTGCTGGATGAACCTCACTTTGTACACATGCCCTAGTGCCATGCTGTCTCTTTACACCTTCCCTCACCACTTGCAAAGCAACAGTGTAAACATGACTTCCAATGAGTTCCAGTACCTTGCTTTTTAAAAGTACAGCAATTCCTTTCACAGTCCTTTGTTATAAGACAGTCCTTTTTCACAATTAAGTTTGCAATCAAAAATAAGGTAACATATGGTCTTTCCATCACTACCAGTAACAGCATCACCACCAATGATTTAACAAAGTGCAGAGATGCATCCTAGAATGTAACTATTTCTATTTTTTCAAATGTTTTTATGTCCTTTCTCCTTCAAAAGTCCTTAGTCTTGCCTTTCTTGGTCAATGCCCATAATATGGTCACACTCTCACATCCAACACTCTTATTCTTAGGTTTAGATCCCTTCACAGCCTCCACAACCTTCTCCAGATCTACAATCTTCTGAGAAATTAGCGTTCCTTTAACTTTAGCCTTTGAGCATCCCCACTTTGTGAGGCACACATTGGTAGATGTACCTTCAGTCAGCTAGGTCCATATTCTGGAATTCACTGCATTGACCTCCATGCTTCTTTACCTCCCTCTTCTTTAAAGGCTTCCAATAAAATTTCCACTTTTAAAATTTTGGTGATCTTTTCAAATATTTCCTTTATTGACTTGGGCAATTTTGGTTTTGTTATATCACTTTGAGTTTCTCTGGAAACATTTTTCTATGTTAAAGGTGATTTGAAAATGCAAGTTATTGTTATTGCATGATACAATTACTGAGATTGTTCATATTAGTATCTTGAAAGAGGTCCTTTTTTTATATCAAAGGTTCAGATTCCTGACCCCAGTGATACTGCTGAATCCAAAGAGCATTTTGATCAATCATTGAACCTTGATCTTGGACTGAAAACAGCCTGCAACATTGAGAGGAACTTCCCCTACTGCATTTCGATTTTTGTGAATTTAAGTCCATTATGGTTGCCTGTTTAACCTTTGTTTATTTGACCACATTAATGCAGGTTTTACAGTGAAAGAATTTAGTCTCAGCAGTATATGATTTCGTTTGTTAACTTGCTTGCCAAGCTGGTAAGTTTGTTTGCAGATGTTTCGTCACAATACTAGGCAACATCATCAGTGCGTCTCTGGTGAAGCATCGGTGTTCTGTCCTGCTTGCTATTTATGTTTCTCGTGTATGATTTCCTTATTTTGTTTATTGTGAAGATATGCCCGATGAGATCTAAAGTCTGCCTGCGTTGTGGAATATGTGGATATTGATTCACGATCATTGGTCTGAAAGAACACAAATCTGAGTGCAATGAGGGAAAAAGATTGTTCTTTTTTAAAAAATCTATATTTGTAATTTAATTATTGTATTAAGTTTAATAGGTTGTAGTCATACACTATGTAATAAACAATAATTAGTAGTGTACCAAAACAGAAATTGCTGGAGATACTCAGCAGGTCTGGCAGCATCTGCAGGGAGAGAGAAAACAGAGTTAATCTTTCAGGTCCAGTTCTGAAGAAGGGTCACAGATGCTGTCAGACCTGTTTCAGATTTCCAGCATTGGCAAGTCTTTGTTTTTTGATTAGTAGTGTACCTTCCTGCAACAATATGTGATATTAAATAAAGCAATCCAAAAATCACTGGAATTCTTGAAATAGCAATTCATTTTTATTCCAAGCAAAGATTCAACTTATTGTATTTAAACTGAGCAAAATTGTTTTCATAAAAATATATTTTTGTAGATATGTGTTAGGGACATTGATTTGGGGTAATGTTGACCTTGTGCGAGTGTAAACCAAATCATATTCACTATATTGCATTTTATATTGTCAAACAGACAATTTACCGCCCATTCATTCACCATCCCAAGACTGTGTGCAAAGACTGTGGGAAATAGAATAAAGAGTGGTAACACTGCAGAAGGAGGTGATTCAGCCCATAGTTTCCATGCTGGCTGTCTGCAAGAATATCCCACTCCCTTGCCCTAAACCCACAGGCCTGCAATTTTCCTGTCTTCAGATTGAATTCCCATTTGAAAGCCACGATTGTATCTGCCTTCACCACACTGTCAGACTGTGCATTCCCGAACTTAACCACTCACTGTTTAAAAAGTGTTTCCCTCATGTCACCTTTGTTTCTTTTGCCGTTCATCTTAAATTGGTATCCTCTGGTTCCTGATCTTCTACCAATGGGAACAGTTACTCCCAATTTATTCTGTCCTTTTGAACATCTATATCAAGTCTTCTCTAAAGCTTCTCTAAGGAGAACAGCTCCAGCTTTATCAGTCTATCCAGGCAACTGAAGATCCTCATCATTGGAACAAGTCTTTCTAAACCTTTTCTCCATCCACCATTAATCCTTTACATGAAACTAGTGCCCAGAGTTGGACACTATCCCTAGTGTAGGTCAAAACTATTTTCTATTTAAAAGATACCCCCTTTCTTTGTTGCATTGTATCAAACTAAAGGTCTTCTATTTAAAAATCATCCACTTTGTCACTTCCAACCTTTTATGCAGGCACCCTGGTCTTCTACTGTGGTTCTTGCTCCTGGACCTTTCCCCATTTACTGTTAGACCCAGTTCATCCAGTCAGTTCCAAACCCACCACCATCACAACTGTCAGACCGAGAGTACTCTTATCTCAACCACCTAAACCCAGAGCCCCCGACCACTTTCAACTTCTGATACCCCCCCGCCGACCACTAGGAGCACACAGCACTCGCCTCCAACAGCACTGTCATTCCCACAGAACCCTCTGACCACTGTCTGTCCCAGAGTCCCAACACCCCTGTCCCCAACTGTTGTCAAACCCACTACCTCCCCTCTAGAGTGCTCAGTCCCAGAGAATTCCTGACCGCTGTCAAACCCACAGGACCCCAGCCACTGTTGTCAGACCCAGAGAAATCCCCTGACCATTCTTAAGACACAGAAACACCGTTGCCCTCCGTCACCGACCACAGTCGGGCTCAGGGTCTCTGCTGGAGTCCGGTTGTTGTGATCACCTTGTGACATGGCCTGCTGCGTGACGTGACGTGACGTTTCTGCTCCTTCTTGTCATAACCCCGGCCTATCCGCGGAGTGGAGCCCTGCGGCAGCGCGTGCGCACTGTGGCCGGCGGGGGCGGAGTTGAGCGCGAGCCGGGGGCGCGCGTGCGCACTGTGGTCGGTGCGGCGGGTAGGCGGCAGGATGGCGGTGTCGCTGCCGAAGGTGCAGCACCTGTCGGCCCGGGTGGTGCGGGTGTTGGGCTGTAACCCGGGCCCGATGACTCTTCAGGGAACCAACACCTACTTGGTGGGCACCGGGTCCCGGTGAGTGAGGAGGAGAAGAAGTAGAATGTGGGGGTGGGAATCAGAGCTGGGAACCGGGGCCTCTCCCTGTCCCCCTGGAATTGTCACTGAGGAGGGAGGATTGATCCAAAACAGCCCCTTCATTGAAACCCAGCCACACTCAACAGGTACAGGAGACCATTCAGCCCATCCGGACGTGATCACCACAATCCGATCACATGGGTTCATGTGGGTCACACTTCAGCTCCACAGCCAAGGGACTGTTTCTGTCCCTATCACCCCTTCAGGCGGTGGGCTCCAGACTCCCCACCACTCTTTCGAGATGAACAAACATGCTCCTCAACTCAAAACAAAACATAACAAGGAACTGCGGCCGTTGGCGGTCTGAAACAAATACAGAAAGCGCTGCAGAAACTCCTGCTCCTCTGATGCTGCTTGGCCTGCTGTGTTCGTCCAGCTTCACACCTTGTTATCTCAGATTTTCCAGCATCTGCACTTCCTACTAGGTCTCGCAGTATCTGTGGGGAGAAAACAGTTAACTTTTCATAACCCCCCCATTTCCTTTAAATCTGTGGCTTTTGGTTATTGACAGGCAGGCCATCTGGCCGACCTTGTTCACACCAACCCTCCCAGACCCCTCCCCGCTATCCCTGTAACCCTGCAGTTCCCACGGCTAATCCACTTGGCCTGCACGTATTTGGACTATGGGAGGAAACTGGAGCACTCGGAGGGGACCCACATGAACACGGAGAATGTACAAACTTCACACAGTCACCCGAGGCTGGAATCAAACGTAGATCGGTAGGGCACTGTGAGGCAGTAGTGTTAACCACTGAGTCACCGTGCTGTTCTGCCCTACTGTTGCTAAGGAAAAAACATCATAGGATCATACTCCACAGAAGAGGGTCTTTGGCCCAAAGTCCTACCTATCTACACTAAACCCACTTTCCAGCACTTAGCCTGTTGTGACATTTCAAAAGCTCATCCAAGAACGTTTTTAAAGGTTGAGGAGGTTTCCTACCTAAACTGCCTTGGCAGGCAGTGCATTCCAGATTCCCACCACTTGCTGGGTGAAAAAATGTTCTCCTCAAATCCCTTCTAAGGCTCCTGCTTTTCACCTTAAAATTATGCCCTCTCATTATTGATCCTTCAACTACTTTCTATCCACCCTATTCATACCTCTCAATCTTATAGATGTCAATCAGGCTCCCCCACCAACCCCAGCTTTCTCTGCTCTAAAGAAAATAGCCACAGCCCTTCCACCCTCTTTTCAGAGCTAAAATATTCCATCCTGGGCAGCGTCCTGGTGAATATTCTTTGCACCCTCCCTCCCCAAGTGCATTCATATCTTTTTTTTAAAAGAGTGATGCCATTGCTATTTAGTCTATTTCAACCCCCCCATAATTTTTTGCACTTCAATTAGATCTCCCCTCAACCATCTCTGCTGAATCTTACTGAATGTCATTTGTCACTACCTGCTTACCTGTCCTACACCTCTTTGAAAGCTGATCTCTTATTTGCATTCCATCATCACATGCTGTACATTGCAAATCTAGTGCTTGCTGAATCCTTTAAAGAGAGGTGGATACAGTGCTTTATTTCCCTGCCAACTCCATTTTAATTTAGCCCCCATCCTGCTCTCTCTCTACGCTTCTCCCCTTTTGATGGTTTGCATTGCCCATAATGGGCTTTGCTTGTGAATATTTAAGTGGCCACACAGGTAATTACTGTTGGTGGTTAGTAGTTTATACAGTACAGTTGTTTGTGATATATATATTTAAAAATGTTGCAGTTTCGTAGAACTGAATTCTGTTCATTTGACCTTAATCTTGTTCTCCTAATTGGTTTGACACCCTCCTCAGGGAATGGCTAACTCTGATCATCTTGGCTGTGGGTCACCACCCAGCCTCTCTTGACCATGTGCACCTCCACCCCACCGCCCCCCCAGCCAAACCATCTTGTTTGTACTTTCCCTTACTGAACCACTGGAAGGCATTTTTGGACTTCTGGCATTTTTTGGGTTGTTTATCAGATGAGAATGTGGTGTATAAATGTGGAATGAAGTTTTCAATTGTGTTAGATGTCACTGGGGAATACCTTGTCTGCACTTTAATGCATTAATTGCCTACTAAGTAGTGTCTCGTTGAACAAAAACAAAGTTGCTGGAAAAGCTCAGCATCCGTGAAGGAAAAAACAGATTTAATGTTTGGGGCCCAGTGACTCTTCCTTAGAACAAGTGTCTTGTTGATGTAGATTTTCATTTGACGCAGTAAAACCTTGTGCGATTCTTTGTATAGGGCACTGGAAAGTGCATTTGCATTTACATAGTGCTTTTTATTCTCATAATTCATGCCATAGCACTCCACAGCCAACAAATTACTATTCATGTACTCACTACTGTTACGTAGGTAGCACAGTATCCAATATCCACATAGAAACATCTCACGTATCTTGGAATTGAATGCCAGAAAAAAACTCTTCTTTGAAAGTCTCCATAGGATCTTTTACTACGGAGTGAAGTGGGACCTTGGTTCAATATCTCAGCTGAAAAACAACACATGACAATGAGCATACTCAAGTACTGCACTAAAGTATCAGGATTATATGCTCAAATCCCAGAGGAGTTGGGAGTGAAGATGACTACTGAAGTCAGTTTAGAAAATTAATAAAAATTGATCAAGTTTTCAAAAATCTGACTACTCCCTGGCTTACAAAATCAAGTAGTCACAAATGTTTTGTAATTTGTTTTTTGATATTGTTTCGATCCTTGTAGAGTCTGATCATTCCTAAAAAGAAATGAATTTCCCAGAGACCTATGCAAAGAATCATACAAGATTTTACTTTAACAAGTAAAATTCTCCATCAACAAAACACTACTTAGTATTGCCCTGTAACACTTTAACGCAATTGAAAACTCTATTCCACCTGTACACAGCACATCCCTGGAACCATTCTTATAAACTACTTTCACGTTCTCCCCGAGTGTTCAACATCCTTTCTATAATGTGGCGCTCAGAACACTACACAGTCTTCCAGCTGAAATCTAACAAGTTTCTTAAATAGGGTCAACATCACCTCCTTGCACTTGTATTTTATATCCCAGTTAATAAAGTCATGGATACTGTGTGCTTTACTTACTGCTCCGTTTACCTGTCCTGGTGTGTAGAACTGAAATCAGAATCATAGTTAACTTATAGGTCATCCATTTAAAACAGAGATGAGGAAATACTTCTTTCTCTCCAAGGGTTGAGAGTCTTTGGAATCCCCTTCTTCAAGAGCCAGTGGATGCAGAATCTTTATATAGTTTGAAGGCAGAGGTAGATCGATTCTTGATTACTAAGGGAATGAAAGATGATCTAGGAATGCACCAATGAGTTTAAAATCAGATCAGCCATGCCCTTATTGAGTGGCAGAGCAAGCTCGAAGAGCCAAGTGGCCTACTCTTGTTCGAACATTCGTATGCTGTTTTTAATGATCTGTGCACATTATGTACCAGGTCCCTTTGCTGCTGCACCTGCCATAGAATTGCATCCCCTATTTTACACTGTCTTTCAGTGTTCTTCCTACCAAAGTACTTCACCTCACACTTATCTGCATTGTAAATCTTCTGCCACCTACCTGCCCACTCCATCTTGTTGATTCTCTTCTGGAGCTCTACACTAACCTCCTCACAGTTTACAGTCCTTTCAAGTTTTGTGTCATCAACAAACTTTTACAATGTCCCCTGCACACCAAGATTTAGATCATTAATGTGTTATCAGGAAAAGCAAGAGTCCCTCACCATCCCCACCCTGAAAAAAACCCATTGACCATTACTCTGTGTTTTCTGTCAATCAGTCAATTGTGTATCATGTTGGCACTAACCCTTTTATTCCATCACCCATAACTTTGCCCGACACCTTTGTGTGACATTGTATCAAAAGCCAGTGTACATCATATCGACAGAGTTACCCACATTGCACAGTATTCAATTAACACCTGTACTCATGAGATGTGGTTGTCCGTGGCAGGGCCAGCATTTATTCTCCAATTGCCTATGAGAAGGTGGTGATTACCTTC
The DNA here is from genome assembly GCF_021869965.1 of Rhincodon typus. Lineage (NCBI taxonomy): Eukaryota > Metazoa > Chordata > Chondrichthyes > Orectolobiformes > Rhincodontidae > Rhincodon > Rhincodon typus. Next base: position 26,654,839 of record NC_063335.1, read on the forward strand.
TGGAACCACTGTAGTCTTTGGTGTTAGGTTGACCCACAACACACTTTCACGATTTTGACCCAATGAAACTGATGGAGCAGTGATATATTTCAAGTAAAGATAGTGAGTGGCTCAGAGGGAAATTTGCAGGTCACGGTGGCCCA
>NC_063335.1:26655481-26668089 GCF_021869965.1 Rhincodon typus
ATGTGTTTGTAGGTCTTGTCCTTCTAGATAGTATTGGTCTTGCGTTTTGGAATGTGCTGTTTGAGGAGCCTTGGTGAATTTCTGTAGTGCATCTTGTAGATGGTACACATTGCTGCTACTGAGCAGCAGTGGTACAGTTAGTGAATGTTTGTGGATATGGTGCAACTTAAGTGGACTGCCCTGTCCTGGATGGTGTCAGACTTCTTGAATGTTGTTGGAGTTGCACTCGTCCAGGCAAGGGATCATTCTATCACACCCCTAATTTGTGTGTTTTAGATGGTGGACAGACTCTGGGGAGTCAAGACTTACTCACCTAGCCTCTGACCTGTTCTTGCAGCCACAGTATTTACAGCAAACTTTCTATTAAGTGGCACCTATGGAACCAGGAGTGAATTGGTTGATCAAATATACCGGCTGATCAAGTGGTCCCCATAATCAATGTAAAAAACACACATTTAGTAATAGAAACGTAATGCAGGGATATACACATTACTGTTATATTTTATTTACAGCATAAATCACCGTAAAAAGCATCCTGTCAGGATGCATCACTGTGTGGTATGGCAACTGCTCTTCCCGAGACAGCAAGAAACTAGAGTTGTGAACACAGCCCAGTTCATCACGCAAACCAGCCTTCCATCTATTGACTCCATCTATACTTTCCATGCCTCGAGAAAGCAGCCAACAGAATTAAAGACCCCTCCCACCTCGGTTATACTGTCTTCCACCCTCTTCTGTCAGGCAGAAGATATAAAAGTTTGAATACATATATGTGTAGATTCAAGAGCAACATCTTCCCTGCTGTTATCAAACTTTTGAATGGACCTCTCAAATGTTAATTCTGATCTCTCTCTCTCTCTCTCCGCACCTTCTCTGCAATGTATTCTGCACTCTGTTCTGCTATACTTTGTATGGGATGATCTGGTTGTATAGCATGCAAAACAACACTTTTCACTATCTCAGTACATGTGACAACAATAAATCAATCAAATCAATAAATAATAATGAAACTTTGCCTTAAAGTTATCGAGAATGAAATTTTTGCTGGTTTATCGGCCAGTTCATAAGGTGCTAGTTAAAACTTAAAAAGTTTGCTGTATGTGGCTAATTTAGTTCCTGGTTAATAGCAGGCACCCAGGATGTTGATCATGGATCATTCAGCAATGGTAATGCCATTGAATATCAAGGGCGTTGGTTGGATTCTTCTTATTAGAGATGATTGTTGCCTGACATTTGTTTGGTACAAATGTTACTTGCCATTTACCAGCCCAGACTTGGGTATTGTGCAGACTTTGTTGCATTTGGACGTGGACTGCTTCAGGATCTGAGGAGTCACAAATGGTGCTGAATGATCATAAGTGACACTCCCACTTCAGACCTTGGGAAAGTCATTGGCGAAGCAGCTGAAGATGGTTGGGCCTGGGACACTACCTTGAGGAACTCCTGCAAAGATGTTCTGGAGCTAAGATGATTGGTTTCTAACAACCATAACCAGCTTCCTTGTGCCAACCATGAGTCCAATCAGTGGAGAGATTTACTCTGAACCCATCAACTTCAGTTTTGTTGAAGCTCCTTGATGCTGCACCTGGTCTTGTTGCCGAGGGCAGTCACTCTCTCCTCACCTTTGCACTTCAGCTCTTTTGTCCAATACTTGAACCAAGACTATAACGAGGTCAGGAACTGAGTGACCCTGGCAGAACTCAACCTGAGTGTCAGTGAACAAGTTAGTGCTGAACAAATGCTGCTGCAAAGCACTGTTGATGACCCCTTCCATCACTTGATTGATCATCAAGAATAGACTGATAGGTTTGAATTTGTCCTGCCTTTTATGTACAGGACAAACCTTGGCAATTTACTACACTGTCAGGTAGATGCCAGTGTTGTAACGGTTACAGGAACAGCTCGGCTTGGAGCACATGTCTTCACTACTATTGCCAGAATGTTGTTAAAGTTAACATTCTCTCCAATTTTCCAGCCACTGTGTGAAACTGAGATTCGTGTGAGGTGGCATCCATAGCAGCCTGAAATAAATGCTTCAGCACCACCACACAGCTTAGAGGTAAGGTTAGTCAGGGGTTGTGACCATTTCTGTGTCCTGTGCCTTCAACAATTCCTTGTTATCACATGCAGTGCATCAGCTTGGGAGGAGACTGGCATCTGTGATGCTGGGGACCTCTAGCAGTATGGTGTGGTATGTAATGATCCGTTCAGAAGTCACATGACACCAGTTAATAGTCCAACAGGTTCACTTGAAATCACAAGCATTCAAAGTGCTGCTCCTTTGTCAGGTGCAATGAAGAGAAACACGCAGGCACATAATTTATAGACAAAGAAATCAAAAGATTGTACAAATGGCATGAGTGGAGTGTTGACAGGCTGAGTAATAAGTCTGCAGGTGGTCAAAAGTGTCAGACAGTGTCAGTAAGGTGTCAACAGCTGAATAACAAGTGAAGGGATGACCTATAATCTGATTAATTGAGGCAGAGAGATAACTACAAAAAATTAAAAATAAGGTGGTGCTGGAAACAAACCAAATGACTGGAATAACATGATCGGTATGACAGCCGCATACCAAGGGTCTAACCAAAGTAACAAGTAATGCAGAACTGTACAAACTAATTAAGATAGCGAGGTCATAAATAGTTATCAAGGTGATGGTGTCAAAACAGGGCAGTAAGGAAGATTTTACAGATACAGAGCAGTATGGTGGGATTACATGCAACGCAACATGAACCCAAGATCATGGTTGAGGCCGTCTTCATAAGTACGGAATTTGGCTATCAGTTTCTGCTCGGCGATTCTGTGTTGTTGTGTATCTCGAAGGCCACCTTGGAGGAACATTACCCAAAGATCAGAAGCTGAATGTCCTTGACCACTGAAGCTTTCCCCAACTGGGGGGGAACTTTCCTGTCTGGCGATTGCTGCGTGGTGTCCATTCATCCATTACCATAGCATCTGCATGGTCTCACCAATATACCATGCCTTGGGGCACCCTTGCCTGCAGCATCGCTACAACAGCCTCAGTACTCAACACCAACAGCTGCGAATTTCCAGACGCCATCCTACAACTCATCCGCTTCATCCATGACCACAACAACTTCACCTTCAACAACCAGCTCTTCGTTCAGATACATGGAACAGCCATGGGGACCAAATGTGCAGCCCAATATGCCAACATTTTCATGCACAAGTTTGAGCAAGACGTCTTTTCTGCACAAGACCTCCAACCATTTCTATACATCAGATATAACGATGACATTTTCTTCTTTTGGACATGTGGCGAGGAATCACTGAAATGACTGCACAGTGATATCAACGAGTTGCATCCTGCCATCAGACTTACCATGGACTACCCTTCAGAATCAGTTTCATTCTTGGACACGTGCATCTCCATCAGGGACAGACACCTCAGTACCTCATTTTACCCCAAGCCCACGGATAGCCTCACAATGCTGCACTCTCCTAGGTTCCACCCTAAACATGTTAAAGAAACCATCCTCAACGGGCAAGCCCTGCATTTACACAGGATCTGCTCAGACAAAGAGGCACACGACGGATGCCTAAAGATGCTGAAAGACGCCCTCATAAGAACAGGGATACAATGCTCAACTCATCGATCGCCAGTTCCAATGTGCCACAGCGAAAAACTGTAACGTCCACCTCAGAAGTCAGACACAGGACACGACCGATAGAGTACCCTTCGTCATCCTCCACTACTTCCCCGCAGCAGAGAAACTACGCCATGTTCTTCGCAGCCTTCAACATGTCATCGACAGTGATGAACATCTCGCCAGAATCATCTCCACGCCTCCACTTCTCACCTTCAAACAACCCCCAAACCTTAAACAGACGAACCGTTTATGACAAACTACCCAGCCTTTAGGGCCACATTGACCACAACACCACATAACCCTGCCATGACAACCTCTGCAAGACACGCCAGATCATCGACATGGATACTACCATCACACGTGGGAGCACCACTCGCCACGTACACGGCACATACTCATGTGAGTTGGCCAATGTTGTCTACCTCATACACTGCAGGCAAAGATGCCCCCGAGGCACGGTATATTGGCAAGACCATGCAGACACCATGGTAATGGATGAATGGACACTGTGCAACAATCGCCAAACAGGAATGTTCCCTCCCAGTCAGGGAACGCTTCAGTGGCCAAGGACATTCAGCCTCCAATATTCGGGTAAGCGTCCTCCAAGGCAGCCTTCGAGATACACAACACAGAATCGCCGAGCAGAAACTGATAGCCAAGTTCCGTACCCATGAAGACGGCTTCAGCTGTGATCTTGGGTTCATGTTGCACTACATGTAGCCCCACCATACTGTTCTGTATCTGTAAAATCTTCCTTACTGTCCTGTTTTGACACCATCACCATGATGACCATTTATGATCTCTCTAATTAGTTTGTACAGTTTTGCATTAATTGTAACTTTGGTTAGACTCTTGGCATGCAACTCTTATACCGATTTTTTTTTTTCTTTACTCATTCACGGGATGAGGGCGTCACTGGCTAGGCAGCATTTATTGCCCATCCCTAATTGCCCAGAGGGCAGTTAAGAGTCAACCACATTGCTGTGGGTCTGGAGTCACATGTAGGCCAGACCAGGTAAGGATGGCAGTTTCCTTCCCTAAAGGACATCAGTGAACCAGATGGGTTTTTCCAACAATCGACAATGGCTTCATGGTCATCATTAGATTCTTAATTCCAGCTATTTATTGAATTCAGATTCCACCATCTGCCGTGGCGGGATTCGAACCCAGGTCCCCAGAACGTGATCTGGGTTGCTGGATTAACAGTCCAGCAATAATACCACTCGCCCTTCCATTTATCACCGATGATGTTATTCTAGTCATTTGGTTTGTTTCCAGCACCGCCTTATTTTCTCTCTGCCTCAATTAATTGGATTATAGGCCATCCCTTCAGTCGGTGTTCAGCTGTTGACACTTCACTCACACTGTCTGACACTTTTGATCACCTGCAGAGACTTATTATTCAGCCTGTCAACACTCCACTCGTGCCATTTGTATGATCTTTCGATCTCTCTGTCTATAAATTATGTGCCTGTGTGTTTCTCTTCACTCCCCCTGACAAAGGAGCAACGCACCAAAAGTTTGTGATTTCAAATAAACCTGTTGGATTATAACTTGGTATCATGTGACTTCTGACCTTGTCCACCCCAGTCCAACACATTGCACGTCCACATTGTGCAATGATCAGTAGGAGATTTCCTGCCTGTGGTTGACCTGATACCTTGATACTTCATGGGATGCAGAGTAAATGTTGAAGACTTCCAAGGCAACTACCTCCCAACTGCATATCACTTTGCCACCAGCTTCACTGACAGTGATGGTGTTGTCTGGGACATTGCCTATAACATATGATTCCAGGAGTATGACTAAATCAGCCTGTGCTTGAGTAATCTCTGGGATAGCTGTCCTCATTTTAGCACTAGCCTCCAGTTAGTAAGGAGTACTTTATAGGGTCAATGGGGCTGAATTTACCCTCACCGTTTCCAGTGCCTAGGTTGGCACCAGATTGTCAGTCCAATTTTGTTTTTGTTTGAGACTTTTTAGCAGTGTGATACAACAGGGTGGCTTACCAACTATATTACTGTGGGCCTGGGGTCACATGTAGGCCAGATTAGGTAAGGATGACAGGTTTCCTTCTCTCAAAGACATGATTAAATCAGGTGGAATTTTATGACTTTTGATGATGGTTACACGGTTCTCATTAGACTAGCTTTTAATTCCAGATGTTTTTGAATTCAGATATCACTATCTGACGTGGTGGAATTTGAACCCACGGCCCCAGAACATTAGCTGAGTCTCTGAATTACTAGTCCTGTGACCGTACCCGTACAGCAACATCTCCCACTACTAGGACAGTTTTCTATGATGTATGAGGAAACTGAGAAAGGCCTTTTTTCACAAGTGCATTGCTCAGATAATGCATTTGTACCCAGCTGACCCCTTGAAGTTTATGGGGACTACATGTGGTAGTTGTATCAAAATTCATGTTGATCAAAACCATTGCAGTTTCACTTCATGCAGAAACCCTCAAACACTGCAGGTGGAAAGGCATCCTCAGCACACAGCACATAATTGAGTGCCCATGTAGTTTCTTAGGATGTGAATCAGAGGTGGTTCATGCTGAATGTAAGATGTATCTTCAAGGAGTAAAAATGTGGCATTATGAAATTAATCTTAACTCTCAAAAATAATTTTTTTTAAACTATAGTAGTATGTTTATTTGCATCATTGTTTTAGAAAGTAGCCCTGCAGTTAGTTTGAAGTGAAAAATTCAAACAAGTAATGTAGTTCTAAAAGAGTTTAAATTGATACTGAATATCGTAACATTTTTCTCCAGACGATTCCTGATTGACACAGGCGAGCCAAGCGTGCCTGAATACATCAACAGTTTAAAAGAAACTTTGACCCGACTGAATGCCAGTATTCAAGAAATTCTGGTGACACACTGGCATATAGATCACGTTGGAGGCATACCAGATATACTGAAGAATGTTGTTGACGGTGAGTGTGCTGAGCCAAGTGGTCTTCCAGTCACTAGTACCTGATCATTAAAAATGGTCATATGCATTTCCAGTGTTTTTTTTTAATAGTGAACTTTCATGCTGAAATTAATGCCACCTTGTGAATATCAAGAGTATTTCTTTATAGGTTGAATGGGAAAATTAAAGCGATATTGTTAAATATTTGCTTCTAGGAATAGATGTTGATTAATGTCTTCCTGTGGAATTGCTAAAGCAGAGCTCTGGTAAATTAAATAGCAATGCTATCCCTTGTTAACTTCATCCAAGAATGTATGCTGGGATTTTATATCTCCAAAGTGGACGTTAGTAAAGCTGGAGGTTCTGTAAAATTGTTTGGGATGGCACTAGGTTAGCCTCCTGCTGCATCATGGTAGGCCTGGGTGTACCTACACTATATGAACTGCAGAGGGGGCTCCTCAAAACCACCTTAAGGTCAGTTAGGCAAGGGGAAGTAATGCTATCCTTAACTGTGATGCTCACATGACCAAATGAAGCAAAATTCTGCCCTTTTTTTTAACTTGGATCAGTGTCAGATTTGTTTGATAACATTTGTTGTAAAATTTTGCTCTGCTAATGCTGTTTTATGAATGCAAAGTGGTTTAATATTGTCCAGGAATAGGAGTAACTCCGCAAGTAATTTGTAGGTGGCTTTCCAAAACTCTAAAATAAAAATGATTTAAAATGAGTTACTGTAAATCTCCAATGCAGTACAATATATAACCAATATAAGTTATAATACCTGGAATTTGTCTAACTTGCTGGTTTTCTGTCATTCTAAATCTAGTAGCATTTTAATACATTGGATCTCAATGATATAAACAGCATATTAGCAGACCTAAAATTAAACAAAGAACTGCAGATGTGGAAATCTGAAACAAAAACTGAAATTCGATAGATCTGACAGAGAAAACGGACTTAATGTTTCGAGTCCAGTGACCCTTCTTCAGAACTGAAGAGTCACTGGACTCACAACATTAACTCTGCTTTCCCTCCACAGATATATGCAGGTCTAATACAGCAAGAAAAACAATGCTCTATGATTTTAATTGTTAACTACTTACTGAACTATTTTTTATTTACCATAAAGAAAGTCGTGAAGCAAACTTGCAATTAGAATTTTTCTCCATTTTTTTCCCATCAGCCCCAATTCTGAAATGTCATTTGTAACTTTTAATTATGAAGCTTCCAGTTATTCCCGACTCCGTAGGAGGCAATACCCCATTACAGCAATCTCTGCAGGTATACTGGATCACCCATGAGGACTTGGACCCAGCCACCCACAAGGTCCAGAGCTGTGCCTGATTGCCCAAAGGCCTGGAGCTGTTGTGGCAGCAATTGCAGTGACTCGCTCCCGGCCGTCATTTGCCTTCCAAGCTACAGTCTGTTCCGCGTTTAATGCTGATAGTTTCACTCATGAATTGATCAGGAGCAAATTGGGGAGACACATTTTGTGATTGGAGCAGCAGCTTTTCCTAGATTCTGTCCCTCTCACACATGGGACCCACCTTTCTCTGATTGCTTACCACTTGATGGGGAAGTGCTCTTGGAGCCCATGCCCCTTTGAAGTAATGAACCCAGGTGATTAGCACCAAATACACTCCCCTTCCCCTGGGCCATGGTTCTAGAGCACAGGTCTCCATCACTCTAACTTGGATGTTGTGGGGACCCATAGAATAAGCTGTATCCAGTATAGTAATTTCTTGATATCATGTGGAATGAATTGAATTGTCTGAAGTCTATTTTCTGTGATGGAGAGCTGAGAAAGATCAGTTACAGTACTTTTCTGACCATAGAGGGTTGCAAACACTTCAACTTTGTGCCTTGCATATTCATATTGGGCTGTGTTATCATTGAGAATGGGAATGTTCGTGGAGCTTCCTCATCTCATTCGTAATTTCGTTGTTTGCCACTAGTAGTAGGATATGGAATGATTGCACAGCTTTAATATGATCCATTTGTTATGGTATCACTTAGCTCCCTCCATAGCATTAATGGCTGTATGTCACCTCATTTTTAGGTACACTTGTTGCTGCTAACAGCATTCTTTTCCACAGTAATCATTGAACCAGTTTTGGATCCCTGGCTTGATGTTTTTAGTTGAGTAAGTGATTGCAGTTTGGCAAGAGGTTGCAATTTGTGATCAAAGTCAGCTATTATTGATGGCCCAGAGCCTCAAGATTAGTTTGAAGTTTATCTGCTAGTCCCATTTTGAATCTACCCCTTTTCGCATAATAGTAGTACAATACAAGACATTGTAGAGTATCCTCATTGTAAAGATGGTAATTCATCTCCATAAGAAATGAGCATTAAATATGTAGATCTCTGTCAGGACAAGTTACTGATGAAACCAAATTAATTATGATATTCCACCACCACAGACCGTCTGGTGAAACCCAATGTGCCTGGCCCTTTCTGCCTTTGGTCCAAAAACTAGTTTTAGGCTCTGTTGGACTACATTTTTATGAAGATTGAGATTTTGTTTTGCAATGCCTATTGCTGCTTTCTCCATGACCACTAAGCCAAATCTCACCATATCCAACCCTCTTTTAATGGTGAATATCTTGGGGTATTCTTTCTGTTAAAGGCACTATCTAAGTACAATAATATAAAAGCGAAATATTGCAGATATTGGAGATCTGAAATAAAATCCAAAAGTGCTGGAGAAATTCAGCAGGACTGGTACTATCTGTGGAGAGAAAAGCACAGAGTTAACATTTTGAGTTCATGACTCGTCTAAATACAAAATGTGTCAATAGGTTCAAAATAGAGGTGAATGACAGGGTATTTTCTATTTCAGTTCTGTAATAAGATCAAGACCTAAAGGACAAAAAAAATTGCACAGTACTGGTAATTGAAACTCAAGCAAACTGCAAATTACCAATATCAAATTTGTTTTCTGTTTGAGTATTCAATACTAAGATGTATAAGCACAAGGTCTATTTGTTAAGTTGAATCAATGAATCTTAGTGTAGAAATTATTTCATTTGTGCATACTCTACATCTATTTTCTTTCATTTTATTTTCAGATTTATTAAAATCTACATTATCTTAATTTAGGTCTATGAGAGTCCCTTAAGATTTGTAAATAGATCAAACTATTACTGTTTCTTAATCTATCTTTTTGATTTTAGAAGGTAGTCATCTTCAAATTAGAAAACTTTCACACAGTCCGCCTCAAAAAGAGACAATCAAAACCTGTGACAAACAGTACACATATCTAAAAGATGGAGATGTATTGGAAACCGAGGGAGCTACACTGAGGTATTTTCTTTTGACAAAATTGTGCTTTCTAATAAGCAAGTTTCTAATCCTTTTTATATTCGTAGAAGCATGCATATTACATCTGAAAGAAATAAAAGAATCAGAATTAACAGTATAATAGGTAAAATGCAGTACTTAAAAGATGAAGTTGAAAGATCCCTAGGAATCTTAATAGACTACATACTATACAGGGTCTGGGGAAAATAAGTGTTAATGAGCATTAACAATCTTGAAAAGATCTTGGTATTTTTATTGCTTCATTTAACTTGGGTAGTTGACATGCTGTAACTTGTACAGTGGCCTACTTGTACTCCTATTCTGATCAAAAAATATTTTAAAAATTGAATGCTTTATGAAACCAAAAGGTACAGGACTATTCCTCCTAATTGCACACAAATGTGATGTGTATCAAAATAGCATTTGACCCAGTGCGGCATTGAGAATCCCATGTAGAATCATTCTGTATCGGGGTAAAGATCTTAGTTGACTGGAGTAGTACTAAGGACAAAGGAAGGTGGCTGCTGTGCAATCTCAGCTTGAGGACACCTCTGCAGAAGTTTCTCAACATAGTGATCTGCACGCAGCCATCTTCACTTGCTTCATCAATGACCTTCCCTCCATCACAAGGTCAGAAGTGGGGATGTACATAGCGTTCAGTTCCATTTGCAATTCCTCAGGTAATGAAGTAATCTTTGCCTAGATGCAGGAAATCCTGGACAATGTCAAGGTTTGGACTGAAAAGTAGGAAGTAATATTGATGCCACCTAAGTACTGGACAATGACATCTTCAACAGAGAAAGTCTAACCATCCCCACTTGACATTCTAAAGAATGAGCATCGTTGGGTCAAACAGGCAGACAACTAGCAACCCGCATCCACGAACACCACGCAACTAAACGACTTGACCAGATGTCCTTGGTTTCATTACACACAAATGAGAAAAACCACACTTTCAACTGGGACAGCACTACCATCATTGGACCAGCCAGACAGAGGACAGCCAGGGAATTCTTGGAGGCTTGGCATTCATCTGCAGACTTAATCAACAAACACATTGAATTAGACCTGATATACCGACCATTACAATGCACAGCCAGAACCGGCACCTACTGGAAGCAACAGAAACCAGACCATACAAATTTGAACCGGCACAAGACAACAGCTCTTCACAGGAGGCTCCACAGCACTGGTGATGTCACCTAGTAAGGGGACAAAACGTCTGCTATCAAACCTCCCAGCTTGGCGAACACACCAACATCTACAACCAGCACCTAAGCTTCAAATCTTCACTCAGCCCTAAATGTCAAGAAGGCATTTGATAAAGTGCCACATCAAAGGTTATTGCAGGAAATAAAAGCTCATGATGTAGGGGGTGGCATACCGGCATGGGTAGATGATTGGCTGGCTAACAGGAAACCGAGAGTAGATATAAATGGGTCTTTTTCAGGTTGGCAAGTTATGATGAGTCTACAAGATCAGTGCTGAGACCACAGTATTTTACAATTGGTATAAATGCCTTGGATAACGAGATGGAAAATTTGGTTGAAATATTTGCTGATGACACAAAAATAGGAAACACGTTACGAAAAGGACCTAAGGAGTATACAAAAAAATACAGATAGGTTTGTTGATTGAGCAAAGATGAAAATGGAGTATAATGTAGAAAAATATAAGTTGTCTATTTTGGCAGCATCAGGATATGTACAACTCTTACATTCAGGTTCTTGATATCTATTTACTTTATCCTACAAGTGTAATCAGAAATCTTACTTGTTAAGCTTAGAAGCCAGTAAGTATGAATGAAAGTAAAGTGTGATTAAGGTACTGCAGCTAATTGCAATATTCATATCTTTTCACAATAGAGGGTGAAAATTTATTGCCACATAAGTTATCAGAACTATCTGACATCATTTTAATTGCTGTGAGTCGTGCTACGTAACGCAATTTTCATTTGTAAATCAAATAAGGAAAGACAGATAAATATTCTGTCTAAATATTATGTCACAAAACTATAATTTTATAAACTATATCTGATGGATGTTACTTCATGATTTGAAGTACTTAATGAAGAGTATACATTTGCAATCACTGTAGCCTAAGAAAGAAAGAATAAACTTCTGTTGATATAGAACCTTTCATAAGCTCAATTCGTCCCAAGTACTGCACAGCCAATGAAGTATTTTTGACATGCAGATGCAACTATACAGGGAAAGATAGTAGTCAGTTTGAAAACAGCGAGCTCCTATGAAGTGTCCCGTTAAGTTCTGTGCTCACATCTCTGGAGTAGGGTTTGAACCATATGACTTGGAGCTTATTTCCATCAAGGTGATTTTCTAACTTTGAATATAATGTTTATTTTTCCAGCAAGTATAAATGTCTTGTTTACAAATGTTATCAGTCTACATGTCAATAACAGTTGACGTGGGTGCTGGTAAGGGCAGTTTGTCTGTTATAAACACTTGTTTCATAATAGGTCATTACTGTTAACTCAAGGTGAGCGAATAGCTAATGAACTAGTCAAATAAGAAAGTCACAGTGATAATGGTCCTGGAGAAATGTACCTTAGAAGAATAAAGATGATGTGGGTATTTATTTGATCCATTCTGAGTTGAAAGATGATGGCTGAAGGCCCACTCTGGGTTGGCAACAAATAACACAGCGAGTAATGTGGAAATATTCTAAAATAGAAGGAGCTACCTTTTCAGAAAAAGTATTAAACCAAGCCGTCACCTGCAAAAGATCCCATGACCCTGATAGTAGGAACTGCAGATGCTGG
>NC_063335.1:26668489-26680481 GCF_021869965.1 Rhincodon typus
GGACCGAAGGATCTGTTTCCGTGCTGTACAGCTCTATGACTCTGTGACTGACTAGTGTCCTTGACTCTGAGGCTCCAGCATACACACACGGGCCTGGTTTGCACAGATGGACAGGTAGCAGGGTGGGGTGGAGGTTGAGGGGGTGCGGATTGGGGGGAGGGCAGAAGGGAGGGGAGGAAAGGGTCAGTGGCAGATTGTGAAAGCTGGCTTGTCAAACTCTTGCCAGCAGACATGTGGCAAGAGAGAAACGGGTAAACAGGTGGGCAGTACCCACTAGGGCATTGAGTTGACAGATTGTGTTTTTCATCAGTGACCCACACCTGCTGGAGAGAGAGAGGCAGAGAGCTGTGTGTGTGTGGTGTGAAGAGAGACACGCTGATCTGATGGCAAAAATAATAATCCCGGCCTCGTCCAAAACTACAAGCCCTTTCTCTGAAAATAGAATGGATGCATTTAAGAGGAAATAGAGAAACCCATAAAGAGAAAGGAACTGAAGGATATTATTCCTGAACTTGGGTTCTGGGTGTTTCTGACAGATGAGGGGTAGAGGCTAGACCAAAGCAATCAATGAACAGTATTTACAGGGATGCATTTCAACAACAATCCTGTAGAAACTTCATTCCCTCAGGTGCCAGCTGATCTAACATCACAGTTTATGTGTTCTTGTAATTCGCATACCTGCTATTAACCCTTCATGCTACAGATCTCTTGAAATGCTCCGAAAGTTTGTGATTTCAAATAAACCTATTTGGACTGTGACCAGGTGTCGTGTGTCTTCTAACTTAGTTAAGTGCAAACCTTTTTTATTTGAAGCACTAACTGCAGTGATGAGAGGCTACCTCTGAGATAGCCGATCCTAAATTGCGAGTTTGGTAGTTAACTTGGCTCAGTTCTTGGTTCTAGGCCCGAAACGTCAGCCTTCCTGCTCCTCTGATGCTGCTTGGCCTGCTGTGTTCATCCAGCTCTACACCTTGTTATCCCATGACACTATTCAGGACTGAAAAATGAAGCATCAAAAGTCATTTTAAGACCTAGTTCCAGGAATGAGAACTTTCAGTTATGAGAATAGATTGAAGAAGTGGGGACTGTTCTCCTTGGATAAAGGAAAATTGAAAGAAGATTTAATGGAGGTTTTCAAAATCATGAGTGGGGTGGATAGAGTCGATAGGGAGAAGCTGTTCCTGCTTGAAAAAGGAACAAGAACTAGAAGGCATAGACTTAACATGTTCTGTAAATGAGGCAAGGGTCATTTGAGAGAAATTGTTTTCACTCAACAAGTAGTTCAATAATGGAAATATGGTGGAGGCAGGTTGAATTGAGACATTCAAGAGGGCTAATTATTTGGATAGAACTAATGCACAAAGGTTTGGGGCAAAAGCAAGAGATTGGCACTGGGTAATGATACTCGTTTGAAGAGTCTATGCAGGCATGATGAACCGAATGGCCTCCTGCGCCATAACAGTTTGGTGTTTCTGTGATTATAAGATCTGAGAAGAAGGATATCCAACACAGAAAGGGAGAAACACCTGCAACGTCATATTTGAAGGCATTGAAAGCCAAGTCAAGTCTGAAGCTAGGACCAAAAATACAAAGAAAGGGCAGTCTGCTAGAAAAAGGGAAGGAGGGAGACTGCATCCCATCAAGATAATGTCTGACACAGAATCTCTAACCCACCTTCTTCCAGAAATCACTTGATCTTATCTACCTTACCACATTCCTTACTGTAGGTGAAGTTGAAGATAGTGTTCAGGTCTCAGTAGAAATATGAAATACAATTCAAGTAATTGTGGAGTTACACATTGGTCAGTCTGTCAGTGGTAGAGATAACATTTGAGTGTGTCAACTGTCACTGTCCATATTTATCCAAAATGTTGTTACCATAATGTGCTAACATCATTGTAGATGCAGTAATGTACATTACCAATGTCCTGAAAACTCTTAATCTAATAGATATAATTTACTGGATTTTCAGTAGACATTTGGCGAAAGTCAGCAGTCAGACCTTTGGAGAAAATCAAAGCTTACTGAATGAATAACAGTTTTCTGCTTGGATTGCAAATAGTCTTGTCTATGAAAAGCAGATGTGGAAATAAAGGGATTGTTGTCAGGAACAACTGGATCTAGTGAAGTTTCCTGGGTATTTAATAGTGTTCTTTTTCTACTCAATAAGCAGCACCAGTTATGTTTCAGTAGTATAAAATTAGGTAATGCCACCAAACAAGTCAACTAGAAGAATGTAATATGGTGTTTAAAGAGATCGGATGAATCTCGATTGGATTTTAATGTGTGTAAATGGCAGGGAATGCAGATTGGTACAGAAATTAATTAGTGTAATAGAATAGAATGTGCGCATTGAATGATTCTCATTGAAGATAGAAAAAGCAAAAGCTTTGGGTTGGATTGTTGAATACCTATATTTTGTGAAACTTTTTGTGCTATGCTAATCAAGATAATCTGGAATTTGGAAGGCATTTTGTTGTAATTTACAGCAATTTTTTCAAACTTGTGGATTTTAGTTGTACACCTCCATCTTGAACAGATTGGCCAATTTTGAATTTCTGCTCCCTGATAGAGAACTGTGCGTGGCAGAGCATTCAAAGGGACAGGAAGCTGCAGTTTCCTGAATTCCGATACGGAGCCAGGGAGAGCATATATGGAAATCACTGACCTAATGGGGAAAAAAACTCTGATCTGAAATTCATCCCACTAATTCTACTCGTAGTAATGTTTCACTTGGGTATTGATGCACAGTTAGTATTAGATCACTTCGAAATTTGATATGTAGGATTAGGATTAGTAAAGCTTGATACAAAAGAAAGGTAAGAGACAGAGGGCAGAAATTTACTGTTTCCAGTTCAAATGTTTTGTCATGTAAGGTGTGTGACATCCAGTCAATCGTGGCTTGGACTGGTTGGTTGTGGAGATGGTGGTGGGATTGCTTAGCTCTGTCTATCACTTGTTGTTATGCTGTTTGGTAGCTTTAATGGGTTGACAACTCATTTTTAGGTATCCTTGGTGCTGCTCCTGGCATGCTGTCCTCCTGCACTGAACCAGGGTTGATCCCCAAGCTTAATGAGAATTGTTGTGTGGGGAATATGCAAGGCCATGAGATTGCAGATTGTGCTGGAGTACAATTCTCCTGCTGTTGATGGCCATTGGTGCCTCATGGATGCCCAGTCTTGAGTTGCTAGACCTGTTTGAAATCTGTCAATTTAGTACAGTGATAGTGCCACACAACACGATGGAGGTTATTCTCAACATGAAGTTGGGACTTTGTCTCCACAAAGACTGTGGTAGTTACTCTTACCATTACTGCCATGGACAGATGCATCTGCGGCAGGCGGATTGATGAGGATGGGGTCAAGAATGTTTTTTCTTCATATTGGTTCTTTCACCATCTGCTGCAGACCCAGTCTAACAGGTGTGTCCTTTAGGACCCAAGCAGCTCAATCAGTAGTGCTGCTGCTGAGTCACCCTTGTTGCTGGACATTGAAATCCCCCACCCAGAGTACATTTTGCAACCTTGCCACCTCAGTGCTTCCTTCAAGTGTTGTTGAACATGGAGGAGTACTGATTCATCAACTGAGGGAAGACGGTGCATGGTAATCAGCAGGAGATTTCCTTGCCCATGTTTAACCTGAAGCCATGAGACTTCATGAGGTCCGGAGTTAATGCTGAGGACTCCCAGGGCAACTCCCTCCAAATTGTAAACCACGGTGCCACCACCTCTGCTGGCTCTGTCCCATGAAAGGACAGACCCAGCAGAGGTGGTGGCAGTGGTATACAATGTTCTGTCCTGTCGTGGGACAGGACACATCCAGGGATGGTGATGATGGTGTCTGGGACATTGTTAGGTATGATTTTGTGACTATGACTATGCCAGCCTGTTGCTTGATTAGTCTGTGAGACAGCTGTCCCAATTCTGGCACTAACCCCCAGACGTTTGTAAGGAGGATTTTGTAGGGCTGTTTTTGCCATTGTCTTTTCCAGTGCCTTGGCAAATGCCAGGTATTCTAACCGGCTTCATACAACTGATTGATACAACAGTGTCTCTGACTAGTCTTTTGGTCATCTGAACTAACATCTCTATTTTGTCGTATTTTGTTTTGTTATGTTCCAGTACATTGCTTTGAGATTTCTAATTATGTTGAAAGGTACAGCATAAGTATACATCATTGTCGTTGGTGTCTCTTCAAATCTGTTGCTGTCTTGTAGCTATTCATCTGTGAATTATCTGTTATGAGCCAGTGTCCACTTCTGAGGAAGGGTTACTGGACCCAAAATGTTAACTCTGATCTTTTTCTTCACAGATGCTTTTTCAGCAACTTTGTTTTTGTTCTGTACAGTAGTGTGTATGAAACTCTCTTTAGTATCAAAGACTGAATTGCGTTCTTACTTTTATTGCCAGGGTTATTTACACACCAGGACATACCTCTGATCACATGGCATTATTACTGCAAGAGGAAAATGCCATATTTTCTGGAGACTGTATTCTGGGAGAGGGTACAGCAGTGTTTGAAGACTTGTACACTTATATGTTGTCTTTGGAAAAGCTCTTGAATATAAATGCTGACATAATATATCCAGGTAAGTAGATGATTCTTAAGTTCTTTCGTTTATTGTTAATTGTTTTACTTCCACTGTGATACACTACTAAATAAATATTTGTTTATAATTCCTCTAAAATATATTAACAGTAAAAGTTTCCCTCAATGAACCTAGCTGCACTAGTGAAAAGTTCATAAATGCATTACCAGTGTTTGCAATGCTCTGTCATGCAGAGGGACCTGGGTATCCTAATGCATGAATCACACAAAGTTAAGTGTGCAGGTACAGCAAGGATTAGGAAAGCTAATGGAGTGTTATCATTTATTGGAAGGGGAGTTAGATACAAAACTTAGGGAGACCATGTTTTAGTTATGCACAGTATGGGTGAGATGACTTCTGGTAGACTGTCTACACTATTGGTCCCCTTATTTAAGGAAGGATGCAAATGTACTTGAAGCAGTTCAGAGAAGGTTTATCAGATTGATACCTAGAATGGGTGGGTTTGCTGATGAGGAATGGTTGGACCGACTAGGCTCATACCTGCTGAGGTTTAGAAGAGTAAGAGGCAATTTGACTGAAACATATAAGATCCTGAGAGCTTTTGACCATGGTATATGTGTTTCCTCTTACCAGAGAATCTAAAACTGCGGATCACTGTTTAAAAATAATCTCATTTAAGACAGGGATGAGGAGAATTCTTTTATCACAGAGGATAATGAATCTTTGGAATTTTTCCTCAAAAGGCAGTGGGAGCAGAGACTTGAATATTTTTAAGACAGAGATAAATGAAATATTGATATGCAAGGGGTGTAAGATTATCGGAATATGGAGTAATCAGATTAGCCAAGATCTCATTGAATGGCAGAGTATGCTGGAGTGTCCTTCTGGCCGTTTTCTACTCCTAATTTTTATGGTTTGCATCACCTAGTGTGGAACTGAAAGTACATGGCCCTATTCTTTCTGATTGAATGGATCTAATCCAAAGTAGCATTTCCTATGCTGAAATTGGCTTCAGAGCTCCTCGATTAGTAAGGTAGGAAAAATCAGGAAGGATTCCTTCTCCCACCCTCCATTCGGTTCCACCTACTTGGGACATTTTCTATATGTCAGGCAAGATAAGGCATGGGCTTAGCTGTTGTGTTTTCATTACATAATAGAATGTGTATACAAATATTCCCAAATCATAGGGAACAGGCCAATTGGGCAAAGTACCAGTGGCCTGCTGGAATTAAATGCTAGGAAAAGCTGAGACCACAAGGAGAAAGTCGAAAACAAAATGGAAATGAATAAATGAAGTAATTATTAGCATGAAGCTTTCACTAATCTATTACATACATTAATGTTTTAATTCAGATAAATACAGTAGGCTCAGTAGCCTTTCAGTTGTGGTGCTTCAGTAGGGGTTACGGGATCATTTTAATCAACAGATAACACAGTTTTCAGTTTGGTATATTGAACGGTGTAATGATAAATTGTAACCATAATGCTGATCAGTTACCTCAGCAGTTTATTTCCTATTCTGTACAACTTTGTGGGTTTTGTCTTCATTTTTCCAATTTTCTCATTGCCCAGGAATGGAAAAGTTGGCACTCAGGATCATTAAAGAAACACTTATGTAAAATACTACAATTATATCCAGCTTCTGGTAATTGCTTGGTAATTGTCTAGTAACTTTTAAACCTTGTGCTTTATTCAACCCACAAACTATCTCCTTAGATATTAATAACTGGTACTGTCACCTTGTTGGTCCCACATTTCTCCTCAGTAATATTTTTGACACTTGGCACTCAAGCTGGGAAAACCCACACAAAGCTAAAGAAATCTTCTACTGATCAACACGCCTCCCACCACCACATAAGTGGCAAGTCCAGACTGTTCTATGTTGAACACTATTCGAAGAAAATAATAAAGGATGCAGGATGTACTCTGAGAGTGGGAAAATGAAGTAAGCATGGAGATGGGAGGAAGAAATTGGAGAAGGACAGGAAAGAGAGAAGGTCAGAAAGCAGGAAGAGGGAGGAAACATTGAAAATAAGAGCAGGCATAGACTATTTGACATTTTGAGCTTGCTCCGCCATTCAGTATGATCATGGCTGATCATTCAACATGCCCTTTGAACCCTTTAGCCTTAAGAACTATATATGTCTTCTCCTCAAAATCATTCAATGTTTTGGCCTCAACCACTTTCTGTAGCAGAGAATTCCTCAGGCTCGTAACTCGCTGGATGAAGAAATTTTTTCTCATCTCAGTCTTAAATTGTTTACCCTGTATCCTTAGGCTGTGACTCCTGTTTCTGGACTCCCTGATCATTGGGAGCATCCTTCCATCGTTTACACTGTGTAGTCCTGTTACAATTTTATAGATTTCCGTGAGATTCTTCCTCATCCTCCTAAACTCCAGTCAATATAGTCCAAATCGATCCAGTCTGTCTTCATACATCAATCCTGCCCATCCCAGGAATCAGACAGATAAACCTTTGTTGTATTCCTTCCACACCCAGAACATTCTTCCTCGGTTAAGGAGATCATAGATCAACATAATACTCCATGTGTGATCTTACCCTTGTTCCTGTATTCGAATTCTCTTGCTGTGAAGACGAACATACTATTTGCCTTCTTCACTGCCTGCTGCACCTGCATGGTTACTTTCATTGACCTACGTCTTGTTTTTCCAATTTTTGTTCCCCAATCTATTACCATTCAAATAATAATCTGCCTTCCTGTTTTTGTTACTAAAGTGGATAACCTCATTTATCCATGTTATACTTCAACTGCCAGGTAGTTACCCACTGACTCAACTTGCTGCAATCGCACTGAAGCATTTCTGCATCCTCCTCACATTTCAACCTCCCACATCACTTTGTGTCATCTGAAAAGTTGAAGCAATTACATTTAGTTCCCTCATCGAAATCATCAACATATCATGAATAGCTGAGGTCCAAGCACCGATCCCTGCTGTACCCCACTAGTCACTGTCTGCCACTCCAAAAGAGACCCATTTATTCCTACTACAAGGTGCAGGTTGTCTCGGATTCTCCAGCATCTGCAGTGCCTACTACCTCTGATTCATTTATTCCTACTGTTTGTTTCCAGTCTGCCAACCAGTTCTCTATCCATGTTAGTACACTACCCCTAATCCCATGCACTTTAATTTTAACTACTAATCTCTTATGTGGAACCTCATCGAAAGCCTGTGGAATGTCCAAGCAAACCACATCTTCTCGTTCTCCCTTACCAATTCTACTAGTTACATTCTCGAAAAATTCCAGTAGATTTATCAAGCATGATTTCCCTTTCATAAATCCATGTGGACTCTATCCAATCCTGTCATCATATTCCGAATGTTCTGCCATTAAATCTTTTTATAATGGACTCTAGCATTTTCCCCATTACCGTTGTCAGGATAACCAGTCTATAATTCACTGTTTTCTCTATACCGGCTTTTTTAAATAGTGGGATCACGTTAGCTACCCTCTAATTCATAGGAACTGTTCCAGACTCTATAGAAACTTGAAGATGATGACCAATGCATGCACTATTTCTGGGGCCACTTCCTTAACTATTCTTGGATGTATATTATCAGGACCTGGGGATTTATTAGCCTTTAATTCCATCAATTTCTACAGTTCTGTTTCTGGACTAATACGGATTTCCTTCACTTCCTCCATCTTACTAGTCCCTGTGCTCTGCAACATTTTTGGGACTTTATTTGTGGGATTTTATTTGGGACTTTAGCCCTACTTTGAGAACAAGTATGTATTTAATAATGTACGTATTTAATTAGCCTGTTATTTCTCTGTTCCCCTTAATAACTTTCTCTGTTTCTATGCTTGTTGATGGAGTTCTGTCTGGTTTTGTTTTTCAGTGGTTTGTATATCAGTTCGAGTTCAATGTGTTTGTTGATGGAGTTCAAACAAACATATTGACCTGGACCTGATGTACAAATCACTGAAAAAACAGAACCGGAAGTGATGCTAACCACCCCAGCAAACCGAGGCATAAATAACAAGTGGGACAGAACACCAACACTTCACTGGAAGCGCACTGTTACCTAGCAGGGTGACAAAATGTCTGCAATCAAACCCACTGGCTTGGCGAGCATGTTTACAACCTCATCCACAAACCGAGCTGCAAATCTTCTCAAAAACTTTAAAGATCTAATACTATCCCTAATTTCCCTTGTTAGCCATGGCCAGGCCACCTCTCTAGTTTTATTTTTGATCCAGATGCGAATGAATAATTGTTGCAGTCCCTCCAAGCACTCTTTAAATATTTGCCTATCCACCATCATTCCTTTAGTTAATGTTCTCCAATTTGCCATAGCCAACTCACACCTCATTCTAATGCAGTTTCCGTCATTTAGATTCAGGACCCTAGTCTCACAATCAAGTATGTCACACTCCATCTTAATGAAGAATCCATTCATATTCTGGTCGCTGTTACCCCAAGGGGCCTTGTTTAGCTAGATTGCCAATTATTCCTTTCTCACTACACAGTACCCAGACTGGGATGGCCTGTTCTCTAGTTGGTTCCTCAATGTATTGATATAGAAAACTATCCCTTACACACTCCAGGAATTCCTCCATTATGGTGTTGTTACTGATTTGCTTTGCCTAATCTATATGCATATTGAAGTTGCTCACCCTTACAGCTTTATCTTTATTGCTTGCATTTCTAATATCCTGTTTAATACCTTCCTCAACATAACCACTACAGTTTGAGGGTCTGTTTACAGCCCCCATTATCATTTTCTGCCCCTTGATATTCCTAAGCTTCACCCTTACAGATTCCACTTCACCAGAGCCAATATGTTTTCTCACTGTTATGAAATTAATCTTTAACTAGCAATGCTACCCCACCTCCTTTGCCTTTTTGGCTGTCCGTCCTAAAAACGGACTAGCCCTGGATATTCAGTTCCTGTCCTTTGTCACCCTATAGCCACCTCTCCATAATCCCTTTTAGAACTATTTGTGCAACTAACTTATCTACTGTTTGCTAATGTTCCATGCATTAAGACACAGGGCCTTAAGGCTTGCCTTTTTAACATTCTTTGTCCCATTCACATTATTTTACAATGTGGTTCCTGTTTGAGTCTTGCCTTGTATATCTGACTACCATTTTTCTTATTTCCTAATCTGTCTTTTGTTTTTGCCCTTGTTTCCCTTCGTCCTGTATCCCTGCATACATTCGCATCCTCCTGCAATTTTAATTTAAACCCTGCCCAACTGCAGCACAAGTATGGAGATGAATAAAAATGGGAGATCAGAGAGCTGGCGGAAGTTAGGGCCTCTTGCAGTTCTTGTAAATGGTGCTTAGTAGTGTTGGTGTAGTTATATGCATGTACAGTTTTGTGGGGAGGTGGGAACTTCTTGAGTAGATGTTCAGTTCATTGGAGAAGGAACAGCATTCTGTGAAGTGTTCATTCATTGGTGTTGTCTACCCAGCTGGCCCTTAGGTTGTTCATTGGTGGTCTTGGACAGGTTGGGTCTGTATACTGCTAAGTGTTGAAGTTGCAGGCAAGATTGATTTTTTTTCCTCCTTAATTACAGGCTTGAAATCCACTCCCTCCACAACCAATGCTCAATAGCAGCAGTGTATACTATCTACAAGATGCACTGTAGAAATTTACCAAACATCCTTAAACTTCGAAATCCACGACCAATTCCATCTGGAAAGACAAGAGCAGCAAATACATGGGAACACCACCTGCATATTTCCCTCCACGCTGCTTACCATCCTGACTTGGAAATGTATCGGCATTCCTTCAGTGTCATTGGGTCAATTCCCTCCCTCTTGTTCCTGTATAGCTAGTGACATATTAAAATTATGCAGAATCAGCTGAGAAAAATAAAATAATGCAAGTACATAAATTTCTAGGTGAAGCCTTTCATTCATACTAAACAAAATGTATATATAGTTAGCAGTCATGGATCCAAGTAATCATTCTGTGCTTCTCTATGTACAGTTGCTGAATATTTCCTTAAAACATAAACTTGGAGCCTTGAACAAAAAGCTAGTACTAAGAAATGAGAGCAAATTAGAAACCAAAAAAAATGCAAATTTCACTGATATGCCTTCTACAATACCATAAATATATTTGAACACTTGCAATCAAACTGTTAGTTTTGTTTTTCAACAGGCTTTGCATCTCAGTTTTCGTATGTTTTTCAGATCTGTATAGAACAAAAACAACCATAAGATATCTAGCCAGATGTAGCAATAAACTCAATCATTGAATACAGAGAGCTCGTCATCCAAGCCACCGGTATTCTTGCTTTCATAAATGTGTTCCTGTTTTCTGGATGCCCAAACAGAATGCTGCCATGCAAAACCCCTTTTCATTTGCTCTGTGTATTCCTTTTGAATTTCAGGACATGGCCCAGTTGTGCAAGGTGCATCTGAGAAAATTAAAGAGTACATAGCTCACAGAAACTTGAGGGAACAACAGATTTTAAAGGTTTTTCAGGAGCATTCAGAACAACATTTCAGCCCAACGGAACTTGTTAAAAGTGTTTATAAGGTAAACCTTATTTTGATTTATTTCTGAACAAAATGCAGGATGATGTTCTTAATTCATGTGCATTATTGGCTTTCAAAGGGGAATTGGTTAAGCACCAGCGACAGAAAAATGTGCAGTTATGGTGAAAAAGCAGGAATTGCTACTGTCTGATTGATAAAGTCACAATAGACCAAATGGCCTCCTGTACTGCAACCATTCTATGACAAAATGGATCAAATTGTTAACTGATATCATATGATACTTATCAGTATCTTGATAAGTTAGAGTTCCACAGTTTTTCTCATTTATAGACTTCATTACAACCTTGGTCCAAACAAGGTCAGGAGCTGAATACCACAAGTTGAGGTGAGATAAGAATAGTTACCCATGATATCAAGGTTAATATTCAACTGATTGTAACACTGAAGAGTCTACATTAGTAAAAGTTAAATCAATGGGGATTAGAGAAAAAGCTATCTAGTGGCTGGTGTCATGCCCAGCACAAAAAAAAGATTGTTGTTGGAGGATAGTCGCCTCAATCACAGGACATTAATGTGTCCAACCACATTTACCTGCTTTATCAATGACATTACCTGCAGCATAAGGTCAGAAAAGGTGCTGTTTGCTGATGATTGCATTTTTCAGACTCATTTAGAAGTTTCTCAGATTGTTCTCGGTTTGTTACGATCAGCAGAAGAGGATACACCCCATCTCTTCTCTTAAACCCTTGTTTGGCTGCATCAAGAATTTTTATTTCTTCGCAACAGCAACTATATTACACTTCACTTAAAATGTAGTTTGCTTGTTGAAAGTTAAAGAGCCAATTACAAGCAATTTTTTGCATGAAATAAAATTAATCTTCCTACTACTAACCTGAAGAAAAGTAATAAAACACAAGTACACACATAAAGACAGGTATACGCTTGTCTTTATTGCTTAGACCATT
>NC_063335.1:26680981-26690775 GCF_021869965.1 Rhincodon typus
CCTCCCACCTCAAGCTGCACCCCCATTTCCTACCTACTAACCTCATTACCTTCCCCCTTGACCTGTCCGTCCTCCCTGGACTGACCTATCACCTCCCTACCTCCCACCTACACTCACCTTTACTGGCTCCATCCCTGCCTCCTTGACCTGTCTGTCTCCTCTCCACCTATCTTCTCCTCTATCCATCTTCTATCCGCCTCCCCCTGTCTCCCTATTTATTTCAGAATCCCCTTCCCTTCCCCCATTTCCAAAGAAGGGTCCAGGCCCGAAACGTCAGCTTTCCTGCTCCTCCGATGCTGCTTGGCCTGCTGTGTTCATTCAGCTCTACACCTTGTTATCTCAGACTCTCCAGCATCGGCAGTTCCTACTACCTCTGCAGTAAGTGACTACATCTCAAAAGAATACCAGCTCAGATGTGTTAAGTCAGATCCAAACACTATAGGGCATCAGGGCGCAATACAGTTATGCCGATGAAGAAGCTTTATAAAATACTACTGAGGCTTCAACTGGATTGCTATGTTCAGTTCTGGGCACTGTGATTTTAAGGAGAATGTGAAGACTTGAGAAGAGGGTGAAGAAAAGATGTGAATGAATCCAGGGATGAAGGACTGTAAGCCAAGGGAGTTGCAAGTAGACAGGGTAGTGAAGACAGTGTTTGGTACGCTTGGTTTATTGGTCAGTGCATTGAGTATAAGAGTTGGGATGTCATGTTGTGACTGTTCGGGATACTGGTTAGGATACTTCTGGAATACTGGATGCAATTCTGGTCTCCCTCCTATAGGAAAGTTGTTGTAAATCTTTTCTGAACCCTTTCAAATTTCACAAGCACGTTGCCAGGTTTGGAAGGTTTGAGCTGTAGGGAGAGGCTGAATAGCTGGGGCTATTTTTCCTGCAGCGTTGGAGGATGAGGGGTGACTTTAAAGAAGTTTACAAAATCATGAGGGCCATGGTTAAGGTGAATATAAAGTCTTTTCCCCAGGGTAGGGGAGTCCAAAACTAGAGGGCATAGGTTTAAGGTGAGAGGGGAAAGATTTAAAAGGGATCTAAGGGGCAACGTTTTCGTGCAGAGGGTGGTGCATGTATGGAATGAGCTGCCAGAGGAAGTGGGTGGTGGAGGCTGGTACAAGTACAACATTTAAAAGGCATCTGGATAGGTACATGAATAGGAAGGGTTTAGAGGGATAGAGGGATAGAGGGATATGGGCCTAATGCTGGCAAATGGGACCAGATTAATTTAGAATATGTGGTTGGCATGAATGAGTTAGAGTAAAGGGTTTGTTTCCATGCTGTACATTTCTATGACTCAATGACATAGGAGCAGAAGGCTATTCAGCCCATCTGAATCTCTCTAGCATTCAATGAGTTCATGGTTGATCCGATAATCCTCAACTTTAGTCAATGAATGGTTTGTAGAAACTGGCACTGTCTTCCTTAGACAGGAAGGAAGAGAGGAAATTTGAGACAGGCTAGAATTTGGAGGCCTCCTGACAAAGAAGAGAAACTGTTTCCACCAGCAGGAATTAGAGGTCACAGATTTAAGGTGACTTGCTAAAGAACCAAAAACAACATGGTAACAATCTTCCGACCTTCCTTAAAAGGGGTGGAGTCAGAGAACTGGGCAAATTCAAAACATTATACCCTTGTGGGTCTGGAAAGCACTGACAGGATAATAGAGGTTGATTCAATTGTGACTTTGAAACTACAGTAATTGACACTGTAAATGGATAATTCGCTGGGCTATGGAGAAAAGAAAATGGAAAAGTGGGACCTGCTAAATTGCTGCACTGCACAGAAAATCAATATAAACTAAAAAAAATACTTACTTTCACAATTGATTTACTTTCTCTCTTCCCTCCATCTTGATGACATCCACTGTTGCCAGTGCACCTCAACAGCAAGCCATTGCTTCTCACAATGGGGCCTGTTCTCTCTCCTAAGCCTTTTTCATGTTTACACCCACTCACATCTAGAACACTGCTTCTGAGCCCCAGAGATTGATGCAGTCATTATAATTTAAAGGAAGGAAATCGTCCACAATCTGTTTGCAAACGCACAGGAAATTTACAACAAATTCAGCATAAATTTTAGTCTGAGCAGTTAAATATCATCTTGCTGATATTATTGGAAAATGGATTGTTCATCTGCCCTTCTCATTTTTGTTCCAGGTGGAAACCTGAACCCCATAGGTAGGTGAGATAGTAGGAACTGCAGATGCTGGAGAATCTGAGATAACAAGGTGTAGAGCTGGATGAACACAGCAGGCCAAGCAGCATCATAGGAGCAGGAAGGCTGACATTTCGGGCCTAGACCCTTCATCAGAAATGGGGGAGGGGAAGGGGGTTCCGAAATAAATAGGGAGAGAGGGGGAGGCGGATAGAAGATGGATAGAGGAGAAGATAGGTGGAGAGGAAACAGACAGGTCAAAGAGGCGGGGATGGAGACAGTAAAGGTGAGTGTAGGGGGGGAGGTAGGGAGGTGATAGGTCAGTCCAGGGAGGACGGACAGGTCAAGGGGGCGGGATGAGGTTAGTAGGTAGGAAATGGGGTTGCGACTTCCTCCTCCCACCTCAAGCTGCACCCCCATTTCCTACCTACTAACCTTATTACCCTCCCCCTTGACCTGTCCGTCCTCCCTGGACTGACCTATCACCTCCCTACCTCCCCACCTACACTCACCTTTACTGTCTCCATCCCTGCCTCTTTGACCTGTCTGTTTCCTCTCCACCTTTCTTCTCCTCTATCCATCTTCTATCCGCCTCCCCCTCTCTCCCTATTTATTTCGGAACCCCCTTTCCCCTCCCCCATTTCTGATGAAGGGTCTAGGCCCGAAACATCAGCCTTCCTGCTCCTATGATGCTGCTTGGCCTGCTGTGTTCATCCAGCTCTACACCTTGTTATCTCTATAAATTTAATATGTAGTTTTATGCTAATACACATTCTTAATAGCTGAGTAACCTGATTTTGTTATAAATATTGACAGGGAAGAGGGTGTTAACTGCTTCTGCTGTTTGTTCTCAATGTTTCATTGTAATGCAAAAATTAATTAATGATTTGTGAAATGTTATTTGTTACTGCTCTCCTTTAAATGGGACAGCTTGTAATTTTATTTAAGTTGAAGATGTTGAAATCACATGATTGATTCAACCAATGAAGATGTAATTTTGACTCCACAGGTTATTATGCTTGCTTGATGTCTAGTCTCGTTTAGTTGTTTCTGGACAAAATCAAACCGTTCTTGACTAGGTCACCTCATTGTGGGCACTTTGTTTCTGTTTTTTGGAGAAATTATTTCCAGCGTTCTCATTGTGTAATCAGAAACTTTAAGATGAAATACCATATGCTGTTTACTGCATGATGAAATGGGTGAGTCTTGATCTTAATAACAGCCTAGCTCTGTCAAATGATGACCTGTTAAAATCCACTGTTGCAGTACAAAGACAAAAGGATGCATCAAATGCCTGTGTATTCTTAACCAGTAGAATAAATTACACAAGTGTGCAATTGAACTTCCCATTAAGTCTGTAAAATGTTTGCATTAATATATTCATAATGTCTGCTTTGTATGCTGAGAGCTGGTTAAAGCCAAAGGCTTGAGCTTTAATCTCCTATTGTTCTAGTACAAAATCTGCTATAATTTTATTTACCACTGTTATGAGATGAACCTGATGCAAATAATTTGTTTAAAATTCATAGGCATAGACAGATCTTGCTTTTAAAATCGTACACATGATCTTTCAGTCTTTGCTACAGAATAGTATATGTAGTTAAGTATATCTAACGATTATTATCTGACTTTGCCAATTAAGATTACTAGAATTGAAGAATACCTGCCAGTGATTTTTAAACCAAAAGCATGAAAATATAATTCATGAATTGCTACTTTCTAAAAAAAACCTTTGATTTGATTGAGTAGTTGTTGTAAGATTTTCCTTATGCAAAGTATGGATGGTCGATAAACTGGAGATCATCAAAATTATTTATTTAAGATCTGTTTGTCGTAGTAATGCACCAGACTTGATGACTCATTTGAAATCACAGATATTCACTAAACCCCTTCTTGTGCATTGCTAGTACACAGGTGTATTATGAGCAAGATAGAGCTATTTTATTTTCTCACCACTACTGCAGCTAGGATTTGCGTTCTTTAAAGATTAACTTGTAGGCTTATGGATGAACTGTACTGTAGCTACTTAATTTATTACATGATACCAAATTTACAAATTGTGACCTGCACTTGAGCAGATATGAAATAAATCTTGTTTTGTCTGCAGTGGTATACAAACCAATTTTTCACCTGTATGCAAATAATAAGTTTCCCTGTGATTTTCTTATCTTAACCTCTTTTTCAAAGATACTGACTCTTAGTGGGATGCCGTTTGAGACCAGACATCCTCTCGTTCCTTGTCCAAGTGTCATTCTTCATATACAGATTTAGTCAGTGACTGCCCTCAGGCTCATGGATTTCTACCCTTACTGACACCAGAGATTAAATCTGACAATTTTCTGGTTTGCATGATGTTTGCTGCGGTGCATGTATTTTCCCATTATGCAGTTCAAGGAGAAGGTTAAGAATAGAGATACAAGCTAGAAACCTAAAGTCACCAGTGAAGTCAAATGGTATTGTTGTATGGTTAGCAGTGATTACTTAGACATTTTGCCCAAAAATATAAGTTGCACTCTTTAGTTAAATGACATAAGAGGTTGTGATGAGAGAATACACATAGTTGCAAACAGTTGTTTTAAACAGAATAACAAGCCTGTTTGTGACAGCTGATGTATTTCTTACTAAGGTAAGCACGGAAATTTTGATTTTTTTGAAGGTTAAATGTGCAGTACAGTTATACAACCAAAAAGTGGCACAATTTATTAATACTGGAGAATATTTTAATATTCCTGCAGTGAACTGGTTTGTAATTGTAATTACCAGTGAATGATATCTAGTTATGTAAACTGTCTTCTGATGAAGGACAATTTTTTTTAAACATTTATTTTCTCACCCCATTCATTTAAAACCGTTTGTGTGGAATTTTCCTGAATTGAAGAATGTAGTTGTATTCAGGGTTATTGATGGGAGAAAATTCAAGATGTCACTGTGTTTTAGCAGTGGTTTTTAATACTTAAAATAAGATCGTGGTAGTTGAGATTAAATATTGCTTATTAGTTTTGTTTATATGTTGAATGATTTACAGAATCTGAATCTTATATGTATTATTTACATTTTTAATGATAAAGGATAATTTTAGGCTGCTTACAAGCAAATAACTGAGCAACTAACCTTTGGGAATTAGCTACATATTGAGGAAAAGCTATTTGGTGAAGTATTCCTGTACTGCAGTCACTTTGTGTTCCATTGCTGGCTGCATTTGAGCTTCTGCTCGTGTGAGTAGTGCAATATTACCTGCAAATTCCATCTAATAAGATTATCTGGAGAATAAAAATTAAGACGACGATTGGAAAATTGCTCCTTGATGGTCTGTTGCCTGAAATTTAATATTGTGGACAATTATTAGGATGTTTCTGCGTGTGTTAGAAAGTCATTGCTATCCATTTGCAGACTAATGTGTTATATCACAGTGCCATCCCAGTGGCATCTTGAAGCGTCTGAGATAAAAAAAAAATTCATGAGGATGATCAGCTTTCAGTCAGTAAATATAATCTGGCTTTTTGGAGCTGACTAATGCATCCCTTTTTGAGCCATTAAAGGAAAGTAAATATCAGAAGAGTAGCTCACATGTGAGTAATTGGAGCAGAAGCATTTGTTTACTTTTGAATTTGGGCCTATGGAATGGTTCCTATCCATTTTAAAATGGTAACAGAGAACTTTAGTTTCAAGAAAACCAAACAAAACTGAAGGAGTGCTGCACTCCTTTAGGTTTTATAGTTCTGTTAAGACCAGAGAATAGAATCCCTATAGAGTGCAGAAGAGTCCACACCGACCCACCAAAGAGCATCCCACCCAGAACCCCCTCCCCACCCCCACCCACCTTTTCCCTGTAACCCTGCATTTCCCATGGCTAATCCACCCAACCTACACATCCTGAACACAATGGAGCAATTTTTAGCTTGGCCAATCCACCTAACCTACACATCTTTTGGAGTGTGGGAGGAAACCAGAGCACCCTGAGGAAACCCACGCAGACACGGGGAGAATGCAAACTCCACACACACAGTCGCCCGAGAGTTCAATTCCACCCAGGTCCCTAGCGCTGTGAGGCAGTAGTGCTAACTACTGAGCTACCATGCCGCCCTTGAGCAAACATCATGTTCACTAGCAGATACAATATGTGAGCTAGCAAATTAATACTAGTGAAAGAACACATTTTAATATTCTTGCAGTGATAAGTGCAATTGGAGTTTTTCATAGTGGCTTGAAATGGAGAAAACTTGGCAATCATAGAGCTATTCTGTTGACTATTATGTAATGTATGGAACTGGACTCTATTTATGGGACTTAATGTTTGTGATCCACACTTAGTTACTTGATTCAATTAGATAGGCAGTAGGAATGATACAATTGATCCCATTGACTCTTGTTTTAAAGGAGAAAATCAACCAGGATTTGCAGTCATGATTTCTGTCAACTGCTACTGGAAATTCCCATCAGTTATTGTGGATCTGTTGCTGAAGGCAGTGAGTTATGCCTCTTTGCTGCTGCTGCATAAATAGCTTGCTAACATGTATTGTTGATATCTGAAGTTTGTATTAAAACGATTACTGTCACAGTTATAATGGAGTAGATTGAGCAACAACTTGCAATGTTTGCGTATGCAGTAAAATACAGTAACCTCAAAGATGCTGTTCAGTTTGACCTTTTCCATATGCGGTTTCACCAGTATCTCACCAAAAAACTTGGCATTGAAGCAAATAGAGTTGTGAAATTGTGATGCTCGAATCATTAACTAATAAAAGAAAAGAAACTTAGTCATTCAAATATAAGTGAATTTTTAATTATGGTGCATGTATTTATTACTGCCAGATAATGCCTCTGGCTCTGAAAATTTATGCAAGTGTGAGCTTCCATTCCTTTAGAATTAAATATTGTAGGAAACTTACTTTAAGATAAATATGTTTAACTTTCTGACACTTAGCACTGTCAGTTCTATTTGTCTGCCCCTCCATATTTCACTTTTAGTACATAATTTTACTTTGGATTAAACATTCTAATTGAAAGGCATAGAGAAATTGGCAAACAAAACTTAAAAGCATATTCCTCTTCTGCTTCACACCGCCTCTCCTTGAACCCACCTTTTACATATGCCACTAATTAGGGATTTTACCGTGTCCCAATATGTCTAACCGACACAGCAACTGGAACACTGGTTGTGTTAAAAGTGATGAAAATAACTCCTGGATCTCTGATTTCATGATATGCTGTCCAGATTTTTAAATTTCTGAGATGAGAATCAATTTAGGGATTTATTAAACAGAAGTATTATCCCTTTCTTTATTTCTTTTATTTGTTTTCAGAGTACAAAGACTATGGTTTTACTCGTTTTTAGAAGTTGGACATTAAAGTATATTGTTGTTGAATTCCCTAAATAGGTACAATGTTATTTTTGATGTATGCAGTTAATGTTTGCTCCAGATATATTTAAAATTATGCAGTTATTGAACAGTTGTTAATTCTGCAGTATCTTCTTCAACGTAATGAAGTGGGATAAACAAAGAGTCGTATGTGTTTTTGTTAATTTATGGGATGGCAGCATTGCTGGCTGGGTCAGCATTTATTGTCCTTCCCTAACTGTTCGTGAGAACGTGGTGATGAACTGCTGAAGTCCTTTCTGGAGGTGTTCCAAAAGTTTGGTCTAGTGAATGAAGGAACTTTTCCAAGTCAGGGAAGGTATGTGGGTTGGAAGGGAGTGGTGTTCCCATGCATCTGCTGCCTTTCTACTATCTAAATGGGTGTGGAAGGTGCTGTTGAAGGAGACTTGATGAGATGTTGCATTGCATTTTCTAGATGGTACACACCATTGCCACTCTGAGTTGGTGGCAAAGGGAATAAATGTTGAAGGTGGTGAATGGGGCGCTAATTGAGTGGGCTGCTTTGTCCTCGATGATGTCAAGCTTCTTGTGTTGTTGGAGCTGCACTGATCCAGGCAAGTGAAGGGTATTCCACCACACTCCTGACTTATACTGGGGCAGGTTTTGGGAAGTCCGGAGGTGAGTTACTTGTTGCAGAATTCCTAGCCTCTGACTTGCCTCTTGCAGCCACAGTAATGTTGATAGTAGGGGTTTCAGAAGTGCTAATGTCATTGACTGTCATGGGGGAATGTCTAGATTCTCTTTTGTTGGAGATGGTTATGTTGGTATTTGTGTGGTGCGAATGACAATTGCCCCTTAGCAGCCCAAGCCTAGATGTTGTTCAGGGCTTGCTGCATATGGACGTGGACTCCTTTAGTACCTGAGGAATGCTGAATGTTGTTGAGCGTTGTGTGATTGATGGTAAACATCTCACTTCTGACCCTATAATGGAGGGAAGAGCAATGATGAAGCAGCTGCAGATTGTTGGGTCAAGGACACTACCCTAAGGAAATGACTGACCTCCAGGAGGCACAGCCATCTTCCTTTTTGCCAGGTATACCTCCAGCTAGTAGTGAGTCTGCACTCTGTTTCTCATCAACTCCAATTTTGCTGGAGCTCCTTGAATGCCACAGTTGGTCAGATTTTGCTTTTCCCTCACTTCTTGGGGTTCAGCTCTTCTGTCCATGTTTGGACCAAGGCTACACCGAAGTCAGGAACTGAGTGACTTTGGTGGAACTTAATTTGTGCATTGCCGCTCAGTCTATTGCTGAGGATGTCCCACTTGACAGCACTGTTGACAACCCTTTTCAGCGTTCCCATTCCTACCAGAAAACTAAGCACTATTTATAGATCACAGAATGGTTAAAATACAGAATTAGACCATTTGACCCATTTTCTCTGTGCTGGACCTCTGAAGGAGCAGCTCCCCTGGTGCTCCTTGCTTTACTTTTCCCCGCATATTCTTCTTTTTCAAATGTTGTTCCAATTCCCTTTAGAAAACCTCAATTGAGCCGACTCCCACCATACACTTGGCTGGTGCATTCCAGCTTCTAACCACTTAATGCAGAAAAAAGTTTTCCCTCATGTTGTCATTGCCTCTTTTGCCAATCTTCTTAAATCAGTGATCCTTACCACCACTACTACCAACAACCCTCTTCACCCCCCAGCCCCCCATAACTCCGCATGGGATTTTTACCGTGTCTAACCCACCTAACCTACACATCTGAAACACTAGAGTGCAATTTTTAGCACGGCCAATCCACCTAAGCTGCACATTTTTGGACTGTGGGAGGAAACCGGAGCACCCGGAGGAAACCGGAGCACCCAGAGGAAACCCACGCAGGCACGGGGAGAATGTACAAACTCCACACAGACAGTTGCCCAAAGCTCATATCAAACCCATGTCCCTAATGCTGTGAGGCAGCAGTGCTAACCACTGTGCCACCTTGGAACTCATGGAATTCAAGTTATGGAATGTGTATGGTGTTGCTGGCAATGAGTCGGAGGATGTGATAATAAAGCTGGATGATATGAAAGATAATGACCCAGATCTTCCAGTCAGCAACAATGAGGGAAGCACATGCTGACCCTGTTTAAACTTCCAATTCCAGCTTCTGCCTAGCAAGGAGCAGACTGCTAAAGTCTTGTGTAGTGACATTCATCTATGTCAAAGTTATGACATCGTTTTTAACTACGGACCAGTGGCATACTTCATGAGATCTGCCTCTGGTTCGTTTATACTTCAGTGTTTTTAAAAGGACCTGTATCTGTATA
>NC_063335.1:26690875-26694486 GCF_021869965.1 Rhincodon typus
CCTCTTTGACAATGGGGTGTAATCTATATCAAGGATGTTGGAGGCCTTCAGCATTATCCAGTGTGTGGCTGTTAATTATCACGGTTTTGTTAAATTTTTAGGCCTTCCTAATACAGTTGTCACTATAAAGCCAGATCCTAAATCTGTCATGGGAGTATGCTGGGATAAATTTCTTGTGTGTTTCAGGAATAAAAGCCAAGTCTCCAATACTAATATGTCAGGGGCGTTCAAAGGCATTGAACATTTGCCCGTGGGAAGTTTAAACTTGCTCGCTAAGGGTCCCGATCCGAAACGTCAGCTTTCCTGCTCCTCTGATGCTGCCTGGCCTGCTGTGTTCATCCAGCTCCACACTGTGTTATCGGTAAATACCACCCATGTGTGGAGCCTGGGACTTCCTCAAAGTCCTGAAGTTTGACGGGTAGCTGCTTCCATCGGAAAATTCAGGCCAACATATATATTGAGAGAAGAAAATCTGTGAAAACATGTGGATTATAGAATAGAATACCCACAGTGTGGAAGCAGGCCATTCAGCTCATCTGTCCATACTGCCCCTCTGAAGAGGGACCCACAGACACCCATTCCTCAACCCTATCCCTGTAACCCTGCATTTCCCACAACTAACGCACCCAGCCTGCACATTGCTGGACACTATGAGCAGTTTAGTATGGCCAATCCACCTAAGTTACACATCTTTGGACAGTGAGAGGAAACCAGAGCACCGGGAGGAAACTCTCAGATACAGGGGGGAATGTGCCAACTCCACACAGGCAGTTGCCCGAGGGTGGGATCGAACCCTGGTCCATTACCCTGTGAGGCAGCAGTGCTAACCACTGAGTCACCTTACTGACTCATGAAAATTAAGCATTCGTCAGTCTATCAGCTAGATTGGTAACAGAAAACTTGTCTCAGATTTTGAATTTTGGAACTGTAGTTAAGGGCGATGAGATGTGATCGATGAGAAGTTTGTATCAGCTAAAACTAAAAAACAGTTAATTTGAGCTTTTTAGAGTAAGGCCATTTCATTGAGCTGTGATTGCACAAAAATGTTGTAAGCCTACAACAATGGGATAGATGATTTAAAAAGCTTGCCTAGAAAGATAGATTTTTAGGAGCTGGCGGTATTATTGGAGCGACTTTCAGAACAGTACCTTGGTGGTGAAAGATAAAATGGTAGAGTGAAAGGAGGGAGGAATTTATCAGAGACTAGAATTGAAAGAGCTCTGAGCTCTTGTTGGAGATGGTGATAGTTGTCACGAAGGTGGTTGTTTGAGTGGATGGAGAGGCACCTGGATTGTGCTGGAATAAGTAACAAGTAGGGAAGGTGGAAGCAGAATGATTTTAAATTGGAGCATCAAAAGCCAATGACATGAGACTTGATGGATGAATTGAGACTGAACATGAGAGATATTTTGGACGGACTGAAATTTAAACTGTGGGCTGGGATGTCAATCAGGAGATTTTGGAGGATTGATTTTGGAGCTAATAACGGCACGGATGAGTTGAAGCAGGGGTGGAGGTGTCCAAGGTAGAGACATTCTTTGAACATCCTATCAGATCTAACATTGAGCTGGACGTAGATTTACAGAGATACGGTGAGTGTTATCAATTATGTCAACTGTTTTTGCATGGCATTCAATCAGGGTGTGTTTTGATGTACTTTATCTGTAGCTTGAGTTTTATTACATTTCAAAGTGAAGCCATGCATGTCTGACCTCTGTAGAGGCTAGGCACGAGGACACATTGTCAACATGGCACCAGTTAATTGTACATGTTTCAACAATGTTGCTTGAGCCAGCAGGAGGGTTGCTATGGATGTTGGGGAAAAGTGATAGAGCACTTTGAGGTTACAGATAAAGCATATTTCAATAGGACATAGACAGCTGTCTTCTGTTCTTGCTTTCTATACCTAACATAGATATGTCTAACAGTCAGTG
The DNA here is from genome assembly GCF_021869965.1 of Rhincodon typus. Taxonomy (NCBI): domain Eukaryota; kingdom Metazoa; phylum Chordata; class Chondrichthyes; order Orectolobiformes; family Rhincodontidae; genus Rhincodon; species Rhincodon typus. Next base: position 26,692,810 of record NC_063335.1, read on the forward strand.
GGCAGCATGAGCGCTAAATTCAAAGCATGCCCCTTTCCCCTTCCCAAAACAACTTGAAACTTAACCTGGTGAAGCATGTAATTTATTCTGATGACACATGCACCAAAAAGGTTACTTTTGAGTCAACTTATTGTGGTCCAATCTTGATAGATAGCAAAAAGAAACTTTTTGAGCTTAATTGGAAACCTTTCAACTACTTTGAATTATGTTTTCCAGTATTAAGAATCTCATTCATCTGTAATAGTGTTGCAATTTTTTGTAAATAAAAAGGAAGTTTAAATGTCAAGTAATGTCATTTGAAGAAATTGTACAACTGCTGAATTGATGAATTTTACAAAATTGCATACAGACTGAGCATTTTTTTTTTAGCTGCTTCTGCATGCATAGCTTGGTTTTTTTGGGCAACCAAATTTACTCATTGTTTATACTTCTAGTAATAACTGGAAATGTGGCCTTTGTCTTCCACTTCTGTTTGGAAAGCAATGGATACTTTTTGAAAATTTTAGGAAATTGTTTAACTGAATGAGAGCAGATCACTCAGCGCTCTTTTTGTCCTTTGTCAACTGTGGAATAATTGCCAAAGAAAAATTATTTGAAGTTATGGCCTTGGAATGTATCTTCAGTCTTGTCCTTTTCCTTTCAACAGCAATTGAGGGTATTGCAACTTAAGGGCATTTTCAGAGCACTTGGGGTGGTTCAAAATGCAGAAGCTTAACCACTGAATATTGAAGGTATTGAAATCTAAACTTTGTACAGTACTTTAAGAACAGCTGAGAACCTGGAAAGACAGTCAGGTTTTTGATTGGGATTTTGTCATTTTACCCTGTGCTGTACGCTAAACATCTGTTGGTTAAATAATTGCTGCTGTTGAATGTCAGAGGTTTTTCATTCACAATGCATAAAATTGATGCATTATGAATGGGAATAAATGGGTTCTTTACATCCTGGAATCAAATAAGCTGTTTTCGTGCAGTGATATTTGCTTTGTGATGTGAAATTATGAGGTTTTTGAATGCTTGTGAGCATCTTTAAAGGCCTAATTCATACTGTAGTGGCAACTGGTTATAGTTACGTTACATGATGTTAAAAGCTGACTGTGTAGGCTTGACATTGTATTTTCTCAAGTAAAACATGCAAGGACAAGGCAGCGGCTATTGTGTGGAACATGATGGGAGAAGAAATGCACTGAGTATTTGGGCAACATTTATTGACATTTGAATTATCTTTGTCATGGGACTCTTGTCATAAAATGTAAAGTGTTTAATCGTTCAAAACAGTTTTAAAAATTGTACACTGATGTTTTGCTTCATAATTTTAGCAACAAACATGCAAAGATGTTGCACATATGATTTATCCATGTGCATCAGTGTTGTCTGTTATAGAGGAACAAAAAAAGAAGTTGCTGGAAAAACTCAGCATCTGTGAAGAAAAATCAGTTAACATTTCGGATTCAATCACCCTGTCTTGGAACTGGTGGTAGCTAGGAACATGTCGGTTTATATGCAGAAGATGGTTTTGACGGGTGGGTGGTGGTCAATGCTGTATGGAGTAAACGATAGGACAAAGGATAGAGCCCGAAGAGAGAGAAGAACAGTTGGATAGACAAAGGAGTTGATAACGATTTGGCAAGGAGAGTGAATAGCTGTTAATGGGGACTGTTAGTGACTAACAGTAGGT
>NC_063335.1:26694986-26744986 GCF_021869965.1 Rhincodon typus
AAGAAAAATTGACTAAAGCAGGGGATATATTCTTCAGGGAAGGTTGACATGTACAGGCGGAATAAATATATTTGGGAATTTGGAAATTGGAAATTAAAAAGGGCTTGTTAGGTTTGGAATGTATTGTGGACTTTCAAATTGTGCAAAAGAAACGGAAGAAATTTGTCAGATTAGAAAGGTTAGTAGGAATATCAATTATTGTTTTGGGAATGCTTTTAATTATCCATTCATCATTTTGCTTAGTACATGGAGGAATGGATGTCCAGTTCTGAACTTCTTCCTTGACTAGCTAAACTTTAGAGGTGGAGCTTTTGCTAGATTTCAATGAGCAATAAAATACATCAGTGGATAGACACATTAAGCACCAGGAGCAGGAGTAGGCCATTCAATCCCTCGAGCCAGCTCCATGGCTGTTCTCATCTCAACCTCAACTCCACTTTCCTGCCGACACTCCATAACCCTTCAACCATTACTAATTAAAAATCTATCCATCTATCTATCCATCCATCTGTCCTCAAAAAAACTACCCTGTGCTGAAATGCTGGATGTAATTTTGAGATAAAGTTTGCCTTTATAGACCCTCAAAGACCTTAGTATATAGTATTAGACTCTCTTGCTTCAGGATGAAAATTCTTTAGGATACTACCTGCCATAAGGTAATATGAATTTAAAAGGATCCAACCATTCCCATTTATGTAAAACAATGCATATTAGAGCACTTCAATTTTTTAAAAGTTATGATGAAATGAGCAGTTTTGTTTCATGCAGCTGGACACTCAAGAATGAGGAATCGTAAACATAAGACATCCAGAACAGAGTGTAGAAAAACCATATTCATGTTACAAGACAGTGGGACTCTCTTCTGGGGTTAATGGTAGAGGGCAGGAACTACATAGCATTCAAAGCTGGATTTGATGGGTGAATGGTGGAAACCGGGTGTGGGTGTGGTTCAGATGAAGAGTTTGAATTTAATTGTTTGTGTGGAGGATTAAGCAGATTAGACTGAATTACCCGACCTGTGTTGTAATTGTATTTTAGTGACGCAAGAATATTTTGGGAACATAATAAATAAATTATAGGAACAGCAGTAGGCCATTCAGCCCCTTGAGCCTGTTCCACCATTCAATGAGATGATGGGTAATCTGTGGCTGCATATACCTGCCTTTGGCCAATATCCCTTATACCTTTTGCTTAACAAAAATTTAATCTATCTCCAATTTTAAAAATAACAACTGGCTCTGCATCCACTGCTGGTAGAAGAGAGTTCCAAACACCTATCATCCTGTTTTTGTAGAAGTACTGCCCAACATCTCTCCTAAACGGTCAAGCCCTAGTTGTCAGCCTATGCTCCCTAATTCTAGAAACCCCAACCAGTGGAAATAGTTTATCTTTGTCTACCCTGTTTTTTCCTGTTCATATCCTGAAGACTTCGATCAGATCACTCCTTAACCGAACAAAACCGGAAATGACACTACTCACCATAATGGACCGGACAGTATAAATGCCAAGCGGAGTAGAATAACATCACTTCATCGGAGGCCTCACTGATGATGTTACCTAGCGTGGTGACAAAATGTCAGAACGAAAACAAGCCAGCTTGGTGACCAATTTAGTAACCTCACCCACAAGCCAAGCTACAAATCTTTGCTAAAACCTTAAACTCCTTAACCTTCTAAACTCTAGAGACTGGTACTGGTGAATTAAAAGTATACAGTTGCTCAGCTTAAGGATTGCATAGTCTGGAACACCCTGAAGCATTTCAAGATCCTGGATAAAGGATCATACATTTAAATTTTTGTTGATGTCTGGTTTGAGCTTTGTAATGCAGATATTGTCGCAAAATTCAAACTTCAAATTCCTCCGAAAAAGTGCATTGTTCTATAGGCAGACTTGTAAATAGGTATAACTTTTTATGTCCAGATAGTTTAAGGGTGGTTCATGATGCATTTAAAAGAAAGAGCACACCTTCACGTCTTTGAGATATCTCAAAGGGCTCCACATTCAATGAATCACTTTTTTGAATTGTGTTCACTGAGTTGGAGGTCAGGTGATGGAATTTCTAAAACTCTGTTTTCATAAGCAAGCACCTTGAAAAGCAAAGGAGCTATTTTCAGTGAGCCACTGGGGATAGTGTCCCATCAGTGCCTGACTCAACAACTTCCCTCTCAAGTACTTAACCATCCTTCATCACCTCTTCTGAGTTCCATTTCACTCTTCATCAGTAAAAGAGGCGAATTTAGCCACACGTCAGTCATAATAAGCTGCAGCTCACTATGCCTTTTGCAAGTTTTTCGTTGCCACCTTCTTGTCACCTCCCTTCCAAATGTAAAGCGACAGAAAATGAAGAAAGAAAATGAGCTACTTGGTTTTGAAGAGGCAGTCTAAAAAGAGCTTGCTTCAGATGGTATAGTGATGGTAAGCACAATTCATGTCAATAAAATGTGGCATTTATAAAAAGTCTTTTGCAACTTCAATGCCTCAGTGTTTTGTGCTGATGTGTTACTTTTGAGAATAGTGATGTAGGAGTGAAGCAGCTAAATTGCAACAGGCAGTACGATAACTGACTAGATGTTGATTTTTTGGAGTTGCTGGTTGAGAGAGAACTGCTGTGTGCTCCTTTTTAAATTGGGCAATGAGTTCTTTTATTTTCACCTTCAGAGGACAGGAAAATCTTGGTTTTCCACCTCATCCCAAAGCTGACAGTCTGAAGAGTGTAACATTCCTTTATCACTGGCATGGCAGCCTGGATTGTGTGCTAAATCACCTATAGTGAGGCTTTAACCCAAAACATTCTGACTTGAGATGAGAATGCCATTGTTGCGGACATTTCTGAAGATAAAGTTTGTTACTGTGAGCCTGAATGTTGTTGTACTGTCGGCTTTGCAGCAAATGTTTTTTTGGACATCCGTATGGCCAGCTCTCTCTCATTGTTTCTAATATGGTTTTCTTTGGGTGTCCCTCATCTGTCCACAGTAACCTTGGCACAGGGCCATCTCTCTGCTCTGTGAAGAGGCACAGCATCTTTCATACAATTAAGTGGTTTGCTTGGATCACACAGCTGCTGCTTATGGACTCTTAAGTCACACAGGAATACCACAGCATTCTGGGAGAGTTGCCAGGCGTTTATTTCCTTCCTGTTTTCCGTTCTATCTGTGTTTATCTGCCTGTCTGTCTCTTTTTTAATGCACACCTCTCCTCTGCTTCTTCACTTACTGCTTCTTTTACTCTCCATTTCTATTCACCACTCATCACCTTGTATTGCTTTTTTTCTCTTTCCTTGTTAATCCCATTTTCTGTTTTTCATTTCACTTCTTATTTCTCACCACCACTCATGCTCTTGCCTCTCACTGTTGAAATTCAGTGCCTTATGCAGTCTCCTACCCTAACTCATTGGTCTCTTGGATTTTATACCTGACCACATTTTTAATCTTGTTCAGTTCTTTTCTTTCCTACAGTATAAAGCTACGTAGTGTGTTGAGAAAGAAAGCACTGGTGCAACACACAAGATGCCTCTTAGCAGGAACTAATCCTAACAACTGAGTATTCGTGAAAATCCTCCAAATCAAAGACCTAATCACAGTACTGTATTATAATTGTTCAGAATGTAAGTTAGAGGTTGTTTGGGGGAATACCAGCAAGTTAAAGGGAGTAGGAGAGGGTTGATTTGTTCCTGTGACGTGGTCAATGCAGCAGTACTCCTGAGATAATGACAATACTGCTTCTCAAAATGTTCCTGTATTTGTGATGGTGTCCTCAAGATTTTTAGGAATTCAGCTGACACGAACCAGTGATGATGATTGGACAGTGGTGTATCTCAAGGTTAGACAGCAATCTGACATGGAAGGGAACTTGAAATGTTATGATTTTACTGCTGTTGTCCTCCTTTTGTGGCAATGATCACAACAATGTTGAAGTAAGTAAGCTTTGTAGTTGTGCATATAGCAGCTAGAGTTCCCGAGAGGGGCGGATATTGAGTCTGTGTGGTCTTGGCACCTGATCAGACAGATTGCTTTGCTTTGTCTTGAAGTTTGTGGTTGCACCTATCCAGGCAAGTTGCAAGTATTCTATTACATTACTGATTTGAACCTTTTAGATATAGACAGTCTGTAGTGGTGTGGTATTAGTCAGTCATTTTATGTTACCTGGCCTCATGCGCTCAGTTATAGGGGTTATACAGCCAGTCTGGTTAAATGCTGATGTCCTCCAAGTGGTGGTATTGTTGACGTTTGTAGGGAGGTGGCTGGGACTTGTTGGGAATGTACAGTGCCTTGTACAAATGTAACCTGCCACTTGGCAGCCCGAAGTTGAATGGTATCCAGGTCCTGCTGTAGGCTAGTGTGACCTTTATTTTTATTGGAGCAATTGTGTAAAGGAGCTAAGCACGCGTCGAATTGTTGGTGAACTGATTTACCTCCAAGTATCCTGAGCATCTTTACTAATTATATATGTCTCCAGCCTTTGGAGTTTTCCACTTGATGTGTTTTGCTTTGCATCTTGTACTTTCTTGAATTGCTGTAAGTCAGGTAGCAATAATTAATAAAAACAAGCTTCAGATTTCTCATATATTTATAAAATACCATTTTAGTGATAATGCGTTCATCAAGCCAGTGAATAGATTAACTGAAACATAAAAGTAAATGGTTAAGTAACAATGAAGTGTTAATGTGAAACGCTACATTTCAGCCTAATACAGTCTTCTGTCTAAAAGTGCTGATTTTAATACTACAGTTATGTAGCTGCTGAAGCAAATGGATTTCACAGCAATCACAGAATTATTACAGTACAGAAGGAGGCCATTTAGCCCATCATGCCTGCACTAGCTCCTCATTTATCTGGTGCCAGTCTCCTTGCTTTCTTCCCACACCCTTGCATACTCCTTCATTCTAAATAACTATCCAATGTCCTCTTGAATGCCTCAAATTAATTCTTCAGAACCATGTCAAAACTGGAGATTAGATACCTAAACTGTGCAGATTTGAGATTCTCAACCAAGATTGATTTGAATCTTTGCAACCTTTAATTCTGAGAAATTCTGACCTGTAAATTACTTTTGCAAGCATAGACCTTTGGAGATTTGCTTTGAAAATGTATAGACCATCCTTTAAAAAGTTTTTCTTTAAATTTTCTGTATATGTATTTCATTATTGAACTCTGATCCAGTTTTGTGCTTTTTGCACAATGAACTGCAATGTCCAATTTGCTCTGCTAATTTATTTCTATGAATGTTAAATCTTGCCCCTGGTTTTTGACTGTACAGTACTGGGAAATGAAATGATGGGTTTATGTTGCTGAATTCTTCACAGCAGCTGTGTAGGGGCCAAGAGACCTTGTCCTTTTAACACAATGAGCAAAATGGAATTTGGAGAGGAATTCCCCATAGGCTGTTTTTGTGTGCTTCTTACTGGTTAGATGGTTGGTAATAGTGACCTTTCAAAAGGAGCTTGTTTACTCTCTATTTACCTTGCATATCAAAGAGATAAATCCTATGTACTTTTTGAATTAATGATAATCAATCTTGGTCTTTTCCTTTTGTTTGCTCATATTTACAGCTCTCTCAATTTTCTGTCTTTTGACCCTTCACCGAAACAAACATGCGTTTTTGAGCGCGCACGCACGCACACAAGTTGCATCTCTTTTTAACTAGGTTTGCCAGATTTGTCCCCCTCTATCTTGCTGCCTTCTGAAAGCAATGGCCTTGCCATTTAGGTGAGTCTACAGCTTAACTGTATCAAACAACATTCTAAGTAAATTGGTGGGTTTGATCGATTTTACTGTCATGTCTAACAAAATACAGTGAAAAGCTTTGTTTATGAGCGGTACAGGCAGATCACAGCAAGCAAAGGATGTACATATCAAAAAGACTTAGAAGCATACAGGTTACTTTGCAGGTTACATTATTTGAGGCTAGAGTGCATTCAATAGTCTGATAAGGTCCAGAATGTTCCTGAACCATCTTGTGGGTGTGTCTGGGCTTTTGTACCTTCTGCCTGACGGTAGAGGTTGTAAGAGATCATTACCGGGGTGCGATGGGTCTTTTATGTTGGCCACCTTTCTGTGGCAGTGAGCCGTGTAAATAGATGAAAGGTTGGCGTCCATGATGGTCTGGGCTATGCACACCACCTTCTGTAGTTTATGTTCCTGGGGAGAGCAGTTGCCGTACCAGGCCGTTACACACCTGGACAATATGCTTTCAGTGGTGCATCTGTAGAAGTTTGTCAGGGACCTTCTGGACATGCCAAATTTCCTGAGCTGCCTGAGGAAGAAGAGGTGTTGTTGGGTAATTGTTGCTCTGCCACTTCCAGTAGTACCAGTGTACAAACTTAAAAAAGACATGAGGGGCAAATGTTTTACACAGAGGGTGGTTCACATGTGGAATGAACTTCCTGAGGAAGTGATGGATGTGGGTAAAATTATGGCATTTAAAAGACTTTTGGATAGGTACATGAATAGGAAAGGTCTGGAGGGATATGGGCCAGGAGCAGGCAGGTGGGACTAGGTTAGTTTGGGATTATGTTTGGCATGGACTGGTTGGACCGAAGGGTCTGTTTCTATGCTGTATGACTCTAACAATAAATTAGACTATTAATTTGTTTTAACTTTACACCCAACGGTTTGGTTACCTGCAGCCATGGTTTTAAAAAAAACTCAGATGATTTATATATATTTTTTCTGTTAGTAGGGTTTGTTAATGTCTGTATGCCCACTTTTTGTTTTCTGATCATTTCGTAGGGTTTTGAACTGTTTTTGTAACACTAGGTTTAATTTCCCCTTTTTGAATTTTTTCCTCCAACTTATGTTATGGAACAACTAGCGATTTAACTAGTCCTGGAGATGCCACATGTTGGGCATGGGTGGCAACGTGTAAACCACATATTGTATGTAAATTACCAATTATGTTTTGTTCCAACCATCATCATTTGCTGCTTTCTAGAGGTAAGGCCTGTGGCTTGGTGTTTTTTTTAATCAAGGCAGGTTGATTTGTAGTACCTCTCAGCTTTTCAAATTCTTTTGTTCTCCGGCTTCATTTGAAAACTTGGCTTGCACAGATTTGAATATGTTGTACACTTGCGGAAGATGTAACTCAGTGTTAAACCAGAGCACTGAAAAATAGTGAGCTTTCATACTGTTGTCAGGCTTCAATAAACAAATGCATTCCATTGAACAGTAAATATTCTAAGAGACCTGAGCAAGTTGTTGGGGATATAGCGCAAAATGAGTTTTTTTTTAACAAGAACGCTATCTTGCTGTCACTGTAAATAGAAGTTCCCACCGTATAAAAGGAAATAAAACTCAATACTTCACCTTAACGTGTACTGTTTCAATATTAGACCATAGCTGAGCTGCTGGGACCTTTCTAGCAAAACAAAACACATAGGTAAACTCCGCGTGATAGTTGAGCATTGTCTACTGAGTTAAATTCACAAAGCAAGCCAAAAAAAATCGGAATTTTGAGTATTATTCCGATGTGGATCCAGATTTATTTTCTCTATTTTTTAGGTGATATAGGCTTTGCTGGCTGGGTCCACGTTTACTGCCCATCCCTATCTGTTTTGTGAAGGTGGTGGTGAGCTGCCTGTTTGAACTGTTGCAGTCCATGTGATGTAGGGTCACCCCCCCCATACTATTGGGGAAGAAATTCCAGGGTTTTAACCCAATGGTACTGAAGGAATGGCAATAAATTTCCAAGCCTCAGTTCGCATAATCTTATCCAGCGATCTTTTAGTAAGGAAGGTGATGAGAAGTTTCTGGCCAATTTTTGCGGAATACACAAACTTTGAACACCGTGTAAAATAATGACTGCTTTGCCAATTATCATAGTTTTTTCCTTGTAAGTGGGAAGACATGATAATTGTTTAAATTGTGTTTCTCCAGTATCTAGGAGAGTAAATTGTGTAGGGGAGGAAGACACTGATCATGCAGCAGTGTTGTGCAAAGAAAACCGATTTAAAACTCCAAAGTGTTCAAGAGAATATAACCTTATAATCAGAGCCAGGCCATTGAAGAGAGAAGTTGGGTAATACTTCACACAGGATTTTTAGAAGTATAGAACTTTCTTTGCTCAAAATCAATGAATGTGAGCTGAATTAATGATTTTAAATCCAAGATCAGTGCACTTTCCAAGGCAAGAATATAAAATAACAGATAATATGAAAGGATATGGAATCAGGGCAACTGAATGGGGTTGAGATGCAGATCAGCCAACATGTCAATGAATGGCTGAGTGACTAACCTTTGTTCTTCTGCATTTTTCTTGCTGTCGCCATCAGACATACAACATGAGTCTTTCCCAGTAATTTGAAAGACCAACAGTAGTATCACCCATTAACCATCAATATATCAGGAAACACAAGCTAAGTTTGTGTAATGTCTCTTTCTAATCTAACCCTTAGATCCTTGGTAGCATTCTGGTGAATTGGTTCACTTCTAATGCCAGCACAAGCTTTTCTAATGAACAATGCTCGGAATTCTCTTCTGTACTCCTTTCAATTTAATATTCAGATTCTGTTGGCCTTTTCAATTAGTTTCTGGATCTCCCTACAACCTGTTAGTGATTTTTATGGGGACCCTTGAAGCTCTTACTGTTCCTAATTTTATACTTTTTAAATCTTCCTGTTCTCTGGTACAAATTGAATTGGAAAGGTCGGCAACTTATGCTCGACCTGTATCGAACCTTGGGCAGACCACACCTAAATTGATATCGAGAAATTGGAAAGGGAGCAGAGAAGGTTTACAGGAATGTTGCCAGAAATGTATGGGTATATAGTTCATGAAAGGATTGAATGTGTGTGTGGTCCTCATTTTTCAGGAAATAAACCTTTAAAATTTTGAAAGGTTTTGATTGAGTCTACATAAAGAGACATTCCTGCTTGTGGGGGAGCTTGTCGAGGAACTATAAATATGAGGAAGTTGCCAAGAAACCCAATAGAAAATTCAGAAGAAACATTGTGATCTTACAAATGGCAAGAACATTGAACTCTTACCATGGGGAGTGGTTGAAACGGCCAACATAAATGCATTAAACGGGAAGCTGGACAAGCATATAAGGGAGAAGGGAATAGTGGGTTTACAATGGTAGATTTAAGTGAGGAAAAAAGGGAGAGGGATTGACTGGAATAACAACTTGCCAAGGATCATTTATACCAAATGGGCTCTTTCTGTGTCTTATCCTATGTAAAACTTGCATCTCACTTTTTAAAAAATATCTTTATATTTTTACATTGCTATCTACAGTCTAACTACAAATGTGAATGTAGAGCTTTATATGATGTTATCAAAGTCATTAATAAATGTAGTGACTAGTTAAGGCCCCAGCACAGATCCTAGTGGAACACTACTAAATATCTGCTTCCAATTAAGGTACATACCCCTTATTGCAACTGCCTGGTCTCCTAACCAATCTGCCTACCGCTGCCTGACAAGGGGTTTTGGCCCGAAACGTTGACTTCCCTGCCTCTTGGATGCCATGCTTTTCCAGCACCACATTTTTTGACTCTAGCTTCTAGCATCTGCAGTCTTTACTGTCTCCGTGCCTACCACGTTAGATAGATGAAAACGGCAACACAGCCCCTGAACACATGCACACTCTGTCTCGCTGTCACCTACAAGAATCAAGTGTTCAGCATTTCTGGCACTGATAAAGAAAACAGTTCAAAGGCACTCTGCACTTCAAGCTGAACTTTGTTGACCTTTTAATGACTGTCAAGAGCTTGCTGATAACTTGTCCATGAAGCTGCATTATGCTTTGATTCACAACACTAATGATGAGGCAGAGGAAGAAAAGGAAAAAAAAAATCCTGCACTCTGTCATCCACTACCACTTGGGATGTCCTGCTCCATGTGCCCAAAGATCTGCAGGTCTACTCAATCGCGTGAACACCCAAGGCAGAAACCCTTGACCCTGAGTAGAAATTGTCTGCTAATTGAGGGACACCTAATGACTTTAGGTAAATTCAGATTGTGAAGGGTAGGTCATGCCTAATGAAACAATCTGTGTGTCAGCTCAAATTTCCCTTAAGTGCCCACTCACTCTGTCATTAATCATAATTCTAATGTTCCTCTGCTTTTAGAAATCTGGAAAATATAGAATTGTTAGTCTGTTGTGCTCAAGACAATTATCTTTTTCTCATTTTGCATGCATTGTGTCCAATATTTTGGTTCGTAACTGTGGAACTAAATTTTTCTTATACAGACATTTAACATTGACATTGACATTGAAAGTTTTTGAAATTCCTTGTCCTTGAGTTACCAGAATGGACTGCTCCATTGAAGTCTGTTCCAGGTTACTAGGGTATCCGTTGCTTATCAACGGTAGCTGCCTGCCTTCAGATGTTCATGTGGGTTTATGTTTGAATAACTGATTGTTCAGGACTCCCAGTCACAGTACTTGGTAGTTCAGTGATCTAGCAAATATCTGGCACCTTTTGAAGATAATTGTGAATTTAATCACCTAAGTCCCAATTAGTTTTCTTGTGGGCTGTTTATATTTTTTAGGATGGACTTATGCACAAGCTAGGCTTGAGTCCTTTCTTAACCTTTAGGTTTCCAAATTTTTAGTGTGTCCTCGGAGTTTATTTACAGATATATTGTCAGTGACCATTTTTGAGTTGCAAATCTGTTCATGACAACCCTTAACCGTAGATGTATTTTTTACTGCTCTTTGGCAGTTTGCTTCTGATGAGGTTAACTTAATGATTCAGGGGAGCAAGATACTATCAACAGTTTTTGTTTTAAAACACTTCTGCCCATTTAAGAATTGTAAATGGGCAAATGAATGAAATAGACTAGAATATGAACAATTTATAATTGTGTTCAGTTTAGGCATTATTAATGTCCCTAAGGTAATGACGTCTGTCACTTTACCTGGTTTGGTTTATATATGACTCTATCCCCACAATGTCTTTGGTTTTTTAACTTCCTTTGGAAATGGCTGAACAAGATACTGAGTTAGTTGTATAAAACCACTAAGAAGTCTTTATCGATATAGGCACCAGAAACAATGAGGATAAACTCTGCCCTGTTGATCCTGCAAAATCCTACTCGGACATCTGGGAATTTATGCCAAGTTTGGAAGAGCTGTCCCGCCAACTAGCCAAGTGACCAATGGATAAATTCATAGAATCAGATCAGCAGACAATGTCTCGGACCCCACCATCATCATCCCTGGGCATGTCCAGTTCTACTGGCAGGACCGGCCAGCTTCACAAGGACCACTGCCTCTTAACATTTTAATGGTATTACGTTTTTGAATTCTCCACTGCTAACATCCTGAGAGTTAACATTGACCAGAAACTGAACTGGACTAGCCATATAAATACTGTGGCAAAGAGCAAGGAAGAGGCTGGGAATTCTGCAGCAGATAACTTGCTTTCTGACTTCCTAGAATCTATCCACCTTCTACAAAGCACAAGTGAGAGTGTGATGGAATATGCTCCCCTTGCCTGGATGGGTGCAGGTCCAACAACACCGTCCAGGACACAGCTGGCCACTCTCCACATTCAGCATTTATTTCCTTCACCTCCTACACAATATGATTGCAGTGTGTGCCCTCTACAAGATGTACATTTACCAACGAGAAGGACATGGGCAGCAGATGTACGAGGGCACCGCCTCCTGCAAGTTTTCCTCCAAGATTTGTACTGTCCAGACTTGGAAATATACCACCACTGTTGCTGGGTTAAAATTCTGCAAGTCGCTTTCTAACACCATTATGGGTGTACTTACTCTCCAATGACTCAAGTGTTTCAAGAAAACAGCCCACCATCACCTTCTCCAGGGCAATTAATGATGGCAACAGTTGGTAATTTAGCCAGCAATACCTGTATCCCATGAATGAATTTTAAAAAGTATAGTAATGCTTGTCAGTGTGCAGTTGGACAGAAATATCAGGTTGGGGAAAAGCTTGTTCTTTTACATCCTGACAGTGCGTGTTGATTTCTAGTCCAGGGAATGTCTCGGTTGAATCAGGAATTTAGGTCAGATAATAAAACCTCACTTCATTCACATAATGGATCCACACAGTTAATTAATGTGACCACTGAGGAAAGAGAATACCTACAATGGATGTGTTTGGCCCTCCAGTCAACCATCAATTCCTTTTTGATTCTGCTTCAAGACAAGGGGCAAATCTGACTGAAATTTGGATTACCTTACACTTCCTATTCCTGAAACTGTATTTTACTTACTTTGCTCTTTTACTGCTGGTCTCCTGATATCTTCTCAGATCTGCTATTGAAGATTGGTTGACCATGTATTTCCCACTTTCAGACAGTGCTTTCAGCTGCTGTGTGTTGAATGATCATGACTGTTGAAACCTTTCTCCTCTCGACGTCAGGATGCAGTTCTTCACCAGCAATGTCATTAATATTCGGTATAGTCTTTGGGAGGATGTTTTGTACAGGACGATATTCCAGATTCCTATGTGTCTTTTTTTTTGGTGCTTGTGCACTGTTGGAAATTTTATAAAGTGTGTAAATAACTAGTGTAAATGGGCAGCAAATTCTAGCTGCAAGTAATGGCTTAGGCCATGAATAAATCATTGCTCTCAAATCAAAATTGTCAGTAGCTCGAGTCGTGAGGTGGCCCATTATTTTAAACAGTTGTCACAAAGTTTGCACGTTGCCATATTTACAAAGATTGTTCAGATTGATGGCTGATTTTTATTGGTGAAACAGTAAGAATGTTGTGTCTTCTTCAATTATGTAAGCTGGAATTATTTTTTGTAAATTGTATTCTTGCTTTTGTTGATATATTATTGTTGCCTCATTATTTATTCAAAAAATATTTTTTTGTTTATATTATTACAGGTTATGGAGATCTTTTTGCAGTTACCTGTTTTTAAGAAAAAGTACAATGAAATTACTCCATAATGTGACTGTGTTTTATGTTAAGCTGGTAGGAAGCTGTTGCTGTACAATACAGTGAGATAGAAATGGATGTGCTTGACTGAACTTAATAAAGCACAAGCCTGGTGCTGTCAGTCGTTCATAATGAAAGCAGGTAGTGTAGTTTAGAGTCCACTTCCTCTTGCTTTGTGAGGAAAAGCTTATGAGGCAACACGTGATTGGCAATTAGGCTGGTGTGCCTTGGCAAGTAGAACTGGCTTAATACCAGCAGAATTCAGAGGGAAAAATAAGTTTAACAGATGCGTAGTGCTCAACATCTGAAGCATAACTTGGTTGTGGGTTATTGGCAGGGCAAAGTCATTGGAGCAGTGAAGGGAGGCTACATGTCTATTTTTGCTAAAATTTATTGCTGCTGTTCTTTATTCACTTTTTTTTGGTGTTTAACTTTTTTCTTGTAAACTGAAACCAATTAAGTTAATCTGACGTTTTAACAAATGGAACACTTGTCAACAATTTCTCCATAAAAAAGAAGTGTCCTTATTTAACTAATAAAGTCTTTCCGGGGAACAAAATTTAAGTTTCAGCTCTGGTGGGAGTGAATGCTTATTGTCACTTGATAGGCAGGCACTGGGTCTATCCCTAGTTGCCCTTGAGAAGGTGAAGATGAGCAGCTTGTAAAACGCTGATGTCCATTTGGTGTAGGGACACAATACAGTTATTTGATTTGATTTATTGTCATGTATATTATGTTACAAATTACAGAGAAAAGTGTTGTATTAGTGTTGTTGCTCTCGGGCGCCGTCTTAAAATGCAGAAAAATAAACCAAGTCATAGAATATAAAGGCAGAAAAATAAAGAAATAAAGCGTTTAGCTTTACAGTGCTTCTTGTTAAGTGCTCTGATTTGGCCATGGCCCTGGTGGCCAGGCATGAGTCCCCTTTGTCTGCCGTTGGAAGGAAAGTCATCACGTGTGATGGCACCATCTTGTCTGTACTGATACCCTTGCTACCGAGTCATCACTGGACCTCACCAGTGCTGATGCTGCTGGGTACTACATAGGCCCAAACCTGACTCTGCTGCATCAGCCATGAGTGACCGATAGGACCTCCTTGTCGATGCAGAAGCTGCCAGGAACCCAAGCTCTCACTTCTGCCGCCACGAGCCTGCCCTGGGCTCGCTCGTCATCACCGATAACATCACCACAACCAAGCTCTTTAACAAGTGGTAGGTAAGGTAAAAGAGAAAAGAAAAGTGGACGGAATGGACGAGCCCTGGGCTCAGAAGCCCTACTCCACTGTCATCTCACCAGACGTTCTGGACCGTTAGGGAGGGAGTGTGGGCTTTTGACCCAACGACATTGAAGGAGTAATGATATATTTCCAAGTCAGGATTGTGAGTGGCTTGGAGGGGAATGTGCAGCTGGTGGTTCTCCTTTATGCCTGCTGACCTTGTCTTCTAGATGGAATTGGTTGCCGGTTTGGAAAGTGTTGTCAGCGAATCTTTGGATTTCTGCAGTGCATCGTGTAGATGCTACTGAGTGTCGGTGGAGTGGATGCTTATGGAGGTGGTGCCAGTGAAGCTGGCTGCTTTGTCCTGGATGGTGTCAAGCTTTTTGTAAGTTGTTGGAGCTTCACCCATCCAGGCAAGGTGTATTGTGGAACACACCTGTGTATAACTACTGTCTTGCAGAGAGAGATTCTGTCTCAGCTGAGGAATGGAGCTCATTGGAAAGCTCTTTTAAACAGATGGCTTAGATAAGCTTTACCAAATGGCAGCTTCTTGTTCGGTAGGATTCTTTGATACTGAAACAAATTTAAAGATCCAAAGTTGGTGAACAGGCAGAAGGTGATAGGTGGATGGAATTTGGTGAAAGCGAGGATATGAGCAGTAGGGTTTTTGATAGGCTCAAGCTTATGGAGGGTGAAAGATGGGAGGTGGTGGAATGGCCAAGCCTCGAGGTAATAAAGTCTTCGATTGATTGTTTCAGCAGCAGATAAACTGAGGCAAAGGTGGAGTTGAACAGTTATGAAGGTGAAATTGGATGTGGTGTTAATGGATAAGTTGTCAAAAGCTTATCTTAGGATCAACTAGGATACTGAGGTAACAGGCAGGACTAGGGAGAGAGTGAGTTGATGGCAGGAGATCAAAGATAGTTTTGATCGTCCCTGTATTTGGTTGAAATATCTGCTGGTCTGACATTGGTCAGCAATCTGAATTCGGGGCAGTGGTGAGTTTGAAAATATTGTTAAGATAGTTAAGAGTCATTAACTGTATGTAAAACTGATTTGTACTGCATATAGAAGGGTGAAAGTATAGCCCCTTACCATCTGTATTTTGATGATGATGGTAATCACAGAACCTGTGTTAATGGCCATGTATTGTAGAATAAAGGATGTTGCTGGGGTTGGAGGGTTTGCGCTATACAGAGAGAGGCTGAATAGGCTGGGACTGTTTTCCCTGGAGCGTCGGAGTCTGAGGGGTGACCTCATAGAGATTTATAAAATCATAAGATGCATAGATAGGGTGAATAGACAAGATCTTTTCCCCAGGGTGGGGGAGCCCAAAACTAGATGCATTGGTTTAAGGTGAGAGGGGAAAGGGGCAACTTTTTCACACAGAGGGTGGTGTGTGTATGGAATGAGCTGCCAGAGGAAGTGGTGGAGGCTGGTACAATTACAACATTTAAAAGGCGTCTGGCTGCGTATATGAATAGGAAGATTGAGAGGGATATGGGCCAATTGCTGGCAAATGGGACTAGGTTAATTTGGGATATCTGGTCAGCATGGACAAGTTGGACCGAAGGCTCTGTTTCCATGCAGTACGTTTCTATGACTATAAATCACTCTCTCTGCTTATTTCATGAAAACCAAAAGAACTACGGATGCTGTAAATTGGAAACAAAAACAGAAGTTACTGGAAAAGCCCAGCAGGTCTGGCAGCATCTGTGAAGAAAAATATCCGAGTTAATGTTTTGTGTCCTGTGACCCTTCCTCAGAAGGTTATGCCCTCTGGTCCATCCTGCATCTACCACATCCAGTCCTCTGAGAATCCTGCATGTTTCAACAAGGTTGCCTCTCATTTTCTACATTCCACTGAATGCAGTCCAGTCTACTCGGTGGCTTGTAAGAGAGTCTCTTAGCATCTGGAAAGAGTCTAGTGAACCTTCTCTGGACTGTTGTTAATGTCAGTATATCTTTCCTTAGATAAGGGGCCCAAAGCTGATCACAGGATTCCAGTTGTGGTCTGATTAGTGCTTTGTACAGTTTTAGGAAAGCCTTCCTACTTTTATAATCCATTCACTTTGAAATAAAGGCGAGTAATCAATTTGCCTTCCTGAATAGCATCCAAGTTCCACAGGTAGCTTTTTATCATTTGGAACGAAGACCCCCAAATCCCTACGCAGCTTTATGCAGTCTCTCTGTTTTAAATAATATTTCAGTTCCTCTATTCTTCCGGATAAAATTCATAACCTCTCATTTCACCACGTGTATTCCATCTGCCAAGTTATTGTCATCAATAGTGTTTTTTGCTTCAATTATGCCACTTCACATTCAGATTTAGACTGAAAATTATCTGATGGTTCTCATGAATGGCTGGTGTAGATATTTTCTAATGCAGCCTGTTCAGAGATACTCTAACACACCTCTGGTATAAGTGGGACTTGAACCCAGGCCTTCAGGCTCAGAAGTAAGGACGTACCACTGCACTACTACCCTCGTAACAGTAAAATGTTTACATGTTCACTATTAGGCTAGCTCCTTATTCCTGACATTATTGAATTCAGACTTCACCATCTGCCAGGGTCGCATTGGAATCCATGTTCCCAGAACGTTGGTTGGTTGCTGAATCGCTTTTTATTATGCCACCAGCTTCCCTTAATGAAGGGAATGAAGCTAATTTATTTTACTGACCTGTGCCTTGACTCCTTTAGTTGTTTTGTGTCCAATAGAAATGGCTCATTTATGTCACCAATGCAATGCCAGTCTGTCATTGGAATCACATTTTAATTTGCATATCACTTTTTTTTTGCTTGAATTCAGTTTCTGGTTAGTATGAGATTTCAATCGTGAACTGGAAAAGATTTTAGATACTCACCTTTTTGTTGAAGTTGTAATTGCTTAATATAGCATACTGATTATTTAGCAGTTTACACAAATATTTGCCTTCACTTGGGAGTTACTTTTTGATGTGAGTATGCTGGCAAGATTTGATGTTTGGCTGTTACAAGAAACATAGTGAGATCGCTTTCATTCTTGTTTGAGTGAGAATTAAATTTAGCTATTTTTAGGAAACCATCTTTCCTGTCTTTCGCTCTCTTTTAATGTAGAAAAAGGATTCAGCAGCAGTTTTGTTTAACCTATCCTCCGGAACATGGTGAGTCATGCCAGGCAACTGTTTCATTTGTACAGGCAGCTCGCTCTGTCTCACTTCACCCAAAGAGCAGATGTGAGCATTAACTGGAGTGTTGGCAAGTTATTTGTCTGTGGGAGCATCACAACTGATCCTACCCTGGTTCATCAAATGCACGTGCTCATGTTCTGTCGGGGGTCATTTGATAATGATTAACATCAAGATTGTGGCCAGTTGAAGTGTACCTGCCATATTGTGTGCCTGGGTTGAGAACTGAATCTGGGATTTCCCAAACTGAGGTTCAGAAATTCTCCCTGGAGCCAGTACGTTTATTTAAACTGTAAGTCACTTTGTCTGTCAAGAGTTGCCTAAATGTTTCAATTGGAAAGAATATTTTTCAGTCTTTGACATGTTAACTGTTCTGATTGTTTCTGTCAGTTCCTCTGCCAGTTTCAATTTCTTGATGATCAGCATATTTCTGGTTAAGTTTTCACTCTGTACTTCTCGTTGTTTTTGATCTTTATGGATCAAAATATTTTGTCATTTGATACTAAAATGACAAATTATAGCAAAAGCAGAACTTTGATACTTTGCTTTAATTTTTTAAAATATTAATCAGTCATGTCTTCAAGGGCGGAGAGGGTTTCCTAAGGCAACTGCTTTCACTGAATGTAGTGTTCGAGTTATCCAAACTTCTATTCTGTTAAACAAACAGGTGGCTTTGGGAATGGGAAAAATACTTCAATACTGCTTTGCTTTCTTCCTTTGCTTTGTAGCACATGTTTTTAATTCTTAACTGTTTGGAGATGATTAGTGTTTTAATCTGGCCATCAGCATCTTTGTGGCCTCTCTATCTATCATTGTAAATGAATCAAATCTGTACTTCAAGAAATTCACTGATTGTAGACATATCAATATTTCAAAATGTGAGTTAGATTAACCAATCTTAATATTTTTTTAAAGCTAAAAGTAGAAAACACCGTAACTAGTGACTTTCTCCTTATTTTGTTTCACAGTTCATGTTCTCCATTGGTAAAATAAGCCATTTTAAGCTTTTATGCTACTTCCATTTAGAATATATAATTACGTAATTTTTCTTGCTATTGTAATTGATTTGATTGAGTTTGGGCTTTGTTTGGGAAGTTCCAATGTGGAAGCAGAACAGGGAGAAGCTTTTGGTAATGTCAGGGTGTGCTTGATGTTGGTGGGAAGAAATCTGGGAGCGTGGAAGTGGCTATTCCAAAAGCATACCTTTTATCTACAGGGGTTTAGCTCCAATTGGGAGTGTTGCTTTGACCTTGTTCTTGTATGCAGCATCTTGGAAGTTCTTGGTCAGGCTTCAGAGATTTTTGGTTAAAGCTAGTCTTATTGGAAATTCAAGAAAAAAAACAGTTTATAAGTCCTTGCCAGGTGCCTGAACTGTTTCTGACAGAATTAGAGAATTTCCTGAGTGGAGGAGGTGAAGATGTTTGCTACGGAATCCTTTGTATATTGACACTTCCCTTCAAAAAGCCAGAGGATTTGAGAGGGTGGATGCTGATGTTTTCCCTTTTGGGAAATTTGAAATAGAAGAAACAGTTTAAAATTAAGGTGTCTCCTAATTAGAACAGAGATGTCCTTTTGTTCCCTCCCCCTCCGGGGCTTGTGTATTGGAATGCTATCCTTTCCAGAGAACGGTCAAGGTGGTCCGAGTTTATTGGGGTAGGTGGGAATGGGGAAACTGAGGCCACAGTCAGATCAACCATGAATGGCAGGGCAGAGCAGAGCAGGAAGGGTGCAAAATGGCCTATTCCTGATCCTAATTTTGATGTAATTTTGTATGAGATTTGAAACTTCCACAGAGTACAGTATTCCCTCTGACTGTTAACCCCACATCTGGTCAGATAAAGGAACTGCTCAAAGCCATCAAATTTCTGCAAAGTGTTTTGGGGCGGATGTTTATTCCAGAACCAATGAGAGAAAGCGTCTAGAAGCCTCCTTCATTTTTCTTTATTCTGTTGAGTCTTTGAGGAGTTTTGTTCTTTTTTTATCACTTTGGCTGTAAGAAGAGTAATGGCACCTCAAACTATATACCTAACCACATTTGTCTCTAATGCTGGTGTATTAGGATATAAGCTGCAAGTTCTCCTTCAAGCTGGTCAAAAATATATCGCAGTTCTCTTAGTGTCACTGGGTTATAATCATGAAACTCCCTCTCTAATGGCATTGTGGATGTACCTACACCCAAATGGAATGCAGCTGATCAAGTAGGCAGCTCACCATTGCCTTCTCAAGGGTAACAAGGGATGGGCAGTAAGTGCTAGCGTGGGCAGTGTCAACCAAATCCCATGACTGAATTTTAAAAAAATGTGGAAGAACAGGCATGCATAGTAATTGTTTAGCAAATGGCTGCTAATGTTACTTTTGCTGAATTTAGTTTTTTCTCAGTAATTCAAAAGTATAATGTGCTATTGAATTGAAAATGGTTCATCTAATAAGCTGTTCAGACTTTACTTCACAAAAGGAATCAAGTTTCGTCAGTTTGATTGGGTTTCATCAGTGACGGTGAGACATCATTAGTTGAATAAAATTTGATGCTTTTGTATAAATCACTGCACCGAGGTATTAATCATGATGAATGAAGGAATGAAAAATATTAGATGAGCAAAGACCTGCTGGTCCGTCCAGGTGTCCCAAGTAACTGAGATGCCTTTTGAGAGAATTTTTCTTAAACGACTTGGAATTTTGTAGAATCTATTTTTAAAGAAGCCCCAAAGCACTGCGTAAGAGCATTTATAAAGCAACATTTGATACCAAGCCATACAAGACAATGTTAGGGTAGATATCATTTTGAGGACTAAAGAAGGAAAGAACACTAGACAGCAGGAAAGATGTAGGGAGGGACTTAGAGAATGTAAGGCTTTGACAGCTGCAGGTAAGACCACCATGAGTGGAGCAATTAAAATTGGGGATCATCAACAGGCCAGGATTAGGTGAGTGCAGAATTTGCAGAGGATTGTATATTGGAGGAGATTGCAAAGTTAGGAAAGAGTAAAGTCATGGAGAGATTTGAAAATAAGGATGAGAATTTTAAAATTATTTCGTGCTGGGCGACAGTATAGATCATTGAGCACCAGGGTGATAGGTGAACAGGACTATGTTCGAGTTAGGAGGCCGGCTGCAGATTTATGGAGGGCCTCCAGATTATGGGAAGCTGGCTCGAAGTAAAATAGTTGCATTTAAAAGTAACAAAAGATTTCAGCAGCTGAGGACCTGAGGCAGAACAGAAGTGGCGTAGTATTTCAAAGGCAGAAATAGGCAGCCTTACCGATGGAACGAAACATGATTAGAAACTTACCCTTGGGTCAAACATAATGCCAAAATCATGAACCGTATGGTTCAATCTTAGGCAGTTGCCAGGAGAAGACAGCAAAGGAAACTGAATTTGTAGTGGGGCTGAAAACCATGGCTTTGGTCTTTCCAGTGTTTTGTTATACTTGGAATCTTTGAATAAAGTCTCTGCAATGTGGAAGCAGGCCATTTGCCCCATTGAGTTCACGCCGACTCTGCGAACAGCATCCCACCTCATCCCTGTAACCCTGCATTTCCTATGGCTAATCCACCTAACCTGCATATCCTGAGACATTATGGGCAATTTAGCATGGCCAATCCACCTAACCTGAACATCTTTGGACTGTGAGAGGTAACTGGAGCACCCGGAGGAAACCCACGCAGACACTGGGAGAATGTACAAACTCCGCTCAGACTGTTGCCTGAGGATGGAATCGAACCCAGGCCCCTGGTGCTGTGAGGCAGCAGTGCTTACTACTGAGCCACTGTGCTGGAAATTGGGATGTTCGTTAAAGCTTAGAGTTGTTAAAAGTATTGCAAATTGGTATGCTTGATACATGGATAAAATCCAATGAAATGAGAACTACAAGCTGTTTGCTGGTTCATGTTATTACTAATAGACAAAGTAATGGCTGAAAAAGTGTTTGTATCTCACTTCACGTTGGAAATTAGGTTTCCTAGAACATGTGAACAGATCCAATGTTAAAATAACTGTAGTCATACTGAGAATTGGCCTGTTCTGTTCAGATTGACAGATGGGAAAGAGTAATGAGTCATGGACAGTACTGTTCTTGTGTGCTATTTTCTTTCCTTTATAGGCATGCAAATACATTCACATTTATATTTTTCTCTTGCAGCTTTCTGTTCCTAGGTTCACAGTGAAAATGGTTTTTTCCACAATGCAGAACAGTATTAATTCGTTACATGGTGTAGATGTAATTTGGTCCTTATTTTAAATGATATATCATTATTTGTACAAAGACTTTAGTTTTTTTAAATTTAAATATATAGTGAATGATTACCAAAACTTGAAGAAATTTGCAAAACAGCTAAATAGGATTGATTGGAGCACAGGAGTTAGGTATACTTAAAGAGCTTGCAGATGCCAAAGGGAAACATCCTCTCAGTATTTGTCCTGTCAAGCCTGTTAAGAATCCTATATATATATTAATGAGATCACCTCTCATTCTTCCAAACTCCAGTAAGTAGACTCAACTGTTTAACCTTTTCTCATAAGACCATTTTTCCACACCAGGGATCATCCTAGTGGGCCTTCTCTGAACTGTCCCCAGTGTTCTTTCAGGGATGTGTGTGTCATTGCCTAGGTCAGTATGTATTGCTTAATGCTAATTGCCATGAAGAAGGTGCTGGTAATCTGGTGCTTTGAACTGTCTTTGGGATTTTTTTCTACTTCCTGCTGATGACCACATTAACTAAGTTATCTGGATGGCTGGCTTACAATGCAGTGTGGTACCAACAACGTAGGTTCAACTCCTGCACCGGCTGAGGTTTCCATGAAGGACTATCCTTCCTGATGTCTCCCCTCACCTGAGCAGTGGTGACCCTCAGGTTAAACACCACCAGTCATCTCTCAGCAATGAGAGAGTAGCCCTATGCCTGGTAAGGCAATGATGCATTAACCTTACACGCTTTACTGCATTTCTTCTTCCTCTACTCCAACCCCATCACACCCCCCACTCCCACCCCACCCCAATGAATCAGTTTTCTGCGCACTGACCTGAGTCTGGGCACAAAATATAATCTGGATGGGGAACTTCAATGTCCATCTCCAACAGTGCTCGGCAGCACCACTACTGACCAAGCTGGTTGAGTCCTAGAGGACATGGCTGTTAGACTGGGTCAGTGATAGGTGGTGAAGAAACCCATGAGAGAGAAACTTACTTGGCCTCATGCTCACCGATCTGCCTGCTGCAGATATGGTACTCCTCCATACTGAACAGCAATGTGGCAGTGGTACCAAGCCCTCCCTTGGTAGGGGACTTCAGTGTCCATCATTGAAAGTGGGTCAGTAGCAGTACAATGACTGAACTGAGTCCTAAAGGATATAGGTGCTAGATTGGCCCTCTGGCAGGTGGTGAGGGAAGTACATACTTTGCCTTTACCTTATCTTCAATAAGATACCTGTCATAGATGCATCTGTGCAAGGCAACAGTATCAGCAGGACTGACCACAACACAGTCCTTGTGGAGGCCAAGTCCCACCTTCAAATTGAGAAGCCCTTCCATCATTGTGTTGAGTGGCAGTGCCTTTGCACTAAATGGAATAGATACCAAGCTGATCCAACAGTTCCATGCTGGGCTTCCTGTAGGTCAGCAGAATTATAATCGCGCCCACAATCTCTAATATCATGGCTGGCATAACCCCCATTCTATCATTACTGTCAAACCAGGGGACCTAATGTGGCTCCGCGTTGAGTGTAGGAGGTCATGCCATCAGCAAAAGATATTTTTAGTTTTATCTTCTGCTGGCATTGATGTGGTGAAGCTACAACACCAATACATCTGTGCCAAGCATCACAAAATGTACATGACAGTGTTGGGCATTCCCATAACCAATGGACCATAGGGTCTGGAGTCAACGTTGAGGAATTCTGCCGAATGTACGCCACTGTGCTGCCACCTCTGCTGGGTCTATGCCATTGGGACAGGATATAGCCAGGGATGATTATGATGATGATGATATTGGGGACATTGTGTGGAAGATATGATTGCGTGAGTATGACTGTGTCAGGCTGTTGCTTGAGTAGCCTGTGTGAGACTGCTTTCCCAATTTTGGTATTTGATTTTTGGAAGGACTACTTTTCAGAAGCGACTGGGCTGACTTTGATGTTATTGATTCTGGTATATAAGTCGAGGCCAGGTGATTTATTCAGTTTCATTGCTTCTTTTCTTGAATCTCGAGTAATTTCTAGGCCATTGCAGGGGATGGTTGAGTGTCAGTCACGTTGCTGTAGATCTAAAGTAACATGTAGGTCAGATCAGGTACACATAGTAGTTTTTCTTCCCTGAAGGACATTGGTGAACCGGGTAGGTTTTTATAACAATCAACACTGATTTCGGGGTTATCTTTTCATTCCAGATTTTGAAAAATAGTTAAAATTCCATCACCTGACATGAAGGGATGTCCCTAGGGCATTATCTCGGTGCCTGGATTACTAGTTTAGTGACGACACCACAACACCTTTGCCCACTGCAATTCCCCACCTGCCCCAAAAGAAATTTGTATCTTGGTGTGATGTAGACCTCCTACAATTTACACTTGCAAAAATTTAAATGCTGTTTAGAAATTGTGGACTACTGGTAACAGCAATTGCTCCAATTTACCAGCAGGAATTCAAGCAACCTGCTTAATTTAGCATATCAGTTCTGGTTGAAAATTGTCATGTTTTCACATCAAGTCCACTTTGTCTGTCCCCATCCTAAACATCTCCTCTTCACTTTTGATTCCTACCAATTTCTGATGAATGATCCAGCAATTGAGGAATATTAGATATCAGTGTTTGAATGCTGCCAAGCTAAAATTGTTCATATTTTGACACCAGAATTCAATGTTTCTCTTATTTGAGGGTGACCTTGTTAGTGTCAGATAGAAGCTAAATTAACTTGCATTGGTGATATGAACAAACAGGTAATTACATTGACATGATTTAAAAAAAAATTGTGGATGCTGGAAATCTAAAACAAAAACAGAAATTGCTGGAGAAACTCAGCAGGTCTGGTAGCATCTGTGGAGAAAGAAAGCAGAGTTAATGTTTTGGGTCCAGTGATCCTTCAGAACTGGATGATTTCATTTCATTTTTAACATTGAATGAAATCTGTTGCATGCCTGGATTTTAGTTAACTGTTTTTTGTAATTTTTTAAAAAATATTCAAGCGCTCATACATTTGGAAGGTGTAACAAGTGACCTTGCTTGCTCTGTCATTATAGAAATTACTGAAAGAAAGTTCCTTATTTAAAACTACAAACAGGTACTTTTCACACTTTCATGAGAAAAGTTGCTCAAGCTGGAGCTCTTAATGTTCTCAGCTTCTATAAATATTTTGTAGTTTGTTTATTTAAAAAGCAAACTGCTTTTAAGTCAGTATTTAACAGACCATAAATTGTTTCAAATGTATTGTTACATATAAATATTTCACATAAATTATGCATATAAAATATTGTAATCTAACAAGTATATTGCTTGTTTAATGTATTATACTCCTGTAAACGCTAAAATATAGCTACTAAATGAGACAGTTGCGAGGTGTGTTTGTGGGGACCTGGTGTGCTTGAATTCCACAATATTAAAAACAACTTGGTTAACTTCAGTTGAAACACTAGTCCCAGTGTTTATGCCTAGTTGCATTGAATTCCCAGATTCTTAATTAAATCAAAAATATTTATCAGAATGCCACTTCATGGTCTTGGACAAATCCTGTGAACCTTCAGGACAACATTAATGCTTTAAAAACTTGGAGTGTACTTGTAAATTATATGAAGAGTAACATTGTGTCTTTGTCAGTATTGATTGATTGAAGTCTGGAGTGGAGGTGCAGAGTCGAAACTTTTCAGCCAGCATTTTGCTGTTCTTGTAAAGTTAACTTGAATCTTGCTACTCTATCCAAACAATAGCAAACCCTTGGGGCCAGTTGATGGAAACTGAGGCAGTAGCTGAAGAACTAGTATACCAACCCATTGTATGCGAATGAAGTTTACATTGTAGTTTGTAACTTCAGATTGGAAGTAGCCCATGATTAAAATGGCTGGTGTTACAAGGAGCTTTATCTTAGTATTTTAGACCAGGTAGAAGATAAAAGTAAGATGCCTAGCCACTGATTTCTCACAGCTTTTTTACTAGCAACTAATTATTTCGGTGCTGTTGAACACTCTCGTGTCCTGGATTGTAGAAATCTCTGCATTGGTTGCAGGGTCTGTCTTGCAAATAAAATGTGTATTTGATTTCTTTTACTGCTTGTGTTCAGTATGTACGTGAATTGTTGATCCAGTTAACACTATTCTAACAATATTTTATTTTCTCAGTTTAACCATGTCCCACCCAACATTGGTTTGATGCCCAAATAATTTCAAATGGAAGCAGTTAGATTTTGAGGAGTTCAATTCCCCTTCCTCTTGCCTAACTGCATTTACTCTCTTGTGTATGTTTTTAGAAGGTCACCATCTGCAATTTGGAAGTACTTAGTAATGAAGGAATTTCCAAAGGAAGGGATCGCATTCCTGACCAGTTTATGTCGATAGAAGGTTGCTGTAGTTAGTGGTGCTACACCAGGTTTACTAGGTCACTGGTGATGGGAGTGAGTTGCAGGAATTTCGGGGAACTGTCATCATCCTCGAGCTGCAGCCCAGTATGTGCTGATCTCAGCCAGGACAGGTTGTAAGACATTTTTGCTTTCACTTCTCAGTGTTGCCTGTTGCTGCTTCATGACCATGCAAGAACCAGGCTTCATAGTGCTGTTGCCTTAAGTAAATAGCACACTGACCTTCACCTCCTGGACTCAAATGTTACAAGTGGTAATTTAGCCAAAATGCTGGGAGTACTTGGTGCTTCAAGCTGTGTCAAGTGAGAAAACAGGACAAAACGTCACCTCTCAATGCATCTTTCATGATATGGGCCAAACACAGGCAAGTGAGAGAAGTCTAGTTTGGGAAACTTGATCGGTATGGACAAGTTGGACTGAAGTGTCTGTTTCCGTGCTGTATGATTCTAAGTTATGTTCTTTCTTGAGTGCCTTGCTAGTGACTATTAATCATGCCTTGTCAAACTTGCTGTCAAGTATTTGGAGGCTCATTATCCGTTCTTTGGCAGGTGTGTGTAAGGCTATCAGAAGGAAAACTGAATTCTGAGTTGATCTGACTTCCAACTACTTACAGTCAGTTTCCGTGCAAAGTGAGAAAGGATTCTCATTTTCCCCCATGCCCAAACCCTATACAGCAGTGCAGAATTTCTGCCTTGGCGAACTTCAGACTCTACTTTAAGTTTTTTTCCCCTTTTTGAAATGAAATTAATTGAATCAAGAGGTTTGAACATTTCCTGTGTTATGGTAGTTAGCCATGGTGGAAAAATACTGCTTTTGTTAGGAGGCCCATTGACATGGATTGCTTTTATGAAAGTTGTGCTGTACAAATGAAATGAAGGATTCATTGGATCTGAGTTTTTCCTGACTTTTCTAGTGTGTGAAAGATTTTGGAAATGTTGAAATTTAAAATGAATTTTGTACCTACTTTAAATCCATCTCCTGATTTATGAGGAGGATTTTTCAGTGATTTCATTTTGTTTTGATAGTCAGTGCTGGGATGCTGCTTTACTTTTAGTGGTGGGTTTATGTAAGGCTATCACATTGAAACCAGATCCTGACCACCTCTGCCCAAACATTAGCCACTCACAGTGAGTGAGCACCTTGCCTTATTATTCATGAAACCAAAAGCTTTATCACAGTACATTACCTTAGGAATGGGTGACCCTACTGCTGCATGAGACTTAATTATAAGGGGGTCAATGCAACAATTTGAAGAAAAGGTTCTTTTGCAGTTTATGCTTTTTGGAAGCTGTGTGGGAGAGAATTTGCATATGGAAAGAGCGTTTCTGTACATTTGTTCTTGTACTTTTGCCCACCCAAATGAGATACACTGTAGCAGTAAAACATTAAATCCTCACTGGTTATACATTGAATATTTGAGTGAAGAAAAATGCTTTCCTCCTCCTCCTCCTCTGGCACGTGCCCTGTCTGTCTCTCTAGGTTTAATGATCATGTTACATCACGCTTGGGAAGGCGTAACAACTGCAGTGAGAGAACCTCAGGAGATTTGAAAGTGTATGTCCCTAAGCATGAGCCTACCAGAAACTGTGAACGCTCAATTTGCGCTTTTTTCTTTAAGTTGTACATTGATGACAAAATTTGCAAATAACTGCAGAATATTTACTTATTTGAATTTAAGCAAATCCTCTATGTTGGCAGAGAATGAGAGTGAAGTTTCTAGAGACTTTTTGCTAGCTTGAATCTGGAATAGAATTCAGTGAATAGCAGAATTTTGCTGCAGTCACTGAAGCTACTAAATTTTTGATTAGGCTTGCTGTATTTAGGAGGGAGAATCTGGAAACTGTTGACTACTGTTTGCCTGGTATTTTCGCGTGTGAGTGCTGAATGGGTAGGCAGATTTGCAGTAACCATATTTGCTTCTGTTTGTGACCCTGCTGCTATTTTCCCTGGCGTTCTGTAATCTGACACCGCTGCCAGATGTTGAGATGGAGTTTAAACCTTCTCGACTTCTTTAGACCAATGAGTACATGAAGTCTTGTTTGTTTGTGCATGGTCTAGCATGTCAGTAACATTTTTAATTTTTAACTTTTAATTGAAATTAACATAACATCCTCATGGAAGTATGCAATTAAATGTCAAACAAAACCTGTAACATGATATCAAGAAATCCTGATGTTAAGCAGAAAATTAAACACCATAACCTTTAACACCTGGATTTGGTTTGGAGAGTCTGAATGAACAAACGAATTAGACATAATTAAGCAGGCCTGGCAGCATCTGTGAAGAAAAATCTTGTTAGTGTTTCGGGTCCGGTGACCCTTTGTCAGAACAGTTCTGAGGTAGGATCACCGGACCCGAAACTTTAACGCTGATTTCTCTTCACAGATGCTGCCAGACCTGCTGAGCTTTTCCAGCAATTTCTGTTCTTGTTTCTGATTTACAGCATCTGCAGTTCTTTCGGTTTTTAGTCATAATTAAGTCTTTGTTTGGTAGGGCAGCATTTCCTGAACCATTTTTATCTTGTATGGGGCTTATATTTTCATTTAAGTTGAGCTATTTCATAAATCTATTCAAAAATTGCTGACACCCAAGGACAGTAACGTTTGAAATCAAAGTAAAATGGGTTGTACTGATTTGTTTATTTGGCATTTGTTTACCACAGGGGTATGTGCACGTTGGATATATGCAGGTTTCACCCTTGTATCACTTGTTTTCCTTTGGCATGCCTGGAACTTCAATGCATCCTATTTTATGGATGATGTTTTTGAGCTGGGAGCACTAATGCAGCTGTAGTAGGCCAAACTTCCATCATGTATAAAGGAACGTGTGGTGTAAAGTGCTCTTTGTGACCAACAGGTAACAACTTGTAGTTACATAACTGCTTTTAACACGAGAACATAGTCAAAGATACTTCATGGAGATGTAATTAGATGTAATCAGAAATAAATGGACCCCGAACTTGAGATTAGGAGACCTGAACGAAAGCTTTTTGGAAGAGGTGGGTTTTAAGTAGGACATGTAAGAAGGAAAGAGAGATAGAAAGATAAATGGAGGAGAGGTTTAGAGTGTGGGCTTGCATAATTGAAGTGCAGCTACAAATGGGGCAGGACTTGTACACTTAATGGTAAGTCCTGGGGAGTGCTGCCAAACAAAGAAACCTTGGAGTGCAGCTTCATAATTCCTTGAGAGTGGAGTTGGAGGTGGATAGGACAGTGAAGAAGGCATTTGGTATGCTTGCCTTTATTGGTCAGTGCATTGAGTATAGGAGTTGGGAGGTCATGTTGCGGTTGTACAGGACATTGGTTAGGCCACTTTTGGAAAGGTGCATGCAATTCTGATCTCCCTGCTAAAGGAAGGATGTTGTGAAACTGGAAAGAGTTCAGAAAAGATTTACAAGGATGTTGCCAGCGTTGGAGGGTTTGAGCTATAGGGACAGGCTGAATAGACTATCGCTGGAACGTTGGAGGCTGAGAAGTGACCTTATAGAAGTTTATAAAATCATGAGGGTCATGGATAGGGTGAATAATGAAGGTCTTTTCCCTGGGGGGGTGTTCAAAACTAGAGGGCATAGGTTAACGGTGAGAAGGGAAAGATTTCAAAGGGACCTAAGGGGCAACTTTTTCATGCAGAGGGTGGTGTGTGTATGGATTGAGCAGCTGGAGGAAGTGGTGGAGGCTGGTACGATTACAGCATTTAAAAGGCATCTGGATGGGTATATGAATAGGGAGGGTTCAGAGGGATATGGGTCAAATGCTGGCGAATGGGTCTAGATTTATTTAGGATATCTGGTTGGCATGGACGAGTTGGACTGAAGGGTCTGTATTTCTGTGCTGTACACCTCTATGACTCTAACTCAGGATGTTGAGTGATTTGGAGGGGAACTTGTAGGGGGTGGTGTTCTCATGTATCTGCTGCCCTTGCCCTTCTGGATGGAAGTGGTCATGGGTTTGGAAGGTATTATCTCAGGATCTGTGATGGATTTCTGCAGTGCATCTTCTAGATAGTACACAATGCTGCGGCTGAGCGTCAGTGGTGGAGGGAGTGGATGCCTGTGGATGTGGTGCTAATCAGGTGGGCTGCTTTGTCCTGGATGGTGTTAAGTTTCTGCAGTGTTGTTGGAGCAGCACTCATCCAGGCAATTGGACAGTAGTCCATCGTAGTCCATCACACTCTTGACTTGTGCTCCATACATGGTGGACAGGCTTTAGAGATTCGAGAGGTGAGTTACTCGCAGTATTCCTAACCTCTGACCTGCTCTTGTAGCCATTGTTGGCAAATCCAGCTAGGTTTCTGGTCAGTGATATCTCTCGGGATTTTGTTAATGGAGGATACAGTAATGGTGCCACTATTGAATGTCAAAGGATAGTGGTTAGATTGTCTTTTATTGGAGATGGTCATTGTGTGGCATTTGTGTCGTGTGAATGTTACTTGCCACTTGTTAGCCCAAGCCTGGATATCATCCAGGTCGTGTTGCATTTGAACACGGACTGCTTCATTTGGGCACTTGCTTCTAGTTATTTTGTTTAATCACGTTTCTGTAAATATTTGAGATAAAGATCATCCAATTTACTTGAACCCCTTGCCTCTTCACAATAAAGCAGTAGTTTTGGTTATGGAAAGGTAAGAGAAGGATGCCTCACCTATATTCTCGGGTATGCTCCGCTTCAGTTAGCAGTCCGTTTTCAAAAAGACTAATGGTACATAATTGCCATAGAGTCATTCAGCACAGAAACAGACCTTTCAGTCCAACTTGTCTGTGCCAACCAGATTTCCCAAACTAAGCTAGTCCCATTTGCCTGCGTTTGGCCCATATCCCTCTAAACTTTTCCCATCCATGTGCCTGTGCAAATGTCTTTCAAATGTTGTAATTGTACCTGCATCTACAACTTCCTCTGGCAGTTCATTCCACATATGAACCACTGTCTGTGTGAAAATATTGTCTCTCGGATCCCTTTTAAATCTTTGTCCTCTCACCTTAAAGTTATGCCACCTAGATTTGAACTCCCCTACCTTAGGGGAAAGACTTTTGCTATTCATCTTATCAATGCCTTGTGATTTTATAAACCTTTATAAGGCCATCCCTCAACCTCCTATGACCTAGTGGAAAAAAAAAATCCCAGCCTATCCAGTCTCTCCTTATACCTCCAACCTATACTGAGCAGGAACCTGTATAATCGATAGTTTGAATAGATGTGAAACCAGATAAAAACCACAAGGGTGCAAGGGCTCAGCAATATGCTGTGTAACAGAGCTGATGTATGAACACGTGAGTTGCAGTTGTATGGACTCTGGATTTGCATGATGCCTTTCAGCTGTGGGATTGAAATTGATCTAGAATGATGAATAAAGGTTTTCCTCTTCTAAGCATTTTAAGTTTTTACTGTGTAACATGGGTTGAGGCCCACTATGCACAACACCGCTGCATCTACCACTTCCTCTGCCAGTTCGTTCCTTACATGTACTTCCCTGAGAAAAAGTTGTCCCTCAGGTCCCTTTGAAAACGTTCGGATTGATGACGTAAATGAAGGTAATAGTGATCTAATACCATTATTATGTTGGAAGCAGGCAACTTGTTTTTTTTAAGAATTGGATGTGGTCGTGGATTCTTAACGTACAGCTGTCTACAAAAGGATGATAATTTGGCAATTTCTCTTGAACAGCTGTCAAAAATGGAAAATTCACACATTGTTTTGGAGATTGGAGTTAAGGCACCTTTTAGGGAAGGATATGCTTATATGAGAGCACTGCATTGATCTGCACTTGACATCTTATCTTGATTTGTGTGTTCATTTGGCAAAAAAACTTACCAGATCAATGGACTGCATTAGTGCTTCCTCAGCAGTGTATCATGTGTGTAATATGTTTGCAGGGAGATTTCAATTATATGACTTGATCCAGGTATTTGTTTTATATGGTTGCAGAACCACTTAAGACTCTGTTATTCTTGCTATATCTTGGTTTCTGTAACTGCCATAGAAATATTTTATGTCAACACGTGTATTTTTTGCTGGAATTTGTCATCAAACTTTCAGCAGAACCGCATACGGTATTGTAAATACAAAGAACTGCGGATGCTGGAAGTCTGAAACGAAGAAAGAAATTGCTGGCGAAACCAGCAGGTCTAGCAGCATCTGTTGAGAGGGAAAAAGTGTTCATGTTTCGAGTCCAGTGACCCCAACTCTGTTTTACCTGAACATATACAGATATAATTACAAAGAGACTTAGATAAGTACCTGAATAAGAAATGTTTGGTGGGATATGGGCCTAGCGCAGGCAGATGGGACTAGTTTAGTTTGGGATTATGGTCTGTTTCCATGCTGTATGACTGTAGGACTATGACTCAAAATGCTGCCAGACCTGCTGCATTCATCAGTGCACTCTGTTCTTATTTCACATGTGATTGTGTTCGTCCACAGTGGAACAACTGACATTAATCTGTCTTTCTGTTGTTGCCCCATGTAATGTGTTTTGATAATTCTTTCCCCAATACTGTGGAGTGTCTGCTTCAATAACCACTTACCATATGAATCCTGTATGTCTCCTGCATGTATTAATTTAGTATTAATGCTAGATTTATGCCTCCTTAATTTTTTACTAGAAACTGGGCTTTTGGTGTGCTGTTCTCAGTTTTTCCAAAATGTTAACCTCTTCTATTAGATTTCTTCCATAGATTTCTCTGCATTATAGTAGACCACATCAGTAATTCTTCTAAGCCTTAACTCTCTTTTGCTCAATTCATTGACTTCACCATGCCAAAACTGGACTGAGTGTGTCCAAATGCCCCCTAACCATGACATTGTATGGATTCATCATTGCTTTGCTTTTCTGATCACCCTAATACATTAAAAAGCCAGAATTCTCTTTTGTCCCCTGGGTGACTCTTTCTGGGAATAATCTTGACTTTGAAAGATAATACATCTATCCTTAAATCTATCTCTCCATTTATTTTTATTCTCTTTCTCAAATTGCAATTTGTATTGTTCAGTCTTAACTAGATTTCCCACATTTCTGCCTATCTTCTCACTTGTGTCTATCTCCGGGATCCTGTGCTCATCCTTGTTTTCCACTGTTTCCTAATCCAGTTTCAGTTACAATTATCTATTACTGTTGTATCCAAAATCATTTGTATAAAGAGATGTCCCAACAAAGATCGCTTACATCTACTACAGCGAACGTGTTACCAATCTGACAAACATCCATTAATGGTTCTTTGCTTTCTACCTTTTGACCTTCATCTATTCTACTACTTTTAGCATTATGGGTCTTGATCTTCCAGAAGTCCCTTCTGTGCTTTTCACTTACTCAAATATTTGAATTGAATGCATTCCTTTTTTTCTAACCTTAGCTAATTTACTTCATCAAGCATTGCTGCCTTTTGCAAATCTATCTTGACTGTCCTTGATACTTTTCGATAAATACTATCTCATGTTATGATCTTAACCAGTTTTCAGATAAGGTCAGAAATCACACAACACCAGGTTATAGTCCAACAGGTTTATTTGAAAACACAAGCTTTCGGAGTCTCACTTCTTCTTCAGGTGTTAGTGAGAGAGGCAGTATCAGACACAGGATTGATAAGTAAAATATCAAAGGGTCACACCACTTATGAGGATGCACTAAACAAGCCTAAGATGCTGTTAAAGCTTTAATCAGTTAGATGGTTTGAATTGATTTAATATGTATATGTAAATCCCTAAATTCCTTTGAAGTTATTGTCCTGAGAAAACTAATGGTTTTATCAGTGTAAAGAAGTGTCATTTTAGTTTGGACAATGCATGTTAGGTGTGAGGCCTTGTTCAGAATCTGTTTGTGTTTGTTTTGGACTCAGATTGATTTTATTTCTAAATTAGGAATTTATAAAACGCCACATTGACTGACTCTCTATAAATTTGTGTTACTTTTTTGAACAAAATAGAATGTACCTGCAGATACAAATTCACCCTAAAGATTTATATATGTGTGCACAGGAGAGAGGGTGCATGTGTGCGAGGGGGAGGGGGAGGGGAAGGGGAAGGGGAAGGGGAAGGGGAAGAGAGTGTATAGTGTGGTGGGGTTACCTGTAATGTGACATGAACCCAAGATCACAGTTGAGGCTCTCCTCATGGGGACCGAGCTTGGCTACCAGCCTCTGCTCGGTGACTCTGCATTGTTGTGTATCCCAAAGTCCGCCTTGGAGGACGTTTACCCGAAGATCCGAGGCTGAGTGTCCTTGACTGCTGAAGCGTTCCCCCACTGGGAGGGAACATTCCTGTCTGGCGATTGTTGCACAGTGTCCGTTCATCTGTTGTCGTAGTGTCTGCATGGTTTCGCCAATATACCATGCCCCGGGGCATCCTTGCCTGCAGTGTATGAGATAGACAATGTTGGCCAAGTCACATGAGTATCTGCTGTGCATGTGGTGGGTGGTGTTCCCACGTGTGATGGTAGTGTCCATGTCAATGATCTGACATGTCTTGCAGAGGTTGCCATGGCAGGGCTGTGTGGTGTTGTGGTCGATATCCTGAAGGCTGGGTAGTTTGCTGTGAACAATGGTCTGTTTAAGGTTTGGTGGTTGTTTGAAGGTGAGAAGTGGAGGTGTGGGGTAGATCTTGACGGGGTGCTCATCATCATCAGTAATGTGTTGAAGGCTGTGAAGAACATGGTGTAGTTTCTCTGCTCCTGGGAAGTACTGGACAATGAAGGGCACCCTATTGGACATGTCCCATGTCTGTCTTCTGAGGAGGTCATTTTGGTTTTTCGCCATGGCACCTCAGAACTGACGATTTGATAAGTTGAATATCATATCCTGTTCCTATGAGGGCGTCCTTCAATGCTTTTGGGTCTCTGTCTTGTTCCTCCTTATCCAAACAGATCCTGTGTATGCGTAGGGGATGGCTGTTTTAATATGTTTATGGTGGAAGCTAAAGAAATGCAGCATCATGTGATTATCCACGGGCTTGCGGTAGAGTGAGGTATTGAGGTGTCTGTTCTTGATGGAGATGCGTGTGTCCAAGAATGAGACTGATCCTGAAGAGTAGTCCATGGCAAGTCTGGTGGAATGAAACTTGTTGATATCGCTGTGTTTCAGTGATTCCTCACCGTGAGTCCAAAGGAAGAAAATATCATCAATGTATCTGGTGTATAGCGTTGGTCGGAGGTCCTGCGCTGCAAGAAGTCTTGTTTGAACCTGTGCATGAAAATGTTGGCATATTGGGGAGCAAATCTGGTCCCCATGGCTGATCTGTGTGTCTGGATGAAGAACTGGTTGTTGAAGGTGAAGATGTTGTGGTCGATGATGAAGCGGATGAGTTGTAGGATGGCGTCTGGAAATTGGCAGTTAGTGGTATTGAGTACTGAGGCTGTTGCAGTGATGCCTTCGTCATGGGGAATGCTGGTGTAGAGTGCCGAAACATCCATTGTGACGAGGAATGTTCCTGTTTCTACTGGTCCTTGGGTGCTGAGTTTCTGTAAGAAATCTCTAGTGTCGTGACGGAAGCTGGGGATTCCTGTACAATGGGTTCCAAGATGCCCTCGACATAGCCAGAGAGGTTCTTACACAGGGTCCTATTGCATGACGATGGGACGTCCAGGTGTGTTGGCTTTGGCTATCTTCGGAAAGCAATAGAAGTCCCCTATGCGGGAAATGCATGGGATGGGTGTGCGTAGGATACTTTGAAGGTCTGGATCAAACGTCCTGACCAGCCTGTTCAGTTGATGGGTGTGTTCTTTGGTCGGATCGGCAGGTAATTATCTGTAGTGTTCCTGGTTGTTCCGCTGTCGGTGCATTTCCTTGCAGTAGTCTGTTCTATTTTGCATGATGATGGCTCCTACTTTGTCTAGTGGTTTGATGACAATGTTGTAATTGGCCTTGAGAGCATGGATGGCGTTGTGTCGTGCTTGGTGACGTTTTGCGCTGCTTTGTGAGTGCGGCTGATCAGTCTGGCATTCACACTTTCCCTGATGGCTTGAGCATAGCTGTCAAGCCCTGGGCAGCAATTCGACTCCTCCTTTGCCCACTCTGCCGTTAATCGCTCTATCAACTGATTTGTTTCATTGGGCTCGCTGCTGACATCTCGGAAGAATTCCCGGAGCGTCATTCATCTGATGAATTCCTCTTTGCCTGCCACGAGACCAATGGGGTTCACTTTGGTGGTGGGTCAGAAACTGACTCCTCGGCTGAGAACTGCGATCTTGTCTGGTTGAAGGGTGTGGTCGGATAAGTTGACAGTGGATTTTCCCTGCGGTGGTTCCACTTTCAACTGTGGTACCAGGGGAGACTTGGTTATTGCTGGTGGTCCGTTTTCTCCAGCTTCTTGTTCTTGGTGTACATGTAGGTGATGTAGTTCCATTGCCATGTCTGTTTGGCAGTGTCTCGTAATTGTACTGCTGGATCTTGAGCACAAGCTGAGAATATGGACTGTATCTTGATTTCAAGGTTACGGCACTTGCTGTAGAGTTGATGTACGAGATGATATCTTGATTTTTCTTCTTTGATCAGACATACGCCCATTTGATAAAAGGTATGACCAAACTACTGTTTGGAAAGAGGCTTTGGCAACATGTTTGGTGTTCTTGCTGTTTCTGCCCTAAATCTGCCTCTCTTGAGTATAGATCACCTGGGTCTGTTAGTTAGCGTAAGACAATAAGACAAAGGAGCAGAAGTAGGCCATTCAGCCCATTGAGTCAGCTCTGCCATTCAATGAGAAAATGGCTGATCTGATAATCCTCAACTCCACTTTCCTGCCTTTCCCCTATAACCCTCGATTCCATTACTGATTTAAATTCTGACCCTCTCAGCCTTGAATATACTTAATGACCCAACCTCAACAATCTTGTTTGATAAAGAATTCCAAAGATTCACTGCCCCTTGAGGGAAAGAATTCCTCCTCATTACTATCTTAAATATGTAACCCTTTTTCTGAGATTATGCTGCCTGTTCTTAGACTCTCCCACAAGGGGAAATAATTCCTTTGCCTCTCACTGTAAAGCCCCCTAAGAATCTTGTATGTTGCGATAAGGTCATCCCTCCATCTTCTAAATTCCAATGACTACAGTCCCGTCCTACTTGAGGTCTCCTCTGGAGATAGACCCTTCATACCAGATATCCCAGCCTAGTGAACCTTCTCTCTTTTACTTCCAATGCCAGTATATATTTTTTTGGATAAAGAGTATCAATTCTCATAGAAGATAAGTCACCCATTTATATAGTATCTTTCATGTTCTCTGGAACTCCCAAAGCACAAAATAGAATTCGAATGTTTTTTGACTTGATGGGCTGAAGGGCCTTTTTCAGCACTGTAGACCAGTGTGACTCTAAAAGTGATTGAATATGAAGTATAAACTGTTTTGTGCATAGCATAGTTTCAGAAAGAGTAAAGAAGGTGAAATAATCACTTAATCTGTGGTGTTGGATAATTGTTTATTGGCTGTGTCTCTGACAGTTCCTGTTTTTTTGGGGAGGGGTGATTGAAGAGGAATCCTATGGGATCATTTATGTCACCCAAACAAACAACCCCTCAGTTTAATATCTCTTCAAAATGGAATACTTTGGACTATTCAGAACTCTCTTGTCTCTGCATTAATTGCCAACCTAGATTGCCTAGTTTTGTCCTCTCTCATTTGGATGAAACTGTGAGCACTTGAACCAAACTGAGCACAGGCCCACATGGTCTTCTGTTCATGGCATTTCCTTTGATAATATTTAGTCATGGCATGGACTCTTCTAGTGCCGTGGCCTGGGTTCAAGCCCCGTATGCTCTAGAGCTGTGTAATAACAGCTCTGAAGAGGCTCTGAATATCTATGATAGTTAGTCACGTTTTAGCTGTGGTCAATAGACACTTGTTTGTTTTTACATAAAAAAAGGCCAATGCATAAATTTAATTTCCTTGTGATTTAAGAAATCCTTTTTATATATTAATAATAGCGAAGATGTTTAAGATATTGCTTTGTTTGCAAATCATGTTCAGTTAACATAAAGTTACAGCTAAAGAAGCAAAAATTTATCAGTCACGTTTCGTTGAAAGTCTCTAATGTGCATTT
Organism: Rhincodon typus; assembly: GCF_021869965.1. Lineage (NCBI taxonomy): Eukaryota > Metazoa > Chordata > Chondrichthyes > Orectolobiformes > Rhincodontidae > Rhincodon > Rhincodon typus. Next base: position 26,732,804 of record NC_063335.1, read on the forward strand.
ATTGAAGGTCTACAATTAGTGTTTCTTCAAATGTTCATCACTACTGGAACGCATGGTTAAAATGAGTTTGTTAAGGCATTTACTTCCATTGTATTTTACTATTTGTATCTCTGGATAGTACCTGATCGTCACTTATGGAGTAGCATTGACATATACAAGTCACAAGCTGAAGCTTGTGTACCAAGAGACTGGAAGTCTTAAGTCATTTCATATTCAAAACATATTAATTTTTTATAGCATTCAGAAGAATCCTGATACAAATTTTCCTAGTTAACCAATTGAGTTAAAACCTTACTGTAATAGAAATATTCTGTGACAGTCATTCAACGGGATGTGATTCTGATTGAATAAATTATCCTGGACTACTCTTCAATGAAATTTTACACATTGCAGTTGCATAAATCAATTCTAGATTCATTCTGATTTTGAAAGATCAAATGTATTCATCATCCATCGTTATAAAGCAGCCCATTTACTGTTAAGTGTTGAGATTTAATGGTCATGTTATTTTCCATTTGTAGTTCTGTGTTCATTTCCAATCATGGCAGACCACTGGGCAGAAGTATTAGAACCTTAAGTAATTTGTTTATTCTAAGGCATTATCCAAACTACATTAGATGAGATTTGGAATTCATCATATGGAATATTCAGAAATTTTTCCACAAGCTACAACTTGCCCTATAGTATATTTTGCTTTGTTAATATTTTCATACAATAATGTTTAACTAGAGACACCATGGCATGGTGGTAATGTCACTAAAATATTAATCCAGAACCTCAGCCTGATGATCTGGGGACATTGTGTTCAAATCCCATCATGGCAGGTCATGAAATTTGATTTCAAAGTCTAATGATGACCACAAAACCGTTGTCAACTGTCAGGAAAAAAAAAATCCATCTGGTTTGCTAATGTCCTTTAGGGAAAGAAGCAGCCGTCCTTACTTTGACTAGCCTACATGTGACTCTGGACCCCAGCAATGTGGTTGACTCTTAACTGCCCTTTGGGCAATAAATGCTAGCCTAGCCAGAAATGCCCACAGCCTGTGAATGAATGTTTTAAAAAGTGTCCTAGACTAGCTACCCGGAGGTGCTTTTATCAACACTCTTCCCTCCATCATTGGGTCAGAAGTTGTGATGTTCACTGATGATTACACGATGTTCAGCACCATCTGCGACGACTTGGATACTGAAGCAGTTCAAGACTTGGATAGTTTCCATGTTTGAGTTGATGAGTAACAAGGAACGCTTGGGTCACATGAAGCAATGACCATCTTAAACAGGAAAGAATCTAACCCACCCCATTGCCTGATTTGATACTCAATGACATTGCCACTATCAGTGTCTTTAATGAGAAACTGATCTGGATCAGCCATCTAAATACTGCAGTGATAAGGGCAGGTCAGGGTTAAAAATGTTGCGGTTCTCCAATGCCTGTCCATCATCTACAAGGCATGAGTTAGGAATGTGATGGAATTTCTCTTCAGTTTTATGGATGGGTGCAGCTCTAGCAATGTTTGCTTGCAACCATCCTGGACAAAGCAACCTGCTTGACTGATAGCAAAGTGTGGAGCTGGAGGAACACAGTAGGCCAGGCAGCATCAGAGGAACAGAAAAGTTGATGGGTGCATTTCTGAAGAAGGATCCTGACCTGAAACGTCAATTTTCCTGCTCCTCTGATGCTGCCTGGCCTACTGTGTTCCTCCAGCTCCACACTTTGTTATCTCTGACTCCAGCATCGACAGTTCTTACTATCTCATCTGCTTGATTGATACCCCATGTCCACTTTGAACCTTCACTGACTTCACTATTGCATAGTAGCAGCAGCATGTACCATCTAAAGGTGCAGTGCAGCAACTCACAAAGGCTCCTTAGATAACACCTTTGATGTCTAGCACCTAGAATAATGAAGGCAACAGATGCATAGAAACATCACTACATGTAGATTCCTGTCCAAGCCACACGCCATCCTGACTTGGAACAATATCATTGTTCCTTCAATGTTACTGGATTAAAATCCTGGAACTTGTTTCCTAACAGCAGTGAGGATGCTCCTGCATCTCAAAGACTGCAGCAGTTCAAGAACGTAACGTATCATCACCTTCATGAGCAATTAGGGATGCCCAATAAATGCTGACCTACCCAGTGATACCCTTATTCTTTTGAATGAATAAAAAAATTAATTCAGATTTTGCATTTATATATCATCCAGCAATCACGTCAGGTTGTCTTAATTAAAGTATCTATAGTCATCAATTTCTAAAATCTAGAAGTCATAATTGAAAAGTTAGCAAATGCGTTGATCGAAAAAGGGGAAATTGAAAGTGAAAAATCAAATAAATGAAATTACTACATTTAAAATCTTTGCAGCTGACATCTTGGGTCCTTAAATATGTTCTGTTTTAACATGGCAAACTTCAAAAATGTTAAGACTTGTACCATAAAGTTGATGGCATTTTCTATTAAATAGGTTTAATTGGCAACCTGTATCTGATTTGAAGCTTGAAACTTCTGCTCATGTAGATTCCCAGACCTTTTCCTGTCAGCTGAAGAATTGTTTAGAGAGTGTGGATGGCTGCTCTCAGACCTGTGTCATGAGAAGTATTTCACTAATCATTTTCAAGTCAGGACAATATTTGGTGGTCCTTCTGTCTGTCTTATTATGAAATAATTGTTGGAAGTAACACCTCTACTTCCCTGAAAAATTTCAGACCAAGTTAAAATAATTCTAGATTTGTTCATGGAAGTTTTTTCTGAGCTACCTTTCAAAGCAAACTGCATGATATATGACCCAGATAGTTTGAAAGTAGAATGAGAAAGCCCAATTGAGGTTCGAGTGGGCAAGTAAGAATTAGGCATATTAATTAACTGTATTTGACTAAATACAAGTGATGGGCGTTAACGGGGTGTTCACTAAATAAAAAAAAAATGAAAAGAGGGCTATGGTGGCGCAGGGATAGTTTTTCAACCTCTGAGCCAGAGGCCAGAGTTCAAGTCCCACCTGTTCCAGAGGTGTGTCATGACATCTCTGAACAGGTTGATTCGGAAATACCAATTAAAAAGGAAAAGATGAAGCTGTGGTGGTAGATATTCAGAGGCGTAGGTTTCTAATGTATATGTCTAAAATAAAAGCTTGAATGTGTGTAAATACATTGCTGGGCTTCAGTTCTAGCCTTCATTTCCTGGTTTCCTAAACAGAATAGCTTGTTATTTTGTAATGTACTCGTTAAGTTGTTAAAACAACGTTTTGTGTATCCTAAATAGTTAGAACATCTTATTCGTGTTTGCTTACAAATATAATAAACTGAAACCCTTGTTTGTTTATCTAGAAGCAAGTTGCAGCACTTTTCAAGTTTGAGGAATAGTGAATAAACTCCTGCATTGCATATAATTTATGCAGAACATTTTAGCAATGTTAAGTACAGTTGTTGATTTGCTAAAGGTGCAATTTAGCCCATTCCTTTTAGTTGGATGTGACTTTTTGTAGCCGTTAGCAAAAACAACCTAACAGACATTTGAGAATTACCGCATATATAGAGATCCATGCATTTATCTAACTAATGAGTCAAGAAAATTATTTCTCTGACGTTTTATCAAACTGTTATATTGCATCTGCAAATTTCTTATGGATCTACTGAAGACTTAGTCTGGATATATGTCCCTCCATCACTCGCAGAAGTGATTAATAGGTTTTGTAACTCTTCTCATGTTAAAACGAAGTCAGAAGTTGCACAACACCAGGTTATAGTCCAACAGGTTTATTTGAAATCGGAAGCTTTCGATGCACTGCCCCTTCACCTGGTGTCGTGTGACTTCTGACTTTGTCCATTCTAGTTCAACACCAGCACCTCCACAATATGTTAAAAAAGATGTGGTAGTACATAATCATACAAGATTTAGTTTTGGATATGAAGTGGATTTGCCCAAAATTACTGCCTAATTATCATAAATATTTTCCAATTGGTCTGTTCAGAGATGTTATTGTACACCTCTGGAGCAGGTAGGAATTATCTTCAGGACACTATCACTGCACCACAACAACTCTTTCTAATCATCAGAGAAATGACTTTGAAAATTGGTTCAAGAGACATGTGACATGGCCAAGACATTTTAAAAAGTTCCATTGAAAATATGACTGCAGCAACTGTACCCATTTTGTTTAATTGTCAAATTGAGCGTTGAAAAAAATGCCTAGAAGGCTACTTGTATTTCCTTCAACGGACACATTTTATAATGACAGTGCTTTACTTTGGTAGCTGTACTTGAGTTTGTGCACAAATATGTTTTAAATTGATTTTCTAGCCAGTTGTTGACGAAGCTTCCTTTCCAGGTCCTGCCAAGCTGAAGGTTAGCCTTTGAAGTACAAGTCTTTAATCTAAAATGCTGTTTCATCACCAAGAACATTGAGCTTAGAATAGAGTGTGAACATTCTTTTAAATTATTTTTAATGAAAAGTCTAATCTGCAGATTCCAAACACTGGTGATTGATTCAGATTAAAATTAGCCGTCTTTTGCGTCTTTCTTTTTTGAAGAAATTAGCACCAGTGAAAAGCAATAACAGATCACCTAACATAATGAGACTGAAAGAATTCGTATGAAAAGTTCTAGTTGAGACTTAATGTTGAAAATAAAGATCAAGTTTCTAAAATTAAAGTTGTTGCATAATATGACTTAGAGTTATACAACACGGAAACTGACCCTTCAGTCCAACTTGTCCATGCTGACCAAAATACCATAACTTAATCTGGTCCCATTTGCCAGCATTTGGCCCATATCCCTCTAAACCCTTCCTATTTAGATACCCATCCAGATGCCTTTTAAATGTTGTAATTGTACCAGGCTCCACCAATTCCTCGCGTGAAAATGGGTGGGTGATAGGAGGTGTAGTTCAGTAAGAACCTTCCTGCAAGAATGCGATCCCCTAATCCCAATTCCTCCACCGCGTCTGCTCCCAAAATGGAGCATTCCACTCCCGAACATTCCAGATGTCTTCCTATTTCAAGGACCTCAACTACGCCCTCCCCCCAGCTCCGGTGATCAAAAATGTCCTCAACTGCATCTCTTGCATTTCCTGCACTTCTGCCCTCAGATCCCCTCCCCCCAACAAAAATAAAGACCGAATCCCCCTTGTCTTCACATATCACCCCGCCAGCCTCCGCATCCAACGTATCATTCTCTGCCACTTCAGCCACCTACAATCCGACCCCACAACCAAAGCTATATTTCCCTCCCCACCCCATCTGCCTTCCATAGGGACCGCTCTCACTGCGACTCCCTCGTCCACTCCACATTCCCCACTAGCTCCACCACCCTGGGCATCTTTCCCTGCAACCGCAGGAAGTGCTACACCAGCCCCTACACCTCCCCCCTCACCTCCATTCAAGGCCCAAAACAAACCTTCCACATTAGACAGGGGTTCACCTGCACATCCATCAATGTGATCTTAAGTATCTACTGCTCCTGATGTGCCCTCCTCACATCGGTGAGACCAAGCGGAGGCTTGGAGAACGTTTTGTAGAGCATCTGCGCTCTGTACACGACAAACAACAACACCTTCTGGTCGTATAACCATTTTAACTCCCCCTTCCACTCCCTGGGTGACATGTCCATCCTGGGCCTCCTCCACTGTTACTTTGGTGCCACCCGGAAACTGGAGGGGCAACACCTTATATTCCACCTGAGGAGCCTACAGCCCGATGGCCTAAACATGGATTTTACCAGTTTCAAAATCTCCCCACCCCCGGTCTCATCCCATGTCAAACCCTCCCTCTCATCCCTGCCTCCTTGACCTGACACAACCTGTCCATCTTCACCCCCACCTATCTGACCCACGCACCCCACTGACCAATCCCCACCTGCACTCACCTATCACCATTCCACCCACCTTCCCCAGCCCCACCTCTCCTCTTTTTTTTTATTTCCCTGCTCCCTTTCCCCCTCCCCATTTCTCAAGAGGGGTCCTGACTCAAAATGTCAACTTTCCTGCTCCTCATATGCTGCTGACCTGCTGTGTTCCTCCAGCTCCACACTGTGTTGCCTCTGACTCCAGCATCTGCAGTTCTTGCTATCTCTATATCTAAAGCAGGATCTGCTTCTGCTGGTGAATATATATTTTATGTCTGCAGTTAGTTTTTCTGTTAGCTAGTATTTCTTCAAAGACTGCTTTTAATTGTCTTCAGTGGTCACGTTCTTGATTTGACATTGGCAGATCACAGAAAATGTTATTACAGAAGTAACTGCATCCGCCCCACCTGAAGCGTGTTGTAGTGTGGAGTTAGTGGCATCGTGGTATCATCACTGGGCAAGCAAACCACAACTAATGCTCTGGGGACACTGGTTGAATCCCACATAAGCAGATGGTGAAATTTGAATTCAATGAATAAATCTTGAATTAAAAGCTGATCTAATGGTTACCAATAGTTGCAAGCAAACATTGTTAGTGCTGCATCCATCCATAAAACTAAGTGAAATTCTGTCATATTTTAACTCATGAAAACATTGTCGAATATTGTAAGAATGTATTTGATTCACTCTTCCTTTTGGAGAAGAAATATGTGCTGCTATCCTTGACTGGTTTAGCAACACGTGACTCCAAGTCTAAGAAGTAGTTGACTCCTGTATGCTCTCTGAAACGGCAAACCAAGCCACTCAATCGTATTTGACTCCTAAAAAGATAAAAGATACAAAACTTGCCAAACGTTATGCTGTAGACCAAGGCAGTGGAAATGACAGCAATACAAATGTCTCTGTCAACCTTGCAAAGTCCTCCTCACGTACATCTAGGGGCTTGTGCCAAAATTGGCAGAGCTGTCTCTCAGACTAATCAGGATGTTGCTTGATGTAGTGATTGTTATGGATTTATTACTGTTCCTTTGAGAGGTGGCTGAACAGTAGTATATGTTTGAGGATTAGTTGCCCTGGGAAGCCTCAGCATTGACTCTGGACCCCAAGACATGTTACAGTGTCAGGTTAAACATCTGCAAGCAAACCTCTTGTTAATTTACTATCTTGCTCAACCCTGACCCTGCGTCTTACTAATGATTATTTCAGGCAGTTATAAAGAAGAGTCATACTGGACTCAACATTAACTCAGTTTCTCCTTGCACAGATACTGCCAAGCATGCTAGGTTTCTCTAGTGCTTTGTTTTTATTTCAGATTTTTAGCATTTTCAGGACTTGACTTCTATTTCAGTAATTGGCAGGGTTGAATTTGCCCCTTTGTTCTGCATAGGACATGTATGGGCAATTTCCCACATTTCCTGTAGGAGCATATTACTGCAGATGCTGGAATCTGTACTGAAACACAAAATGCTGAAGATCACGGCGGGTCAAGCAGCATCCATGGAGAGAGAGCAAGCTAATGTTCCGAGTCTAGATGACTCTTCATCAGAACTGAACTGCAGTGTGGAGGGGACAGCATTTCTGCAATAGTTTGGGGGATGGGGGGGTAGTGAGTGTAGGGTACTGGTGGAGAAAAAATGTTAGTTTTCTCCACCAGTATCCTATACCCACTATCTCCACCTCCACCACCCCGTGCAAAAATAAAGCATAAATGCTGTCCCCTCCATACTTCACTTCAACTCTGATGAAGAGTCATCTCATCTTGAAACATTAGCTTGCTGTCACTCCATGGATGTTGCCTGACCTGCTGTGATCTCCAGCATTTTGTGTTTCCCACATTTCCAGTTAGATGCCAGTTTGTAGCTGCACTGGATCAGCTTAGCTCTGGACATAACTTGTTCTACAGCACAAGTTTTCAGTTCAATTGCTGGAATGTTGTTAGGACTATTGTCTTTTTAGTATCCAGTGCTTTCATCTGTTTCTAGATATCACATGGAGAGAATTGAATGGGTATAAGACTGGAATTTGTGGTGCTGGGGCCTTGGGAAGAGGCAGAGATGGATCATCCAGTCTGGCTGAAAATGAATGCAAATTCTTCAACCTTTTCTTTTACACTGATGTACACTGATGCACCAATGAGTGTTGGGACATGTGCGGAGCCTCCTCCTTCAGTGAGTTGTTTAATTGTCCACCGCCATTCATGACAGAATGTGATAGAACTGCAGAGCTTGCATCTGACCCATTGGTTCTGTCATTACCTATTCTGTCTGTCAGATTCTGCGTATGCTGCTTGGTATGCAAAGTAGGCCTGTGGTGTAGCTTCACCAAGTTGGCATCTCATTTTTAGATACATGTGGTCAGCATTACTCGTTGCCCCATGCGTATGTGTTCTCTTTTACTATTAGGGAGCAATTTTTGGAATTTGTTCAGCTGTTTTGTTCTTTGAATTTTTGGCAACATTCCAAAAACACCTTTCATTCATTCTAATGGAAGATAAATTCCCATTTTTCACTCTTCTGTCATTTGTCGGATTTTTCTGAAACAACTATGCCACAAATAGAGGACCCCAATATGCCTAGGGCTGCTCCTGACATGCCTTCCTGCACTTGAATCCAGTTTGGTGTCCTAGCTCAGATTCTAAGTTTTCTAGAGGTTGCAGATTGTGGTTGAATACAAGTTTGCTGCTGCCAGCGCGTCTTTTACAAACCCTGGTTTTCAGTTCTAATTCTTGAAGTAATTCCACAGCAGAATTCTTTAATAAATACGGAAATTGCTGGAGAAACTCAGCAAGTCTGGCAGCACCAATGGAGAGAAAGTAGAGTCAATGTTTCAGGTCTAGTGACCCTTCTTCAGAACATCTTTAAGATGAATTCAAAAATAGCTTTTTTTTTTAGTAAAACATTAAAAATGTGGGGGAAATTTCTTCACTTTCAGAGGGAAATGGGTCAAATGCGGGCAGATAGGACTGAATTTTTGAGGATATCTGGTTGGTATGGACGAGTTGGACGGAAGGATTTGTTTCCATGCTGTACATCTCTATGACTGTACTCCTTCCACACATGTAAGCCCTCGGGAAATAAAGGAAGAGAGGACATAAGAGGCATTAGGTTAAAAAATAACCTTTGGTAACTGGAAGTTTTCTTCTGAAAATCTGTTCACATGAGTTACAGCTTCCTGGAGGCCACTGTCTGATAGTTTTCTTCCTTGCAGGCAAAGTGTAGATTTCTTTGCAGTCAGAAAGTTGGAGGTAGCTGAAGGGTGAGACAGGTTGCCAACTCAGCCTGGAGTATTGCTCTCCCTCCAGAGGTCAAGCAGTAACTGACTTGTACTCCCTGAATTATATATTCAAGCATTTCAACAAGCTTCAGTTTCAGTCATGTGACAAAGACAAAACATTTCAGAACCACAAACAGAAATTGCTGGAAAAGCTCAGTGGGTCTGGTAGCATCTGTGGACAGAAAGTAGACTTGATGTTTCGGGTCCAGTGACTCTTCCTCAGAACATTTCAGGTACTGGTGACCTATCTCACTAATTGAAAGGGTGCTACCCTAATAGTGTAACTTTCCTCCTCCTATCTTCCCCATCCACACCCCACCCCCCCTCCCCCCGCCCCAACCCAAATTCGGGGGTTTCCATTGCCTCATGATGAGGTCACTGTATATTTTAGCACAATGCTTTTGATTTTTTTTCTTTGTCCATAGCTAGCTGGAAGCAGATGGCTTGTCTACGAATTGTTTGTAACAGTCTTAGCTGGAATATACAATTACAATATACAGTGCGGGGGGGCCAGCAGCGCCTGGCAACAACATAAAATCAGCCTCAGCAATTTTGAGTCCAGCAAGGTTGTCCTTTTTTTTTAAAGAAAATCAGAATTTAAACCTGAAACTATGATATCGTCTTCTTTGGAAGTTCTCTTCATCACCTCTGGCCGTGGCAGAAGTCTGTCTCATTTAGCACAGCACCACTCGTTATGAAGGCTATCCTCAATGTGAAAGTGGGGCTTATTCTCCACAAGGACTGTACAGTGGTCACTCCTACCAATGCTATCCATGGTTGGATGTATCTGCAACCTGCCTCACCCACCAGCTGTCTCCAATTCCTGGCTGGAGAAAATCTCCACTTTGCCTACAAGGAGGAAAACTACTGGGCCCAGCTCACCAAGGACTATTATCAGACAGTGAGGATGAAGTAAATTATGTTTATCCTTTTTGTTGGTTTTCCCCATCATCTGCTGCAGAACCAGTCTGGTAACTTCTGGGCTCCATCAGTAATGGTGATTCTGAGTCGCTCTTGATGACTGACGATGAAGTCCCCCATCCAGGGTACATTCTGTGCCCTTGTCACTCTGTGTTTCCCACAATTGGTGTTCAATGTGGAGTACTTGTTTAATCATTAAGGTTTAGGTAAGTCCAGACTGCCATCCATGTGAGTGATCAAGAATATCTACTGAAGAAATTTGTAAAGTTCCACACAAGGTTAATAATTAAAATAAGCTGCTTTCAGTAACTTCTCAGAGCACCCTAGAGCACTTTCTGTGCATTTTGTGTCAATTTACTACTTTTGAATTAACTGTCTTTATCATCTTGGATCTGTAATTGATTTTTGAACAGCAGTGTGAGGTTAGTTGAGAGAGAAACATTGGCAGAGACACTAGGGAGATCTCACTTGAGTTTCTGTCATTGAAAGTCATGCTCGGCCTATTTTCTGCCTGCTGCTTTTGTGGCCTGAACGCAGTTTGTTACTTGCCGGTGGAGGTCCTATTGTAGATAGGCCTGGCCTACTTCCTTGTTTTGAAGAGGGTATCATTGACCTGGGCATTGCAGAATACTTTTCTCCCCCAGTAATGGACAAAGCAGTTTATTAGCATTGTTGGAGGCCTGTAATATGCAAAATATACAGGTAATTCATGTTTTAGTTTTCCCCAAAACAGTTAAATAACCCATCAATTGCAGTATTCTTGCACTGTGCATGAGCCCCATTTAATGACCATGTATAAAGTTGCACATATCAAAAGCCTTTTCTAAAAACCAAAGCTACTTCATTACTTTTATTTTCTGAAAATTATTTAATATTCCACATATTGAAATAATTTGAGTACAGATTAGAAAGAAGAGTCCCTAAGACCATAATGCTAATATTAGATTTTAATAATTGTGTAGTTTCAATTGTGTTATCGAGGAATTAAGGGTTATGGTGAGTGGGCAGGTAAGTGGAGCTGAGTCTCAAAAAGATTAGCCATGATCTTATCACATGGGGGGGCAGGCTTGAGGGGCCAGATGGCCTACTCCTGCTCCTAGTTCTTATGTTCTTATGTTATGTTATCTGAATTGCTGCAGCTGGTACTCTACTTCGTAACAGTTGTATCCAGGGAAGTGTGTGTGTGTGTATTATATTTGCATGCATGCATGCATCTTTTGCATTTGCAGTGCCTAGAATTCAGTTAAAATTGTAGTCAACATACGGTGCATTAGATGTAAATCTAACCCCATAGTTCAGTTTAGATCTGGGAGAAGGTGCTCTAAGAGTCATAGAGTCATACAGCATGGAAACAGACCGTCCGGTCCAACCAGTCCATGCCAATCATGTTTCTAAACTAAGCTAGTCCCACTTACCTGTGTTTGGCCCATATCCCTCTAAACCTTTCCTATTCATGTATTTATCCAAATGTATTTTAAATATTGTAACTGAACCTGCACCTGCCGTTTCCTCTGGCAGTTTGTTTCACATACGAACCACTATCTGTGCTTTTAAAAAAAAAAGTTCATGTCCTTTTAAAACTTTGTCCTTTCACCTTAAAATTTTGCCCCCTAGTTTTGAACTCGCCCTCCTGAGGGAAAAGAGGCTTGTCATTCACCTTATCTATGTCCCTCATGATTTTATAAACCTTTAAGTTCACCCCTCAACCTCCTACACTCCAGTGAAAACGTCCCAGCCTATCCAGCCTATTTTTATATCTCACGCCCTTCATTCCCAGCAACATCTAGTAAACCTTTTCTGAACCCTCTCCAATTTAATAATATCCTTCCCTATACATGTCTGAGCAATGAAGGTAAAACGTGCTAAACAATGTAATAACCACGCTGTCTACTTGTGATGCAAATTTCAAAGAATTGTGTACCTGAACCCCTAGGTCTGCTTGTTCTACAACACTACCCAGGGCCCTACCATTAATTGTATAAGTCCTGCCCTTGTTTGCTTTACCAAAATGCAATATCTCGCATTTATCCAAATTAAACTCAATCTACCACTCCTCAGCCCGTTGACTCAATTGATCAAGATTTCTTTGTAATCTTAGATAACCTTCTTCACTGTCTACTATACCACCAATTTTGGTGTCATCTGCAA
>NC_063335.1:26745486-26746217 GCF_021869965.1 Rhincodon typus
ACTTACTAACCATACCTCCGATATTCTCATCCAAATCATATATATAAATGACAGACAGAAGTAGACCCAGTACCGACCCCTGTGGAACACACTGGTCACAGGCTTCCAGCCTGAAAGAAAACAACCCTCTACCACCACCCTCTGTCTCCTACCATCAAGCCAATTTTGTATCCAATTGGAAGTTCACCCTGAGTCCCACATAATCTAACTTTGCTAATTGGTCTACCACTGCAGAACCTTGTCAAAGGCTTTACTAAAGTACGCATAAAACCGTCTACCACTTCTTTGGTCTGGAAGCTCAAATGCCAGTTAGGGATAGGTTTGTCACAATATTATAGCTTGCAGTTCTCAAATAGATTCTGAAAGCTTTAAATGTTGACTATGGTTAAGTTAAACCATAAAAATTGGTGTCAGTTTAACTCATGATTTTTTTTTGCTTCTGAATTGGTGATGCGGCTATTAACTCATGTAGGTGTTTGAAGCAGTTGACTTCTTGATTGCTGGTATATTTGATTAACAGAATGCAGGAAAAATAGTTTCTATTAATTGGGAAAATTCTTTTGTACTCTAGTGAGAAGCAGATTTTTTAAAAGTTTGAGAATGTTTTAAGAATAAGCAGTGATAGTAGGAACTGCAGATGCTGGAAAATCTGAGATAACAAGGTGTAGAGCTGGATGAACACAGCAGGCCAAGCAGCATCATAGGAGCAGGAAGGCTGACGTTTCGGGCAT
>NC_063335.1:26756217-26781137 GCF_021869965.1 Rhincodon typus
AACCCCCTTCCCCTCCCCCATTTCTGATGAAGGGTCTAGGCCCGAAATGTCAGCCTTCCTGCTCCTATGATGCTGCTTGGCCTGCTGTGTTCATCCAGCTCTACACCTTGTTATCTCAGATTCTCCACCATCTGCAGTTCCTACTATCTCTGCATTGAAATTTGTAGTTTTTTTTTTCAAGTAACTCCTGCTTCTGCATCATTGCAACAGTCGTAAGGTATTATTGAATATAATAAGACAGGATACTTCAAAAAATTCAAAGTAATCAAAAAGAATCAACATAGTTTTGTGTTGGACCAGTTTATTGAAATTCTTTGGAGTAATAATGTGCTCTGTGGCTAAAGGAGGACCACTAGATGTACTGTGTGCATTTCCAGGGGGCATTTGATAAGATGTCAGGTTATTGCTGAACATCAGGTTCATGGTAGAAAATGTAACATTGGCTTGAATAGAAGACTTGCTGGAGAGACTGGGTTGTCTTCTGGTTAAGAACGTGCAATGAGTAGTCTACTGCAGAGGTCAGTGCTGAGGCCTGAAATACTTACAATCCATATCAATGGCTTGGATGAAGGAATGGAAGGATTAGTTGCTAAATTTGCTGATGACAAAAAAATAGTAAAGAGATAAGGATAAATGAAATGATTGGGAAAAGAGCTGGCAAATGGAATACAGCAAACATTGTTTTAACAGCATGTTATGAACTGGCACTCATGATAAACCGGCAAAAATTATTTTCCTGAAATACTGGAAGTTTACTGTATGATTGTGATCTCCGTGATGTCTGAGTAATCAATTGAGGGTGTGAATGAGAAGACTCTCTGCTGTTATGTTTTATTTAAGGCAAAGTTGTGTTATTTGATTGATTTACGCTGTAAACAAAATATGACAGTGATATGTATAGCCCCTGCATTATGTTTCTTTTGCTTAGTGTGTTTTTTTATGTTGATTATGTGGACCTCTTGATCAACCAGCACGCTCCTGATCCCATAGGTGCCGGTTAATAAAATTTTTGCTGTATAATGTGGGAAAAGCTGAAATTGTCCAGTATAGCAATAACAATTTGTTTTTTAAAAAAAAGCACATTATCTAAATGGGCAGAGGGATCTCGGTGTCCTGGTGCATGAACCACAAAAGGTTGCAATGCAGGTAGAGCAAGAAATTAGGAAAGTGAATAAAGTGTTATTGCTTAATATGACAATTGAATGTGAAAGTTATATTTCAGTTGTACAGTGCAGTGGTGCGAATACATCTGGAGTTTTGTCATAGCATTGGTCTCCTTATTTAAGGAAGGATGTAACTGCATTGGAAGCAGCTCAGAGATGCTTTACTAGACTGAGATGTGGAATTTACATGTTGCTTTATGAAGAAGGGGTGGACTCACTAAGTTGTATCTATTGGAGCTTAGGAGAGTAAGTGGCGACTAGATTGAAGTATATAAGATCCAAAGGGATCATGTAAACTATAAATGCTGGAGATCACAGCGGGTCAGGCAGCATCCATGGCAAGAGAGCAAGCTAATGTTTTGAGTCTAGATGACAGGGTGAATATATATCCTTTATTGTAACGTGATAATTGGGTACCAGTCACTTGCGGTTGGGAAAGAATGATGCCACCCATCCTACCTCTGCTAATCTAAGAGGCTGTTTGGCAGTTTTCAGTGGAGGATGGATTATGAATAAGTCTCAGCAGAAAAGTCTCTTGGTTTGGTTAACCGGATTTTTTAGGCATGTTAACTATTACTAATGAAGTAGAGAAGCGTGACTCCATCAGATGACTATCTCCAAATGCCTGGTTTCCCAGTGCTTTACCAACCAGTAGCTATTGTATATCAGTGGGCAGAGCTTCAGCCTAGTTCATAGATTGACTCTTTCTTATCTGCTAACCTGCATAACAGGGTCGCTATTTAAAACTGAACTACCCATTTAAGATTGAAATAAGAATTTTGGTTTTTTTGGGAACTCTTCTCCAAAAGGTGATGGAAGCAGAAACTTGGAATATCTAATGATAGGATAGATAAAACCAGGCCGGTGGGGGGGGGATGTGAAAAGTTATCGGTGGGGATGGGAACGTAATCAGATCAGTCGTGATTGTAATGAATGGTGGAGAAGGGGCTGAGTGCCAACCAGCTGCTCCTAATTTCATAAATTCGTATGGACCATTGAGGAACTCAGATGTGCATTTTCAAATTGCGACCTTTTGCACAAAATAATTTAGAGGAAAAAAAGGCATTGTCAGCTTCATTATAACATCAGCCAGGTTTGTGCTATTGAAAAGAGCTATTGTGTTATTTTCCTCTTAGCATTTGCTTTAGCCTTGCATGATCAGTCCTTTTTTGTCAATTGACTTCTCCTATTTTCCGCCCTATAAGAGACAGTGCCTTTTATTGTTGTTCCCACTCTTGCTTGTGTAAATCATGGTGCATCTCCAGCTCTTCCCAATTCTGTTGAAAGGTCATAGACCTGAAACATTAACTGTATATTGTTCCTCAGATGTTGTCTGACTTGTGAAATATTTCCAGCATGTTCTGTTTTTACTTCAGATTTTCAGTATCTGCAATGGTTTGCTTTTGTACCCCTGCAGTAGTCCTTGCTTTGTTTAAAGTGGAATCTTTCCTTGCTAAAATATTTCAAGCTTGGCCATTTTTCGGAGCATTCTACTAAATTGAATGATACCGCAGCTCATTCCAAAGCTTTTCTTGTTTCAAAAACAAACTCACTTTCATAGTCCTAAAAATAGTAGTTGTCAGAATTTTATTTTTTGTATTTTCCATGAGAGGCCCTCCACTCTAGATTTAGTGAGATTTAGTTCTATTTATACATGAAAGGTGGGAGATCTTTGGAATGCTTTTCCACAAAAGACAGTGGACGCAGGATCACTTATTAGTTTTAAATCTGAGATAGATTTGTGTTTGTTAAGCCAGTGTATTAAGGGATATGGGCCAAAGGCAGGTATATGGTGCTGGGCCACAAATTATCCATGATCTCATTGAATAGTGGAACAGTCTCGAGGGGCTGAATGGCCTACTACTATTCCTATGTTTCTCTGGTCTTGCCATCAGTTATAGGTCTGCAGAAGTTTGTAGATGGGTCTGTTTTTGAGGGGTGTAACCTGCCTGCGTAGGTCACCAGCCATGATGATGAGCTTGAGGTGATGAGCCTTTGACTTCATACAGAGTTCTCTGATGGAAGAGATTTTATGGATATTTTAAATGTACTAAAAGCTATTCTACTTGTTGGCAGATGGAATATAGTGTGAGTTTTGTACTTTGACAGGAAGAACGGAAGAACTGAATATCATTTGTCTGGGGAAAGACTGCAGAAAGCTGCAGTACAGTGTAATTTGGGGTCTTAGTTTGTAAATCACAAAAAGCTAGAATCCTAGGTAATGACTGTTGTCCTCTATTTCAGAGGGATTGGAGTGTAAAAATGGGGAAACATTTATACAAGCCATTCATTTGCCCACAGCTGAAATACTGTGAACAGTTTTGGGCACCTTTTATTTAGCGAAAGATATATGGGTGTTTGAGGCTGATTCCAGCTACAGAAGGATTTTCTTATGTGGAGAGGTTCAATAGATTGGGATTGAACTCATTGGAGTTTCGAAGAATGAGAGGAGAATTTAGTGAAAGATGAGATTCTTAAGGGGCTTGACAGGGTCAATGTGAAGAGCTCATTTCCATTTGTGGGAGAATCTAGGACCAGAGTCCATAATCTGAGTAAAGAGTTGCCTATTTAAGACAGGTGTTGAGGATTTTTTTTCTTAGGGTGATAAATCTGTAGAATTCTTTACCATAGATGGTATTAAAAGCTGAGAGACACAGATTTCTAATCATTAAGGGAATTAGATGTGATGGGGATAAGTCAGAAAAGTGGAGTTGATGACTGTCTGATCAGCCATGATCTCATTTAAAGATGAAGCAGCTAAATGGCCTACTTCTGCTCTGATGGTCTTGCAGGTAGATTAAATCATGTTGAATAAAGAATGTAATATTGGTACATCTAGAACGAGAATCATGATGCCTGGCAACACTAATGATGATCTAGACCTGGGTATCAACAACAACTGGGAATTGGGGACAGATTCAAGCAAGATTCTAGAAGAGGAGAATTTCAAAATGCTTGTTTATTACACAGGAAGAATGTGGATAGAGGTATGCACCTCTGGATAGGCACGTCAGTGAATACAATGTAAAGTGTGCATAGCTCTGACAGCAGGTATTAGAGCACAGTTTGATCAAGAGAATGATGTAGGGCCAGGAGCAGCAACAATATAGTAAGTGCAAGCAGTGCTGTGAAAATAGCATTAAAAGGGCCATGTTCAATGAAAGACCATTTCAACTGGTGACCACATGCTGTACAGGGAAACTTAAGTCATAAGGCTCTCCCTGGAAGAGCCAAGCAAGGAAGAATATTTTGAACTCTGCGATATTAGACCTTGGGATTATTCTTTAAAATGGTTATTACAGGTCTCAGGTCAACCATCTTCAGATACTTCACCACTGACCTTCTGTCAATTACAGGGCCAAAAGTGTTTGCTGATGAATGTTCAGCACTGTTAGCAACTTCTCATACTGAAGAAGTCCTTGTTCAACTGCAGCAAGAACTAGACAACATTCAAGATTGGGCTGACAAATGGCAAATAAAATTAGCTCCTTAGAATTGCTATGCAATAACCATCTAACTCATTTCTGCTTGACATTTAACATTATTGCCATCACTAGGGTGGAGTGGTCTGGGTGGGATGCTCTTTGTGGGGGGGGGGTTGGTGTAGATTTGATGGGCCGAATGGTGTGATTCCACACTGTAAGGATTCTATTCTATGATATCGCTGCTCCTTCACTGGATTAAAATCTTGGAGCTCGCTCCTTAACAACGCTGTTGCTGTAGCTAAATCACATGGACTGCTGCAGTTCCAGTAGGTGGCAAATCACTCCATTCTGCAGAAATCTGGCCTTGCCAGTATTGTTCACATCCCGTAAACAAAAATGCTTTTCAAAAAAAATGGTCCTGAAGCGAAACCAGAAGCAAAAGCACTGAACCGCAGGAGACCATGCAGTTGTTGTCTTGATGCCAAATAGTATTGTGACAAGTTCCCCAAAATGTCTTCAAATAAAGTTGGCAATTCTGGGTTACATTGAGCTGATGAAATGTAAGAGACAGAAAATGAATCCACACACGAGTACATGAGAGTATGTATATATCTGTTATATTCACCTCTAATTTTTCAAAAGTGTTGTGGGGCTGTTTTTTGGAATCTGGGCCCACAGCATTGGGATTGCATTTCTCTCTATTGTGCTTTCTTCCCTTAAGTAACGCCTCAAAACCTACTTGCTCTTTGACTAAGCTTTTGGTCATTTGCCAAAGTATTTCACGTGGTTGGATGTTGCATTTTGTTTTATATTGCTTCTGTGAAGCACCTTGGGAGGTTTTATGATATTACACATGCTATACAAGTTGCTGTTGATGCCTAATTATCAAACTGCAGGGAGAGATTTGTTTGTGTCTTTCACACCATCCCCTATCTATTTCTGCGATTCTACATTAAAGAAAATCGCCCCATAAGTTAGCATTCACTGTGCAATCATTGCTCCTGTGACTTTTTTTCCCCACACTAGCACTTTGCCCTGACTCGCTTTACTAATTTACTCATTTTCTGGATTGATTGTATTTAATTAGATTGCACTTGAGAAATTTGAGGCCCTTTTTAGTAGTCAGGAAGTGTGAATGTCATGGGGGTTAATGAATGACATCAATGAGGGTGAGAAGATTGGTGTCAGGTGAAATACAGGCAACACGATACAGATGTACCAGGTGGTGGTCACCTGCTATTTAATACTTAGCTGCTAGTTAACACTCGCTATTCCATTTGCTGAGTAAAATGTCAGATAAGACAGCTGAGCCAAAGTGGCAGTTATGACTAAAAACATAGACTTGGACACTAAGCGCAAATAATGATTTGCACACTGTAGTTATATAAACTGACTTGTAACATTTCCCTTTGCTGTATCATATTGAATACAAACAAGATTATCTTTGAACCTTCACATCTGGAAACAGCCCTAGTATCTCAGAACTAAAACTAAAAATTCTTGGACAATTTTATCAAATATACATGGTCTTGACATTCTTCCTAAATTGGCAAGTCTAATGCCATTGCTTTCCAATTCTATTCTCTAGCTCTCAACTTCATATCACTCCCTGGCAACAACCTGAGACGAGATCAGTCTGTTCACCACCTTATCATTTTTAATCTTGTGGTCTACTCTGGGCTTTGGTATAATTGCCTTTTTCTGTCTGGAACATTTGCTGAACACAGTCCTGTCTTGGCTGCACTGCTGCTAAAAGCCCTCATTCATACATTTTGTTACCTGGCTATTCAGTATATCCTGGCTGGCCTCCCACATTCTGCCCTCCAGAAGTAATCTAAAACTCTGACCGTGTCTTAATTAGCACCAATTTATATTCTTCTGCTGGCTGACCCACAGTAACTCCTGATCAAAAAATGTGGTGACTTTCAAATTTACATCTTCATTTTCATATTCCACCATGACCCTTGGCCTTCCAAATTCCTCAAATCTCCTCCTGTTCCAAAGATATCTGCTGTCTTCTAATTCTGATGTGGAGGTGCTGGCGTCGGACTGGGGTGGACAGGGTCAGAAATCACATGACACCAGGTTACAGTCCAACAGGTTTATTTGAAAACACAAGCTTTTGGAGCGTGATCAATCAATTAAAATCTTCTAACTGATTAAAGATTTAACAGCATCCTAGGGATGTTTAATACATCTTCATCAGTTATGTGACCCTTTGATCTTTTACTTATAAACTCCGTGTTCTGTGTTCTTCTTTCTCACTTCACGTGACGAAGGGGCTGTGCTCCAAAAGCTTGTGTTTTCAAATAAACCTGTTGGACTCTAACCTGGTGTTGTGTGATTTCTGATCTTCTAATTCTGGCATCATGTGCTTTCCTAATTTTAGTTGCTCCGCTCTTCAGTTGCCACAGCCCTAAGCTCTGAAATTCCTTCCCTAGATATCTCTGCCTCATTTTCCTTCTTCAGATCACTTCTTGAAACCTACCTTTGACCTAGCCTTTGATCATCTGATCTCATGTCACCCAGTGTGGCTGGGTGTCAGCTTTTGTTTCATACTGCTTGTGTGAAATGCCGTGGAATGTTTTATTATGTTAAAGAGATTACGTGAATATTTTTTGTTCTGCTTTTTGCTTTGATTATCTTTTGATGGGTGAAATTATCTTCATGCACCCTCAGCAACTTTCCTGCTAATTTTTTTCCCACCGCACAGGACTTCTGTGGACCTTGTGCAGTAGCATTTCAGAAGTGGAAGATAAAGGGTCTATGCACTGATCGGTGTACCAGTGGCTGTGCAACTTACAGGGAACATTGACTCTCAGTTCTATTTTCTTTTTATATTGGTTCCATGATTTCTGACACTTCTCTTTCCTCTCAGATATTTTTAATCTTGCTCACTTCCAGCCTAGAAGAGTAGAGTGCTTGCAGAGGATGCTGTTCATGCAGGCTGTCTGCAGCAGCAACTTGCTTATTCCCACTGTCCTGCCTTTTCGCAGTGTTTTCATCTTCAGGCCGTTGTTGTAAAAAAAAAGCTTAATTTCATGATTCATATATTTAAAGTGTAAAATAGAGATTGAAAGCGTTAAATATGAAATAATGGCAGCATCTCCTGAGAGGCTGGTAAACAGACCTAAAGTAATTGCTATTCAAGGAGCAGGGTACATTTATCGAATAAGGTCAGAGTTGAAAATGGGAAAACAATAGGTGGTCTCCTTGAGTTTTCATAATAATGACATGGTGTGTACTGTTGTCTTCACAAAGGCTTTAAATTATTGATATGAGATTCATATGATTCATATCAAAAAAAAGTTTAAAAGCAAGTTTAAAAGCAAAAGTTTAAAACTGCGTGACCTTGGTCTCGGCTCTGCCCTCTGCAACCGGATCCTCAGCTTCCTGACCCACTGGCTGCAATCAGTGAGGATAGGTAACTGTGCCTTCTCCACAAAACACTCAACACTGGATCCCTCCCAAGGATGCAGCCTCAGCCCCCTACTGTACACCTACGACTGTGTTGCCAAATTCCGGATGAACGACATCTACAAGTTCACTGGCGACACCACCGTAGTGGGTCAGATATCTAACAACGACAAGTCAAAATACAGAAGGGAGATAGAGGGTTCGGTGACATGGTGCAATGAAAACAATCTGTCTCTCAACGTCAGCAAAACTGAAGAACTGATCACTGACTTCAGAAAGAAAGGAGGAGAACATACCCCTATCTACATCAACAGAACAGAGGTGGAGAGGGTCGAGAGTGTCAAGTTCCTCGGAGTGATGATAAACAACACCCTGGATCAGGACCATAAAAAGCGACATAAAATGGTGTGCACAGCCCAAACCATCACAGAAGCCAACTTTCCGTCCATGGACTCCATTTACATGGCTCGCTGCCATAGAAAGGTGGCCAACATCATCAAAGATGCACCCTGGTAAATAACCTCCCACAACCTCTTCCATCAGACAGAAGATACAGAATCCTGAACACACGCACAAGCAGGTTCAGGAACAGCTTCTTTCCCACCATTATCAGACTGTTGAATGGGCTCTAGCCTCAAATAAGGTAACCTGTATGCCTCTAAGTCTTTTTCATCTGTACATCCTTTGCTTGCTGTGATCTGCCTGTACTGCTCAGAAACAAGCTTATTCACTGTATTTCAGTACATGTGATAATAAAATCAATCAATCAAACAATCTTAAAGTATCTATATGCTTTTCAGATCAAAGAACAGGTTGAACAAGGAAAACAAATGGTTTACTGAGTGTTTGATCTTTTTTAGTACAACTTGTGGCTCTATTATTTAATTTGGTCCTTAGCTGATATCCCTACCCTAGACCTATTCATGCAGATTGGTGTCCTTCCAGTCCAATTTCTTCTGCAGATTGAAGTGATGTTCTTAACCCTGTCACCAGGCAGGTTGAGCACAGCCTTTGGAGCTCTCACTTTTGGCAATAGCGAATATTGCTCTCGCTCTTCTCTTGCCCTGCCACCCCACCCTACCTCATCACTTCTTCACTTATAATCTGTCTCCTACTACTTACATTTCTTCCTGCAACTCCAACTTGAATGGCTTCTTGTATCATGGAAGAAATAACTGCATCGAGGCCGGTATCCCGTCACCAAGTCACCATTTATTTAATGTACACAGTACACTGGCTATAGACCAGCCAACTCGGAGTCAACCCCTGATTGAGGAGATTCTGAATCTCCTGTTTATATCTGGTTGCCTAGGTTAGCAACGCCAATGAAGGATCTCATAGTCAACAAGATCTACCTGGTTCCAATCTCAATGGGGCTTTCAGTTTTCCCATCCTGTGTGCAATCCTCGCACTTACCAACACAGCAACAAGAGCCTCAGATGTGTTGCACCATTGCAAGGCATGAGGGTTCTCCATTGCTACCTTCTGGCTTCTCATAGTTGCCCCAGTTGTCTCTGACCACAAACCTGAAGTACTTACCATGAGAGAGATAGTAGGAACTGCCAATGCTGGAGAATCTGAGACAACAAGATGTAGAGCTGGATGAACACAGCAAGCCAAGCAGCATCAGAGGAGCAGGAAAGCTGACGTTTCGGGTCTGGACGCTTCTTTAGAAAAGAAGGTTTCTAAAGAAAGATCCCTAAAGAAGGGTCCATACCCGAAACGTCAGCTTTCCTGCTCCTCTGATGCTGCTTGGCCTGCTGTGTTCATGCAGTTCTGCACCTTGTTATCTCTACTTAGCATGAGAATTGTGACTGCCAACTGTTTGCATGTAACTTTCATAAAACAAAGCACTGCGTACAAACGAAGGCTAAAACAAAACCGAAATAGCTGGAGAAACTCTCAGCTGGTCTGGCAGCATCTGTGGAGAGAAAGCAGAGTTAACATTTTGGGTCCGGTGACCCTACTTCCGAACTGATGGCAACCAGGAGAAGGTAGTATATATGTTGAAGCTGGTGGGTGGGAGTGGGTAAAGAATCTAGCAAAAGGTGGAGTCGGAGCCCAGAGGGAGAGAAAGAAAGCTGGGCAGACAAAGGAACTGATAATGGTGAGCCAGGAGAAAGAAGAATTACAAATGGGGACCATAAGTAGATGACAATGAACTGGCTGTGCTGAAAGCATCTCATGTCATGACAGAGCCTGAGGTCTGGTGATTGGTAAAAGAGAAGGTAGGTGGTGCTCTGGCTCTGAAATGATTGGTATTGAACCCTGAAGACTACAGGGTCCCCATGTGGGAAATCAGCTTGTGCTGATCCTTGCTGGAGCACTGCAGCAGGCCCGAGGCAAATGTTGGCTCGGGAACATAGTGGTGAGTTGAAGTGGCAGGTAACAGGAAGCTTGGGGTCATTTTGATGGACAGAACCTAAGTGCTGTGTAAAGTGGTCGCCCAGTCTGCATTTTGTCTTGCCCAATGTAGAGGAGACCACATTGTGAGCAGCGATTACAGTAGACCAGATTGAATGATGTGCAAGTAAATCACTGCTTCATCTGACAGGTGTATCTGGGGCCTGGAATAGTGAGGAGAGAGGAAGTTAACAGGCAGATGTTACACCTTCTATGATTGTGTGGGAAGGTGCCATAAGGCTTTAAGGGAGGAGATGGGAGCGGGAAAAGATTGAACCAGGGTGTCCTGGGGATAACGGTTCCTGTGGAATGCTGACAAGTGAGGGGAGGGGAATGTGTATCTGCCACCATGTTAAATGATTGAATCTATAAATATAATACTTTCGTCTCTTTTGGTTCTAGTATAAACAACTATCTCAGTTTAGAGGGAGGAAAATTCCTTAATGTATAGTCAATATTTGATTACTTAACTAATACCTCAGGACTTTAAGCTATAATGTTCTGCTGTGTCTCACACCTGTTTATGTAGTAATTGTGGTTCTGCTAAAAAAAATTCAGAAGTGCACTTCTTTCCTGAATGCACTGAATTTGCGTACTCACCAAATTCTGAAGTACCCTGTCGGAGCTGTGCTCTGGTGAGCTGGTGTCTGTGCTTTTATGCGGCTGCAATGAACTTTATTCTCTCAAACACTTTCGTTCCTATTTCCTAGTGCCAACTGTTCTGTATTTACAGTGCTGTTGTTCACAATTGGTCAACAATCAACTGTAGAGGATTATCTAGCTAACTTGATTGAATTCAATATATTTATGAAGGAGAAGTGCAAGTCGTGAATCAAGGGTTTAAATTTAATCATCACTGACTTTGAAGGGTTGAGGCAGAAGTGGCATATAGTAGACTGACCTGAACTGTTAAACGATAAAACTGCAGAGAAAAGGTATAAAAGATTAAACTATTATTTGTTACATTACAAAACTCTGCGTATTCCTAAAGGGCATGAATTCTGCTGCTGCAATTATACATTCGTGGACAACAAATGAAATGAGATTATAAAATTGAATAAAAGAACTGTACAAATGCAAAACATAGTGTTGGTACTGTGAACGAGCTAAGATTCCAAGAATGCAAAGTCCCAAAGAAAATAGCAAGAGCTCCAAAAAGAAAATGTGAATAAAAACACAAAACCCTAGTGCAGATACAGTAGTCATGTTGTTTTGTGAAAGACTTTGGTTATATAGATTGATGTGCAAAGCATGGGATTACTCTCCTTAGCGAATCAAAGGTTCAGGCAACCTTTAATAAGGGTGCTCAAAATCAGGAGTTTTGGACAGTGTTGATAGGGAGAACACTGGTTTAAAGCGATCGGCAAAAGCATCAAAGGCGACTCTCAAAGAAGCCTTTTAACTCCATGAAGGTGGTAGGATCTGGAATGTTATGATCCCAGCTGATGTTATTACTAGACCAGTCAGATTCCAGACTGAAATCTAGTTTTTGTTTTAAACAAGGTGGTCTTCATTCAAGCACAAGCATGTAATACTGCAGATTTAGTTTTAACAATAAACAAAAGTTTATTGCATAAAGGAAAGAAGGCAAAATAGAATAAACCAAACTAATAACCTATAACACAATTCGAAAGATTTTGAAACTTGGTAAAATACAATCCCATCTGTCCCAACACCGCCATGTTACAGTACTCAAACGTTAGAGAGGGTTTGCTTCCCTCTCACATCTATAGGTTTAACTTGTCTGTTTCTTTCAGTTGCCAATCTGGAGAAGTTTGGTAGCATCTTCTTTGATTAGTCATACAGCCTGAATTTAAGATGTCCTTAATTTCAAATAATCCCTTCAGGGTTCTAGTCAAACACTTCTGGTCTGGAACGTTCAAACTAAAACCCTTCTTTTGAGAGAACTTATTTCAAAACAGTTCTGGACTATCTTGTTCTTTCAGGAGAAACTGTTCCACACCCCTAACTTCTACCAGGACCTCTGCAAACCGAAAAAGAGAAACTTTCCAAGCTGTCCCCTCAGACAGTTGGCAAGAATACTGGTTTGAACATTCTTCTGTATTCTGTAACTATTCTGTAATGTTCAGTATGGGTGAAGTATTGAACAAATCTACTAGAAAGCCAAAAAGGACAAGTGGAAATATTCTCAATGTTAACAACTGCAAACTAGAGCAACAAAGAAGTTTGGATGCATGAGTAATCAAGGCTAATAGAATGTTGCATTTTTATAAATGGGGTGGAAATACAAAGGGGAGGAAGTTTTGTTTCAGTTCTGCAAAGCCCTGGTTTTGTTCACTTCTGGGCACTATCCCTTGGGAATGATCCATTGATTTTCCAAGCTGTGCATCACAGATTCACCAGACCAGTGCTTGGTTGGAAGGGTTAAACTAAGAGGATTGGATGCCTAGATGAAACTTATACTTCTTTCATGATAGATCACCCTTTACCCTTCTAATTGATTAAAGAATTTGATGAGGTAGATTTGTAGTATTAGGGCAGTTCAGAAAAAGGGAATGTAACCTTAAAATTGAAACTGGACTGTCCAGGACCTTTCACACAAAGGACAGTGGAAGTCTGCAACACACCCCTAAAGGACTTGCCCAAAATAAATTGATAAATTTTTTGTTACGTTTTAGGAACATGGAACTGAGAAAGGTCACTGGAGAAATACGGATAACATATAATTGCATGGCAGAACAGATTCAAGGGGCTGAGCGGCCGACTGTTATTCTTTTCTGGTTTGGTGGTTGCCTCCTGTATTGTTTTTATTGCCAATAATGAGATGTCCTGAATGTCTGTTGTATGATGATGTAATTTTGGCGTTCCTGCACAACTTTCTGTCTTCTCTTCCGACCCAAATGGATGCCCATTCCGTTCCTTTACTCAGCAACTCCTGGAATCTTCAAATCAAATCACATCACGCTAACAAATGTCTTTGATTTACAATAACAGGTAGACGCCCTTCCTGTCTAGGTGCATATCCTTTTCATAAGTTTTTCAAAAGCTTTAATTCTTTTCCTACCTTTTTCCCTAACTCCCACTACCAGTCCTCTCCTTCCCCAAAAAAGCACTAAGCTACTAGTTACTTTACCACTTGAATATATCTTTGTCACTTCTGCCTCAGGGTTGAATGCTTTACTCCTCAGTTAGTATTTAATTTCACTGGTGTCTTGCTGTTCAACTTAGTATTGCACAGAACTCCTCAAACCATTATTATTTTACACTGACTTAGATGTGCTTAAGTTCAGTTCTGACACAATGAAATCACAGCAGAACTTGCAGTAGTGAACTTTATATTCTATACTTAGGCCCAGTTCATCAAAATCATAGCAGCATGTATTTTCATGCATTTTCTTCATAGTTAGAGAAGCCATTCCAGAAGTATCCTTTGTCCTCAGGTGAAGTTTATAATCTTGATAAGTAGGACATTGTGAAGATCAGATGCAATAAAATAGTATTAGAAAAATGTGATTTCTTTGGTGCTGAAGACTGCAGTCTTGAACGTTTGTTTTTTTGAACTTATTTGAGTACATTATGGTCATTACCACAAATTCCCCTTAATCAGTAGTTTATGAAAGTTATGTTGACATTTCTAGTTTTCCACATGTTTCAGTCAGTTACAGTTAGGTCTTTGCAATCTGCTTATAAGAAGTTGTTAACGACCTCCCTAAAGTAGTTAATATTTTCCACAAGTATGTGGAAAACATAGACTGAAACCTGTTTTAGTATGTGAATGAAATGATAAAAGATTAGTTCTGGGAACAGTATGTTTTGGTTATAAATGTATTGAGATGCTTCACTGGTAGTTCAGTATTACTGAGCAATGGGCAGTATGCCCTTTTCATATTCCTACCATATGTGTTATTTTGTGAGGAAGCCACAATGCACAAGCATCTTAGTGATTTATGAGAATTTCATGATTGAGGCCAGTAACCCACACTGCAGTATCCTGTATATTAAAAGTAACAAATGGAATTTTAATGCCAGGACTGTAGCTGGCGCTTGGCTAAAAACAGGAAGTGAAAATTTATTAAAGCAGAAATGGAACAAATTGACAGAGAAAAGAGCTAATTTTCTTCAAAATTTGTAGACGCTTAAAGTGACAAATTCCAGTGTGATTTTTGTATTTCAGTCACATGAGATTAATGCACCGCCTTCTTCCATTCCCCACTACAACCCTCTTTCATCATTTACCCCCACCCAACCACCACCGCTGCCACCAAAATAAATGTACAAGAGGGTCATTTTGACATTGCATTAGATAGGGGAGGGGGAACTACTCCTGTGTCAAGAATCCAACTCCAAATGCATTTAACCAAGCAGCAATATAAAACTTCAAAAATCATGCACCAGCATTTTGATGAATTTTTTTCTGCCTTATTTCCAATCTTAGCACGTATGCATAAGTACTTAATTTGAATACAATATGATACAATTAGAGTTAGACCAGTTAGTGAAATTATTGAAATACATTTTTTCAGCATCAGTAGTGAAAGTCTGAAACACATTTGCCCTGAATTATGATGAATGCTGCGTTAATTGAAATTGTTAGGACTGCAATTGAATAAACTTGTATGAGTTAAATATATCAACAGCTATGCACAAAAGACAAGTTAAATAGAGTTGAGGTACAGATCACCCATGAATTAATTTGATTAATGAAATAAAGTGGAGGTTCTGAATAGTTTATTTCTGTTGCATTTCAGAAAGTGTTTTGATGAAATTTCATTAGATCATGTGTAAACCACAGAAAATCTCTTGAATAAAAACTCTCTTTGTAAAATATTTTAATATCATTGGAAAATCTGCTATTTGAACATTGAGCTAAGGTGGGAGTAGAAGTTAAAACACAGGTAAGTCTGTCTGGAAGGGAGACAAATGTAGGCTGGATACAAAAGAAGTGCGTTCAGAAAGGCTAAATCGAATATACTTTAACACAAGGAGCCTGAGGAATAGCATAGACAAGGGGAGGACACAGGCAAGTATGTTATCATAGCTATGACTAGGACTTGATTGAAGGATAGAATTGACACCTCAAGATTCCTGGTTATAACATAGAAACATAGAAGATCGGAGCAGGAGTAGGTTATTTGGCCCTTCAAGCCTGCTCCACCAGTCATCGCAATCATGGCTGATCGTCCAACTCTAAGGTTTTAGCAAAGATTTGTAGCTCGGGTTGTGGGTGAGGTTGTTGACTTGCTCCCCGAGCTGGCTTATTTTCGTTCAGATGTTTCATCGCTGTGCTAAGCAACCTCATCAGTGAGCCCTCTGATGAAGCAACATTGTTCTACTTCACTTGGAATTTATACTGTCCGGTCCATTACTGTGAGTAGTGTCATTTCTAGTTTTGTTCTGTATGGGTTTGTATGTGGGGTCCAATTCTCTGTTTGTTGATTGCATTAGGGGTTGAGAATCATGCCTCTAGGAATCCCCTTGCATGTCTTTGTTTGGCTTGGGCCACGATGTCCCAGTTAAACTGGCCTTCATTGTTCGAGTGTACCAGTAGTCAGGAGAGTTCGTCGTGTCGTTTTGCTGCTAGGTGATGTTCGTGCATTCTGACGGCTAGTTTCCTTCCTGTCTGTCCTGATGTTATGCTTGTGGCAGTCATTGCATGGCATTTTGTAAACTACGTTGGTTCTGCATGCTGTGGGAATGGGGTCTTTAATCCTTGAGTGTTTGTCATAGCGTGGCTGTGGACTTGTGTGCTACCACGATTCCTAGTGGTCTTAGGAATCTCATTGTCCGTTCTGATATGTTCTTGATGTAGGGCAGTGTGGTCGGTGTGCTGGGTGTACTGTGTCCTTTTGGTATTGTCTGTCTAGTAGGCACCTGCGGATGAAGTTGTGGGGATATCTGTTCATAGCGAAGATTTTGTGTAGGTGCTCTTCCTCTTTCCTGCGTAGTTCTGCTGGAGTGTTGCTATGAGTGGTGGCCCATTTAAATAGTGTCCTAACACAGCTTTGTTTGTGGACATTGGGGTGGTTGCTGTGGAAGTTGACCACGACATGCAGAACCAACGTAGTTTACAAAATGAGATAGCTGATGCTGGAGTCAGAGATAACATGGTGTGAGCCGGAGGAATACAGCAGGCTGGCAGCATCAGAGGAACAGGAAAGCTGACGTTTCAGGTCGGGACCCTTCTTCAGCTTACAAAATACCACGCAAGGACTGCCACAGACATTACATCGGACAGACAGGAAGGAAACTAGCCATCTGAATACATGAACATCAGCTAGCAGCAAAATGACACAAAGAACCTTCCTTAATATCGTACACTCGGACAGTGAAGGCCATCAGTTTAACAGGGACAACGTAACCATAGTAACCCAAGCCAAACATAGAAATGCACAGGAATTCCTAGAGGCATGGTTCTGAACCAATAATGCAATCAACAAACAAATAGAATTGGACCCCATATACAAACCCATACAGAACAGTACCAGAAATGGCACTACTCACCATAACGGACCAGACAGTATAAATTCCAAGCGGAGTAGAATAACATCACTTCGTCGGAGGCCTCACTGATGATGTTACCTAGCATGGTGACAAAGTGTCTAAATGAAAACAAGTCAGCTCGGCAAGCAAGTCAACAACATCGTCCAGCCTAATCCTGCTTTCTCCCCATAACCTTTGATTCCATTCACCACGTGTGCTATATCTATCCGCCTCTTGAATACATTCAATGTTTTGGCATCAACTACTTCCTGTGGTAATGAATTTCACAGGCTCACCACTCTTTGGGTGAAGAAATATCTCCTCATCTCTGTCCTAAATGGTCTACCCTGAATCCTCAGACTGTGACCCCTGGTTTTCAGATAAGATAGACAGGGGGATAGAAGAGGAGGAAGATTGCAATATTGATTAAGCAGTGAGAAGCGATACTGCTTGGAAGGATCATCCAAAGTGTGCAAATGGGTAGAAGTAAAAAAAAATGCAGAGAGGGCAAACACACTAGGCGTGTACCATAGGCCCCTAACAATCTGGGAGGGAGATGATCAAATATGTAATCAAATTTCAGAATTGTAATAGTAATAAGGCAGTGATAAGGAATTTTAATTACCCAAATATTAGCTGGAATAATTTTAGTGTGCAAGATAAAGAAGGGTCAAAATTCTTAATTTGCATTGAGGAGAACTTTTTTAGCCAATGCATAGAAAGCTCAACGAGGAAGGAGGCAGTTCTGGACTTTAAATGCTTAGAAATTGTCCCAGGCTGGTGGGAGGCACATCAGAAGGAGGAACGTTTTGGAGATAGTGACCACAACTCAGACATAGTTATGGAAGAGGATGTGGATGGGTCAGGGATTGATGTTGTAAACTGCTAAGGCTAATTTTACTGAGATATAATTTGGCTAAAGTGGACTTGGAGCAGCTACTGGCAGATAAAACTGTGTCAGAGGAGTGTGAGGCATTCAAGGGGAAAATTCAAGGCAAACATGTTCCTGCAGAGACAAAGGATAGGACCAAGACTGGAAAACACTGAATGTCAAGTGACATATAGACTAGGATTAAGAATAAAAGAGAAGCTTGTGGCAGGTACTGAGAGCTGAATCCTGGAGAAGTATAAAAAGTGCCGGGGGACCTTAAAAGAGAAATTCAAATAAGAGATTGCATGAGAAAGCATCGGCAAATAGAATAAAGGAACACCAAAGAGTTTTATTTTTAAGTTTCTAAAGACCAAGAGAATGATTAGGAACCATAGAGGTTACCTGCTGTAGGCTTGGAAGACACGGGCACAATTTTTATTGAATCCTTTGTATCGGTCTTCGCAATGGGAAAGGGTAACAGAAGTATAAATGTCGGGTTGGAACACTGGGATGTTAGAAGAAATTAACATAGAAACAGGGGAGGTAGTGGTTGTTTTAATTAGAAGACGGAAATAAAATGTATCCGGGACCTTTAAGGGAGGCAAGGGAGCAGGTATTGGGGTCCTGGCAGTAATTTTCAAATCATTACTGGCCACAGATGAGTTGCCAGAGAACTGGAGGGCTGGTAGTATTGTCCCATTATTTAAAAAGTGAGGAAGGTACATAGAGTAGTGAAAGACCAGGAAATTACAGGCAAGCCAGTCTCATTTTGGTGAGGACTGCAAGGTGCTAATGGGAGGAAAGGTCTTGTAACAGTTTATCTCATGCAGCTCAATGGATACAAAGTTCTGAAGACAAACAAGTCACCAGGACCTGATTGTCTGCAGCCACTTCCTTTGAATTAAATACAGGCCTAGTGGAGGCATTGGTAATAATATTTCAGAACTTACTGAATTCTGGAGGATGTTATAGGGTTTAGAAAACTATGTGATGCCCCTGTTCAAGCAGGGAGACTAAAAGCAGGAAACTATAGGCCAATTAGTCTAATATCTGTTTGGTAAGTGCGAGAGTCCATTACAAAGTAAGAAGTAACAAGGAGTTTTGAAAAGCTTAACACAGTCGAACAGAGTCAACATGGTTTTGTGAAAAGGAAGTCATGTTTGACAAATTTACTAGAGATCTTTGAGGAAGCAGGAAGCAGAGTTCATAAAAGAATACCAGTAGATGGAGAGTGTTTGCAATTCCAGAAGTCATTTGAAAAGGGACTGTACAAAAGCTTATTACTCATTGTGTATTGGGGTTAATGTTTTAAAATTGGTTGAGGATTGGTTCACATTAAAAAGACAGTCTGGATTAAGAGATAGTAAGAACTGCCAATGCTGTAGTCACAGGTAACACAGTGAGAAGCTGGAGGAACACAGCAGGCCAGGCAGCATCAGAGGAACAGGAAAGTTGATGTTTTGGGTTGGGACCCTTCTTCATCAGAATGCAGTTGATGAAGTCTGCCTTAACAAGATTTTTGATAAGGCAAATGGATCAAGAAAGTAAGAGCCCATTGAGATTCAAGGCAAAGTGGTGCGTTAGATCTAAAATTGGCTGAGAGGCAGGAAACAGAGGGTATTGGTAGAAAGGTGTTTCTGTGATTAGATATCTGTTTACAGTGGGGTTCTGTAGGCTTCAACGCTGGGGACCTTTTTGATTGTCATGTACATTGATGATTTCAGCCTTAAATGTAGGAGGTATGGTCAAGAAGTTTCCAGATGATGTGCAAGTTGGTCGAGTGGTAAATAGTGAGGCGGATAGCCATGGACTGCAGGAGGATAACAACAGGCTAGTCAAAGCGGCAGCAAATGGAATTCATCTGTGAAAATTGAGGTGTAGTGTACTTGAGGAACGCTAACAAGTTAAGGAGTTACACTGAATGGCAAGACGTTGGAAAGTACTGCAGATCAGAATGTCTTTGTGCTTATCCACAGACCTGTGAAGGTAGCAGGCAGATTGATAAGTTGGTTAGGAGGGCAGATGAGACACTTGTCTTCATTAATGAGGCATAGAAAATAACAGCAACGAAGAGATGCTGGAACAGTAAAACCCTTGGCTAGGCCACACTCGGAGTACTGTGTGCTGTTCGGGTCATCACGTTGTAGAAGGGTATGTTTGCACTCGAGAGGGTGCAAAGGAGATTTACCAAAATTCTGGCTGGGTTGAACTATGATGAAAGATTGGATAGTCTTGGGTTGTTTGTCTTGGAGGAGTGAAAGTTGAGGCGGGACCTGAGAGAGGTATAATAAGGTTATGAAGAGTACATAGAAAGGCACTTCTTCCTATGAATGGCGGGGCCAATAAACAGGGGGCATAGATTTAAGGTAAGATTTAGGAGGCTTGGAGGAGAGTTAAAAAGTTTTCTTGACTCATAGAGCACACTGCCCTGAGTCTGAAACATTTGTAATATTTAAACAGTGTTTAAGTATTAACTTGCTTTGCCATAGCCTTCAGGGCTATGGACAAAGAGCTGGAAAATAGGATTTGTGTGGTCAGATCTTTGCTGACTGGTGTGGACACGATGGGCCAAAAGACTCCATCAGATCCTTGCAGCATAGAAGGAAGATAATGAGAAACCTGTGTGTTGCTGCATTGTTCATTCTTGCCACAGTTTTGTTATTGAGACAGGATTTTTGACCTGAGTTATTGCTATGTAGGTTTCATAACTTGCTACTAGAACCAGCACCTGTTGTAATAACTTCTGCTTTTGATATTAATACTGATTCAAAATGTGGCACCTATACCGTGCTAAACCTTAAACTAAATCTTAAAAAAAACCTTAAAAAAGAAACAATACTCTGTAGTAAATTTCTGAATGGAGTTTATCAGAACATTTAATTTACATGACAACAATGTAAAGGTCCACTTCATGTTTACAGGAGTCCTCTGGTGGTTCATCCTTCCCGGGGGTGGCGGAGGGGCAGTGCAGGGGGAGACTGATGTAGGAATGTGAATGGAGTGACGCTTTTGCATGGTGATCCACTTTGAGGTAAATCCTCACTAATCAAAAATCACTCATTTCTTTTTCCCCCAGTAAAGCTGTCACTTGGCCCTTAGTAGTACACAGGAGAGATTTGCAAGAATGGTATCCACGTGTTTTTTTTAAAATCTGCAAGCAGTCTATTCTCCATTTCTCACGGATAACAAGGACTGAGTGTATTTTTATTTTGGGTCAAATTTCAATGTTGCTAGTCTGCACACACTTGCAGTTGTCTCTGAATCCGAAGGGTTCGGGTCCCATTCCAGACTTGAGCTCAAAAGCTGGGGCTGACACTCCAGCGTGACACTGATAGGGAACCATTTAAACTAAGGCCATGCCTGCCACCTCTGATGCGGATACAAGATCCCATGATGTTGTATTGAAGAAAAGCAGGTGAATTATCGCTGATGTCAAGTTTATTCCTTAGTCAACATCATAAAACTGGTTAACTGGTGATGATCACATTACCTTTTTTTGGCATTTTGTGTGAAAATTGACTCCTGCATTTCATACCTTACACCAGTGACACCATTTCAAAAGTACATCTTACATTAGCTATAAATTATGTTGAGAGGTTTGGTGATAATGAAAAGTGCTATACCAGTGCAAGGTTTTCTTTTTAACCAAA
Organism: Rhincodon typus; assembly: GCF_021869965.1. NCBI lineage: Eukaryota > Metazoa > Chordata > Chondrichthyes > Orectolobiformes > Rhincodontidae > Rhincodon > Rhincodon typus. The sequence continues at coordinate 26,777,588 of NC_063335.1, forward strand.
AATATAATCTCAAATTTTCATTTGCAAGGCGTAGCTATCATTGCATTTATTGCTTTTGAGGAGTTGTTGATGACCCAGCTTGAACAGTGGTTGTGAAGGTACTGTGAAAGTGCAGGTGGGAAGGTATTCCAGTATTTCTACCCGGCCACGCTAAAGGAACAGTGATGTGTTTCAAGACATGGTGTGCAACGTGGAACTTGCTGAAGGTGGTATTCCCATGTGTCTACTCCCTTTCTTCTCGGTATTAGTGGTTGCTGATTTGAAAGTTGCTGTTGAAGAAGCCTTGGTAAGTTGCTGCAGTGCTGCTGTAGATGGTGTGCATTGACTGAAATAATTTAGCAGGAGCTTGTTTTTCAGAGCGCCAGCTCGAGTCCAATTTGCATTATAAACTCCCATTGGATCTCCCTTCCCTCCCCCCTCCCTCCTATCAACCCCTCCCTCCCATCCGCCCCCTCCACTTTCACACTCCCCTCAAGAAAGTAACGTGTAACAAATGGATCAACTGTCTTAACTATTTATCCTGTCATTCGAGTGATTACCATCACTGCCTTTCTGCCTTTTACATTTCCACAGTCTGCTGATCCCTACAGTGAAGACTGTACTGTAACACTGAAACACAGAGCCGAAGTTATTTTGGCTCTGTTGCAATGTGAGCCACAGATATATTTCCTAATGCACAAAGTGTTATTGTATCAAATAATCCACGTCAATCCTATATTCATGTAATTTGCAAGCAGAAAGGATTTATTCTTTAACAATTTGTTTCAAATGTAAAGTTTTAAGTAAAGGGTTAAAAATTAACTTGGTGTAATTTGTAATTGTGTACACCCTGGACTGGAATTTCCATGATACTTGCATCAGATGCGCACTTTTATTTGACTGCAAAACCAATTTGCAGAATTTTGAACATTACTTTGTATCTGTTGACTGATATGATTAATGATGGTTGACTAAGTTGAAACTTTAATGTTTAAAATTCAAAAAGGTAATATACCAGGATTGATTGCAAGATCTTTTTTTAATTAAATTGTAACTTAGAACGGTTGACAAATGCAGTAACTTCTGTGTTGCTGCACAACAATGCAGTTTAGAGGGAGCATTAGTTCAAGTTATTTATAATGATTTCGACCCATTTTAAGTTTGTGAGTTCCAATAAGGTTGTGAGGATACTTGGCTATAACTTGACGTTGGCAAAATGGTGTGATCTTGGTTGTCTCCAGGAAGCAAACTTCCCAATGTTTATTTTCCAAGAACAGAAGGCAGTAATCCACTATTGGATTTGTAATCTGATATATTGCTGCTCGTCCAATTCGTTATACTGTGTTTAGGAGTGCATTCCCAGAGAAATCTAAATCTAGAACTGGCTGCACTTCTGTAGTATGAAAATGCCTTAGAAGAAGTAGAATTTGTAACTGAATGGAATGCTGTTGGCATTTTTTAAACATTATTGTTTTGGGCATTCCTTATTGTTTTGGACACTGGAATGCAACATTTAAGAAGGAAAAGGATCTTGTGTGCTGTACCTCTGAAAATTTCCAGATGTCACAAAAACAGTTTGCAGCCAGTGAAGTGTATTAAATGTAGGGAAATGTAGTGACTGCGAGCCCGTATACGGCAAAATACCGCAAATAGTAACGAGGCATGATCGTGTTCTTAGTGATATTGATAGAAAGATGAATATTGACAGGGCCCAGGGGAGTGATCCCCTGATCTGCTTTGAATGGTACTACAAGATTGCCCATGTTCACCCAGGGAAGGTAGTGTTATTCAAAATATTTCTCCGCCAGCCCAGCACATCTTCAGTATTGCACTGAAGCATTGTCCTGAGCATGAGTTTCGCGTGTGTGTGATGGAATCTGTGAGAAATGCCTATAATTTTTGAAACAGATCTCAATTGATAAGGGAAAACTGACTCTCCTAGTTGCTAAGAAAACAAAGGCTGGAACTGAAACTGAAACCTCTGGTTGAAATTGTAGAGGGGCAGAGCTTAGCAGCAGCCAGCCGTTGATGAGTCCAATGGTGCAGTACAGGCAATGCTGAGTAAGAACAATCCAGCTGCTGGAAATAAGTAAATGTGCAATTGCTGAAGCGGTTTCTGTTTCTTGACAATAACGTTACCAACCCACACTAGCCAACTGGGATTCTGCAAGTGTGCTGTTTTGGTGACATTGTATGTGTGGAGCTCTGGTTTTGTGCTGCTGTAACGGCAGAAATCAGGCTATTTTCTTTTTGATTTATTATTGTCACATGTACCTAAGTACAGTGAAAAGTTTTATTTTGCATGCAGTACAGGCAGATCATAACGTACGCAGATCATAGGGTGATTGAACAAAGCCACAATACATTCAAGAAGAAGGGGAGCTGAAATGCTTGAGAAAGACAGAATTGTGAAAGCGTTCTGAAGATGGGTCACTGGACTTGAAATGTTGACTCTGCTTTTTCTCCACAGATGCTGCCAGACATGCTGAGTTTTTCCAGCAATTTCTGTTTTTGATTGTGAAAGAGTTTGTAACTGAATTTGATGACCCAAATGCTGACTAGATTGCTGAGCCAATTCATAAATAGCAGATAGAACTGAGATAGACCTTACAACTGCAAAATATGTTATTATATGAACTAATCTCTAATTCTCAAGGCTGATTTACTATTTTAGGCTTTTGTTTGGAAGAAAACACCTTTCAGATGAGCCAGGAAATTGAGCTTTGAAATGGCTGCAGGAGCCACCTGACCTACAAATTGGCCAAGCTCCACAGGGAATTACAAACTAGATGCTTAAACAATAGTGATAACGAACTGATTTGCATTATGATCGTGGAAACTGATAGCGTGCAATTTTGCAACTCAACTACTTTAGCAACCAGAGACAAAAGTGTCCCGACCTGAAACATCAGCTTTCCTGCTCCTCTGATGCTGCCTGACCTGCTGTGTTCCTCCAGCTCCAGCTCCAATACCAGTTACTGCATTGACTGGTAATTAGTGTTTGCGTTATTTGACTCTTAGATCATAGATCATAGAATCCCTACAATGTGGAAACAGGCCCTTTGGCCCAACAAGTCCACACCGACCCATCCCTCTATAACCCACCTAATCTCCACATCCGTGGACACTATGGGCAATTTAGCATGGCCAATCCACCTAGCCTACACATCTTTGGACTGTGGGAGGAAACCGGAGTACCTGGAGGAAACCCACGCAGACACGGGGAGAATGTGCAAACTCTTGCACAGTTTAAAAAATATCAAAACCATGGAATCTTGGTGTTTCGTTCTTTTAGTAACTAAGCAGGATTTTGAATTTCTCCAGCATTTTTGCTTAAAAAGGCAAAAAAAATTACTGATTTGTAACTGAGCTGGTAACAAGTATGACCTGAACCCCCAAAGCTTGTGGACTGAGGTGAGAGTGCTGCAAATAAGTCAAGGCTGGACCTACCTATGTGGTAACAAGGTGTAGAGCTGGATGAACACAGCAGGCCAAGCAGCATCATAGGAGCAGGAAGGCTGACGTTTCGGGCCTAGACCCTTCATCAGAAATGGGGGAGGGGAAGGGGGTT
>NC_063335.1:26801137-26828107 GCF_021869965.1 Rhincodon typus
AGGGTCTAGGCCCGAAACGCCAGCTTTCCTGCTCCTCTGATGCTGCTTGGCCTGCTGTGTTCATCCAGCTCTACACCTTGTTATGTCACATAGTATAATTGGATTTATAGTTGCACAAAGGAGTTAAAAAGAAAGTGAACGTACACAACTGGGAGTGAGCAAATTTTGATTGATTGGAGAAAGATCAGGTGGACTGGAAAAAGGATTAGCCAACAAAACAGTATATGAGTGGGTCTTTAGATGGTAAAATTCTAGTTTAAAAACAAGCCTATTATCATCAGGAGGAAGAATGGGATTTCTGAAGCTAGAACTCCCTGGGCAACAAAGGAAGCAGAGAATTAAATAGACAAAGGAGGTTCTTGATAAATATCAGCATAAAGTACAATGGAAAACCAGATAACGAAGAATGCAAGGGGAGCTGAAATACAATATGAGAAGTAGTGAGTATAAGACATGCTTAAAGGCTTGGTAATATAAAAACAAAACAGAAATCTTGTATAAACAAGTAGGAAGTAAGATGACACTTAAAGGAATGGTGGGGCCAGTTAGGGACTAATAAAGACAATCTTACGGGAGTATTAGGTATAGGTTACTACATGAGTACAAATCATGGATTTGTTATTTGCAAATAATTTTTGACTTGTTGATTTGATTTTTGATAAAGTAATAGAGGCAATTAATGGAGAAGTGGAGAAATAATGGTCTTGATATGGACTAAATTGGCTGACCCTTAGAAGACAAAGGGTGGTAGTGGACAGAAAATATTCAACATGGTGCTCAGTTACGAGTGGTGTACCTCAAGGATCTGTTCTGGGTCCTCTTCTATTTGTGATTTTTGTAAATGATTTGGATGTAGGAGTGGAAGGGTGGATTAGTAAGTTCACGGATGATACGAAGGTGGTTCGAGTTGTGGATAGTGCGGAGGGCTGTTCTAGGTTACAAAGGGACATTGATAGGATGCAGAGCTGGGCTGAGAAGTGGTAGATGGAGTTTAACCCTGAAAAGTGTGAGGTGATTCATTTTGGAAGGACAAACTTGAAAGCAGAATATAGAGGGTTAACGGAAAGATTCTTGGCAGTGTGGAGGAGCAGAGGGATCTCGGGGTTCATGTCCACAGTTCCCTGAAAGCTGCCACCCAGGTGGATAGAGATAACAAGGTGTAGAGCTGGATGAACACAGCAGACCAAGCAGCATCTGAGGAGCAGGAAGGCTGACGTTTCGGGCCTAGACCCTTCTTCAGAATTTCAGAAGAGCCGTGAAGCTCCAGCTGTACAAAAGCCTGGTTCGGCCACACATGGAGTATTGTGTCCAGTTCTGGCCTCCTCATTGCAGGAAAGATGTGGAAGCGTTGGAAAAAGTGCAGAGGAGAAATACCAGGATGTTGCCTGGAATGGAGGGAAGGCCTTACGAGGAAAGGTTGAGAGAGCTAGGGCTTTTCTCTTTAGAACAATGAAGGATGAGAGGTGACTTGATAGAGGTGTACAAAGTGATCAGAGGTATAGATAGAGTGGACAGCCAGAGACTTTTTCCTGGGGTGGAGGTAGCTAATGTGAGGGGGCATAGTTCTAAAGTGAGTGGAGGTAGATATAGGGGAGATGTCAGAGGTAGGTTCTTTACTCAGAGAGTGGTAGGGGCGTGGAATGCATTGCCGGAGAGGGTGGTAGAGTCGGCCTCATTAGGGGCATTTAAGCGGCTATTAGATAGGCATATGGATGATAGTATAATGTAGGGGTGGAGGTTAGATCGACCTTGGGTTTCGGGTAAAAGTTCGGCACAACATCGTGGACCGAAGGGCCTGTACTGTGCTGTACTGTTCTATGTTCTATGTTCTAAATAATATTGATAAAATCCCACAGAATGGACTTATTCAGAAAATAGAAATAAAACCAGTAAATGCAATTGGCAAAGGGATAGGAAGTAGAGTATTGGGGAAAGTTTTTTTTTGACTGAGAAATGGTATGTGATGGAAGACCCACAGAGATCAGTATTGAGGCCATTGATTTTTACTGTATAAAAATTATGTGAATGAGCATAAGGAACATGCTTTTCAAATTGCAAAAAGAATAGTAGATATCCGGAGGATTTAAAACAAAAACAGAATTGTTGGTGGATCTTGCAGCTAACTCTTGATAAGATTTATGAAGAGGCACTGGACTCTAAAAGCTAACTCTGCTTTCTGCCCACAGATGCTACCAGCCCTGCAGTTTCTGTTTTTGTTTCAGATCTCCAGCATCCACAGTTCTTTGTTCTATTTCAGAAGGATTTAATTTGGTAAAATGGGTATATTAAGTTTAAAATGACAAAGTGTGAACTGACCCAGTTTGAAAGGAACTACATGGAGGGGCAGTATAATTGAAGCTGTTGAAGAGCAGAGGGACTTGGGTGTGCATATTCACAATCTTTTGAACCTGGTGGGTAAGTTGAGAATACTTCAGAAAGTGTATGGATGCTTTGCTTTCTAAATAAGGAAGTGGATTATAAAAACAAGGAAGTCATGCTAAACCTTTTTACAGACTTTTGGATCGGTCTCGGTTGGAGTACTGTGCACAATTCTAGGCATCACACTTTAGGAGGAATGTGAAGGCCTTTGAGAGGTTCAGAGGAGGTTTGCGACAAGATGCCAAAGGTGAGAGAATTAGTCACGTGGAGAAATTTGGATTGTTGTTCTTATAGACGAGAAGGTCAAATGGAGGCCTAAAGGAGATTCAAAATTAATTGAGCTTTGGATAAGGCAAGTAGGGTGAAATTGTTTCCTTTGGCGAGTGGATCAGTGATCTGAGGCCATGCATTTAAAATAATTGATGCAAGAGAATTGTGAATTGTTTTCACACGGACGATTGTAGCAATCTGGAGTGCACTTCTTGAAAGGGCAGTGGAAGCAGATTCCATAAGAAATTCCAAAGGCAGTTTGACATGTACTTGAAAGTGATTAATTGGCAGGAAAATAGGGAAAAGTTGGGATGTGGGACTAAATGGACTGCTCTTTCAAAGAGCTGATATAGGCATGACAGCTTGAATACCCTCCTTCAATACCGTACTCTAAAGGTCTGTGATTCCTGGGAAATTGCTGATTCAGAATTTGTCAGGAGTGATGGCTGTAATTTGATTTCAGAGAACTTGGTGATTGAAACAAAGCTGGGATTGGGAGACATTATTTAAAAAGAGATAAGTAGGTGAGAGAAGAAACTTCATGAACTAGGTTAAAACTCTCTAATTTTCAGATATGTACTTTTTGAAGAATTACTTCTGCAAAGTGAGATATCTTGCATTTTGTTCTGAAGAATGAGTGAAACTTATTTAATGTAGGCATATTTATCTCCCCACCCCTCTGTTAATCTTTATAAAGATTTGCACATTATACAGAAAATTAATTATCAATGTATTGTTAAGATCTCTAATAAGAAAGGCAACTGGAAACAAAATAGGAAATTCACCTAACTTACTCAGGGATTTTTTGTTATTTGACAAGGTGAACTGCAATTTATCACTACTAGGCAAAACTGGGTACATAACAGACATTGAGAATTGGGTACCTTATAAGGGAAGCTAGGAATGCTGTAACCATTAACAGTTACCTTGTAATGTGAAGGGCTACTGCTCTGTATTAGGCAGTGAAACTAAGTGCTGAAAGAGAAAATGACAGCAGAAGCTTGAAAATTTTGCAAATACTTAGCTCTGACCCGATCTTTAGAGAGAGAAGCAGAGCTTATGTTTCAAATTGAGGATCCTTGGCTGGAACTGAAATTACTTATGGATGCAACAGGCTTCAAGGAAGGGTTTTAAACTTCCCTGTGGCCTAGTGGCTAGGATTTGTCCCTTTTTACCATTGTTTACCTCCTGGTCAGAGAACAAAGATTTATTACAGTGCATGTATTGTTATGGCTATCATGTTCTTGTTCATGTTATGGCCCTCAGTTTGAAATCTAACAGCAAGGTCTTTGAAATAACTGCACAGAGGCCAGTATCCCATCACCAAGTCTTCTTTATTTACACGTGCACAATACATGAGCTCTGACCAGCCAGCTCAGAGGCAGTGCCTAGAATGAAGATACTGTCTGAATCTTTTGTTTATATCTGTCAGCCAGAGCTCCCTGATTGGGGTTGTTGACCTGGGCTAATCAAGGATCTCGCAGTCAATGAGATCCACCTGGCCCTCATTACAATCTCTACAGTCGTGAAGGTTGGTTAGCTCGGATAGCTGGAGTGAAATGCAGAGCGATGCTACAATCCCAATCTGTCTGTGATAAGTTCATGGAAACTTGCCTCGTACGTGATGTGGAGTGGTGCCCCTCAAATCTTGCCTCATTACCTTTCTCTATGCACCCTTGTGGACTACAGATAATTCTTGTACTAATAAGAGAGGCAGAAAGAAGTGTGGTGAGGGAAAATGAACAAAAAGGAAGATCTCTACTGCCATGGGTGACAGAAGCAATCGAATATCAAAACAATCGGTAGTTTGAAGCAAAGAGAGATGGTAATAGGGCAAGTAAAGAAACAAAAGGTTCTGGAGAAAGTATAAATGTGAAAAGCAGAATTGCCAACAGCTGCTGCCTTAAAAATAGAGTTCAGAGGGTATGGTCTGAAATTGCTAAATTGGATGCTTAGGCGAAGGCTGTAAAATATGATGTTAAAAGGTGAGACTATGTCATTACTACAATAGAAGAGACCGAACAGAGCGGTAAAAGAGCGGAAAATTTAAAGAATGGGACCTGATGCTCAGGATAATAATTGTGGAATGAGCAGATGTGCTCTGCAAAGCAAAAATCTAGTCTTTGTTTGATATCTGTAAGGCAGAGGATGTGCACAATGAACAACATATTCTTCTTTAAACTTTATTCATTTGTATAAGTGAAATATTGCTCTTGCCGTCATGTTGGAGATGGTGGGTTTGTCAGAGGATGATGTGTTGGATGTGGAAGGTGAGGAGATGGCAAAAGGCACCTGATTGTAGTTCAGGATTGGTGGTGTAAGGGGTGAGACGGATGTAGATGCAGGTGGGGATTCCTTTGTTGTAGGGAAAGAAATTCCTCAAAATTGCCACCGATGTGGAAACTAGCCTAGTCAAAATAAATGTAATGGAGGTAGGGACCCTCAGAGAGTGAAATGAGAGTCCTATGAGAAGCAAGGTATGTGGAAGTGTAGGCAATGTTCCATAGGCATTAGTGAGTTATAGTGGATAAATGAAATTGAAATACAGTCTTCAATATTGCACGACAAGATCAGCTAAGTATCAAGTTATTGTCTTATCCATTTTATTTAAGTGAGTTTTAATTATCAACAGAAGATGAATATCTGGTTTTGTCAGTTTGTTCTTGTCAGTCAATGCAAACCGGCTTCTAGTGAGATGATAAAATTGAAACATGAATGAGGAGTGTAATTAGTTCTTCAAGCTTTTACATTTCCACAATCCAGCTTTTGAGGACAAAGTTTATATTTCCTTCAAAATCTGATTTTCAAGTTGGCCAGATTTGAGACCTCCACTTAATGAACTTTAACTGACATTTTAGAAGACAAAGTTCAGCTTTATTCTCAGAAATAAGGCCTTCAACTTGCTTTATAGCCAGATTATTAATGTATTGCAAAAACATTTTAAAAAGTAAACACATCTATCCATAGTGCACTCTTCAATCTGGAATGCTTCAGATCACTTCTGAATTTTGGAATTTTCTTGATTGTAGGATGGTGAAATATCTAAGCCCAATATGTGAACTGGAAACGCCATAGATAAAACCTTTAAAGCAGTAATAAACATTGTTTTATTTATCCAAATACCACATCTTTCACGGTTCTACTGCTGTACTGAGAGGGGAAAGATTTGAAAGGGGCAACTTTTTCACACAGAGGGTAGTTTGTGTATGGAATGAGCTGCCAGGGTAAGTGGTGGAGGCTGGTACAATTGCAACATTTAAAAGGCATATGGATGGGTATATGAATGGGAAGGGTTTAAAGGAGTGTAGGCCAATTGCTCGCAAATGGGACTAGATTAATTTAGGATATTTGGTCAGCATGGACAACTTGGACCAAAGGGACTGTTTCCATGCTGTACAGCTCTATGACTGTGACCAAGTGATGATTGTGACTTTGAAGGAATAAATATTTGAGTTGGGTGGAGACGTTGGTGACAACATGACTGAGTATCTGGAGAATTGGAGTAAAACACTGAAAGATACAGGCACAAACATCAACAAACCAGAGATCCCATTTATATGTATTAGCTTGAGCCTTGGGAGAAAGTGAGTTGTTTCGACTACCTACAGTCAGGGGTGCCTGAAGACAGAAGTATAGAAAGGGGAGCTAAACAACGGATTAGTCATAGAATCCCTATGGTGTGGAAACAGGCCCTTCAGCCCAACAAGTCCATACCGACCCTCAGAGCATCCCACCCAGACCTATCCCCCTAATCTGCACATCTCTGAACACTACAGGCAATTTAGCATGGCCAATCCACCTAGCCTGCACATCTTTGGAGGAAACCAGAGCAAACGCATGCAGACATGGGGAGAATGTGCAAACTCCACACAGACAGTCGCCCGAGGGTGAAATCGAACCCGGGTCCCTGGTGCTGTGAGGCAGCAGTGCTAACCACTGACCCACTGTGCCGCCCCAAAGTCCTGTTTGGAGTGACTGGAAGACTTGCAGTGAAGTTTTGAGACTGTCCTTGTTGTATAGTGGAAACACTTGGGCAACATCAGGAAGAGACAAGCAAAGAACAGTGGCTGATGAGCTGCTGATTTAGAGATGGATGTGCAAAGTAAGGGGAATCAACAAAACTTTAACCAGCGCACTCTGTCTGTGTGTTATGGGGAGGGTCAGTGAATATTGAGAGTGTAGCTAAGATTGAACTGGCATGGTCATCCGTTAGTGAGAGAGACAAGTGACGAGAGATGGGACTGCAAGGAAGGTGAAGAGGAAGTTTTCAGACTAGATGGAAAGATGTGGTGGTGAAAGACTTGAGCGCAGCAGCTTTGGAAAAGGTATCAGTGACTGACAGGAGGAGATGGAAATGTGTGACCAGCCAGTATAGTGATTAACCCAAGACAAATAGTAGAAGCTGAAAGTAGAACAAGTTGAGGGGAATGCTATTCAAAACGTTTTGGACAAATGTTGTTTCCCAACAATATGCAGTATTTTGGACCTGGAGAGATTCCAGCGTTCTCAATTTTTTGTTAAAGAAATAAGAGACTTGTTTATATTGTGTATTTCATGACACTGGACATCCCAGTACACTTTACAAGGAGGTGATTTCACTTCTTTAGTGTAGGAATGTTCTATGAATTTGAGGCAGATCACTTGTCAAATTTGGGTCACTTTGGGAGGGGTTACAGTAAACCTGAGCTATCAAAGTTTAAGTAAAGTAAAAGCATTGTTGATTTCTTTAAATTCTGCAAGTAAAACATAAATTGAGGCTAATTTTGTTTGGGTTTGCATGAAAACTGCCAACTGCGTGCATTTTGTACATGTGTGTGTGGCAATATAGCAATGCAGTGTGCAAATGCAGCAAACTTTCTGTCAATTGTTTATGCCAGTTATCAGGCTATTTTGAGAGTCATAGAGTCATACAGCACAGAAACAGACCCTTTGGTACAACCAGTCCATGCTAAACATAATCCCAAACTAAACTAATCTCACCTGCCTGCTCCTGTCCCATATCCCTCCAAACCTTTCCTATTCATGTACTTATCCAAATGTCTTTTAAATGGTGTAATTGTACCCACATCCAGCATTTCGTCAGGAAGTCCATTCCACATACAAACCATTCTGTGTAAAAGAATTTGCCCCTCAATTTTTAAATTTTTAAATCTCTCTCCATCACCTTAAAAATATGCCCCCAGTCTTGAAATCCCCATCCTAGGCAAAAGATAACTACCATTAATCCTATCTCTATCCCTCTTTATTTTATAAACTTCTATAAGGTCGCCTCACAACCTTCTAGGCTGCAGTGAAAAAGTCCCAGCCTATTCAGCCTTCCTTTATAACTCAAACCTTCCATACCCCAAAACATATTGGTAAATCTCTTCTGGACCCTGTCCAGTTTAATAATATCCTTCCTATAACTGGGTGACCAGAGCTGGACCCAGTATTCCAGAAGAGGCCTCCCAAGGTACAAACATTTGGCATGAAGCATTTTTCAAGATTGTCTCAAACTAATCTGGATTCTTCGTCTTTTTGAGTTTCCCGACTCATCAGGCATTTTGTGGATGGAGGGGTCCACTATTTCCCAAAAGAAGCTTGTTGAAGGCCCAAAACGCTCTTGCTGCACATTTTCATTTTTCAAAGTTGAACATAATAACCTCTAACTGATACAAATTAATGAAACCTTCTCCTGTTTCTGATGATGGCCTTGGGCACTGATTTCCTTGCTCAATCCAAGGTCACGGTGAGTGGGAACACAGCATTAAATCCTTCATGCCAAATTTTGTACAATTTCTACAGAACAAAAAAGACAAAGACCAAAACTGATCCATACAACAAAATAAACATGTCCATTTGAATTTGCTCCATTGTTTTCCTACATGATACTGAGCAAAAGCTCTGAGGTGTTGAGATCGTTGACCGTAAATTACACATTGAGAACCACGCGTTTTGGGAACAGGTTAGATCGATTGCATCTACAGGTTCAGTAGAGTCAGAGTTCTGCTTGTGTAGCTAGGTCTTAACAAGATTAGGTTCTTGAAACTAGAGAGAATCCTTGATGCCTTGTGTCTGGAACTCCCTTCCTATCAGCTTTGTAGATGTTCCTACGCCCCAAGGACTGCAGTATTTCAATGAGCCAGCTCACCATTAAGAATTAGGAACGGGCAACAAATGTTTGCCGTGGTGGCAAGCCCCACATCTCATGGGCGATTTAAAAAGAAACTCGACTGAACAAGTTTCTAGGAAACTGTTTGAAAGTGCCCTGTACTGCCTAAGCTCCAAATGAAATCTGTACATTTGCCATTCCACCTGACATGGTTTCACCCAAATGTTTCTTGAGGGAAGTGTTAAATTTTTCATTCTGAAGGGACATTTCATAATTCACATTGGCACCTGAATAAAATTGCAAGTTGCTAGGAGGTTGCATTCTTTACTTTTTGGCCCGGAAGGCACAAACCTGTTGCTGCAGGAATTGAAAATTTTAAGATCTCTACACTGTCAAACAGCTATTCGAGAAATTGAATGTTTAGGCATGATAAGAATGCAGTGTCATATCTTTCTGACAGTACTTGATGATCATGGCTTGTGGAATCATTTTAGCCACATATCCAGCTCCAAGAGGAAATCTTTAGTTTGGAGACTGCAGCTTTGTTCACGTGCATTAAGGTGGAGTGCTTTGGCCACTGAGAGCTGGAAATTGAGGAGATTCCTTGCAATGATCTTCCCTGTGACAGACAGTAGGAACTCATCCTGTAGTTACTGCAATCAGACTTCTCGTCCTTCTTTAATGTCGACACAGTCATACCATTCTTGAGAAATTCACCAAGATCTTCAGACAGCACCTTCCAAACCCACAAAACTACTTCCATCTAGAAGGACAAGGGCAGCAGATACATGGGAACATCACCACCAGCAAGTTCCCCTGCAAGTCACTCATCATCCTGAGTTGGAAATATCTCGCTGTTCCTTCAGTGTCACTGAGTCAAAATCCTGAAATTCCCTCTCTAAGGGTATTGCAGGCCTACCTTAAGCACATGGACTGCAGTGGCTCAAGAAGGCAGCTCACTATCGCTTTCTCAAGGGCAACTAGGAACAGGTAATAAATGCTGGCCAGCCAGTGATGCCCACGTACAAGTGAATTTTTTAAAAATCCTTCATATGCACTGCTTAATCCAGGTGAAAGATATGAGTCTGTGAAGATGTGCCAGGACTATGTTTCTGCCATTGATCAGAACTTCAGGGTTTCTAACAGCTCCAAAGGCATCTTTGTTCTTTTCATTGCTCATTAGCTTTTAAAATTAGATTCTAGGCTGTGGTGTGCTGAGCCTGAGTTCGACTGGGTTTTGAGGGTTAGGTGTGTTCAAGTCAAAGATTATTGATTGTAGAGTTCTTTAAACCACTCCAGAATTGACTACCTTCCTCCTTGTTCCCTCGTGAGTACCTCTCTATGCATGGTGATCAGCTGGATTGATCATAGATTGTTTGGGCAATAGATTGTCTTATCAGTGCTGAATAAACCATGCAATAAGTTGGTGACTGAGTTGTTAGATCTCACATGCTCTGTCTACCCACAGATTTTGCTTTGCTTTTAGAACGGTTTTTATGCTGTAACTGCTGGCTTTTGTTTGCAGTGTGCCAAACTTTACAGTCTGAAAAAGCTTAACAAAATTCAAACTGACTGAGGAAGATGGCAGTTGAGGACCAGGATCTGGAAACTGAGAGTAAGATCACAGTTTACCAGGCAGCAGTGATCCCCACAATCTCATATACTTATGAGACTTGGAATACCGATAGGAAGACTTCCAGGAATTTGCAGAGATGAAATTGAGAATATACAAGCTGCTGAATAACTAATCTAACTGACCGTCTAGTCAACACGTGGCAGCATGTGCTGGTCATGCATTGCACTTACCAATCATCTCCAAACCAGTTGACTTGGGGTGGAAGCAAGCCATCCACAGTCCCAAAGGACTGTCTAAGAGGAAGGGGTGAGGTGGAATCGAACTGCTAATTGTTTGTTTGAAGGAGATCTTGGTGTTGATGAGAGAAACAAGGGGAGAATATGTTCTGAGGAAGGGTCACTCGACCCGAAATATTAACTCTGATTTCTCTCCATAGATGCTACCAGACATGCTGAGCTTTACCAGCAATTTCTGTTTTTGTTTCTGATTTACAGCATCCACAGTTCTTTTTGTTTTTATTAAGAGGAGAATCCGCTTCATTTTCTGTAAAGATTCTATGTTTTTTGCATTAGCTACGTGTCAGAATTTCCAAAAATCATAATGTTAAGAAATCCATAAAGAGAGTGTTTATTTCCCTGACTTATAGAGTACATGTTCTCCTCCTGCAGAATTGTTGAAGTTCAGAGAATTCATTTGCGGAACAGTGAAAATCAAAGTTAAAAGACACACAGTTGCTGCTTCTAGGAATTCTGTTTATGCACCATGCAAACTTCGTATAGGTAAATCAATTTTTGTTTTGCCAGTTGAGTCCCCTGCACCTGATGTTTCTTGGGTGCCAACAGATAAAGATGCCTCATTTTACTGGACAGTTCTTTGTTTGTAATTTAAATGTAAAGGCATCAAGATGCAGACTGATTGATTGATTGTATTTTCAGTTCTTGACAGACTCAAAAAAAAGCACTTGCAGACAGATGTGCAGAGAAAAAGGCATGCGTGTGTACGTGCGCGTACACGCATGCATGCACATTCCAATCGAAATGAGTGGGTGGCAATTTGGCACTGCCACTTCTTACTACCAATTGTAGCCAGCTTGATTATTGAAAATAGAGCCTGGGATCTTCTAACACCTTACTTATTGATCAATATCTTTATTTATTTGGCTCTGGGAGACGTTCCTTTTTAAAATTTAATATAGCTGTTCGTTTTCAAAAAGATTCCTTTTAAAAGGCAAGCAAGTGCAGTGGATCAACTACTTTTGAGTGGATATGTGATTGCGTGTCCTTAAGCCACCTATCTCCATTTTTAGCATGCTACTGTGATTATGGGGAATCTAAATCAAACCAGTTTGTAAAAAGTTAGAATGTTAGTCCACTGCCCCTTGTGTTGTATAAGGATTTAGAATGCTTTAGTTCTAACTTTCTTCTTTGTCGTCTTTCCAGTTGGTTGAGGTTCATATCCTTGAGTCAATCCCAGTATGTTTAACTCTTTAACTTTGTCAGTCTTTTCCTGTATGTTTTCCTGCCTGGTTGTATCATTTCCAAAGTGAGAATTCCAAAACTATTGACACTGCTTTAGGTCAGAGGTGTCTAAGAAGTAACCTGCACGACCAAAAATGGCATTAAACCTACTTTTGATCTGGCCCACAGAGTCCCCACCCTTTCCTGTCATCTGCGCTTGTGTTTCTACAGTAACTTTTAAAAACTGTTGGCCCAAAGAGTTGTAACTTTTGGGGATCTCACATTTTTATGTAATTCCATGTAGCCCACTCATTATCAAATGTATTCAGTAGCCAACGTACAAATTCTGGATGTCGCTACTTTAGTCAGGTAGCTGAGGGAATGTATATATAGTGTACTCTGATAAGAAATTAAAGCCCTCAAAAAAAGCAAATGCACATAATCAGCTGACAGTGGTGTGGGTTCATGTGGTTTCCACCACTTGAGCATCAAAGTATTGCGAAAAAGGCCACTGAAACTCTGGATAAATGACAAAACTGCCTTTTGCACCATGTTTCTAAGGTTTCTTTGGCAACCCTGCCAGTATTAAGGCAGTAAAGTAGGGAAACATCTGTGGCATTTGATCCCCAAAGTATTGGTAGAGCAAACAAAGATGAAATGAAAAATATTCTTCACGGCACGGCACCATGAGCCTGTATGCATGTTGGTGTGTGTGCATATTGTTAGCACTGAGACTCTAGTTCCACTACATAATGCGTTTTTACATAAACTAAAAATACTTTTTCCAATTAGCACAATAACCAGTTAAGTACCTTACCTATATATAAAGTTTTAAATGAATAGATCTTGGGTTTCTTAATAAATACAGTTATGGGTTTCTGTTGCAACCAAAACTTTGGGGTGGCACAGTGGCTCAGTGGTTAGCATTGCTGCCCCGCAGCCCCAGGGACCTGGGTTCAATTCCACCCTCGGATGACTATCTGTGTGGAGTTTACACATTCTCCCCATGTCTGCGTGGGTTTCCTCCCTCAATCCAAAAATATGCAGGTTAGGTGAATTAACCATGGGGAAATTGCCCTCAGTGTCCATGGATGTGCAGACTAGGTGGATGGGTCATAGGAAATACAAGGTTACAGGGATGTGGTATGGTAGTGGGTCTAGGTGGGATGCTGTTTGAGGGGTCTGTGTGGATTTGATGGGCTGAATGGCCTGCTTCCACACTGTAGGGATTTTATCATTAACCAATTATTGCATCTTTATTGATTAACATACGCAGTCAGTAATCTAGAATCATAACTACTTATCCCACTAAATACCCTCAAAACACTGCATTTTAGTACAGCCTCTCTTCAGGAAAAGAGAGAAAGTTTCTTTGCAGAGATTGACTTTCTAAAAAATAAACGCTTTGGCCAGTGGGTTAGTTTTGTCGTCAAAAGGATAAAGCAATAGGGTGTTCTAGAGTTTGTTATTATGATGTTTTGGCATGTGTTGTTAAGTCACTCATCATGCACAGTTGAAGCTGAAGTCTTTCGAGGCACGCCTTCCTCAGGAAATACAATATTGATGTTCTTATAATCACACCTTGTTGAAAGAACAAATAGTTTTCACCCTGAACAGGTGTAGAGACGGTTTTCAGAAATGGGAGCAATTGGCTAGGCAGCCTGTTGTTAACAATTCAGCTCGTTCTTACAACTGAACCAGATAAAACTTAAGTCCTACAAGCAATTTTGATATAAAGCATTGTCATCATGATATATTGTTGTTACACAAGCATGGAAAGGACAAGGCCATAATAGAGATACATTGACACAAGGTACCTGTATGTAGAACTAGCATTCAGTTTGACTGATGAAGTTTAAGTCTATCAGTCATATTGATAGTCACATCACCTTGCATGAGAAGGTTCTTATGAAAAATGTGGACCTTAAAGTTAATTATTTTTGAGCAGTTTCTGTTTGTCTTGTGGATTGTGTTGGCACTAATTTGCTCATCATCGAGGTTAAAACATTGCTTTTTTTCACTTTCACTCTGACAACACATCCTCCTTCACGTCCTTTCCTGTTTGTTGCTGCTATACTTGTCAGTGTGAACAATGCTCAGGAATCGGAAAAAAAAGTAGCAACAGCAGAGTAGCAATGGAGTTTGGTAATATATGACAGAGTTTCATTCTGGGAAGTGTTCATAAATTTAAATGTTTCTCGGTCGCTTTTTAAAATCAAAACATTTGGAAATATTTTATTATTTTTGAAGTTTGCTCAAAGCTATCTGAAGGATGTATTCATCGAAATGATTGATGTGAATTAAAATTGAGATAGTAATTGATGTGCATACTCCTCTCTACCTCTGTACATCTATTGTTGTTTAACTATGCATTTGCTTTCCTTGTTGCACTTTATTTCTCTGCATTATTCTTAATAATCATATTCTCATTAATCTCGTTACATTCAATTTCTTTCAGACATGTGGTTTGTAATGTCCAGTTTGCTATGTTTGTAAGTAATTTGTGCTTAATGTTTGGAAAGATTCAGAGCGGTGTTCAAGTTTTATTCCTGACTTTAAATTTAGTACTGAGCTTGACAAGCATGAACTGTGTACCAATTCATTTATTAATAGAGATACTGTCAAAATAAAGTAGTCCCTCAGAAGTCTAGCCGATCTAGCTTCCTAAACTCAAACATGTCAATAATAAATGAAAACAGCAACGTTGGAAATACTCAGCAGGTTTGGCAGCTTCTTTGAGGAGAGAAAGCATTAACATTTACTGTTTGCGATCTCTCATATGAACTTTTACCACAAAAATTGCACATTAACAAAGCCATTAAAAATGTGAGCAGGGCACTGAATATTTCCTAAGAATGAAGTTCAAAAGTAGATAAATCATGAAATGGGTATAGATCATTGGTTAGAACATGAATGAGAGTGTTTTTCACAGCTTTCCTTCAAAAATAGAGATAAACCAAACAAAAAAGATTTGAAAGAAAACATTGAAACGACTATCGGGAAAGGCTGAATGAGGTGCGGCTGTTTTCTGGAGAAACACAAAGATTTGAGAAGTTATCAAGGGGTTTAATGGTGTCATTATAAAGATGTTTCCACTTTTTTGAGGGAGGAAGTGGGCAGTGGGAGACCAAAACAATGACCATAAATATAAAATAATCGCTGCTAAATCCAATAAGGATTTGAAGAAACATTCAAAAGAACGAGGTATGTTATACTTCACCAGGAAGTGATCAGAATGTGGAACTTATATCCAAATGAAATAATTGAGGTGCACAGCGTAGATGAATCTAAGGGATGAGGAGGGGGTGGGGGGAAGAATATGTTGATGGGGTAAAATACAGTGAGGTAAGAGAAGGCTTATGAGGAGCATAAAGAATGACCACAGAATTTGCTGGATTGAGGCTGTTTCTACACCGAAGCTCTAGGCAGAATTTTCCCAGCTACGGAATGATGTGGGCATTGGTAAGAAAGTTGGGAAAATTTGAGTGGGATTGGCAGTAAGGAAGTTCTGAATGTTAGGAGCAAAACAACCAAGTGGGGAGGCTGCAGAAGGACTGGGACAGGCTCGGAGATGGGCTATAAAGTGGCGGATAGAATATAGTGTGGGAAAGTGTGAGGTTATGTACTTGGGTAGGAAGAATAGAGGCTTAGACTATTTTCTAAGTGGGAAAAGCTTTGAAACTCTGAGGTAGAAAAAGATTTAGAAGTCCTAGTGCAGGATTCTCTTAAGGTTAACATGCAGATTCAGTTGGCAGCAAGGAAGGCAAATGCAATGTTTACATTCATTTCAAGAGGGCTAGAATACAAGAACAGCATCTATTCTGTCAAGCCTCCTACAAACTTTGTATTGTCATAAGATTGCACCTTATTCTTCCAGAGTCATAGAGTTATACAGCACAGAAACAGACCCTTCGGTCCAACCAGTCCTTTCCAAAGATAATCCCAAATTAAACTAGTCCCACCTGCCTGCTGCTGGCCCATATCCCTCCAAACTTTTCGTATTCATATATCCATCCAAATGTCTTTTAAGCATTGACTACTTCATCAGGAGGTTCATTCCACATGCGAACCACCCTCTGTGGGGAAAAAAAATTGCCTCACTTTTTTTTTTTAAAATCTCTCTCCTCTCTCCTTAAAAATATGCTCCCTAGTCTTGAAATTCCAATTGGCAAGCTCAAATTGAATCCCATGTGACCTAACTTTACTAATTAGTCTACCATGCGGAACCTTGTCAAAGGCTTTACTAAAATCCAAACAAACAACATCTATTGCTCTGCCATCATCAATCTTTTTGGTAACTTCCTCAAAAAAAACTCAAGCAAGTTTGTGAGACACGATTTTCCTCACACAAAACCATGCTGACTATCCCTAATCAATTTTTGCCTCTCTAAGTGTCCATAATTCCCATCTTTTATAATCATCTCCAACAATTTATCCACAACTGAAGTCACACTTGCAGGTCTGTAATTCCCCGATTTCTCCTTACAACCTTGCTTAAACAAAGGTACAACATCAGCCACCCTCCAGTCATCAGACACCTCACCCGTAGTTATAGATGATGCAAATATTTCTGCAAGGGGTCTCGGAATTTCCTCCCTCACATAATGAGCACAGCCTCAACTGACTCAACCGACTCAACCTCTGTTAAAATAATCGCTCCATACCTGGGATTAACTGAGTGAACCTTCCCCAGACTGCCTCCATTGCAATTATACCTTCCCTTAAAAGGGCTCACAACTGTTCACAGTATTCCAGCTGTGATCTGACTAGAGCTTGTATAGTTTTAGCAGGACCTCCCTATTTTTATACTTCTTTCCTTCTCCCTTCCCATTTCTCATCACTTTTTCTTTCTGTATTGCTGGGCATTCATCTAGTCTGTGAATACTGCACTGACCTGATGGTAACCGTGTTGTGGTCTTTTGTGCTGGTCCTCGGGGAAGAGGACACTGCAACTTTGCACCCAATTAGTTATAAATTGCTTTTTCAAAGTGACGAGTGAATAAAGTATTTTTGTCCTGTATTTGTACTGACCCCTAAATATTGACCAACAGGCTCAATAACTCTGCTGAAAATACGATTATCTTTGGGACAGAGAAACTTTTAAAAGAGTAGGAATAGGCCATTCAGCCCTTTGAGCCTGATCTGCCATTCAGTATGAACATGGCTGATCACAGAGTGATGACTGGAATTGTATGTGAATAATGACTAGCAGCGGTGAGTATGGGCCTGTCGAGTTTACTGTGTTCATTGAACCGGTCCATAATTGACCTGCATTTTATGCTTTGTTAGCATCATGTCTGTTATCGTGTCAAGGAGCAATAATACATTGCCAAGCCCAGTAGTCAAAAAAAGTACTTGCGTCAGGTATTTGTGAAAGTTGAGTTCTTTTCTAAAGTGCTAATTGACACATCTCTCTCAACTTTAGCTGCTTACATGTCCCCAAGATGAGTGGAATGGGTGAAAATTCCTCTGAATCTGCGAGATTAGATTCAAGAAAACGCAAGGAATCACCATGTGACCACCCACGACCAAGGTAAGATCTATAGTTGTGGTGTATTTTTAGCTAAAGTAAGGGCATGTCATGTAAGTTTATTGAGTTCATAACTCCTCTCTTTCAAAACTGCATTTGTCATACATTATAATAAAGGTGTAGTTTTAATTTGTTATATTCACTTCCCTGAAATGTTTTGATATCCTTGTTTCAATATTTGGAGTCTATTCGGTGTAGGTCTGAGTGAATTAAGAATATGCTATGATCTGATTGGAGGATGAGAATTGGATCTTCAGGTGCGCAATGGCACTGCAGTTTTTTTCCTTGTTAACACATTTACACTCTTGGTTCAGTGCTGTCCCTACCAAAATCTGCATGTACATTTCGCTGGCATTACTCAGTGGATTCTAATCTGGTGCAGATGCCTCGATTCAATGTGTATTCCCTTTCCTTTCTCTCACGCCTGCTTCTTCTCAAGTCCAGGCACAGTGAAGCCAAATTTAATCTTTTCAGAAATTGGCCAGCCTAGTTGTTTGAAATTGTTTGGCACAGCTGCAAGACTGTTTCTGGTAAAGTGGCTGCATGAATAAAACTGGATGATTAACCTATTGGTTTGGATTTTGTCACCAGTGGCGAAGCAAGGTCACCACTGACTTTGAAGAAAGCCACCCAAAAAAGATGCAGCAATCTCTGTGGGAGCAATTTCCTCGTTCCCAATGGCCGTTTAAATCTGGCGCCAAATCTAGACAGCATTATGATGTGCAGCAACAGTGAATTCAGCACGTTGGCAGTCAATCACTCACATTAAAGTATCCGCACACTGTAAGCTAGGAAACTAAAAATATTCAGAATCTTTTGCATCCAACTTAATTGTTCATTTTGGTAAATAAATGTGTGATGCAGTTAAATTGGAGATGGTAAAACTTTAACAAAAGTAGAAATTGCTGATGAAAGTCAGCATGTCTATGGAGAGAAAGTAGAGTTAACATTTGGTTCCAGTGTCCCTTCTTCAGAAAGGTAGAAGTGGGTTGTACAGGGTTGGGGATGATGAGCTGGAGACTGTGGGGTCGGAGATCCCCAGAAAAGATGAGCTTAGCGACTGTTATGGACACATCAGCCTGATGCTCAATGGTCGGGTCCAGGCGGAGATAATAGGAGGTATCTGAGAGCTGACGTTCAGCCTCCTCAATGTAGAGGTCAGTCCGCCAGACACCGACAGCACCACCTTTGCTGGCAGGCTTGTCACAATATCAGGGTTGGAACTGAGAACACAGAGTGCAGTCAGTTCAGAGGGACATAGGCTTGAATGGGTAAGGGAGACAGAGAAAATAAGGCAACCGATGTTATGTTGACAGTTCTCAATGAGCAGTTTGAGTGCAGGTAGAAGACCAGAGGGAGGGGTTGAGGTGGAGGGAGAGTGTTGGAGTTGGGTGAGTGGTCTGTGGGACAGAGTGAGGACTCCTATCCAAAGAACTGGACATGAAGGCAGAAGAAGAGCTCAGCGTCATGTTGTGCCCGAAATATTTTGGGGTGGAGGTGCAGAGGAATAAAACTAAGATTTTTGCTGAGTACAGAACATTCAACGTCGGTGAACAGAAGGTCAAAATGAATAGTAAATACTTGACCAGAGGTAGGGTTATGAGAAGGGATCCGAGACATGGCAGGGGAGGAAGAAGAGTCATTAGACCTGAAAGGTTAACTTTACTTTCTTCCCATGGATGCTGCCAGACCTGCTCAGTTTCTCTTGCAATTTGAGATAACAAGGTGTAGAGCTGGATGAACACAGCAGGCCCGGCAGCATCAAAGGAACAGGAAAGCTGATGTTTCAGGTCTGGACCCTTCTTCAGAAATTCCCATTTTCCGTTTAGTAGTTGTAAGAAGTTATCACATCACTACAAAAATGGTTGCACATAATTTAACAAGGAGCAACCCTTTCCCAGGGTTTTTAAAGTGAAACCTAGCAGGGTTAAAGTGGAAATTCTCATCAATTCATGATTGCAAGGAAGATTGCAGTTGTGGGAGTCTTTACATTGCACGTTATGGAGGAAAACAGGTTCAATCATGGCACAGTCTAAATTTCCTTGTTATTCTATGCTCCCAAAGTTACTGTCCGTTTCAGTGGAATAATTATTGCAAACGCTAACAGTTCTGCTGTCATTGTCACAATAAAATCTAGACT
The DNA here is from genome assembly GCF_021869965.1 of Rhincodon typus. Lineage (NCBI taxonomy): Eukaryota > Metazoa > Chordata > Chondrichthyes > Orectolobiformes > Rhincodontidae > Rhincodon > Rhincodon typus. Next base: position 26,820,581 of record NC_063335.1, read on the forward strand.
AGCATAAGTAATCAGTCTGTGGTAAAAGAAAACATGTGAGAAATGCATCATTAAGGATGTGGGCAGGGTGAGGATAGAACCTGGTGAGGGTTACAATTAGGAATGCAACTACCAAAAGAAATTTTGCAAAAGGTACTAAAAGCATAAATTCAGCTCCTAGGATATGATGCAGAAACCATTAGAGTCCCGATACAAGCTGGACTATGTGAAAATCTGAAGAACCTCCACGCTGGAGTATTTAGAATGGGGAGGAAAATTGGAGAAGGAAAACAAGTAGCAGTGTTGATCAGACACAATTGCAGCAGTGGAAACAAAAACATTAATAGAGGTGACAAACAGTATTAATATTATGGATAGATGTAAGAAACAGTAAAGGATTCAAGAATTTAGTCAAATTGTCTACAGATTTCCTGACAGCAGTAATGTAGTGGAGAATGTATAAATGTAGAGATCAAGAAAGCACATAACCGGCGCAGTGTGGTTGTAATACATTTTAAGTTTCAGATGGACTAGAAGAAACAGTAGTTCAGAAGAAACAGAACTTTTCAAGCCAGAAAAATGTCTTTTCAGGCATTTATTCTGGGCGCTTTTGGGATGATGTTTTAGAACCAACAAGGGGGCAAGACCATTCTTGATTTAGTGTTGAGGTACAAACCAAACTTAATTAATTTAAATGAAGTGCAATATATTGCAAATAGTGACCATGATGCAACTGTTTATTTATATCAGCTTTGAGAAGGAGAAACTGAGACTCACTGACTTGAAAGAGATGAGAAATAAATTGACCACATTAAATGAATGAAGCATTGAACCAGTAAATGTATGAATAATATGCAAACATCAAAGAGGTATTTAGTTTTGTACAAAGCCAGTGCACACATCAAAAGATGAAAACTACACATCTTTTTTAAAAAACTGTGTGCAGTTAAGAAAGCATGATCAACACAGTTTGCACAGCTGAGTAAAAGTGGAAATGTCTCAAGCTGGGATAATTTTTGAGAACATGAAGTATAAACAGATACAAAAATGTGTTTAAAAAGAACAGAGCTAGGGTAGAAGCTTCTTATAAATGTATTAAGGATGTTGGAAGTCTGAAATTAAAACTGAAATTACTGAAGAAACTCAGCGGGTCTGGCAGCATCCACGGAGAGAAAGCAGAGTCAACATACTGGGTCCAGTGACTCTTCATCAGAACTGTCTGTGTTTGCCCAGAGAGCAAAGAAAGCCTGGCAAAACATGTTATCTACAAGGAAGTGCTAAAGACTTCTATCTACCTTTTATTGTGAAATATATTTTTGAGCACGTGATTGAAATTGCTTTGTGACTGTGAAAGATTATTAATTATCTTCCATTAGGTATTAATGACGATTCATCATGAATCGAAATTACACTGATTTCGAAACTCTTAATGTGACACCTTGCCTGCTTTGAGTCAGTCTGCAAAATGACTTCAGAAAAATATTCCCAGCTGAAAGAAGGCTGGTAGTATCGTGTCTTTGTAAGAACTGCAAGGTTTTTAAAGGATTCCTCAAGCTCGTTTTTCAAAATTCCAAGTTTGGTTTGAACAAACTTGGACCTCTAGTTAAGAGTTATCAGGATCTGCCTACACGGCTTGTTAAATGGCCTTGGCTTCAAAGGAACTCTACAAATTAATCCCAATTGTGGACTCAGCCATCTGAACTTATCTGATCTGAATAGGTAGATTTTTAAACAGTCAGGGATCAAGGCGAATGGAGAAAGCGTTGCGAGGTTGAGTAGAGTATTTGTGCATTGGGAGGCAGGACGTTAGAATTTGATGATTATAAAATATTGCTGTTTTGCGAAATGCTAGGGGAGAGAGCATTGCATGGTCCCTTTAAAAGATTGTGCCTTTTCTATGCTTGGAGATGTCTCTGAACAGCTTGAAAGTTTGCAAGTACAGAGAGCATCGGATTTGAAATATCAGTATCGAAAGGCCCCATAGCGTTAGCAGGCCAAGCAGCACTTTTACCAAGACAACAGGTTTTTGAATTTAGCCAATCAATTCAAACCAGGCACTTAGATGCCAAAAACCTATCAAATTTGGATCAGATGGTTCTGACAACCTAGGACCAATCTGATTGTAAGAAATTGATGTGGCATCAGGGGTATAAAAGAAGGGGGCAGGTGGAAAGTCACCAGAACTAACTGCCATCTGCTAGGAATCTGCTCTTACTGCGTTCTCTATCTGTTCACAACAGTACCACAGCACTCTTAGCTAAGATCCCTGACAAAAGAATTGACACAGGAAGCATTACTAACAGAAGAATCGACAGAACATTCTGGAAGACGTAACCTAGCTGTAATTTTGAGAGACAAAATTCTGTTGTTTTGTTATACAAGTGGGACTTATATTTATTGGAACAACATTCCATTAGAATTTTGTTTTAGTTGGAAATAGTAGTCACGAGGGATTTGTTCAGTTTGTTAATAGTTTAGTTAATTTGCTCACTGTTAGAGTTAGATAAATAAATTGTTACTTGCTGATTGTAAAGTCAACATCAGGGATTTATTTGATTTAACCACTAGAAATTACTAAAAGACGGGTTGCACCCCTTTTCACACTCCTTTTAACAGATTACGTGACAAGGTGCTCCTCTTTGGGTGTTTTAGTTTTGGTTCTCAGAGGGGGCTGAACCTACACTTTATAACAAAAAGCAGGAGTTGAGGATTATCAAATCAGCCATGATCTCAGAGTGGTAGTACTCGATGGGCTGAATGGCCCACATCTCCTACATTCTACCTCGAGGTATGGACGTCTCCTCTTTCACTTGCAGATTTGATTCTTCCAGACACGTGGATTGTTACTTCTTCTCTTCGGTAGATGGGCCCTCTTAAATTACATCTTTCTTGGATACTTGTTGCTCATTTGATGTGGTGATAGACCTTTCTTCGAGAATGTGTGGGTGTATAAGTAAAATCTTGAAAGTCTACAGCAGGTGACATTTGAATTGATTAGACATGAATGGGGATGACTGGATGCCAGCAGAAGTTTGGGGACATGTCAAGCTTATCAAAATTGCACTATGTTGATTATAGGCAAAGATGAAACAGAATTGGGGATTTCAGCCGTAAAAGATAGGATCAGGAGTACGCCATTCAGGCCCTTGAGCCTGCACTGCCATTTGATATGATCATGGATGATCATTGAGCTCAAAACCCTAATCCTGTCCCCCCCACAGTATCCCTTGATTTCTTTAGCTACAAGAACTATATCTACTTCCTTCTTGAAAAGACATCATGTTTTGGCTTCAACCACTTTGTGTGTTAGTGAATTCCACAAGCTCACCACTCTGAGTGAAGAAATTCTTCTTCATCTCAGTCCTAAAAGGTTTAGTCCTTATCCTTAAAATGTGACATCCCTGGTTCTGTACTGCCTTGCCATTGGGAACATCCTTCCTTCATCTAACCTATCTGGTCCTGTTAGAACTTTATAGATTTAATGAGATGCCCCCCCATTCTTCTGAACTCCACTGAATATAATCCACATTGACTCAATCTCTCCTCATGTGTCAGTCCTGGAAACAGTTTAGTAAACCTTTGTTACACTCCCTTTAAAGCAAGAACATCCTTACTCAAATAAAGACCAAAACTGCACACAGAATTGCAGATGTGGCCTAACCAATGCCCTGTATAATTGCAGCAAGACATCCTTGTTCCTGTACTAGAATCCTCTCGCTATGAAGGCAAACATGAATTTTGCTGCTTTTACTGCCTGCTGCATCTTTGTACCTTTCAGCAACTTGCGCACAAGAACACTCCGCTGTCATTGAACACTCCCCACTCTTAATTTACAGCCATTCAAGTAATTATTTGCTATTTTTGCTGCCAAATTTATCCACATCTGCCATGTGTCTAACCACTCACAGCCTGTCCAAATCACATTGCAACATCTCTACATAGCTTCGTAGCTCACCTTTCCACCCAGCTTTGTGTCATCTGCTAATTTTAAGCTATTATATTTAGTTCCTTCATCTAAATCATTAGCACATATTGGGAATAACTGGGATCCAAGTACTGATTATATTCTTATTTTGTTTCCTGCCTGCTAACCAATTTTCTCTTTATCTCAAACCATGACCCCCAATCCCATATGCTTTAATTTTATACACGAATCTCTAATGTGGGGCTTTTCTGCAAATCTAAATAAACCACATTTATTGGCTCCCCCAGATTAACTCCACCAGGTACATCCTGAAAGATTTTCCAGTAGATTTGTTAAGCATGATTTCCCCTTTCTAAATCCATGCAGTCTGGTTCTGCTACTGTTTTATAAGTGCTATGCTTTAAAATCCTTGACAGTGGACTGTAGCATCTTGCCCACTACTGATGCCAGACTAATTAGCCTATAATTCCCTGTTTTCTTTCCATCTCCCTTTTTAAATAGTGAGGTTACATTTGCTATCCTCCAATCTGTAGTAACAGTTCCAGAGTGTAAAGAATCTGAAAGATAACCACCAATGTATCCACTACTTCTAGCGCCGCTTCTTTAAGTACTCTGGGATGGAGATTACCAGGTTTTCGGCATTTATTAGCCTTCAATCCTATCAATGATTTTTTACCTCTGTTTGTAACTGTTAGTGTCTGGAAGGTATTTAATTAGATTTTGCACAAGAGATTGTTAGGTTGAACAGAAGGAGACAAGGTGAGACTAAAGATAGGTAACTGCACCTCCTCTACAATAACACTCAACACTGGAGCCCCCCAGGGATACGTCCTCAGCCCCCTACTGTACTCACTGTACACCTATGACTGTGTTGCCAAATTCTGAATGAACGCCATCTGCAAGGCTGCTGACAACACCACTGTAGTAGGATGGATATCTAACAACGATGTGTCAAAATACAGAAGGGAATAGAGGGCTTGGTGACCTGGTGCAATGAGAATAACCTCCCTCTCAACTTCAACAAAACTAAAGAACTGAACATGTTCTTCAGAAAGAAAGGAGGAGAATACGCCCCCATCTACATCAACGGAACTGAGGTTGAGAGGGTGGAGAGCATCAAGTTCCTCGAGAGTAACGATAACCGACGACCCGTCCTGGACTCCCCATGTAGATGTGACTGTCAAAAAGCACAACGCCTCCTCTTCCTCAGGCAGCTCAAGACATTTGGCATGTCCATAACGTCCCTCATCAACTTCTACAGAAGCACCGTTGAAAGTATACTGTCCATGTGCATAACGGCCTGGTATGGCAACTGCTCTGCCCAGGACCATAAAAAACAACAGAAGGTGGTGTGCACAGCCCAGACCATCGCAGAAGCCAACCTTCCATCCATGGACTCATTTACATGGCTTGCTGCCATGGAAAGGCTGCCAGCATCATCAAAGATCCATCTCACCCTGATAATGACCCCCTACAACCTCATCAATCAGGCAGAAGATACAGAACCCTGAACACACACACCAGCAGTTTCAGGAACAGCTTCTTCTTAGCCATTATCAGACTGACGAGTGGACTCTCTAGCCTCAAATAATGCTGATCTTGCTAATGCTGATCTCGCCTAGCGCACGCCCTGTGCAATGTAACCTGTATGTCTCTGTCTAAGTCTTTTTGATCTGTACATCCTTGCTTACTATGATCTGCCTGTACTGATAGTAAATAAAGCTTTTCACTGTATTTTTGGTACACCTGACAATAAATCAATCAATCAGGTAATAATTAATGAGGCAGACTTGATTAGGGAGTTTAAGATGAAGAAATCTTTAGCAGGCAGCGACCATAGTATGATAGAATTCACCCTGCAGTTAAAGAGGGAGAAGATGGCATCAGATGTAATGGTATTACAATTGAGTAAAGAAAGTTATAAAGACATGAGGGAGGAGCTGGCCACAGTTGAATGGAAGGGGAGCCTGGCAGGGAAGTGAGTGGCGCAGCAATGGCAGCAGTTTCTGAGGCAAAGTTGGGAGGCACAGAGGAAATTTATTCCAAGGAAGAAGAAACATACTGAGGGGAACCTCAGCAACCATGGCTGACAAGGGATTTCAGGGACCGCATAAAGGCAAAAGAAAAGGCATCATTGATGAAGATCAGTGGGAAACCAGAGGATTAGGAAGCCTTTAAATACCAGAGGACAACTGGTTAAGGGGGAAGCTGGCCATTAATATAAAGAGGAGATTGTATGAGTTTTTCAAATATGTGAAAGGTAAGAGAGAGGCAAGAGTGGCAGTGAGACTGCTGGAAAATGAAGCTGGAGAAGTAGTCATGACGAACACAGAAACGGTGGAGGAACTGAATAGATACTTTGTATCAGTCTTTATGGTGGAAGACACTGGCAGCATACCAGAACTTCAACAAAGTCAGGAGGTAGAGATGAGTGTAGTGGCTATCACTAAGGAGAAGTTACTGGGAAGCTGAAAAGTTTGGAGGTGGATAAATTTCCTGGACTAGATGGACTACACCCCAGAATTCTGAAGGAGATAGCTGAGGAGATTGTGGAAACATTTGTTGTGATCTTTCAGGAAACACTGGCATCAGGGACCCTCTGAGAGGACTGGAAAGTGGTTAATTTAACACCCCTGTTTAGGAAGGTAAGGAGGCAGAAGACCTGTTAGTCTGACCTCGGTCCTTAGTAGATTTTAGAGTCAATTATTAAAGATGAGATTGCAGAGTACTTGGAAATGCATGGTAAAATAGGGCTCCATCAACATGGTTTTGTCAAGGGGAGGTCATGCCTGACAAATCTGTTAGAATTCTTTGAGGTGGTAACAAGCAAGATAGACAAAGGAAAGCCAGTAGACATGATCTATTTGGATTTCCAGAAGGCCTTTGACAAGGTGCCACACAGGAGGCTGCTAAATAAGATAATAACCCATGGTGTTAGGAAAGGCCTGGATAGAGTGGACATTGAAAAGATGTTCCACTAGTAGGACCCGAGGGCATAGCCTCAGATGAGGAGGAATTTTTTCAAACAGATGGTGGTGCATCTGTGGAACTAATGCCACAGAGGGCTGTGGAGGCCAAGTCATTGAGTGTATTTAAGACACAAAGAGGTAAGGGGATCAGGGGATGGGGGAAGAATGGGGTTGAGGAACATGACAGCCATGATCGAATGGTAGAGCAGACTGAATGGTGTGAATGGCCTAATTCCGCTCCTATATCTTGTGGTCTTGTGGTAGTACACTTTGGATTCAAGAAAGACAATTTGCAATGTTTTGAATGATTAGCGATTGTGGAGGAGCACAGTAAATTGAATGTTAAGATACACATTTCTGAAAGAAACGTAGGAACAGAAGCAGGAGTAGGTTATTTGGCCCTTCAAGTCTGCTTCTTCATTCATTGTGATCATGGCTGATCATCCAATTCAATAGCCTATTCCCGCTGTTCCCACATATTATTTGATTCCCTTTAGGCTAAAATGCTATGTCTTACTCTTCCTCAAAATCATTTCAGAGATAGTAGGAACTGCAGATGCTGGAGAAGCTGAGATAACAAGGTGTCGAGCTGGATGAACACAGCAGGCCAAGCAATATCAGAGCCTTCTTCAAGGGTCCAGACCCGAAAAGTCA
>NC_063335.1:26833107-26870486 GCF_021869965.1 Rhincodon typus
TGATGAAGGGTCTAGGCCCGAAACATCAGCCTTTCTGCTCCTATGATGCTGCTTGGCCTGCTGTGTTCATCCAGCTCTGCACCTTGTTGTCCCGAGGTGCAGTGGGGCTTTGTTTCATCCATGTATGGGAACTACCGAAACTTGGGAGAAGATAATGTGAGGGCAGTTGAGAAATTGGATTGCAGATTTTATTGACACTTATGATGGGAAATGGAAAGGGGGCTGGCAAGTAGACAGTACCTCCTGTTTTGACAGAATGAAGCAAGAGAAAGTTTTGATACATGGACTTCATGTCTGACCAACTGGCTTGGTGCCATCAGTGACTTGTGAGCTAGTGGTTTTGTTAGAGCCAAGTGCAGTCTGCAAACAGATGGGTGGCACAGTGGCTCAGTGGTTAGCACTGCTGCCTCACAGCGCCAGGGACCCGGATTCAATTCCACCCTTGGGCGATGGTGTGGAGTTTACACGTTCTCCCCGTGTCTGCGTGGGTTTCCTCCCACAGTCCAAAGATGTGCAGGTTAGGTGGATTGGCCATGCTAAATTGCCCATAGTGTTCAGTGATGTGTAGATTAGATGGGTTATAGGGGGATGGGTCTGGGTGGGATGATGTAAGGGTTGGTGTGGACTTGTTGGGCCGGAGGGCCTGTTTCCACACTGTAGAGATTCTATGATGATTCTGTGATGATGAGATATGGAAACTAGCGTTATACTTCTACATAATGTTTCCCATTCTTGGTACGTCCATCCGACAACTCCATCTGTAACTCTGCACAGCAGTGTATTTTGGTGCCTCAACAAAACTAATCTAAACCTCGTCATTGGTCCAGGCTTGATGATTGACACAACAAAGTCTTTCTGTTCCTTTGGGCATTGTACAAACTGCTCGATGTATGCATAATTAGTGAGCCACCACTGCTCAAAGTCAACACAGTGTGGAGCTGGAGGAACACAGTAGGTCAGGCAGCATCAGAGGAGCAGGAAGGTCGACTTCTGAAGAATGGTCCCGACCCGAAACGTTGACTCTCCTGTTCCTCTGAGGCTGCCTGACCTGCTGTATTCCTCCAGCTCCACAATGTGTTGACTCTGACTCCAGCATCTGCAGTTCTTGCTATCTCGAAGCCACCACTACTGCCTCTTTATCATTACTCTGGGTAATTCAGGAGCAAGACAAAACAGGCTGCAGAACGCACATTTGCAAAATTGCCTACAAAATGTCCTGACATTTCAGAGCTCTGTTGTAAGATCGAGGGTGAGATTTAGTAAATTGTATTTCTCGATAAAATTCACAAAATGTTAGCTTATCTGATTCTTTGAAAGAGACGTAGGATGTTTGAATGAGAGTGACGTACTTTTTCGGCAGATTTTGCTAGAATAGGTAGAAGCAGCGTATGCATTGTTGTAATGCAATGACGTATGCATTGTTTTCCAATCGAGAATTCAGTCAATTGGAAGCTGTTATTTTGCCTGCAGTAAATTTGAGTTGGGTACATGACCATCACATTGGAAATATCCAGGGCAGTTGATCAGGTTGAGCAGCAAAACAGTCAGGAACTCACGAGAAGATTCAAGTGGGCGAGGAGAACATGGGCAGGCAATTGGCATGATAACTGTATAAATTGCATTGAAAGTTCATTCATCCTGGATGATTTGGGAGAGACAGGAATAAGTGTCACACTGGGCTACTTAGAGGATACATAATATGAATTTTGGGAAAGCAAGGGCAAGTTCAGGAAGAAATTGGGACTCCATTCTGGCAATGGGGAATGTTGGTGGTGCAGTGCATTTGGAATGTACCAGGTTAGTACAGCCTAGTGAAAGGCTGATGAAGAGCAGAATTGAAAACATTGAAGTCTAAGTAACGCAGTCCAAATGCACACTTGATTGGACACAGTAGTAGTAGTTTTAGGTTGTATAACAGGTTACAGTAATACGAAAAGTATCTAAACCTGCCCTTTACGGAGTAATGGTGTGAAGGCTGGGTACAATCCAAAGATTGAGATTTTTTTTTTAAAACTCAAGATCTAATGGCACTTGGAGACCAAGTCCTCAGTCTTAGCTGAAGTATAAATTCCTAGATTGGTTAGTACTTAGAACACAGTGGGCTGTCTGAGACTGAGCTCAGAGACTGGTGAAGCAGAGGCTTTTGCCTGGTAAATAACATCTCAGTAGTTATTTATGGTGTCTGATGCTTCCTGGAAGACTGTGTTTTGTTCCAGTGTATTTTGTCTTTTACTTTTGGATATGTAAATCTGGATTCACCTAAATTAAGTAACCCAGTTTAGTTGTTGCAGGTATCATTAATGTAATTGCTTTAAAATTTAATTCTTGTTTATCCTGCAGGCCAATTGAATGTTTTCAGCATTTTCTGTCCTTGTTTGCTCACCAAATTTGTTTATAAATTTCGAAGGGTCTTGAGCAGTTGGATTGCTCAAACTTCTGTTTAATGGGAAATAGTTTTATGTTGTAATTCGGAGTGGTGGTGTGCACTTCTGTCTGGCTTTATACGAGTTGAATTTTGACTGCTTCCTGATTATCACCTTGCACCTGGACACAACCATTATGTTGGGATTCTGTTAGCCTGATCCAGCAAGGAGGAATGTGTATTCCATGTCTCTTCCTCACGAGTTGATTGTAAAAAAAAATTCCATTTAAGAAGGAGGAGGTGCAATTTAACCATTTGATTCTATCCTTCTTCGTGCTACATTCTCCGAGACTCGGCTTTGCACCTGGCCCCGAACCATGTTGCAACCCAATAATTTCCATCATAAAGACCCATGGCTTCCATCTCCATAACCTCACCTGTCCCCTATCTCTACATCAACCATTCTGCTGCTGAAATTGTCATCAAATCTTTCGATACCTCTGCACTTCAACATTTCTGTGCTCTCCCGAAAGGCCTCCCATCATCCCTTGGAGCTCAGCCCGATATAATTAAATAATATTTGCTACTGTCCAGTAAGTGGAGTATGGAGTGGTTTTAAGAGTGCTAAATGGGGAATTTTGGGAGGCTTCACACCGTTCGGTGTAGAGGGGGAAGAAAGTCCTGCTTTTATTTCCACAAAAGAAACAGACTCCTGTATTTGATGAAAGTTTTATAGCTTAGGTACTGAAGAACAATCATTTGCTATTACTCTTAAACTAAACAGTGAATACAATTATAAATGATAGTTAATCAAATAATTAAGGCTGGATAGACATGGCAAGGCAGCTGATATGCTGTGACAACAGCATGACAGAGTCCATGTAGCCTCTGACCTACTCCTGTGTCATAGCATTTACATGGTTGGTCGAGTTCAGTTTCTGGTCAGTGGTAATCCCCAGGATGAAGTTAGTGGAAATTCAGGATGGTAACACCATTGAATGTTAGGGGAGAATAGTTAGATTCTGTCTTTTTAGAGATGGTCATTACCTGGCACTTGTGTTGCGCAAATGTTACTTGCCACTTATCAGCCCAATTGTGGATGTTGTCTTGCTGCATGTGGATGCCGACACCTTCAATGTCAGAGGTGTTGCAAAGATATTGAACATGGTATACAATCATTAGCAAACATCCCTATTTCTGACTTTATGATGGAGGGAAGGTCATTGAGGGTCATGAAGCAGCTGCAACATTGCTACAACAAGCAGCTACTACCCAATATTGTGGAAAATTGTCCATTCATGTCCTGTGCACACAAAACCAGCGAAAGTCCTCCTGAACAACTTACTAGCCTGTTGAAGATAGCAAGAACTGCAGGTGCTGGAGTCAGAGACAACACAGTGTGGGGCTGGACGAACTAGCAGGCCAGGCAGCATCAGAGGAGCAGGAAAGCTGACGTTTCCGGTCGGGATCCTTCTGTCTGCCCACTTTTGATCATTAGCAAAGTGATGGAAGGGTTCACTGACCATGGCTCCCTGTGGTACTTTCAAAGAAACAACCTGCTAATGACAGTCAGTTTGAGTTCTACCACGGCCATTCAACTTTATTAAAACTTTCGTTCAAATAAGCTCAAAAGAGTTGAATTCCAGAGGGGAAATAAAAGCATGGCATTAGGGCAGCATTTGACAGTGTGGCATTGAGGAGTCTGAGCAAAGCAGGAATCGGGGTTGGAGGAATTCTAAATGTAGATAAATAAATTTAAGTGGGCGGGGACTACTTAAGCTTCCTGCTTTGTCGGTAACATCCTCTTTCACAACAAACCATATCACAAGGTGACCTGAGGACATCCAACATCATGCCATTTGTATGTGGATTTCACTGTCACCAGGTGTAACTGCAGACAGCACTTTCAATGCACATAGCTCCCACAGTGCTGAATGTGGTACAGGGCAATCCCAGGTGTGATAGTATAGATTCATTCTCTATTTGAGGCAATTGTCCTGTGTCCCTGGTGTATGCTGGTGGGACATTATCATAGAACATAGAACAGTATAGCACAGTACAGGCCCTTCGGCCCACGATGTTGTGCCGAACTTTTACCCTAACCCTAAGGTCTATCTAACCTCCACCCCTACCTTATACTATCATCCATATGCCTATCTAGTAGCCGCTTAAATGCCCCTAATGAGGCTGACTCCACTACCCTCTCCGGCAATGCATTCCACGCCCCGACCACTCTCTGATTAAAGAACCTACCTCTGACGACTCCCCTATATCTACCTCCACTCACTTTAGAACTATGCCCCCTCGTAATAGCTACCTCCACCCTAGGAAAAAGTCTCTGGCTGTCCACTCTATCTATACCTCTGATCATATTTTACACCTCTATCAAGTCATCTCTCAACCTTTCCTCGTAAGACCTTCCCTCCATTCCAGGCAACATCCTGGTAAATCTTCTCTGCACCTTTTCCAATGATTCCACATCTTTCCTGTAATGAGGCGACCAGAACTGGACACAATATAAAATATCATTTGAATCTTGATTCCTGCAGCTGTGTATGAGCACTGTTCATGCTGCCCCTTACAGGTTTCCCAAGAACACGCTCTCGCTCTCACTCTCACACACTCACACGCTCTCACACACTCTCCCACTTACACACTGTCACTCTCATGAGCTCTCGTGCTCTCGCTTGCTTGCACTCTTGCACACGCTGACGCTCTCACACACTCCCGCTCACTCTCAAATGCTCACGCTCTCGCGCGCTCTCGCTCTTGCGCTCGCTCGCTCTCACCCGCTCGCGCTCTCTCTCTCTCTCACGTGCGCACTCTCTCCCTCTCTCGAGCGTGCACACACAGTGCCTCTGAAGGTGGATATTTGTTAATACTTGTGTACATGGTAAATAAGGAATTTTTAGAAATAGTAACATTGGTGTATCTCTCCTGGATGTCCACAAATGTCAAATTCAAGACCTGTGTGAAACTAAATGAATTGCAAGCAAGCTAGGAATGAAATTAACAACTTTCATTTATGTACTGCCTTTCCCCCACCTTGGGATGCTCCAGTAGCACTATCACCATCACTCCTTTTAAACAGTGCTGTAGGTTTTGCTTTCACCTCATCTGAAAGAACACCTCCAGCAGTGCTGGATTGTCAGCGTAAACTATATTTTTAAAATCATAATTAAACAGTGGTGTGGTGAGGCTGTGTCTCGAGTTCTGTGTCCGTTCCTGGTTGTTGAAATCAAGTGTTGGAGGGAATGCAGAGAAGAGCCCAGAGGCTAATCTTTGGGATCAGGGGCCAAAGTTTTGCAGGCGATTAGGGAGACTTGATTCTGTGAATAATACCTGATGGGCGTTAATGTAGTGATAAATGAAATCATCACACATGACTGTATTCTATGACATGGCAAAAATTAGTTAGGAGTTGGACGTAATTTCAAACTAGCGATTTTGTTTCTGGTGTTAATGCAGATAGTGTTAAACATAAAAAGTCTAAAATAACACAGCAATCTGAGTTAGAAGGCAGTTCTGGGTGGAGAAGCTAAGATGGTATTCAGTGTCCATAAATATCATGATAGCTGAAGGAAAGGAAATGCAAGGCACGATATTGTTGAAAAGAAAAGCTTGATTAATATCATAGCAGCTATGACTGGCACAGTGTGGATCTTTGTTTCTTTCCTTGCACCCAATAAGTGTAAACACTGAGAAAATGTGCAGCTGTGGTGTTTAATATGCACTGCAGGAAATTTCAGCAGCACTGTGAAATATAGTGCATTAATGTTGAAAAGATAAACACATTGGGAGAGCACAGGAAGGGTCTTGTGTTTTTCTGGGAGTAGAAGGCTTTCTAATGAATATAAATGCCCCTGGTTTCACAGAGCCATATGGTGGTTTTTCTAATTTTAGTTTGTTGCAGATGTATAACTGGCTTGTTTTTTTTTGGTGTTCCATGCCCTATATGATGACTGCCAGAGTTGCTGACCTGAACATTTTCCTTTAAACAGCATTATGTGTGCAATGTTGATTTTGCTCGCTTATTGCTGAAAGTCAGATATTGAACAGGTTTTTTGAAGGTAATTATGCTGTTGCAGCACCAATTTGGTTTGCATAAAATGTTCCACAGCTGATTAAGGAAGTATGATCATACCATATATAAGTTCATTCATTTTTTTTGTCTATCATACGATTAAGTGCAGACCATTTTGGAGGGGTACACCTGGCTCTTGAAGGTAAACCTCACTAGATGTGTACTCTGATAGAGGGGAACATCAGCACCAAGAGATGTGCTGGGTGGATTGAATGAACTTACGATGAAGTAACAATAAAACACAATGAAAGATAGGTTTCCTTTTAAAGAAAAGATAGCTGTGTCTTGTGGCAATCAATTATTTGGTCTGAATAGAGAATGAATTGCCTAAGGGACATAGTGGTGCAGGACTACTTATTGTGCTTTGCAAACCTAATAGGGTTTATTTTAGGTATTATTCAGAAAGCATCCTATTGAGATCTTACACCATGAATTTTACACAATTACTGTTCAAGCCACCAGCTTGTATATGTTTATGTCATGGATTATACCTGCGAGAGATATCGATTGCTAAATGAATTTTTTTTGTCCAGCTGTGTGACTCAGTTACTTAATTAAATTGGGTATGAGAAAGGTTTGATGTATTGTTGCATGGGCTGCCAAGAATTTGTATATGTAGTTTGAGCATTTGGTTTTTGAGGTCTGGGTTCTTAGAAATGAAGATATATATTGGTATTTGCTTTTTCGAAAACAGATTTTGGATTAACAATATGAAAACTGGGCACATGTTTTCAATTCATTGTAATTCAAGCTTGGTGTTGAAGATATGTTTATTGCATGTTTTTTTGCTATCATTTATATTTTATGAATTGACATAGCATAGTCTGATCTGTGGGTAACCTTTAAACTCTTCTGCCTATAACATACTGGAGAGATCATGAGCAATTTACATTATTTTAGGCTTTCAGCTGTGTCGTCCATTCCTACTGGATATAAAACCTGGGTAAATGTGAATTGAAGCTTTTCTGAGAGAGTAATTGGCACATTGTTTAACTGAATTCTATCCAACATGGTCAGCTTGCAGGCAGAGCTGCTGCTGCTACTGTTAGTGTAATTATAAACAAGGTCTCTTAAGACACTGCCATAATCCCAGTGGAAAGGCATACTCAGCAGGAAGAAGTGAGCCTCCCTTCTGGCAGGCTGTTGGAAATGACCAGGTTGCATCTGCTTAGAGCCAGATTGCATCATGCACTTTGAATGAATCTTGTTTTTGCTTCATGCTGCTTCTTAAGAAATTAATATTCAGAATGGCGCACGTAGCAGCTGTTCAAGATGAAGTTGGAATATAAGCTGAAGGAGGATATGTCTACCCATTTTTCTTCATTGACATGTGAGGCAGTTTTAGACCATCAGGCATTGGTTGTTTTTAGTGTAGCACATATTTTGAAAAACTTGGTTTGATCTTTTCAACATTTTTTATAAACTACAATGAGAATGAAATAGTTGCTCATCTTTGTGATTGACTAAAATTAAGCCTAAATGTTTGTTAAGTTTATAACTAAAATTTAACATACAAACAGTCCAACTCATTATTACTTCTTGGACTAAAACAGTGCTCAGTACCTTAGTCTTTGGGAACAGTTGTTAAAACTGAATTGTACAACTAAAATGTTTGTTATAATTCGAGCTTCAGTTTATCATTTTTCAACATGTCGCAAGTGCTTGCATTAACTGAGAAATAAAGAACAATTGATCTTTTTTGAAATATTACCATTAAATTGTGGAAAACAGTTTGGAGAAGACTAAAATCAGAATGTGATTATTATTTGTGCTGTACATTACACAGAAAAGAATAGACATGAAGTTCTACATCTGACAGTAATAATGCAAATTTAGAAAATAATTATCCCATCAGTCAGAGCAAGATTCAAACTTGGATGAAGTGAAGAAAGGGTTGCTTTAAATGCAGCATCTCATTGTGTGTATTTCATGGCACATATGTACAATGAAGCCCAGTGACAATTACACAGGTATCGGTTATATTTTCTGACTTCCATCAGATGCATTTTTGCATTTGAATTTTAATAAGACATTTTCATAGAAGTAACAGCTACAAATTTTAAAATAATTCTATCAGTTTATTGAACTTTGTTGGCCAAGACATTAATGATGAATCTACACAATGGTTTTTGTTGAGTTTCATATTTAGAATCTTTTTGAGCCTTCAACTAACCTAAATAATGCCATTGGACACAAAATACCATACCTCTCAAAAGGATACTTTACACAATTATCCTCAACGTTCAGATTTCTTTTCAATGTTTTCTCTTTCAATTTGCCTTCTTTGTGCCTTTTAAATTGTATGAAGAGAGGCATTCATTAATTTTTGTTTACTTTTTGCTTGCCCACATTGCCCATAAGCTTTTCTTAGACTTCTGGTGATGCCACTCAACATCAAAAGATGAAGGTCATTCAGCCCATTATGTCTGTGCTAGCTCCCTTCTAGAGCAACTTTGTTATTTCTATTTCACTTTAATTTCTCCACAGCCCTGTTTTCTGTGTGTTTTTTAATTCCATTTACAAAGCAGTTTATCTGATTTACCACACACTCAGTGCATGACATAGTATGAAACTTAAAAAGATGACTGCTATGTATCTATTCCTTTTAATATTGCATTGATTTGAAATTCATCATTTACTCTAGTAGAGCTGCTCTCTGAGACTGAACATGCTAATGTGTGAGATGGATATGCAGAGTAAGGAGAAGGGACAAAATCAGGGAATTGCACCATAAAGACAGTGGGGAAGGTGCTGGTCAGTGAAGATTGTGAGAGTATTGAAGAAAGTAGCCAAGAAGAGATTGAAATAATATGGCCATCCAAAGGGTGGGGTTGGGGTGATGTGGGTGAGCGATGAATAATAGGACTGTGAGGACAAAGAAAAGAGGAAGGTCAGATGGAAAGATGTGATGAAGAGAGACTGGAGTCCAGTGTGTCAGAACCATATAGCTCAGAAACACCCTTCGATCCAACCAGCCCATGCTGACCATAATTCCAAACTAAACTAGTCCCACCTGCCTGCACTTGGCCCATATCTCTCCAAACATGTCGTCTTCTTGTATTTATCCAAATGTTGCAACATCAGCCACTTCCTCTGGAAGTTCATTCCACACAAAAAAAACTTCTGTATTTAAAAAAAAAAAATTGCCCCTCATGTCTTTTTTAAGTCTTTCTCCTCTGACCTTAAAAATATGCCTCCTAGTATTGAAATCCCCCATCCTAGGGAAAAGACACCTGCCATTCACTTTATCTATGCCATCATGATTTTATAAAGTCCTGTAAGGTCACTCCTCAACTCCTAAGCTCCAGTAAAAAGTCCCAGCCTATCAACTAATCCTTACAACTCAAACCCTCCATTACTGGCAACATCCTGGTAAATCTTTTCTGAACCCTCTCCAGCTTATTAATATCCTTCCTGTAACAGGGCAACCAGAACTGGACACAGTATTGCAGAAGTGGCCCCACCAACATCCTGTAGAACTTCGACATGACGTCCCAACGCCTATATTCAAAGGTCTGAGCATTGAAGACGAATGTGCTAAATGCTTTCTTAACCACTTTGTCTACCTGTGATGCAAACTTAAAGTTATCTACCTGAATTCCTAAGTCTCTCTGTTCTACAACACTACCCAGGCCCCTACTTTTAATAGTAGAAGACCTGTCCTTGTTTGTTTATCAAAATGCAATACCTCACATTTATCCAAATTAAACTCCATCTGGGATGGAGTAGGACAGATGAAGAAGAATGATCAACCAACACTGGCAACTCCAAGGAAAATTATAGGAAAGAAGATATAAAAAGCTGCTAACAGCAAACGTGACAATTAACTGGCCAAATTATCATTGAAAATCCAACTGATTTACTAGCTATCTTTTTAACAAAGAAAATTTTAAGTCCTTGCTGATTTACTTTTAATTTGATTTATTACTGTCAAATATACCTAAGTACAGTGAAAAGCTTTGTTTGTGAGCAGTACAGGCAGATCATAGCATACAAGGACATACAATCATAGGGTGCTTAGACATAATGAGGCATACAGGTTATACTGCACATGAGGTGCATGAAGCAAGATCACTATTAGATTGAAATTAGAGAGGTCCATTGAGCAGTCTAATAACAGCGGGGAAGAAGCTGTTCTTGAACCTGAGGGTGCATGTGTTCAAACTTCTGTATCTTCTGCCTGACAGAAGAGGTTGGAAGAGAGTATTACACGGGTAGGAGGGGTCTTTGACAATATAGGCAGTCGTGTTAGTGGTAATCCCTCACCTGCCTCCTTACCTTCTGAAGAGAGCAAGCACTCAGTTGTATCAAACGGCTTGTGATGATCAAAGAAGAACTGACACTTACCAGAGTGACTTGGACCAGGCGGTGAATACTAACCCACCAGTCACACCCATATTTTAGAGCATTAATCAAAGAAAGAAGAAGAAACATATTGCATGAAACTTCACCTTATTGCCAGTTGAGAATAGGCTTCAGCAGATAACTGCAAAAGTTGGGAGCAACAGCAGCCAAAAAAAGGGACCAGATAGCCAACGAAACAAGCAGCAGTGCTAGGGATGGAATGGCCATAAATATTACTTGCATTAACATTGAAAAGATTAGTAATGCAAGCATTCATTAAAAATAAAGCAAAGTGGCGTGAAAAGTGTTTTTTTGACGGGAAATGTTAACATACCTGAGATTTCTGTTAACCATTAATATATAATGTGTATTCATATTGTTCTGATCCCAGCTGATGTTATTACTAGACAAGGTGATCCCAGTCTGAAATTTGGCTTGACAGATCATGTATTTTGTTATTTACCAAGATACTCCTCACTGAAACACAAGTATGCAATGCTGCAGATTTGGTTTGGACAATAAAACAGAAGTTTATTACACTCATGAAATGAAGATAAAATTAAATAAATCAAGCCATGTACATGTAACATAATAACATGTTAAAAAGTACAATATTTAAAATACAATCCACTTATCCCAACATCACCACAGTACAGTACTCAAACACCAATGCGTTCCTTTCTGTATGGCATCTACAGCTTTGACATAACTGTTTCTTTATTTTTCCAATTTTGATAGTTTGATGGCCTTTTCTCTTGGTTAGTCACACAATTGAGCATAGACTTTCACAGCTTCCAGTGACCCCTCCCTAGAGTTCTAACCAAATGTTTCTGGACTGGAACGTTATATAAAACTGTTTCAGTGAGGTAACCTATTTCCTATCTGTTCTGAACTAACCCTTCCTTGAGGAGCATCTGATTCTTACACCTAACCAGGATTTCTTCCAGTTGGAAACCAAATTTTCTACTTGATATGGTTTTTCACTTAACTATGTAACAAGAAAGTGTCAAATCCTGATGCTCCTGAACAGAAAGCAAACTAATCCACTTCAGTGTTTACTCTGTCCACTAGTAAAACAATTCCAATGCAAGTTGCTGTTATCTGGAATGCAGTGACACCCACTCTGACTGGTTTTTTAAAAATTATGGTTACAGAAATGTTGGCAAGTTGATCATTAAACCCCCTCATACACATAGACCAAAACCCACATGTCATAAGTTCAAAATTGAAACTCTAAAATAAATGATATTAAAATGCATATAAATCTCACACCTATCAGAATATCTAAATCTATATTTGTACACTCTGAATTCTAATATCAACAGTGTTTAGCATTGCAACTGCAATTATGCTGTCAGTTGTTTCAGTACCTGCGGATTGAGCCAGTTTTTTTTTTAACCAGTGCATACCAAGGAGGGAGGGAAATCTATAGAGCTGTCATTTCAAAGGAATTAAATGCAAAACCTGAAAGACTGGGTTTTTTGTTAGGTACATATACTGGGATTACCATTGCATCACATCACTTGCCAAAACATTTATGGAGAGTGGCCAGCCCTTATTCTGATTTAAGATGCAACGGCTGGCTACAGTGTATTTCCTCATGATTAAATATTAGTTTTGAGTAAATAGCCAACGAAGAACTGAAGACATTACACCAAAACAGGCAATTGTTGAATAAAATGTGCCTATGTAATTGTACATTAGCTGTTCCAATGTGATGTTCTTAATTCCATCTTTGAGATTCCTGCAGGCCATTAACACTGAAGAATTCAGTCAATCTTTCTGCCTTCTGAACGAGCATACTTATCGGAAAGACAGTAGACGTTTTGTATAATTCTGCTCCTTTAAGTAAACAATTATGTCTGACTTATTCAACCCTTCCACTTATTCCCAGTGATAAGGTTTCTTGTAGTAGAAGGAAGCAAAAGTCTCCTGATAGTTTAAAAGCTGTGGCTGCCTTGCTGCCCCATTAGTACTCTTCTATCAGAAAAGAATATGTAGAGATTCAATTGATTTCTTTATTCCTCTGTGAGTTAGAATTGCATTAGACTGGAAGGATAATCCTTTAATTGGGCAGCTAAAAGTAATTAGCAACGTGAAGTATCTGAGCTGCATAGTATTGTTTTGTAAGTGAGAAACCGTTTGGAAGACTTAATCTGGAATGCAGCAAAATCTTGAACTATTATGTATTATGTTCCTGTTCTAAACCTAGTCTTCTGAGTTGTATTTACATTCTCATTAAAATTAAGTGTGAAGCAGTTTCATGGTTAACTCAGAGCTTTGACAATTTTGTGGATCCCCATGTTGCAATAATTTATTCCTGTTTTACAGAAAAGGCTGCTGCAAATGAAGATGTGCAAAAGGCTGATGTGTCCTCCACGGGTCAAGGTGTCATTGACAAGGATGCACTTGGACCAATGATGCTCGAGGTCAGTTTAGAACCAGGAACATTAGAAAAATATGTTTTCAGTTTTGTGTTTTAATTGATGTAATTTTAAAGGTTTAGAATTTCCTCTATAAACACATTCATGTTCGTGGTGAGATTTATGTTGACCTTGCAAATTACACCAGTTTTTAAAAAAATCTTATTTGCATAAAAGAGTGTGTAAACAATTAGCCAAAGAAAATGTGCAACGTTGCCTTTATCCATCTTCATACATAAACAAAGATTTAGGGTTGAAGTCTCAAGCCGTTCTTTATATGATTTGAACTCCGAGGCCAAGGTTTAGACTTGCTCAATCAGCTCTCTTGGGTGAAAATTGTACTTTTTTTTTATTCGTTCATGGGATGAGGGTGTTGCTGGCTAGGCCAGCATTTATTGCCAAAGGGGCAGTTAAGAGTCAATCACATTGCTCTGGGTCTGGAGTCACGTAGGCCAGACCAGGTAAGGATGGCAGTTTCCTTCCCTAAAGGACATTAGTGAACCAGATGAGTTTTCTGACAATAGACAATGGATTCATGGTCATTGTTTAGACTCTTAATTCCAGATTTTTATTGAATTCGAATTTCACCAATTGCCATAGCGAGATTTGAACCTGAGTCTGCAGAACATTACCTGGCTCTCTGGATTAACAGTCCAGTATTAATGCCACTAGGCCATTGGCTCCCCAATTATGCCTGTTATGCTAGTACCTGGTGTAATTTGCATTTGAAAATCCCCAAATCTTTTATTCTAGTCTTAATAATTTTGGGTGTTTAGCATCCAGTACAACCTATCAGGGTAGGCAATGGCCTAGTGGTATTATTGCTGGAGTAATCCAGAGATCCAGGTAATGTTCTCGGGACCTGGGTTCGAATCCCACCATGGCAGATGGTGGAATTTGAATTCAATAATATTCTGGAATTGAGAGGCTAATGGTGACCATGAAACCATTGTTGATTGTCAAGAAAAACCCATCAGGTTCACTGATGCCCTTTAGTGAAGGAAAATGCCATCTGTGCCTGGTCTGGCCTACATGTGACTCCAGACCCACAGCAATGTGGTTGACTCTTAACTGCCCGATGGGCAATAAATTCTGGGCCTAGCCAGCGATGCCTACATCCCTATGAGTGAATTAAAAAGAAGTATTTTCAAGAAGATGCAATCTTGAAGTTTACGGTTTTTAATATGATTTATTCTGTTGCAATGAAAGGGTTCAAATATATAAAACATACAATATAGGTTTCAGTGAGAAAGGTTTTTGAAAAAAAGTTTCCAAAATTATGATTTTGCATTCCTTTGCACCAAAGGTTTTGCAGATAAATTTAATCTTGTTCAAGGTTGGCATAAATGCATAAAACTCAAATTTTGGTCTTTTATGGGAGCATTGAGTTTCACGATGGAGTCTGTTAACAGGTTTTGCTAAATTGATTCAAAAGCTTGGACAAAAATCAGTTTTAGCATTAAAATGATAATGTTAACTTTGATTAAATTTTCTTGATCTTTTATGCCGAAATCAGTTTTCAAAACTACAGTGTAGGTTTTCGGGAATCTCTGACCGACTGAGCAGTTTCATTGCCATAAAGCAACTTAATGTGTAAAATGTCAAAAATTCAAATGTATTTCTCGTCAATATTGTTGATTAATGACAAAACTGTAACATACATGTAGCCAAGAGAGATTCATAGACCTTAGCTTTGATTCTTAGTTTATGCTGACTAAACGGATTTTTTTGAGGACAATTGTTGAGTGATATAGTTAACTACAAAGTCTTTGATAGAAAGTGACCTCTGCTGGGAAGGTGCGTGTACAGTTGTTCAATGAACATAAGATTTGATCCAGTTGTAATGTCTCTTTAGTCAGATATATTACTGATGCTAATTCTCTCCATGCATATGGAAAATCAGAAATGGGTAAGACATTGAAGTGCTGTTGGCATGCAGCACTTTCTCTCTTGTTCTTATTTTGTCTGCAGAATGAGAAATGAGACTTTGATAACAGCAACTTGCATCGACATGGTCACTTTAACATAATGAAATGTTATAAAGTGCCATGCAAGCATGTTACCAAATAAAATTTGACACCAAGTTAAAAGTTTGGTCAATGAGAGGTGTTAAGAGACTTAAAAGAGATTTAAGAAGTGAATCCTAAAGGTTAGGGCTCAGACATCTGAAGGTATGGCTATCAACAATGAATAGATTATGTCAGAAAGCACAAAAGGCCAGATTTGGAGTCTTAGCGTGTTGGACGGCTGAAGAAGGTAACAGATATGTGAAGCCATGAAGAGGTTTGAAATGACGGATGGAAATTTTACATTTGGAGCATTGCTGGCCTGGAAGCCAATGATTGTGATGCACAGGTGTGAATTGGGATACTGACACTATGGTCTTGAATGAGCTGAGGTTTACAGTGGGTAGTTTTCCAAAAGAATTGATGCTGAAAAAGTCTTGGCTTCTTCCTGGGCGTGGTTCAGTAAGCAGCAGCAAATTGCCCTTGTCAATCTTGTCTGAATGGCTACTGTCAATTTGTGCAGTTTTTGCATATTGCAGACCATTTGACCACAGAAGCATTAAATTTTAAATTTAATCTTGTGCTTCTATTAAATTCAATACTGGCCTTCTGCAATGTCACACAGGTGTACACCGGACAAGAGATAACAATCGAGAGGGAACCATGGTATCTACTCCACTATAATCCAGCTTTCTTTATTATTAGGCTGCAGACTTAATATGTTACCTTTGCAATCGAGATAGTTCAGCAAGCTACTGCATTAATTTACGAGCCATCAAGAAACTTGGTTTGAGAGTCCTTATCATTAGTATAGAATGTTTATTAAGCCAATATGTGACTAGGGATCATCATTATACCTTTGATAAAAGGTATTTTAAAAGGCATTTTCTGAAGAAGGGTCCAGACCCGAAACGTCAGCTTTCCTGCCCCTCTGATGCTGCTTGGCATGCTGTGTTCATCCAGTTCTACACCTTATTATCATTATACCTTTCCCTTGTTTTTGCCAGTGGAAAGTAAATTGATATTTTATAGCCTTTATACTACTTTTTGTCCACTTATAGCAATTCTTTTAAATTTTGTACCAGAATGTAGAATTGTAATTTGGTGCAGATTTCAAAATATTGAAGTAAAAAAAGCATTGAACACACCATATGAACAGAAGTATTTTTATACTTAAAACTATTCTCAAAATATATAAATTCCATTTTTACTTGATGTTCTACTGCATAATCAGTCACTGCTCTTCAGCTTATGATGACATTTTAACTTTAATAACAACATTCAGTTGGCAAGAAATACCCCTAATCTCTAATTTGGTGGCTTGCAGTTACTAAAATTAAGCAATGCCAGATGATAGTTTTTCTTTCATTAGTAGCTAATGTAACCTCACTGTCTGTTAATAAGTAGTCATTAATCAGATCAGAATACTTTTGCAGACAAGGATAAGCCAGATCAAAGGAGTTAGTCTTCATTGAGACTACTATGTCAGTTTTGTCCTCAAATGATTGGTAATGTAGAGGCCCGGGAAGGGTTTCGAGGTTATTACAAGGGCCTTGGTTACAACATTAAACTTGTCTGCAGAATTTCATGCCCCTTCTCATAGCATGTTTGTTGGATGTAGGGCCCTGCTGCCTTCCTGTTGCTGCCCATTTGTTTGTGGCATGCTGTGTTCATTCCCACCGCCAGTTGAAGCCCTTATGTTCAATTTGCAGTGGGTGGGCCTTGCCATAAGGGAAACCCTAAAAGCTACACCTGTTGGTGTTACTCACAAGGAATGAGAGTGGGTCCTTGTTCACACGCATGTAGCATCAGGAAGGAAGTTTGACTCGGAGTCAAGCAATGAAGTGCTGCCAGTCAGTCATGGACAGACAGAGCTTTTCCTCTCTCTCCCATGCCAGCTTGGTGGTCTCATTTCTGGAGAAAGCCCATTACCAACCGCATATGCCTAACTGGCACTTAATTTGTTGAGCCTTCACAAAAAGGTGTAAGGAAGGCTCAGGTGGCTCCAAAGCTAGTGGGCAAGACTCTCACCATGGCCCTTTAAGTATCACCCTTCAAATTTGGTCTTGATTTTCTTTTTTAAAAAATTCTGTTGACTATGCAGAAATTTGGTTTAGCTAGAGGAACTGTACTGTTTCAGTTATCTCAGGCAAGCATCAAGAGACACGGTGGCTCAGTGGTTAGCACTGCTGCCTCACACCAGGGACCCAGGTTCGATTCCAGCCTCTGGTGACTGTGTCTGTGTGGAGTTTGCGCATTCTCCCTGTGTCTGCATGTGTTTCCTCCTACAGTCCAAAGATGTTAAGTGGATTGGACATGCTAAATTGCCCATAGTGTCCAGGGATGTGCAGGCTAAGTGGAGTAGCCAAGGGAAATGCAAGGCTACAGGGATAAGGTGGGGATTGATAATGGTGGGATGCTCTTCCAAGGGACAACATGAACTTGATGGGCCAAATGGCCTGCTTCCATACTGTAGGGATTCTGTGATTCTAAGAAACTTACATACAAACTATGTAAGTGAATAAGTAGCTTTGATGTTGGGAGGTTTATTTCTGTAAAGGGGCATTAACCTTTGCAGCAAGTTGATGGATTAAGCAATGAGTGTGAATTTGCTGCGTGCTTTCAAAAGGCTGCTTGGATATTAGGCAATGAGCCTCATAGCTGTTGTGGTCTCCAAGTTTGAATCACCTCTGGTGCTGTAAAGGAATTATCCTGATTTTTGTTTTATCCTGATTTGGCTCAGGATTTTTGTTATCGGTTCTTTTTTCTCGCCTTTCTCAGGACATTATATGGCTGATGCTGTGTGAGGGGTATGGGGAATCATGATGTTTAGTTACACCATAACGATATAGGACAGGCTTGTTTGTGTCATTTTCTAGGTCTGTATGTTTACGTTGATCATAGACCATAAGAAATAGAAACAGGACTAGACTGTTTGAGCCTGCTCCGCCACTCGGTAGAATCCTGGCTGATTCCATGTGTCTCATACCAGTTTTCCTTTCCTTTTCTTATAACAAAGATGCGGATTAAATATCAATCTGTTGAGCAATAAGAAGAGGAAGTGTAACTCCCAGTGTAACTCCCCTCCAGCACCCTTTCGCTTTGCTTCTGTTTTTATTTTGTGCTGCAATACAGTTCTGTGGGCACAGGGTTCCTCGTCCAAATGACCATTCTTCTCGTGAACCTAGAAGATGCAGATCAGCAGAGCATCCAACAATAGCAAAGCTGATCCTGGCGTGCTCTCTATCGATATGAACACTTCTGGTAGCAATCATTAACTCATACTTTGAAATCAGAATCCAGCCTTCTCCCTTCCACTCTGCATCACCCGATCCAGCACACTGAGGGTACAGGAACCTCTAACTTCAATTGAGATAATCTAACACGGTCCAAGTTGAGGATCGATCCTAGGATCATCTTGGTCTGTATGACCCAAATGCTAACTGCTTGAACTAGATGAGTCCGTAATAAGTCCTCCTCATTCATAAGACTGCTATTTAAATTGTGAAATTATGCTTTCAATGTTTAACAGTCACCTATTGTTAGGTGGAGAGGTGGTGGGTTAGATTAGCAGTAATCAATAATCTGGCCACACTGGTTCAAATCCCACCAACAAAAATGGTGAAATTTGTATTCAATGAGCCAAGTCTGGAATTAAAAGCTAGTCTAATGGTGACTGTGCAACCAACATTGATTGTTATAAAAACCAATCTGGTTTACTAATGTCCTTTAGGGGGAAACAATCTTGAATTAAATTGAGTTGAATGATTTATAGTCACTTGTATTTAACAAAGAAATACAGTGAAAAGTGTAATATGTCGACATGTTCTGGTGCCATTTTGAATTACAGAAGACATTAAGATATATCAGGAATATAACTAAAAACAGAGTTCTTCTTCCCTTCTTGTGCTCCACTTGACATTGTGGGAGGGGGAATGTGTTGTCTCCAAAATAGGTTCTGGTGTCTGTATTACAGGCTTCAGGCCTACAAAGGCTCCACATTACAGTCGATTCTAGAAGTCCTGCTCCCGGGCCTCTGCCACCAGGGGTACTACAGTGATCCTACCACGCTGTTGTCAGAGCAACCTTCGATCCCGTTGATGCCAGGGTGACTAATTTGCTGCAGTTGAAGCCCAACATCTCCAATTCTGACACTGACAGCAGATGCTGCCTTCTCTGCTGCTGTCACCGAAAAGAAAAGATGACAGAAAGGGGAGAGGAGAAAATAAAAATAAAACAAAAGTTGGATTTGGATGGTCTGGTACTCTGCAGCGGATGGACTTAGAACACCAAATGCTACCTAACCTGCCATCGCTGCCATCTTGTAAAAATCTGTCATCTTTATTGGCCTACGTGTGACTCCAAACCAACTGCAGTTGACCCTTAACTGTACTCAAATGTCTGAGAAAACCACTGGTTTCAAGAACAATTAGGATGAACAATAAATATTGGTCACATTCCATCAAAAAATTTGTGAAATGAACTAAGTACAATGATGGAGAGAGATTTTACCTGGGCTGTTCTATTCTTAGCTTGATCAGTGCAACATAGTAGCAATGCTATTAAATCAGGTGAGATAACAGAGGTGATCTGAGAGGAATGAAAGCGGTCAGTCACATTTGGGGCATTGCTTGCCAACTGGTGCATTGACAATGATATTGACTTAATGTTATGCATTCATTCAACACAGTCGCTAAGGTGTTGCAAAACGATTGATAAAGAGAATAAAGTTACCCAAAGAAGGAAGCAATTTATGCTTCTTCTCAAAAGAAAGTATTTTCGAAACAAGAATTTACATGCAACAACAGTTGGTGATTGTTATAATTTTGAAGTTTGGAACTGAAAGGACTACTGATATTTGAAGGCAGTACTCTCAATTAATGATGAACTTTAGCAGAATGAAGCATCATCTCATTGTACTGGAAGAATGTACTAGCTATTGAGTTTAAACACCATATTGATATTGTAGTATTTATTCTTGCAGGCCTTGGATGGATTCTTTTTTGTGGTCAATCTTGAAGGACATATAGTGTTTGTTTCTGAGAATGTGACCCAGTACCTGAAATACAACCAGGAAGAGCTTATAAACTCCAGTGTATATAGCATACTACACGTTGGTGACCATGCGGAGTTTGTGCGAAATCTTTTGCCCAAGTCTCTTGGTAAGGTTCTATTTAGTACCCCTACCTATATGTAGAAGCAATTAGTGTTATCAATGAAAACTGGCAATGAAGCTTCAGTGATGTGCTGGCTATTATCTTGTGAAATACCTTCTGGTGGGTAGCTGGGTTGCAATGTAACTTCTAAATATGTAGTCGTTGCCTGTGGCACAGGAGTACATCCCTGGGCCCCACAAAAAAGAAACTCAAGGTGTTGCGAATCACTGACCTACCACCTTACCAAGCAGCTCGTTCCTCCTTTGACCAACCATCACGCTACACCATGTGCTCATTCAGAGTGTGACTTCCTGTAGGGTCATTCTTATCAAGGCAAACCTTTGACATTGCTGATCTAATGGGTGGACAGCTGGCTTTCTCTGCCGGTTAAGTATACTAATGCTTTTTGGGTCATTAATGGCAAATAATTTGAACCAAAAATTGAGAATATTACTGTTTTACATATGAATATAAAAGTTAGGAGCAGGAGTACTTCTTCAACCCCTTCAGCCTGCTCCACCATTTAATAAAATCCTGGCTGATCCAATGGTGGCCTCAACTCCATATTCCAACTTATCCTCGATAACTATCAACTCCCTTGATAATCAAAAATCTGTCTACTGCATGTCTTAACGTATTCAATGACTCCACTTCTGTTCTCTGGAAAGAGAGTTTCAAAGGCTTATGACCCTCTGAAAGCAAAAAAAAATTCTTTGCCCCCCCCATCTTAAATGGGAGACCCATGATTTTTTTTAAACTTTTACCATATCACAAAGTTATTAGTTCATGCCTCAGAATAAAATTTCTAGATGTAGTGTATTCAATTTGGCTCACATTTCTTCCAATAACGTGAGAAAGTGGTTACTCCTAAGTTCAAATATATGTGTTTGTGTGATGGAAAGTCGATGTGGGCAGAATGCAAATTAAGCAAAACAGATTTTGAATTTTTACCCTTGCAGTATTAAGAATTGCTTTTCCTATTTCAAAGTGACTGTGCAAAACATTACATTTTCCAGTAAATGGGGTGCCTTGGTCCAATGAAACTCCAAAACGGAACAGCCACACTTTCAACTGTCGTATGTTGGTTAAACCACCTGGTGACACTGAAGAGGAAGGGCATGATAACCAGGAAGCACCTCAGAAATATGAAACTATGCAGTGTTTTGCTGTATCTCAACCAAAGTCCATAAAAGAAGAGGGAGAAGGTAAGATTTCATACTGATATTGTGGGAATCCACCATCAGTGTTAGAACCACCCAATGTTTGAATATCTAAAGGCATTACAACTGCGGCTCTCTCTCTCGTTGCTTTCCATGCTGGTGTGGACTTGTAGGACACAAGTTTGTGCCAATCATTCTTGTATTGCAAGTAAATGCTGATAAATGCAATCATTGTCCAGCAAGTCTATGTTTCTCCACAGAATGGAAAGAATATTAAACTTGCATACCAACTAATGAGTGAATCACAACATATTTGTGGTAGTTTGGGGTCAGTCTCCCTGGTTGGCCCCTGGGCAGTGACTTGCACATAACAAGGGATGCCTTTGAGTAGGAAAAGGGATGAACTAGAAAAAAAATCACTGCATCAACTTAATTTTTGTAGGCCTTGAAACTAGACAGTTTTAAATGCCCTTCAATATTTTAAAGGTAAATTATTCTTTTGGTGCCTGTAGTTGTGAAAGAGGCAATTTACTGAAATTTTCTCTCCATTTTATTCCACCTTGTGCAGTATAATTGCTGAACCATGATGCATATCTGACAGTATAAAAATTACTGGATGATCTGAAATAAACAGCTGAAATAAGTTGTAGAACACCTCACCTAAATTCCTACTGACATTCTTGCATCATGAACTATTGAGATCCATTGATAGTTTGCCCTGAATTACCATTCGAGCAATCATTTTAAAAATATTACACAAAAAGAAATTACTTTATTCATACTTAATTTTAAGGATTTATTTTTCAATCTTATTCCCAAACCAAATTAAAATGTCAGTTGATTTATTTTTAATACTGTAGTGTAAATATTCAGTATCATAGTAACAAATTGTAATTTAGTTTTAATACAACAAAATTCCAAACTCAAATGTGTTTCAAAAATATTGATGTGACAAGATTGTATTTAGAAATATAATGTCATTTAAGATGGATGGATGATGATTGCAAAGTGACCTTAAATGTGCCTGTACATAGCTAAATACAAAGCAGGTCCAGCAATGTTTGTAATGAGAAGGCATCCTAATAATTGGCTGTTTAGTTTCAGTCTTTAATTTCACATTATTTAAAATATAGATTAAAAAAGGAATATATTCTGTCTTGAATCTAAAATTAGAATACTTAATGAATTTGTACATTAAAAATACATTAATCTGCAGTGAAGTAACTGTTATTGAGTTCAAGTTTGAGTTTCTCTGTTGATAGTGACAGTTAATACAAACACATTGGTAATGACTCTTGTACATGGGTAAAGACCCTCTGGCCTGTCCTGACTGTAGTGATATCCTGTGTAATATATTTATTTCAACTTATTTGTTTCAGTGACTGTTATAATCTCTTCCAACCTCTTCCGCCAGCCAGAAGATATGAAAGCTCAAACACATGTACCAACAGGTTCAACAACAGCTTCTTCCCTGATGTTATTAGACTTCTGAATTGACCTCTCAAATTTTAAATCTAATGCTGATCTTGCTTTTTGAGCACCTTCTTTGCAGCCGTAACTTTGTATTCATCACTCTGTTCAATCACCCAACAATCTGCCTGTACTGCACGCAAAACAAAACTTTTCACTGTACTAGGTACCTGTGAAAATGTCATATCAAATCAAATCATCATTTTCATTTGCAATATCATGAAATAAATATAACAAGTAGATATTTAGATTAATGGGTCCTTGGTGAATTGCAAAATTGTGCTGTTGCTTTAGTGCCAGTAGACTGCAATTTACAAATCAACAGTATCCTCATACAGTGACAGATCTCCAAGTGTTTTGTTTGAATATTGCAAATCAGTGGGTGAAGAGGGAGAAGATTTTAAAAATAAATCATCGATTGGGAATTAAAAGGCACAATAGAAGTAAAATGTTTTTAGGACCTTTTTTTAAGCTGTGAAGATGGAAAGAACTGAATTGAGAAGGTAGGGCTCTCATGGCTAAATGAGAGACTCTCAATGGCAATGTTAAGAAGTGAAAAATATTAAGAGGCTTGGTCTTAGAGTGATATAGGTGTTAGGTAGAAGTTTGAGGACTAAGCCACAATTTCAGTCAACTTCTGTCAGGGGTTAATGTTTAGAAGCTATCAAAGCTTGACAGTTGTCGCAATGCAAGTAAGGACATAGTTTGCAGACCTAATTGAAGTTTGTAAAGGGGTGTGGAAAGGAAGCTGTTTAGGAAACAGTGAAATAATTTAAATTTGGTAGCGATAGTGGTGACTAGGAGTTTTTTAAGTGAAGGCAGGAACCAATAAGAATTTTCTTATTTTGACAGCATTAAATGAGAGAAAATTTTAACTGTAGGACTTCATGTCTGACAAATGTTTTGACATTGCCAGTGGCCTTTGCGTAAATGGTATTGACAGAGCTAAATGTGGTGTGCATGTAGATCTGGAAACTAATCTTTTGCTTCTGGGTAATGCCACTAAGTTTTTTTTTCCCCTACAAGGACGTGTAGAGAGAGCAATATCAGAGGTGAATTCTATGGAGGGAAGGCAGCTTGCAGCAAACAAGTAGTTAGAAGAGGAGATGAAACATGAGTCACAGTCTCACAAAATGTAACTTATGACTTTGACAGTGTGGTGTTAGGTGGAAACTAGTTTGGAGACATTTGGCTAAAGAGAAGTGAGAATGCAGTTCCAAGGTAATTGAGTTCCAGGATTCTGGAGAGTATGGAAAGGTTGGAGATCAAGCAAGTGGTTGAGAATAAAGACGAATAGCTCGTAACTTTAGTAGGGAGAGGTCATTCTTGATGAAAGCAGGTCTGTACTGGAGGATAAAGACTGTTTGTGATGAGAGCAAAAAAGCAGGCTGAGTAAAATTAAGCAGTCAAGATGAAATTGGAGATGATTGGTGACAGGTTTCATAGAAGGGTTAAGTACGAGTTACGAAATAGGTAGGAGCAGTAGAAGCAATTGACACTGGAACAATTTTGCTTTTAGTTTTGATTCACTTGTGGGACATGTGCATAGCTGGCTGGGCCAGCATTTATTCTCCGTCCCTAGTTGCTCTTGAGAAGGTGGTGGTGAACTGCCACCTTGAACTGCTGCAGTCTATGTGCTGCAGGTTGACCCATAATGCTGTTAGGTAGGGAATTCTAGGATTTTGACCTAGTGACAGTGAAGAAACAGCGTTATATTTCCAAGTTGGGATGGTGTGCGGCTTGGAGGTGTACTTACAGATGGTAGTGTTCCCATGTCCTTCTAGATGGAAGTGGTCGTAGGTTTGAACAGTGCTGTCTAAGGATCTTTGATGAACTGCTTTGCTGTAAAGTGGTCCATGAATCACTGTCATTTTGAACCAGGTGAATTAGGAACAGAAGTTCACTCCTCTGTCCTTCAAGCCTGCTCTGCTATTCAGCAAGATTGTTGTTGTTTGTTTTCTGAATTCCAAATTCTTATCTACCCTGATACCTTTGATTCTTGTAGGTAAGGGAATCAATCTACCACTGCCTTTAAAAATAGTCAAATGACCCCAAACCAGAGGTGAGGATAGTGGTGTACATGGTGGATTGCGAATGCAGCAAATAATTTGTAATGGAAAGGCACTGTCCATGATCTTTATAGGTCGTCCAAGGAGAGAAACAACTAACTGAATTGGTGGTTTGAATTGGTCAGTGTTTACATCCCTTGCTTTTAACCAAGAATTTCTTAAAGTAAATAAATGCAAGTCCCTCTATTATAATATTAGGCCTGTGGTACTGATCAGGCCAGTCAAATACCAGTTAAGTTCATGTTTTATGAACTTTTGACTTGAGCCTGTGGAAACAGCTTTTAAATTATTGTAGAGGTGGAGATGAAGGAACATCTAAGAATAACATGAAGCAAATTGGTTGTTGAGAATCTCAACAAAGGTGTCGGTGATATCCTAAGTGAAATGTGAAGCCCTTTTAGAATCTCTATGATAGATGTGATAACTGAAATCTAGCGCTGGCCTTTCACTTGTGAGAACAAGGTTCAAATCATCATAGAAATTGGAATAAAGGCACCATCTATCTGCAGACTCTGAAGGTATATTTTGAAAAGTCAATTTCCATTGTACAGAATTGCTCCTAATTTGAGACTAATTTGCAATCTCAAACCACAATGGTCAGTGTGGTAAATGGAATGTCGAACTGGAGCCGTTAAGAATGTTTAAGGAAGTTATGACTGACCTATGTTCGACCAAGGTAGAGAGATTTTTACGTCAGACTGTGCTACACTGAATCTAGGCATGCCTGATTTGAGAAGTTCCACTCTTCAGTGCTTACATTCCTTGCTTTTAACCAAGAATTTCATAAAGTGAAGAAATGCAAGTCCATGTACGATAATGTTAGCCCTGTCACAGCTGAAGCCTGTATACTATGTGAAATGCTTAGTTTGGTTTCCAGTCGCTTTTTCTCCACCCGCCCCTTCTCCCAAATGACCCCAGAAGAGGAAACAGCCTATTTTAAATATGTTCTCTAACAAACAAATGTATAGCTGTCAGTTCACCGATAACTTTGCTTCAACTTTTGTAAAACCTGGCAAAGATACCAGAGTCTTGACTGCCATTACTGATGTCTGTGAAGTAAGATTAGAGGCACTTGCAGTTACTTTGGATGCTGATTCCAGATGTGTTTTATCCAGTGCCAGAATATCTGTTCAATGAATCATGCCGAGCATCTGCTTTGAAGAATAAGATCATGCCCAAGGGATCAAATTGAACACAGCTCCTAACACTCATCGATTCATGATGACTGTTGTATTCCACTTATCTGTATATAACATTGGCCGAGTGAGGGATCTGATGTAATTCGAATGATGTGTGTATTTGAAATTAATACTTATTTTAGGAACAACTCGTTAAAAATGCTTTCTATATTTGTATGAGAAATCTATTGGATTCCAAACCACATTTTGACTTTCAAATGGAATAATTTCTTTCTTTCTTTCAGATTTGCAGTCCTGCTTGATCTGTGTTGCAAGGAGAGTCCCTATAAAGGAAAGACCACAATTTGCTAACACTGAAAGCTTTACAACAAGACATGATTTAACAGGTAAAGGAATGCAACTGCATTTTTAATTTGAAAGTTTGCCTTCCTTGAAGATTTGACGAACTAATCTCTTTTTTTCTTCCCCCACCGGCCCCCCCCTCTGAAAAACCCTAGGCAAACTAATATCTCTAGATATAAATGCATTACGTGCATCAATGAAACCAGGTTGGGAAGACTTGGTGCGAAGGTGTATTCAAAGATTTCACCTGCAAAATGACAAAGAGATTGCATTTGCTAAGAGGCATCACCATGAAGGTAAGGCATCTTGTAAAAAGAAGGCTGTACAAAGTTAAGTAGGAGTGCAATACAAATAAAAGTAGAATTCAATGTCAAAATTTGAAGTGAAATGAGAAAATGCTAGAAATGCATGGCAGATATATCAGTGTTTGAAAAGCAAAAAAAAAGATTAACAATGAAACCTTTGCCAGACCATTCTATAAGACATCTGCAATGGAAACGTTAATCTCAATTTTCTTTTTCATTTGTTAGTGAGTTTGTCATGAAAGTTCAGCATTTTGAATTTTTTTTCTCTCACAGGTAAAGCACTGTGTATAATGTGTACATGGAAAATGCATGATTAATTTGTCAGTTTTTCTTACCAAAACCCTTCATCTGAAACTTTTACTATTCCGCCGAATAAGCCTTGGCTGCAGGGGATGTTACAATGCACTTGCCCCACTCCATACTCTATCCACTGCTGCTGCCACCGCCACAACCTATTTCTTAGCACAGACATACTGTTGCCATTCTACTTTTTATTCCGTCAACCATTACTCATCTGGGAACACTTTTGCCTCTGAACTGGAAGACTGTAGAAATGTGGCCCAATACAGGATTTCAGTGCAAGGTTAAGGCCAAGAATCGAATACAATACTGAGGGAGCTCTGTACTGTTGAAGGTATCATCTTCAAATGGGGTGATGAACCAAGATGCATCTGCTTCCGCATGCTGGTCTGGCACTATTTCACAGACAAGTCTGGTAGTTAACTCTAGTGCTCTAGCCAATATTTATATTTCAATCAATAACACTAAACATAGATTATCTAGTCATATACTCATATAGCCATGTATCAGACTCTTCAGTCCAACCAGTCCATGCCACCAATGATCCCGAACTAAATTAGTAGCACCTGCCTGCTCTTGGCCTGTATCCCTCCAAACCTTTTTTATTCATGTACTTATCAAATATGGCCTGCTGCGTTTCCTACATTACAATGTTGACTATGTTTCGTTAGTACTTCATTGACTGTAAAGTACTTTGAGATGTCAGATGATTGTGAAAATCTCCATTTAAATGCAAGATTTCCTTTTCGTAAAGATTACTTTAATTGACACACATTAGGACGTGAACCTGTAATGTTCTAGGCTTGTAAAAGTAATTATGTAAACTCAGTGAAGGGTCTTGTGGCACAGTGATAATGTCTCTGCCTCTAGGCCAGAAAGCCTGGATCAGGTGCCATAGCGTGTCTGAACAGGTTATTAAAATAACTATAAACTCAATGAGGAGGTCCGAATTCTAATCCCACCTGCTCCAGGCGTGTCACAGCATGTCTGAGCAAATTGCTTAAAAATATCTGTAACCTTAATTAAGCTAATAAGCATGTTTTCTTTAAATATAATTGCTGAGAAAAGTTTACAGAATTGTGACTGCTACTGTGTATACAAAAGTGTTGTGTATTTTAATCGAAAGGTCACTCTTAGTCTAACCTTTCAAACTGGGTGCTGCAGAGATAATCGAGACAGAAGTTGTGAATATTATGAAGGTAATAGGCTAGAAAGGCACTGTATTTGTTTCCTGATTTTTAGGGAATTACTGCTAAAAGTCAGGACACTGGTGGGAAGCATTAACTTGCTTAGAAGTTCCCTGAATGTGAGAAGAGAAATTCCTGTTTCCTTCTAGTGGCAGCTGCTGGATAGCGTGCTTGTGACTTTGAGCTTAATCTGTTGACATTCAATGGTCACTGAGCTACTAACGTGATACAGTCATCAATAGAGTGGTATCTCAGTGTAAGTCAGTACTTTGATTGGAAGAGTTGTTTTTAAAAAAAAAACATACACCTGATATTTTAAACTTTTAGGACAAATTATATGCAACTCACTTTTCTTCCCCTCAAATTCTCTGAATTATAGTGTTAAGGCAAGGACAGGCTCTGAGTCCTGTGTATCGGTTTTCGTTGTCTGACGGCACTATGGTTGCAGCACAAACAAGGAGCAGGCTTATGCGCACTCCAAATACCAATGAGCCTCAATTTATCATGTCACTGCATGTTGTTCAAAGGTAAGCAAAAAAAGATTCATTCATGTTAATTTGGACTAACTCTGTATGTATCACAGATCACTTTCAATATCATTCAAAATCAAGTTAGCAATTTGAAATTTGTTTAGGCATTGAAATTAAAATGTGGAAGTAATACCAGAAGGATCCAGTATGATGCTTTGGACTTTATTGTGAACTATGTTGTGCCTGAGTCACATTATTTGAGTTTATTTTCAACAACACGGCCATATTTGCATTGTCTAAGATCCAGATTGCATCTTGTACTACTCAGTGTCCAGTTTAGCTGAATGATGAGGCAAGATGGCTTCAAATTCAAAGACGGATGTGGCCTCACTCGAGATTAGAAAGAAAGGTTGGAGATTTCCTGGTCCTTTGGAGATGGGCTGGAGGTGGAAGAGCTGGCAAAATGAAGGGGGAGGTGTTGAAAGACGTGCCCATTACTTTCCGAGCACCATCCCACATTGAGAGGTATGAGGAAGATGTCAGCTCACCCAGTTGCCCGTCTGGCAATTTGAGTCACTTTCTGTCCCTATTTTCCCAATGTCACTAAGGGAGTTGCTGGAGTAGCTATGGCTGTTCCTTTTGCTGCTGCAAATCCCTGCTGGAAAATAGATGTTTCCTGTGAGGAAAAAACTGATTAGCTGAAAAGTGAGGGCTTTCCAGGACTTCTACTGGACCCTGACTTTTACAGGAAGGCCTGCCAAATTTTCCTCCAGTTGGGCAGTTTGGAAAGCAAGAGTATACATTTCTCTGAAATAAGGTCTTCAGAAGTGGAAATCCCACCCAGAAAGAGTGGATGTCACGCGCGCACACAAATATGTACACACATGTATATACATAAACACGGTCAGATCCTGTGGCCAGGAGGATACCCACTGTCCCAGGGACCAAGGTAAATGTGTTGTTGTGGTGTTGGGGAGGGGAGGCATTACTTGATTGTGAATGATGGAAGGGCTGTAGTGAGGCTGTGTTTTTCCGGTCTCTTGGATCCACTCCTTTTCATCTCATCTGGAGCTGCGATAACTGTGCATGCAGGAATAGTCCCTTAAGTGGTCATGAATCACCACTTGAGGCAATGACTGTGGGACTGGTAGATCAAGGTAGAGCCTTCCCACCCAGAAATGTATTCAGTAAGCAGCAGGGAATGTGATGGGAGTCTCACACATGGGAGTTGCTCTCTACCTTTAGGCCTACGGCCAGAAGATTCTGCCTTAATTCTAGACCGTTAAGGCATTACATTCTGACTTTATGATGTGTTTAGTTTTCTGCACAGACCTTTAACTTTGTTACCTTTGAGATAAATTTTGATCAAAATGTTGTGATGACTGTCGTCTTTATTCCTTTGCAGAATGCACCTGTGATGCATTCTAAACATTGATTTAAATGATGAAAATATGAACTATCCTAGTACTTTGGTCATACGCAATGAAAAATTTCAAAATACAAATGTCCCTCCGTAAAAGAACTCTCATTTTAGTAGTATGCATTCCTTATTTTCGTTTCGGTTGTATGACTTGTATATTTTGTTGAAAACTGCAGAGAACAAAATGTTTGTGGGATGAATCAGGAAGCAACTGGACAAGGAATGGTGAAGCCGACAAATCCGAGTTCCGGTAGTCCAGCCATGGCAGGGGTTTCTGCTGCAGCAACCGGCCAGGAGATGACGATGAGCAACAATGCAAGCTTCTCCATGAATGGTCTGAAGGAACAAACAGGCATGGGACAGATGCCAGGAAACAGGTTTGTTACAGGTGGAATGAACCACGTGTTGGGCATGCAAGCAGCCACTCCTCAGGGTAGTAACTATGCACTCAAAATGAACAGCCCGTCAAGAAGCAGCCCTGGTGTAACTGCAGGGCAGCAGACTTCCATGCTTTCACCGAGGCATCGTGGAAGTCCTGGAATGGTTGGAAGCCCTCGCATCTCAGCTAACCAGTTTTCTCCCATAGGAAACATGCATTCTCCAGTGGGAGTTTGCAGCAGCACAGGGAATAGCCATAGCTACTCCAGCAACTCCCTTAATGCACTTCAAGCCCTCAGTGAAGGCCATGGGGTATCACCTGAACTAAAAGTGGTGACTTCACAAAATTCTCCTGGAGGTATCAGTTCTTCGTTGGTTAAAAAGGGGAGCATGGATTCCAAAGATTCTTTTGGATTGTTGGGTGATCAAGTCCAAGCAGATAACGCAACTGGACAGTCGGACAGTGGACTTTCTGGGGAGCAGAAAGATAGCAATGAAAGTAATTTAAATCCGTTTGGTGGTGGAGAAAGGACTGATGGGCAAAGCAGGGGGCATGATGGCAAAGGCCACACTAAACTCTTACAATTGCTGATCACTAAATCTGATCAAATGGAATCTTCCCCTTTGCCAAGTACCACTGGGGATTCTGTTAAGGACTCTACAGGAAATTCGTCAGGACTACTGTCTACTTCAGCAGTGACGTCATCCACAACCAACACCTCTTCATCACACGGGCCCTCGCTGAAAGAAAAACATAAAATTTTGCACAGACTTCTGCAGGACAGCACCTCTCCTGTAGACTTAGCAAAGCTGACAGCAGAGGCCACGGGTAAAGAACCCAACCAGGACATGAGCAGTTCAATTCCTGGTGCAGAAATAACTGTTAAACAGGAGCAAATGAGCCCCAAGAAGAAAGAAAATGCACTACTTCGTTATTTACTGGATAAAGATGATACAAGTATGCATAATATTAAGCCTAAAATAGAACGGCTGGATAGCAAGTTAGATTCCTGCATGAGCACTAAAACAGTCATGAAGTCTGAGAAGGAGATTAACTTTGAGCCATCTGAACAGGTGAGTGTGATCATTTATATGTTTCAATATTGAAATATTGTAGTGAGAAATTTCTTAATAATATTTTGGATTTGGGATTAGTGGATAATACTTATGTTAAAGTGAGAAATCTTCTGAACTATTTCTTATGTGCTTTGTACAAACCGACCAAGTCATTTAATTGCAATTGAGAGATCAGACTGAGGGGGTGATATTTTATATCCCCTTATGTGGTTGGCGGTGGGGCTATTCTTCAGGTTTAAAGTGGGTTTTGCTGCAGAGAAGTGACGAGGCTCCTGAGCTGCTGGAGAACTAAAGGCTTCTCTTGTTCACTGGCCCCCCCACTAACTGTTCACTACCTGACAACCAATCATAAGGTTGTTGGCAAGCAGAAGGCCTTTTTCACCAATGAGTGGCCGTTAGTCCTTGGACCAATCAACTTCTTATTATGGCTGAATGTCAATTTGTACACACCCTTGGCTCTGACTTTCCCTTACCACTGTTTGAAACAGCAGCTAGGCAAGTAGTGCTTAAAATGAGTGTCAAACTACTTGCTTTTTTTAAAAAAAAAACTCCAGTAATTATAGTGATTCTAACAAGGTCAGCCAGGTGGACCTCATAGAATAGGAGTTTCCTGATTAGGGCTGTTAATTTGGTCCAGTCAGGGAGCGCTGGCTGACAGATTAAAAAGAGGAGTGTCAGGCATCCTTTTCACTCAGAGCTGGCTCTGAGGGAGCTGGATCAGTGTCAAGGACGCTCTGCATGTAAACCAAGTGTGACTTTGTGATGGAGTACTGGCCACTGTGGAGTTATTTTAGTGGCAATGAGAGAAAAGCATGCTCCGGAAGAAACCTACCTTTTGTTGTCTTTGAGTTGTGGTAAGCATTTCTGGCGTCGGGCTATTATTTGGGAAGTTTGACTCGCTTGATCCTGCCGTTGAAGACTGGGCCCAGTACGTGGAAAGAATGTTATTTTTCCCACGCAAATGACATTGGGGCAGATAAAAAGCAACAAGCAATTCTCCTGACAGCTTGTGGACCCGCAGATGATTTTGGTTATTAGGAGCATAACTTGCCCTGAGGTACTAGATACTGAAACCTTTCAACAGTTGACAGATTTAGTTAAGCAAAATTACAAACCCAAGCTGTCTGTAATTCTGAGATGCTTTGATTTTACTTGGCAATTTGAGAACCGGGGAATCTCTACGGGGATTTTGACAATGTTAAGATGACTGACAGAGGCATGTGACTTAATGAGATGCTGAGAGATCATTTGGGATGTGGGATTAATGATGTAACCATGCAAAAAGCACCTACTAGCTGAAGCCCAACTAGACTTCAAACAGGCAGTACAGCTGGCTTTAGCATTGGAAAATGCGGCAGTTGGAGCATATGAGTTACAGGGTATTCCAAATGAGGTGGACACCATCACCAGTCCGACTGAGCTTGGGGAGGACCACTTGAGTGAAGACAATTGCATAGCCTCATTCAGGACATATTCTGAACAGAGGGACTCTAGATCAGTCCACAGCAAAACCCCAAACAAAGCCAAGCCTTGGCCAAACAGTTAAAATTTTCTTCAGGTATTGGGCCAACAAGCCATTATAGTTGCTGCTGGTATATGGACGCGAGACAGCAAAAGAGTCCCAGCAGACTTAAAATGAGTAAGAGAACTTGGGCCAGTATCCAGGAGAGTGCACACCCTGGAAAGTCCAACTACATCTGGTTTGGAACAGTTAAACTGCTTAGCAACATCCAAATCAGAACCAAACGGAGCAAATGTCTGGTTAAACAGTCACCTGGGTCTTGTGGAAGTTGATACTGGCATGGCCATTTCAGTGATTGCACAACCAGTCTTTAACAAGATTCTCTCTGGACTCCAACCCTTAAGTTTGCATAAGACCCATGTTAGATTGAGAACCTGTACCAAGGAACCCCTACAGATTAAGGGTACAACTTCGGTGATCGTCTCTTGTGAGAAGCAGCTGATTTGGTTATCACTGATTGTAGTGAAAGGCTTGGGCCCAAGCCTGATGGGGCAACATTAGTTGAGAAAGATTCATGTGGATTGGCTCATACCATAGTAATCTTGTTTTTGCTTTCAAAGTGAATAACCTCACATTTATCCAAATTATACTGCATCTGCCATTGGTTTGCCCACTTACTCAACCTGTCCAGGTCATGCTAAAGAATCTCTGCATCCTCATCACAGTTCACCCTCCCACCCAACTTGATATCTTCTGCAAACTTGGAAATGGTTGAGTAGCCAAACCATAGCTTTCAGGGAAGTGAAGAAACAGCTAACATCCCTCTAAGGCATTGGCACATTTTAAACCCGAGCAAGATCCAGTATTGACAAGTGATGCCTACCTACATGGCATCCGGGTAGTATTATCTCATAGGTGGTTCAATGGAAAGGAACACCCAATAGCATTTGCATCCAGGACTTTGGCTAATGGTATTCGACATATAAGGACAGCTCCATGCCATCCATCATCCAATGGTTTGGCAGATAGGGCAGTCCAAACTTTGAAGGCAGGCTTGAAGAAACAGCCTACTGCTTCATGAGATACCAAACTGTCTCGGTTCCTGTTTGATTATAGAACCACCCCTCATGCAACTACAGGGATAGCTCCAGCAGAGTTGTCAATGGGGAGAAGAATCTACACCAGATTAAATCTGATCTTCCCGGACCTGGGGGTGAGTGTGAAACGGCATCAGGCACGTCAATATCGCAGACAAGACTCCACCAAGTGAGGGAGACAATTTGCTTCAAAGCCAAGTTTTGGTGTAGGAACCACGGGAATGGCCCTACATGGGTAAGAAACATGGTCAATGCAACATTAGGTCCACTGACTTTTAAAGTTTGGGTAGGTACGATGGTCCTGAACAAGCACATGGACCATGTAAAAATTGCAAACTCACAAACGGTGAGTGAGCAAAGCATGCCCAGCTCCTCGATTGCCTTTCTGACCTTCCAGACCCCATGTGTCAAGAAGATACCTCTGAGTCTGAGATGGTCATCGTGGATGTTGCCACCTGAAGAGGAGAATGAATTTTATCCAAGACACTCTGAGCATGCATTACGACAGGGTTAGAGGAAGCTGATCAGGTGCTGAAATGTCCCAGGAGGAGCTACGAGAAAAAGAACTGGCCCATGGTCCTGGACTTGGAAGAGGAAGGATGCAGTGATTGTAACGAGGTCAGTCAGGTGGACCTCTTAGAATATGGGTTCTCTGATTGGGCCAGGGTAATTGCCCAATAGGGGAGCCCTGGCTGATAGATATAAACAGGAGTGTCAGGGGTTGTGTTAACTCTGAGAGCTGGCGTTGAGAGTGCTGGATCAGTGTCAAGGACTCTCCACATGTAAATAAAGGGTGACTTGATGATGGGATACCAGCCTCTGTGGTGTTACTTCAGTAATCCCTTAACAATCCTTGTGTTTTGTTCAAAAATTTTTTTTCCCCTCTTCAGTCCACAATCCAAATACGGAAAAATAAAAAATACAGGCTTTGCAGCTGTGATCCCACAGTGTTGCTTCTAACATGCCAGCTGTACTAGAGGGTGAATTTCTGCCACTGAGCACCTTGATCCTGGAGAAGGTCCACTAGTGTCCGACAAACTTTCCTGAAGAAGGTAGCAAGCTCTCCAGCCAGCAAGTGAGCTCCTCCCTCCCCAAAAGAGATTGGTCACATGGTTTTGGTCGTGGGGGATATAATTAGATTTTTTTTTAACTGGGCAGGTTTCCCAACTTGAAAATTTGATCTGTGTTCTGGGTGAAAATAAAATCCCTAATCTTGGGAAATAGTTTGCCAATACTGCTAATATTTCAGCAATATTTGCGATTTGGAGAAGTATCTGAAGTTCCATATGGTTTTAAATGCACGATCTTCATTACTTATTGAAAAAGGATGAAAAACGTCACTACTCATTATTTTCATTTGTGTAGAAAAGCTGCCTTTCAACATGTATAAAGTGTAAGTTTTGAAATGATCAGCTCTCCTAATGCTGACAGCTTCCCAAGTGCACAGTAAAACATCTTGTGTACAAGACAATTTTTATAGATTTTTAAAGCATTAATTCTCAAACATGCTGTTTACAGTAGTTCCTTATGCAGGTTAAATAATTAATGGCTTAAATTAATGGGAGAACCATGCCAATTGATTGAATATTCAAATTTCAAAACTGTTCTGCATTACAATGTCCCATGAGTTCATTGTGTTTAGTACTGATGCAGGCATTAGCTTCCACATGTTTCTGTCTCCTTCACTTAAAGGTATTCTGATTACTATGTTTCCACACTGTAATCAT
Organism: Rhincodon typus; assembly: GCF_021869965.1. Lineage (NCBI taxonomy): Eukaryota > Metazoa > Chordata > Chondrichthyes > Orectolobiformes > Rhincodontidae > Rhincodon > Rhincodon typus. Next base: position 26,869,086 of record NC_063335.1, read on the forward strand.
CTTCTTATTTAATTCCACACTCGATTCTTTCCGCTAGCCCACATCGCCCTTAAAAACAAGGCTCATTGTCTGCTCACTCTCCGTTTGAGCATAAACAGGAATATTAGACCACAGTGAGATGAATATTATTGAATTACAACTGAAGCCCTTTGTAGCTTTACAAAATATCATGCAGTGCCAACTGGATAGAGCTTAGGAGAGGGATAACTTGATGTTTTTCCTTTCTGCTTTGTATTTGCAAACTTATGGATAATGAGGCCAATAGAACAGTTCTAGTTGCTGTGACATGTAGAAGACATCAGTACAGAGATCCCCAGAATGCTGACCCTAAATATCAGTTTTTTGAGGCCAGATTGGAGAAACTTGAATTTTACAGAGAGATAAAAACTTGGTTATTTAAAGCTTAGACAAGACATCCCTAACTCCTTTTCCCTTAAAAAGGAAAATCTTTTAACCTTTGAGAGAGCTGAGTTATTTACTTTCCTGGGTTGCCTCTCCACTCTCGCCTGCCCTAAGCGCCAGTCCCTCCTATTACTACTCGCTTTTCAGACTTTATAGACTGTTTCCAGGTTGTGATAGCAAGTGTTTTCTCGGCAGCCCAACTCCTGTCTGACCCATCGACTATCCTCCCAGTATTCTCCCTTATTGCCACAACTATACAGCATTGCCAACCCCAAGATCACACTCCCACATTGCCACACCCTGAATTCCTCCTATTCTGATACTCAGGACTATATTTCCAATGCTGCTAATGTGTCTAATCAAATGGCCCTAAGCTTGGGAAACCCCTCCATCGACCTGTTTAGTATCCTTCTTAAAACACCTCTCCTTCACTAAGTCTTTTGGCTATCTATCCTATTAGCTGGTTGCTTGTTCTTGTCCAGTTAACCTCTGTGAAGGTACTTCGGATGTTTTTCTATGTTAAGGATACTGTAGCATGTTAGTTGTCGTTGTTGTTGTATTATTGTACTGTTTTTATACCTCATTAGTTTATTAGTTTTTTTTCAATCACCTTGTGGTATTAGCTAGAAGTCAAAATGCTGAAGTCCACTAATACTCCCCACCCCCTTACTGAGTCTTTCCATGTTAATTCTACTATTTCATTCTTTCAGTCTTTTATCTACAGTAATTCTGCAAAATGCAATGTGAAATCTCCTGGCTGACCCGGAAAAAAGCACCTCTTCCTGCTTTTCAAACCCAACTTTGCTTTGCAGAGAAAAAGCACTGATTTCACATATTTTCTCTGAAACCAGGTGTTTTGATGTTTGTACTCTGTGGTTTTTGTTATCATAAAGCTATTTATAATGTCACATTGCACAATGTGTACATTAGTTACAAAAAAGATTTGGATCTAGTTTGTTTTTTTCACATCACATTTATGCTACATAATAGTCCGGGTAA